>NC_079191.1:165111593-165711593 GCF_029499605.1 Hyla sarda | reverse complement strand
TTTTCTTTTAAATCAACTGGTGGCAGAAAGTTAAACATATTTGTAAATTACTTCTATTAAAAAATCTTAATCCTTCCAGCACTTATTAGCTGCTGAATGCTACAGAGGAAATTCTTTTCTTTTTGGAACACAGATGACATCACGAGCACAGTGCTCTCTGCTGACATCTCTGTCCATTTTAGCAACCATTTAGCACATGAATGCTAAGGGCAGCATGGTGGCTCAGTGGTTAGCACTGCTGCCTTGCAGTGCTGGGGACTTGGGTTCAAATCCCACTAAGGACAACAATAAATTATTATTATTATAATAACGTCAGCAGAGAGAACTGTGCTCGTGATGTAATCAGAGAGCATTCCAAAAAGAAAAGAATTTCCTCTGTAGTATTCAGCAGCTAATAAGTACAGGAAGGATTAAGATTTTTTAATAGAAGTAATTTACAAATATGTTTACCTTTCTGCCACCAGTTGATTTAAAAGAAAAAAGTTTTTCACCGGAGTACCCCTTTAAGTATCTTTCAAGGGGTGATGGGGTGACAAAGCTCTTAGGCTGGAATTCCACTTGTTTTTTTTGGGGGGGAGGGAAACGCCAATTCTGCCACATGGCATTTTTTCGGACATAAAAAGCTGCGGCCAGATGTTAGCTGTAAATCAATGAGAAATCACAAAATTATTTTTCCACTTTGCGTTTTTCAGTTTGGCGTTTTTTTTATTTTTTTATTCTTTTGGTGTTTTTTCACTCTTTTTTGGCATTTTTCAGCTCCTTCGTAGTTTTGCAAAATCACAGCATGTTGAGCCTATGGCGTTTTTCCCCCTGAAATTGTGGCATTTTTCTCCCATAGAAGTCTATGGGAGTAGAAAAACGCCAAGAAAAACGCCATGTGGGTTTTAACGTTGGCATTTTTGCAGTCGATTTTTATTCTTTTTTGGAATTTAGTGATCCAAAAAAGTGATGGAGATACCTTTTTTACAAAAATTTTGTAGGGTACCATTAAAAAAAAATAATAAAAAAGATACAGTAGTGATGGAAAAAATTGTATTTAACGAAATGTATCTTTTTTATAACTACATTTTTATTAATTAATTTTTAAACAGGGATCAATTGTGTGCTGGCAGGGCACTAAAAATATATTTGACAATAATAAAAATGTAGTGTGTGCATGTTTTTCACTTTTTTGTCTTAATTTTTTAGGTGGTACTACTACTCCCAGCATGGAACACACTGTTCCATGATGGGAGTAGTAGTACCTGTACTAATTGGCAGATCGACCTGGGTCCATTGCGATCCTTCTGTATAATTTATAGATTCAGCCAGATGCACTTCTATGGTCCCCTGCACTGCCATATAGATACACCCATTCATATTTCTCGCAGAGAGCTGTGATTGGCCAGATGGTTCAAGCCAATCACAACTCTGTGGGAAATATGAATAGGTGTATATATACGTCAGCGCAGGGGACCATAGAAGAGTGGCCACCCGCATCTATACATTATACAGGAGGATCACGGCAGGTGTCAGAAGTGACATGCACTGTGATCTTTCCTTTACTGCAGGTACTACAGCTCCCAAAACGAATCAGAGTGTGCTCCATGTTGGGAGTAGTAGTACCTGCAGTTAAGGAAAGATCACAGCAAGTGTCACTCCTGACATCCGCTGCGATCGTCCTTTCTATTGCAGAGGTGCGGAGTGGCTCTGTACAGCGCTCGCATCTTTGCACTATACTCCGGCCAGTGATGTGAATAGAACATCACTCATTTATATTTCCCTCTGAGAGCAGTGATTGGCTGTAACCATCTGGCCAATCCCCGCTCTGGGCAGAAAATATTAATTCAATTTACATCACTGGCCGGAATATAGTGCAGAGATGCGAGCGCTGTATATATATATATATATATATATATATATATATATATATATATATATATATATATATATATATATTATGGATGATCGCATCGGGTGTCAGGAGTGACACCCGGGGCAATATCTTTACTAGTACAGGTACTACAACTCCCATCATGGAACAGTCTGTTCCATGCTGGGAGTAGTAGTACTATTTAACCCCTTAAGGACGCAGGACGTAAATGTACGTCCTGGTGAGGTGGTACTTAACGCACCAGGACGTACATTTACGTCCTAAGCATAACCGCGGGCATCGGAGCGATGCCCGTGTCATGCGCGGCTGATCCCGGCTGCTGATCGCAGCCAGGGACCCGCCGGCAATGGCCGACGCCCGCGATCTCGCGGGCGTCCGCCATTAACCCCTCAGGTGCCGGGATCAATACAGATCCCGGCATCTGCGGCAGTTCGCGATTAAAATGAATGATCGGATCGCCCGCAGCGCTGCTGCGGGGATCCGATCATTCATAACGCCGCACGGAGGTCCCCTCACCTTCCTCCGTGCGGCTCCCGGCGTCTCCTGCTCTGGTCTGTGATCGAGCAGACCAGAGCAGAAGATGACCGAAAACACTGATCTGTTCTATGTCCTATACATAGAACAGATCAGTATTAGCAATCATGGTATTGCTATGAATAGTCCCCTATGGGGACTATTCAAGTGTAAAAAAAAATGTAAAAAAATGTAAAAGTAAAAGTAAAAAAAAAGTGAAAAATCCCCTCCCCCAATAAAAAAGTAAAACGTCCGTTTTTTCCTATTTTACCCCCAAAAAGCGTAAAAAACATTTTTTATAGACATATTTGGTATCGCCGCGTGCGTAAATGTCCGAACTATTAAAATAAAATGTTAATGATCCCGTACGGTGAACGGCGTGAACGAAAAAAAATTTTAAAAGTCCAAAATTCCTACTTTTTTAATATATTTTATTAAAAAAAAAATTATAAAAAATGTATTAAAAGTTTTTTATATGCAAATGTGGTATCAAAAAAAAGTACAGATCATGGCGCAAAAAATGAGCCCCCATACCGCCGCTTATACGGAAAAATAAAAAAGTTATAGGTCATCAAAATAAAGGGATTATAAACGTACTAATTTGGTTAAAAAGTTTGTGATTTTTTTTAAGCGCAACAATAATATAAAAGTATATAATAATGGGTATCATTTTAATCGTATTGACCCTCAGAATAAAGAACACACGTCATTTTTACCATAAATTGTACGGTGTGAAAACGAAATCTTCCAAAATTAGCAAAATTGCGTTTTTCGTTTTAATTTCCCCACAAAAATAGTGTTTTTTGGTTGCGCCATACATTTTATGATATAATGAGTGATGTCATTACAAAGGACAACTGGTCGCGCAAAAAACAAGCCCTCATACTAGTCTGTGGATGAAAATATAAAAGAGTTATGATTTTTAGAAGGCGAGGAGGAAAAAATGAAAACGTAAAAATTAAATTGTCTGAGTCCTTAAGGCCAAAATGGGCTGAGTCCTTAAGGGGTTAAAAAAATGTAAAAAAATAAAATTGAGAAAAAAAAGTAATCACACATACACACTTTATTAAAAATTAATGAAAAGTTCATTCTAAAAAATAAAAATCTCCTTAAATAAACATTTTTCTCATTCTTTCTTTTTGTTTTTTTGGTACCCAACACATTTTGAAAAAAGCGCCAAGGGGCCAAAAAAGCAATTTCAACTCAAATGCAAAAACGTCACAAAAAAACGTCAGACGCAGGAACTTGTACTTGCATTTTTTCTGGTGTTTTTTCTGGCGTTATTTTCAGTGAAAAAAATGCTGGAAAAAAAACCGAGTGGAATTCTAGCCAAACATTGGTGGATATACAGGTTACATGCATTCCTTTTCATAAACAGTGACCACTAGCAGTGTATATTAACCACATGTTGAAGACTCGTTCATGCACGTATTACAAGGTCAACAAATCTGCTGATACACTGCTTGCTTACTATGCTCTCTAGGTTCTTTGAATCAGCATTTGCCATTGGGTTATGCCTTGCAGCATATTTTCTGAGATAATTTCCTGCCACATTCCTGACTGTATTTGAGCCTAGGTTTATCTTCTTCCCTGCTGTTAACTGATCTGCCTCCTTGTTACTCGCAGCCCAAACAGACTGCCCGGCTCATGCTACCTGCTGGTTAGCTGCAGATTAACTCTCTACAAGCCAGATGGACAAGGAGACGCATACATTTCACTTTCTCTGAGTCACACTTTTAAGAACGTCCCATGAAGCTGTCTGACATCATGCTACTTATAGATATACAAATAAGAAAATTGTATCTAAGAAGCAATTTTATATTTATGATTTTTTTTTAAAGGACTTATTCATACTTCCGTATAAAAATATTGAGGCAATCAAGTATAACACAGGGTCTCTGTACAGTGCTTTTGTCACATATAGTTATCACTCAGTGTGAGCAAAATTTATGTTGGGTTATTAAAGGTAAGAATTTGTACAAAGTATATATTGTGGCTTTTATTCTTATGGGATGACTTTCTTCTTTTTGGTTGGCATTTAGGCTAAGTTTCTACTTTTTTTTTTGTCCTGCTTTTTTTCGTTTGAAAAAAAAAAAAAAAAACACCTGAAAAAACGCCAGTGCAATTACCTGTGTCTGGAGTTTTTCTTGCCATTTTTTAAAAATGTTTTTTCATTTGTGTGGAAATTGCATTTTTGGCCCCTTTGGCGTTTTTTTTTTTTTTTTGGTACCCAAATTTTGTTGGGTACCAAAAAAAAAAAAAAAAAATTTTTATTTTTTTAGAACAAAATTTTTATTAATTTTTAATAAAGTGTGTGTGTTTCACTTTTGTCCCTCTATTTTTTGACATTTTTCAGGTAGTACTACTACTCCCAGCATGAAACAGACTGTTACATGATGGGAGTAGTAGTACCTGTACTAATAGACATATTGCCAGATGTGATCGTCCATAATATAGCAGAGATGCAGAGCTGCTCTATACAGCGCTCGCATCTCTGCTTTGTACTCCGGCCAGTGATGTGAATAGAACATCACTCATTCATATTTTTCACCCAGAGTGGTGATTGGCCGGATGGTTGCAGACAATCACTGCTCTCAGAGGGAAATATGAATGAGTGATGTTCTATTCATGTCACTGGCGGGAGTATAGTGCAGAGATGTGAGCGCTTTATAGAGCCGCTCCACATAGAAAGGACGATCACAGTAGATGTCAGGAGTGACACCCGCTGTGATTTTTCCTTAACTGCAGGTACTACTAGTCCCATCAGGGAGCACGCTCTGCTCCATGTTGGGAGCTGTAGTACCTGCAGTTAAGGAAAGATCACAGCAAATTTCACTCCTGACACCCAATGCGATCGCCTTGTATAATGTATAGATGTGGCCGCTCTTCTATGGTCCCCTGCACTGCCGTATATATACACATGTTCATATTTCCCACAGAGAACTGTGATTGGCTGGAACCATCTGGCCAATGACAGCTCTCTGTGGGAAATATTAATAGATGTATATATACGGCAGTGCAGGGGACCATAGAAGAGCAGCCGCCGAATCTATACATTATACAGAAGGATCTCAACAGAACATGGGGCAGTCTGTTAATTAGTACAGGAACTGCTACTTCCATCATGGAACAGTGTGTTCCATGCTGGGAGTAGAAGTACCACCTAAAAAATAAAGAATAAAAAGTGAAAAACACACACACAACATTTTTATTATTGTCGGCTATATTTTTTGTGCCCTGCCCGCCCATTTAAATTGATCCCTGTTTAAAAATTAAGAAAAATTTTGTTATAAAAAAGATACATTTCGTTAAATACAATTTTTTTCATCACTACTTTATCTTTTTTATTATTTTTTTTAATGCTACACTATGAAATTTTATTAAAAAAGGTATCTTCATCACTTTTTTGGATCACTAAATAACGGGCACTGACGTCAGCGCCGCTCATGAATATTCATCCCTTCCTCTGGTTAGGAGCGGCGAAGAGAGGGAAAACAGGAGGGATGAATATTCATGAGCGGTGCTGACGTCAGTGTCCGTTAGCCCACAGAAGCCCCGCCTTTGCCAGTTACAGCAGGATAGACACAGAGATTAAAACTACAATTGCGGGCGAACGGCAGCGCGGATCAGACCAAGGTAGGGCTCGTTTTAATCAGCGTCTCCCGCACTATCCACCAATACCTGTGGATAGTGCGGGAGAAAATGTGTGACAATTTTCCTTTAACTAAAAATTATCCAACTTGGGAAAAAAAAGCACACATATATATATATATATATATATATATATATATATATATACACATATATATATATATATATATATATATATATATACACACACATACACATACATACACATATATACATCACTCTCCATCTCCCCTTTTCCCCTTCCCCTTTTTATAAATAACAAAAGAAAAATATGGCGAACTGCCGTAACTAAAAATTATCCAACTTGGGGAAAAACGCATAAGAAAAAAATTTAAATAAATAAAAAACATATATAACAACCTATATAACAATATGAAATGTGTAGAAGTAGCGATTGGCACTACCTTGCTCCGGCCTAAGTAGAAATATGTGGAGATGGAAACAAATGCTGGACAATCCTGTAGAGTGGTTCACCACTCGCGGTGCACCATTCACCGATCTTCGGTGCTCAAACCCCTTACGAACAGCAAATCAAATGCACAAGTGAAGATCAATAAGAGAAAGAAAAGTGAGGGGAGCACTCACGGAAACCAGGTCTCAGTTGCAGTGCAGAAAGTTTCTTTATTCAGCTGCTGTGCGGTATAAGCTGGACACCAGGGACGCCGGTGTTACAGGTAAGCTTTCACGCCGAAACAAGGCGCTTCTTCAGACCACGCCCTTTCCGTCACCTGACACAGGTAAATACATCTCTATAGTCACGTAACGTAAGGGGGCGTTCACATAGAAAAGTTAAAAACAAAGACCGGTACACGGACAACTTCTTGCGTTTAAAAATAATTAATTCCCGGGTGGAGAATTTCGAGTTGCAGGCTAGTGAGCTGCATGCCAGGCTTTTTACTAGAGGCTACCCAAAAGAGGTGTTAGACACGGCCCTGGCGAGGGCATCTACTCTACCACGAGAGACCCTCCTAAAGAGAAAGAAACCCAACATCGGTACTAAGAAAGAGAATCGGTTTTCATTTGCCTCCACCTACAGTCCGGTAGCCCAGAAAATCAGAAAGGCAATAAAAGATAACTGGATCCTATTACAGAATGATCCTGATCTGCAGGATTTTACTAAAAATCCCCCCTTATCACGTTTATAAAATGTAAGAATCTGAGCAATGTGCTAGTCAGCAGCACCCTAAAAAGCAACTCTCCCAGTACTAACTGGTTAAGTGGAGACAGACCGAAAGGCAATTTTATGTGCGGTAGTTGCAATTGGTGTAAATTCTTTTGCTCAGACAAATATATTAACGTAGGAGGGGTAGACATTATTTGTAGAGACTTTATTTGTTGTAGAACAAAGAATGTCGTCTACTGTGTCCGTTGCAGCTGCAACCGCTTTTACATTGGCTGCACGACCCGAGCAATCAATGTACGGTTTAGAGAACATGCCAATTCAATCAGAGTGGGCAAAGGGTCGCCCCGACTGATTGCACATATGCGCTACTGTCACAATAGTGATATCGCGGCAATGAAGTTTTTCGGCATTGAACGTATATACCCTGCAGCTGGTACGGACACTAAGAAGACTATTCTTCAAAAAGAAGGACGATGGATTTTGAAGACGAATGCCCAAGGCAGGCTTGGGCTTAATGACAGGTTGGATATGAGCGTCTTTTTGTAAGGTTTTTCAGCTTGGTAGCGGTTTTATGTAATTTAAGTTGTCCGTGTACCGGTCTTTGTTTTTAACTTTTCTATATGAACGTCCCCTTCCGTCACGTGACTATAGAGGTGCATTTACCTGTGTCAGGTGACGGAAAGGGCGTGGTCTGAAGAAGCACCTTGTTTCGGCGTGAAAGCTTACCTGTAACACCGGCATCCCTGGCGTCCAGCTTATACCGCACAGCAGCTGAATAAAGAAACTTTCTGCACCGCAACTGAGGCCTGGTTTCCGTGAGTGCTCCCCCCACTTTTCTTTCTCTTATTGATCTTCACTTGTGCTATATAACAATATACCATGTATCAAAAATAACATATATAACAGTATAACACAAATGACAACCTACACTAAACTATCCCATCACCACCACACCCTCTGGACATGGGTCAAAGTCCTTAGAACACAGTTTGTCCACATTTTGTCCATAACTGACCCATTCCAGACCACCACCACCACCACCCAAAACCCCCACCCAACCTAAAATACACCCCTACCACCTAATTATAAACAGAATAATATATACAGAACAATATACACAACAAAACTATATAATATCAACAATACAATACACCAAAACCCCCACAAGGCCCAAGTTTGGTTACCTGCAAGCCCTTTACAATCTATCCACAGAAAACAAAACAAAAGGCTAAGGTGACATGCATAGCCCCCCATCAGGAAGAAGGATGGCGATCCTGATAAATAAAATTTAAATACCTTTCCTTATCAACCTCTAACCCTATCGCTATCCCTTCATGAAACTGACCCTAAACTCACCCTAACATACATGCACTATCCCTGGCCAAAATTAAGGTACTTTACCTTAAGGTACTTTACCTTTACCGTAGGGCACATCAAAAGAAAAACCTCTCTACAGGAGAGAAGCCCTGCTGATACCAAGACTGCCATACTCCAAAGACCTGATCTTCCCGAGGTCACTGGTGATATTTCTACACACCTCCACCTTGGAGAGGACTTTCTGTTGGGTCGATACTAAACACCGTGCATTCCATGTGTAGTACCTAACCACTAAGCTAACTAAGAATAAAGTGCCCCGATCTCGGCCACCCAGGGTCCAGAATGCCCCATAAGCCCACTCCGGATAGGTAAGGCCGGCAAGTTGACTCCAGCCGATAGAAGCCCCCACCCAGTTGTAGACCCCTATATTAAAGGGACAATGAAGCAGGAAGTGGTCCATGCTTTCCAGCGTGTCCCCACACTCTTCTCGGGGACATCCCCGGTCATCAGAGTTCCTGCACTTCAGGTTGTCCCTTACATACATATGTCATACATATGTACATCTATCATATACACACATCATTCATACACGCATATCTATGATACATACACATATATACATACATACATACATACACATCTAACACACATACACACATCATACACACACATAAATCTATCATGCACACATAATACGTATAGTATACACACATCATAGAAAATCATACACACATATATACAATACATGTCCCCATCCCATACCCTCTCCTTACCCCCAGGAGATGATTGCTGGAGATCAGGTTGGCTGAGGCTGTGTTGCTTCTGTGCCAGGGTCACGGAGGGTTTTCCTGTTTTTGCACTTTGTTTTTTTTCCTCCTTACCTTTTAAAAATCATAACCCTTTCAATTTTGCACCTAAAAATCCACATGATGGCTTATTTTTTACTCCACCAATTCTACTTTGTAATGACATCAGTCATGTTACCCCAAAAATCTACGGCGAAATGGAAAAAAAATGAAAAAACGCAAAACAGTGGCAGTGGCAGTTTTTCTGACATTTTTAAGCCTAAAAAAAATGCAGTGCATAAACCTCAGTGGAATTCTAGCCTTAAGGTGGCCGTAAAAATGATCATCTGATGAATGACTGTTTTGCCAATGTAGATATACACATTTTATTACATGTTACAATTTAAACTTACCATGCATGACCAATGACATTAAAGAAGATACAATTTTTAGGGGGAACATTGTAGACCATCTTGATAATTTTCGGCATTTAAGACACCGTTTTCAACTTTGATAGCAGTGCCTAAAGGGTTAATGCTGAGCACTGGCCCGATCACTAGAGATGCAAGGCTTTTGAAAAAGCCAGTCAATGGCGAAACGTCAGGCAGGAGGGAGATACATTTTAGCTCAGCACTGTGACATAGGCTTTAAGAATTGTATAGGGAATGCTGTACAGCTAGCTGGCTGTAGAATCTTTACAACTAGCCAGCCAAAACATACCAATGCTGGATGCATGGTACAACTATAGTGTAAATATTGGCTTTTAAGCCAGCTAGCTGATTAAAATAAAATCAGCTAATGAACCTCTACATGCTACATAGCAGAATTAATATACATAAAAATATCCATGCACAGTGCTGTAATTTTAATACGTCACTGCCACCTAGTGGCCACATAGCACAAATTTCTTTATTCATTTTGACAGAAATAAAAGTTACGTTTTATCATTATTTTGGGTGCCTCTAGTCAGGGTTATCCCTGAGGGCATTCATTTCCCCAAGGAATATTGTTGTATTACAGCAGCATAAGTAAACCATATATTGGCTAAATGACACAGCCTGGAGGTGGCTGAAGCATGAGGAGACCATTGAAATTTAAGATTTTAAATAGAAATTTAAGATTTTTAAATTGAAATTGAGGATTTTGAAATTCTAATTTTAACTCCCGAATTTTAGTGTCCCGGGCCCTGGCTTGTGGGTATGAAGAACAAAATCTAACAAGAAGTCACATGTCACAGGGCAGCACAATGACAGGGCCTGGAGGTTACATCGGTATGAGGAGAGCATATAGTTGCTGAATGCCACAGCATTGCTGAATGGCGACAGCATTAGTAAACACTAGGGCTTCACAATTCCTAAGATTAAAAGATGAATTTTGAAATTTAAATTGAAGATTTATGGTAGCTAGTGCCATCATAAATTTTTTTAGGCCCAGGCCCAGCAGCATCAGCAAGCCATATATTGGCGGAATGACACAGCTTGGACGTGGCTGAAGCATGAGGAGACCATATAGTGGCTGAATGACACAGCCTGAAGTTGGCTGAAACATGAGGAGACCATATAGTGTCTGAATGGCATAGCCTGGAGTTTGCAGAAGCATGAGGAGACCATTGAAATTTAAGATTTTTAAATAAAAATGTAAGATTTTTTTATTGAAATTGAGGATTTTGAAATCCAGCGGATCTTCAAGGTGTGTTGGCATAGACATGTCAAGGTATGCCACCACCTACTGGTTCAGGTCCTGCTCCAGGTGTACCTGCTGCTGATGAGTTGCTTCACTATGTGGGTGACGAAAACTACTCATCAGCAACTATAGACTAAGGCTGCTTCTGATGGAGCTGGTACTGCTCCTGCCACCCCACCCCTCCCCAGCAGCCTTGGCAGTGGAAGGTGAGCGCAGGGGGCCCCTCGATTCAGACCTGTGACAGGATGGACGATGGCGCTGATAGGCATCGGCCAACTGACTACATAGGATGCCTCTGTAGTAGGTCAGTTTTTCCTCCCTCTCTGTGGGTGTAAAAAAGGCCCCTCTTTTGTGGCGGTAGCGAGGGTCCAATAAGATGGAGATTAAGAAGTCCTCCCGCTGCCGAATGGTGACAATTCGGCTGTCACTACGTAAGCAAGTGATCATGCCTCGTGCCATTTGTGCAAGTGACTCGGAAGGACTCCCTGCCTCCATCTCCACTTCATACTGCCACGGTGTGTCTGGGTCCTCTGTCTTGCCTTCCTCATAACCCTCTAGCTCCTCTGGCTGCTCCTGCTCCTCCTCTCCTGTCCGATTACTAGAAAAACCACCCATTTGGTGAAACCTAAACTGTGCTCCACTGTGCGCTCCCCCTCCTCCTCCTCCAGTTCAGCCCCCACAGGGCTCATGTGGCCTTGAGATGTAGGTGCCACATTTCCAGTTCCCTTACCAGCCATCATTTTCAACATGTGTTGTAAGAAATGAAACAGTGGAATGACGTAGTTCATACCGTAATCCTTGCAACTTAATAATAATGTGGCTTCCTCAAAGGGCCTGAGCAAAGGGCAGGTGTCATGTATGAGCTACCACTGGTTGACATTTAAGTTACACAGCGGAGTCCCCCTATCCGCTTTGATCATCAAGAAATTGGTAATGGCTTTTCTCTGTTCATACAGTCGGTCCAAATGGATGGTGGAATTCCAACGTGTGTCAACATCAGAAATCAGACTATGTTGGGGGATACCGTTCTGGCACTGCAGCTCAAGGTGGGTGTACTTTGCGGTGTACGAGTGGCTGAAGTGCACGCAAAGTTTCCTTCCCATTGTTAGGATGTCTTGCAAATGGGGGAACACTCCAGGAACTGCTTAACAACCAGATTGAACATGTGTGCCATGCAGGGCACATGGCTCAGCCTTCCCAGTTGTAGTGCATGTGTCAGGATTCGGCAGGCTGAAGGTGGATCCTCTGTGTCAGAGAGGGATTGGCGTGGACCGTACCGGTGGACCGGTTCTAAGTTGCTACTGGTTTTCACCAGAGACCGCCCCAAAGCGAGATGATCTTGCTGCAGTGGTAGCAACCAGGTCGTCACCACCGGTAACGGCTCAACCTCACTGACTGCTGAGAGCGGCGTGGTACAGGAGGACTAGACAGAGGCGAGGTCAGACTTAGCAGAAGGTCAGGGCAGGTGGCAAGGTTCGTAGTCAAGGGCAACAGCAGAAGGTCTGGTAACACTGGTAAGGGCACTCACAAAACGCTTTCACTAGGCACTGAGGCAACAAGATCCGGTGATGACAGGAAGGGGAAGTGGGTTTATATACACCAGGAGCAGGGAAGCTAATAGACACTGATTGGGCCAGGCACCAATTAGTGGTGCACTGGCCCTTTAAATCTTAGAGAGCCGGCGCGTGCGCCCTAGAGAGCGGAGCCGCGCGCGCCAGGACGTTACAGCCGGGGAACGGGACAGGTGAGTAGATTGGGATGCGACCCGAGAGCGGGCGCGTCCCGCTACGCAGATCGCATCCCCGCCGGCAGTGACAGTGCAGCGCTCCCGGTCAGCGGGTCTGACCAGGGTGCTGCAGAGAGGAGAACGCCGCCAGCGCATCGGGGAGGAGCAGGGACCCGGAGTGCTCGGCGTAACAGCATGCAAGATGTTCTTCCCGTTGTCATTCACCATGGTTCCCATTTCCAGTTTTCGTGGAGTAAGCCATGCTCCAATTTCTTTACGAATTACTTTTACCAGTTACTGTCCTGTGTGACTCCGTTCGCCAAGGCAAACCATGTGAAGAACAGCATGACACCGCCATGCCCTGCACACATGGTATGCTGAAGAGCCACTAAGATTTGTCTGGACAGTGGAGGCTGAGGACACGGTGGAGGATGAGGAGGCAGAGTCGCACATGGTCACAGGACCAACGGCCTGAGAACATGGAGGAGGAAGCGACATGACCTGTCCAAGTTGGTGTTGTGGCTGTCCAGGAACCACATCCACCCAGTGAGCCGTAAAGGACATGTATTGCCACTGACCATAGATACAGCTCCAGACGGCGGCACTGCCATGCACTTTGGTACACACCGACAGGCTCAAGGACTGGCCCACCTTCACTTCCACAAAATTGTGCAGGGCTTGTACTGCCTTCTTCACAAATAAATGACAGCTTCGCACTCTCCACCTTGGCTCAGCACAAGCCATCAGTTCTCTGAAAGGTGCAGAGTCCACCACTTGGACCACTACATCGGAGCCACAGTTCTCCCAGGCCGCTTTATGGGGGCAAAGTATGTGTTGATGCAGGGCTGTGGGGCCAACATTGGGACACTGGCCACGCTTCACCTTTTGCCGACATATCTTGCATGTGAACCTCCTGTGGATGCTTGATGAAAAACTGCCACACCGCCGAGTAGCTGATTTTCCCATGAAGAGTCCGCACCAATTGACTCCCACTGCCATCTTCTCCAGGAACCCCTGTTCCACTACCTGCCGGGAAGGTAGGCTGCCACGAAGCAGGTGGTCTTCCCCGGGCAAGTTTGGCTCCAGAATTTCCACTTCTGCCACCATGCTGACTACCAACCATGCTGCTACCACTTTGCTGGCTCAGCCGCTGCCTCACAGGCAACCTGCAACTCTCTTCTCCTGATAATGATGATGAAGCCCCTTCTGCACTCGGCTTCCAATTGCAATCGGCTTCATCATCATCAAGTGTCTGCTCATCACTGATGTCCTCCTCAGGTTCCTCAACAGTGTCTGCTTCAGGACCCTGAACCCTGGCAACACCGCCTCCCACGTCACTCTCCTCATCACTACTTGCCCATCTAGGGAGGGGGGGGGGGCGGCAGATGTGTCCTCCACTTCTTGGCTGGGCAGTAGCTGCTGACTGTCCTCTCTTAGATCATCCTCACTGAATAGTGGAGCTAAACCCACAGCATAAGATACTTCTTTAGGGGAGGGAACAGCAGAGGACAGAGGCAATGGGAGGACATGGACTGCTCCTGGACCATGCCAACTGAGGGTTGTGTCTTAGGAACCCACCGACTGTTGACTGGGGGATATCAGATGTCACTTGTGATGAAGTGGATGACCATGTTAACCAATTGATGACGGCAGATGGGTTGCTGGTCGAGACACGACCGCTAGCTCATACCGGGAGCTCAGGCCTCTCGCTGCGACTCCTGCTTCCAATTGCCCCTAGTCTGCTGTGACCTCTGCTTGATGAAATTTGACCTCTGCCTCCTCTGTGCATGTCCTGGCACTTATCTGCCTGACATATTTAGTGCCTATATGAGGGGAGTACAATACACTTTGATACACTTAAAACAGTATTTGTCTAGAACAGCAGCAGGTGTGTATTTTTGACTGTCCTTTCACAGTATCTAGGCCCTTGACAGATTAACAGGTACACAACAGTACACTAATTAGATGTAGGTATGTGGTATGTACTTATGAGGGCAGAAACATTTTCTACAGTACACTTAAAAAAGTATCTGAGTACATCACCAGCCGTTCAATACTTTTGCCTGGTCTTTCACAGTATCTAGGCCCTTGACAAATTAACAGGTAAAAAATTGTACACTACTTAGATGTATGTATGTGGTATGCACTTATGAGGGCAGAAAAATGCACTACAGAACGCTTAAAAACAAAATTGCACTCTGTCAAAGACTATTAGGAATGGATTGCTGGGTATTATACCATCTACAGACTAGTATAAACAGCAGATGATTTGTTGTGGAACAAAGACACAGAATTGTGCTGAAAAATTATTCCTGCCTCCTCTGCTAAGGTTTATGAAGTTGAGGCAGCTTGTTGAAATGTATGAGGCAACACAGCTATCTGACCCTCTCTGTAATACAATGCTGAATTGTTACGCCGAGCGCTCCGGGTCCCTGCTCCTCCCCGGAGCGCTCGCGGCGTTCCTCTCTCTGCAGCGCCCCGGTCAGACCCGCTGACCGGGAGCGCTGCACTGACACTGCCGGCAGGGATGCGATTCGCATAGTGGGACGCGCCCGCTTGCGAATCGCATCCCAAGTCACTCACCTGTCCCGGCCCCGGCTGTCATGTCCTGGCGCGCGCGGCTCCGCTCCTTAGGGCGCGCGCGCGCCAACTCTCTAAGATTTAAAGGGCCAGTGCACCAATGATTGGTGCCTGGCCCAATCAGCCTAATTAGCTTCCACCTGCTCCCTGTGTATATTACCTCACTTCCCCTGCACTTCCTTGCTGGATCTTGTTGCCTTGTGCCAGTGAAAGCATTTAGTGTTGTCGAAAGCCTGTGTTCCAGATCTCCTGCTATCCTCATTGACTACGAACCTTGCCGCCTGCCCCGACCTTCTGCTACGTCTGACCTTGCCTCTGCCTAGTCCTTCTGTCCCACGCCTTCTCAGCAGTCAGCGAGGTTGAGCCGTTGCCAGTGGATACGACCTGGTTGCTACCGCCGCAGCAAGACCATCCCGCTTTGCGGCGGGCTCTGGTGAAAACCAGTAGCAATTTAGAACCGGTCCACCGACACGGTCCACACTAATCCCTCGCTGACACAGAGGATCCACATCCAGCCTGCCGAATCGTAACATGAATAAAGTGACTGGGAGGTTAATGGCTGCAGTAAAAATCCTTTTCAGTGAAGAAAACACCGCTCCCTCTTCGCCAGAACGCTGATGTGACTAGGATGTGAAACGCTGCTGGAATTAGCTTTTCTGTGTAACAAACACACACACACAGCGATGTCCGTCCTATCACTATGTAGTGTAATGAATGATATGACGAGCCACAAAATGGCTGCCGAATATATAGGGCTATGACATCACAGAGGTGACTGGCTACTGAGAGGCTGCATCCTGCATGTGATTTAGGGTCATCCCGCCTACTTCCCTTCCCACCTTCCCAGCATTCCTTTCCCCATGTCCTGACATGTGGAGCTGCCATTTTAGATGCCCTGGAGCCTGGACTGCAGTAAATGGAGTTTAATAAAGTGATTTGCGCAATAGAATCGCGGTGATATTCATTGCGAATCGAATACCTAATGAAATTTGTAACAAATTTGGGTTTGTCAGCTTCGATTTGCTCATCTCTACCGATCTAAGCCAGGATCAAAAGGATATGAAGTGAGCTCAGCTACTGAGCTAGCTTCATAGACCTGTCACACGGCCGCGCCATATTTATATGGCACAGGTTGTTAAGGAGTTAAAGACAGTTATAGTTTGAAAGTGTCCACATTTTGTATTGGAAAGAGACACAATTAAGTCTTTAACAATGTAGGGCTACTTATGACAGTTGAGGGATTTGGAATTGGCCCAAAGTTTCTATATTAAACTCAGCAGGCCAGAATCTGTGCTGATGGCTGTAAATCCTACTTAAATGGACACTGTCATTACTTTTTTTTGCATATTATACAGCAAGTAAAATAAGTCAAATAAATTACCTTTTCTGTCACTTTCATGGCCTTATAAATCTGGCCACTAGGGGTCTCTAATCTGATCCAGACCTCATTCCATCTGCTCAAAAGCACGGACTTTGGTCTCCTGCTGGACTAACAGGAGACCAAACTCAGGAAGTGCAGCCTGGCCATAGGCAGTGCACTCACTTTCTGCCTGTGTATGAAACAGGGAGAGCAAGTGCTATTACTGCCTATGGCCAGACTGCACTTCCTGAGTTTGGTCTCCTGTCAGAAGACCAAAGTCTGTGCTTTTGAGCAGACGAAATGCAGTCTGGACCAGAAGGGATACCCCTAGTGGCCAGATTTATAAGGCCATGAAAGTGACATAAAAAGACATTTTTTTAGGGAGCAAATTACAAATCTTATTTATTTTACCTGTTGTGTCATATGCAAAAAAAATTTTAATGACAGTACCCATTTAAAGGAGTACTCTGGGTTAAGGGGGGTGGGGGTGACACATGCCACCTCCATGTATCTCAATGGAAGAGCTGAAGTTCTATAGAGATGCATGGAGGGGTCATGTTGCTTCATGCGGTGGTCGGCACAGCTCTTTTCATGCAGAGTTCTGGGACCTCCATACGGGAGCTCCCGGAGGGTCCCAACAGTTGGGTCTTACACTTACCCTAATACGGAGTAGTCTTTTAAGTTTAGAGAATGATGAGATGGCCATTTTACTTCCTTACTCTTTGCTACTGTAACAGAACCTTTGGCAATGAAAATAAGGTAGGATAGCTTGTAAGAGGAAGTTGAAGGGGATTGGATCTTCTTCTAGCAAAAAATATACCATAAGAAAGCTTATGTTATTATTTTAGAGGGGTTTTCCAGCCATGGTGAAAAACTAGGCTGGGAATGGCGAACATAGTGGATCCTGTGTGTGTGTTGGGGAAAATAAATTTTTTTTAAAATAGCCCAGCGATATTTCTACTCTGGAGTTTTTAGTGAAACTGCTAAGATGAGGACCCTGTAAACTGAGTTTATGGTCTCTTCCTTCTTAACTTCTCCTTCTTCCTACAGCTTTTTAGAAGTTTCTGCATGCATTTTTTTGACATGTGATGTGCCCAAATGTTACGCCTAGCGCTCCGGGTCCCCGCTCCTCCCCGGAGCGCTCACGGCATCTTTCTCCCTGCAGCGCCCCGGTCAGTCCCGCTGACCAGGAGCGCTGCACTGTTATGGCCGTCGGGGATGCGATTCGCACAGCGGGACGCGCCCGCTCGCGAATCGCATCCCAGGTCACTTACCCGTCCCGGTCCCCTGCTGTCATGTGCTGGCGCGCGCGGCTCCGCTCTCTAGGGCGCGCGCGCGCCAGCTCTCTGAGACTTAAAGGGCCAGTGCACCAATGATTGGTGCCTGGCCCAATTAGCTTAATTGGCTTCCACCTGCTCCCTGGCTATATCTGATCTCCTCCCTTGCACTCCCTTGCCGGATCTTGTTGCCTTGTGCCAGTGAAAGCGTTTAGTGTGTCCAAAGCCTGTGTTACCTGAACTTCTGCTATCCATCCTGACTACGAACCTTGCCGCCTGCCCCCGACCTTCTGCTACGTCTGACCTTGCCTCTGCCTAGTCCTTCTGTCCCACGCCTTCTCAGCAGTCAGCGAGGTTGAGCCGTTGCTAGTGGATACGACCTGGTTGCTACTGCCGCAGAAAGACCATCCCGCTTTGCGGCGGGCTCTGGTGAAAACCAGTAGCCTCTTAGAACCGGTCCACTAGCACGGTCCACGCCAATCCCTCGCTGACACAGCGGATCCACAACCCGTAAGCCGAATCGTGACAGTAGATCCGGCCATGGATCCCACTGAGGTGCCGCTGCCAAGTCTCGCTGACCTTCCCACGGTGGTCGCTCAGCAATCGCAGCAGATTGCCCAACAAGGACAGCAGCTGTCGCAGTTGACCGCCATGTTACAGCAACTTCTGCCTCTGCTACAGCAGCAACCATCTCCTCCGCCAGCTCCTGCACCTCCTCCGCAGCGAGTGGCCGCTCCTAGCCTCCGCTTGTCCCTGCCAGACAAATTTGATGGGGACTCTAAACTCTGCCGTGGATTTTTGTCTCAGTGTTCCCTGCATATGGAGATGTTGTCGGACTTGTTTCCTACAGAACGGTCTAAGGTGGCGTTCGTAGTAAGCCTTCTTTCAGGAAAGGCCTTGTCTTGGGCCACACCGCTCTGGGACCGCAATGATCCTGCCACAGCCACAGTCCAGTCCTTCTTCGCTGAAGTCCGGAGTGCCTTTGAGGAGCCAGCCCGAGCTTCTTCTGCCGAGACTGCCCTGCTGAACCTGGTCCAGGGTAATTCTTCAGTGGGCGAGTACGCCATCCAATTTCGTACTCTTGCTTCCGAGTTATCATGGAATAACGAGGCTCTCTGCGCGACCTTTAAAAAAGGCCTATCCAGTCGCATCAAGGATGTGCTGGCCGCACGAGAGATTCCTGCCAACCTGCAAGAACTCATCCATTTGGCTACCCGCATTGACATGCGTTTTTCTGAGCGACACCAAGAGCTCCGCCAGGAAAAAGACTTAGATCTCTGGGCACCTCTCCCACAGTATCCGTTGCAATCTACGCCTGGGCCTCCCGCCGAGGAGGCCATGCAAGTGGATCGGTCTCGCCTGACCCAGGAAGAGAGGAATCGCCGTAGGGAAGAAAATCTCTGTCTTTACTGTGCCAGTACCGAGCATTTCTTGGTGGATTGCCCTATCCGTCCTCCACGTCTGGGAAACGCACGCACGCACCCAGCTCACGTGGGTGTGGCGTCTCTTGGTTCTAAGTCTGCTTCTCCACGTCTCACGGTGCCCGTGCGGATTTCTCCTTCAGCCAACTCCTCCCTCTCAGCCGAGGCCTGCTTGGACTCTGGTGCCTCTGGGAGTTTTATTTTGGAGTCCTTTGTGAATAAATTCAGCATCCCGGTGACCCGTCTCGTCAAGCCGCTCTACATTTCCGCGGTCAACGGAGCCAGATTGGATTGCACCGTGCGTTATTGCACAGAACCCCTCCTGATGTCTATTGGACCCCACCACGAAAGGATTGAGCTCTTCGTTCTCCCCAACTGTACCTCTGAGGTCCTCCTCGGTCTGCCATGGCTCCGGCTTCATTCTCCCACCCTTGATTGGACCACCGGGGAGATCAAGAACTGGGACTCTGCCTGCCACAGGAAGTGCCTCTCCCCCCCTCCCAGTCCCGTCAGGCAAGCCTCTGTGCCTCCTCATGGCTCCCGTCCTTGTGTCTCCCTGCCCCGTGCCAAGCTTCACCCTCTGCCCTCCCTCCCCATTCCAACTCCTGCTGTACTGCCTGCCGTTGAGGAAACCCTCCATTCTTTCCCGGTGTCCTCATCCCAGGGGAGGCAGTTACCGGACAAAAAAAAGGGGAGACCTAAGGGGGGGGGTACTGTTACGCCTAGCGCTCCGGGTCCCCGCTCCTCCCCGGAGCGCTCACGGCGTCTTTCTCCCTGCAGCGCCCCGGTCAGTCCCGCTGACCGGGAGCGCTGCACTGTCATGGCCGTCGGGGATGCGATTCGCACAGCGGGACGCGCCCGCTCGCGAATCGCATCCCAGGTCACTTACCCGTCCCGGTCCCCTGCTGTCATGTGCTGGCGCGCGCGGCTCCGCTCTCTAGGGCGCGCGCGCGCCAGCTCTCTGAGACTTAAAGGGCCAGTGCACCAAATGATTGGTGCCTGGCCCAATTAGCTTAATTGGCTTCCACCTGCTCCCTGGCTATATCTGATCTCCTCCCTTGCACTCCCTTGCCGGATCTTGTTGCCTTGTGCCAGTGAAAGCGTTTAGTGTGTCCAAAGCCTGTGTTACCTGAACTTCTGCTATCCATCCTGACTACGAACCTTGCCGCCTGCCCCCGACCTTCTGCTACGTCTGACCTTGCCTCTGCCTAGTCCTTCTGTCCCACGCCTTCTCAGCAGTCAGCGAGGTTGAGCCGTTGCTAGTGGATACGACCTGGTTGCTACTGCCGCAGCAAGACCATCCCGCTTTGCGGCGGGCTCTGGTGAAAACCAGTAGCCTCTTAGAACCGGTCCACTAGCACGGTCCACGCCAATCCCTCGCTGACACAGCGGATCCACAACCCGTAAGCCGAATCGTGACACCAAAAATCTGAAATGCTGGAGTCAATATATTTTTAATAGTTTGGACTTTTGCACACACGGCAATACACAATGGGGGAGATTTATAAAAAAACATGTCTAGAGGAAGAGTGGTACAGTTGCCCATAGCAACCAATCAGATTGCCTCTTTCATTTTTCCCAGGCCTCTTTAAAAAAGAAAGAAGCTATCTGGTTGGTTACTATGGGCAACTGCACCACTCTTTCTCTGCACAGGTTTTGATCAATCTCCCCCAATATGGAGTGACACCCACTGTGATCTTTCCTTAACTGCAGGTACTACTACTCCACTCTGCTACATGCTGGAAGTTGTAGTACCTGCATTATTAGACAGATCACAGCGAGTGTCACTCCTGACACCCTCTGCAATCCTCCTGTATAATGTATAGATGCGGCCGGCCGCTCTTCTATGGTCCCCCTGCACTGACGTATATATATATATATATATATATATACGTCAAAGAGGGAAGACAGCACTAGTCTCTGCTCTTATGCCCGTGACCATCCGGATAACCAGTCCAGATACAGAACATCCAAATGGTGTAGGTCACAGCAAAAAGTATGCAGACTCCCATTTTCAAAAAGGCTGTGGTCTTTATTTAGGTCATCAGCAGTGCAACGTTTCGGCTATAGTGTAGCCTTTATCAAGCAATTAGTGACAATTAGTACAGATACTACTACTCCCATCATTGAACAGTGTGTTCCATGCTGTGAGTAGTAGTACTACCTAAAAAATGTTTTAAAAAAAGTCAAACACACACACACACACACACACTACATTTTTATTTTTATTGTCAGCTACATTTTTAGTGCCCTGCCCACATGCATAAATTGATCCCTGTTTAAAAAAAATAATACCAATTTCCTTTTAAAAAAATTACATTTCATTAAAGACAATTTTTTCCATCACTACTGTATCTTTTTTATTTTTATTTTTTAATGGTACCCTACAAAATGTTAAGAAAAAAGGTATCTCCATCACTTTTTTGGATCGCTAAAGTCCAAAAAAGAATATAAACCACCAGCAAAAACGCCAAAGTTAAAGCCAACATGGTATGTTTCTTGGTGTTTTTGCTCTCCCATAGACTTCTCTGGGGGAAAAATGCGACAATTTCTGTGCAAAAAATGCCAAACTAGGTTTTGTTAGGCGTTTTGAAAAACCAGCCTCTGAGCCCAAAATTGCTGAAAAACGCCAAAAAGGATAAACAAAAAAAAAAGAAAGGACAAACTGGAAAACGCAAAGTGGATCTGGCATTTTACAGTTTACTATTGACTTGCAGCTAACATCTGGACGCTGTGTTTTTTAGCGAAAAACGCTGTGCTGATCCGATCCTTCGTTTGAAGTTGAATATTTGGTTTAGATCTTGCCATGTGCCGGGGGTGGACAACGTTATTGCTGACTCTCTTTCCCATTTTCAGTTCCAGGAGTTTGGGGACTGTGTCCTGAGGCAGCCTTAGAGGGACTTCCCTGCTCCCATTGGTTTTGGAATTGAATTGGTGACTGACACTTGATGCCTTTGATTGAGTCTTCTGTGGAGGCTGACACCTGGGCCAGTCATGGAATGAATGGTGGTTGCGGGGCGTGATGTGGCTGCATGAGATGCTGACCGTTTGCCTGTTACCATCGATTACGTGATGCTAATGTCTCTGCTG
This sequence comes from Hyla sarda, assembly GCF_029499605.1. Classification (NCBI taxonomy): domain Eukaryota; kingdom Metazoa; phylum Chordata; class Amphibia; order Anura; family Hylidae; genus Hyla; species Hyla sarda. The sequence continues at coordinate 165,689,194 of NC_079191.1, read as the reverse complement.
TGGTTGCGCGGCGGTGCCTGGCGGGAGTCAGTTTTCATTTCAAGTTGTTGGGATGGGAAAATGTGACTAAGCGGTTTTTGATTCAACAGGCTTTGAAGGGTAGGCAGCGCACACACGTACTGCGGGAGACCCGCAGACCGGTTTACTACTCTTTGCTGGTGTCACTATTGCATGCCATGGGGTGTTGCTGCTCCTCATTTTTCAAATCAGTCCTGCTTTTAGCGTTATGTTTTTTGAAGCATTGCGTATTGGTGAGCTGGTCCCAGTATCTGAATCTGGTACTGTGGGTTTGTTGTGGGAGGACGTGGTGTGTTCTAATTGTGTTTTGCAGCTGGGAATAAGGCTGTCCAAGAAGGACCAGGTGGGGCAAGAAGCCTGGGTTCGCTTACAGGCGGTGGACGGGGAGGCGTGCCCTGTCGGGGCTGTTACAGAAATTTTGAAGATTAGGGAGCCCAGAGTGCTTTTTTTTACGCATGCAGACTGTTTGCCTTTGACGCGTTATCAATTCCAGGCTGTGTTCAAGCGATGTTTTGGGTTGGTAGGTGCCCCAGAATCTGAGTTTGGTATGCACTCGTTCCGCATTGGCGCTGCAACTGATGCTTCATGTGCGGGCCTTTCGGTGGCTGCTATAAAGCACATTAGGCGATGGCGTTCTGATTGCTATGTGGGATATGTTCGTCCTGAATTGTTGCTCTAACTTGATTTATTTTTCAGAAGGCCAAGTGAACAACTGGGTCATTCCTATTTCCACGGCGCAGAAGGCGGATTGTCGGTCCGGTGGTAGATCCTTGGGTTTTAGTAACATCGCCGCGCATGGGGTGGTATTTTAGGCATGCAGTGGCCACGAGTACTGATGGAGGTGGTTGATATTGCTAGAATGGTCCGTTCTGGTGTTGTGATGCTCGTGCATGCCGGTGGGAACGACCTTTGTTATTCCAGAGTCCCAGACCTGATCACCGTGATGAAAGCTGATGTGGAACGGGTTTCTTTTGGGAGCTTGAATTGGTGTGGTCTGAGATAGTGCCACGGGTCCCCTGGCAAGGTGCCGACAATGCTGAAGCTATTGAGCGGTCTTGCCTCTTGGTATATTCAAGGATGGCAAGGTTTGTGAGATCTAAGGGTGGGGTGGTGGTCCGTTACCAGGAGCTGGAGGGTGACAACAGGCGGTTAATGATGCCAGATGGGGTCCACCACACTGAGATTGGGCTGGATATCTTTTTGTCGGGCCTATAGGATGGTCTGGAACAAGCGCTATTCCTCCTTCAAGGAGGTCGGAGCACCGTGTAGGGGTACACAGGCTCCTCAGTGGTCTGGAGAGTGATGACCTGGAGGAGAAAGGGCCAATGGCACATGTGCCTGTCGGGGACCCGGCAGCAGGCATACCACTTTGGCTAAAGCAGTAGGTCGATTTACATTGATATAATGTTCATGTTAACTGCAATGCAGTTGTTATGCGGTTATTTATATACTATTATTTATAATAAACGAGCTGTGACCACCATCCAGCCCAGTTAAAATGGAGTTACGTGTCATGTCATTATTAACACAGAAAGGGGGAGGGCATTTGGATATGGTCGGTAAAGGGGGAGTGTTCTATGCAGTCTGTGGCTACCACTTCAATCTTTGGTTGGGGGCCAACATATCTCAAGTGTTATACAGTTATGGGGAGTAGACGTGGTGACTTAAAGTCTAGATAGCCATGTGCACTCCTCCCTCACAGTGAGGCTTGATTGAAAGCCGCAACATCTATTCCCTTATGACTATATAACAGTAACTAGCAAGGGGTGCACAAGCCGAACAATGTGACATTGCAGAGAACATAAGAGAACAGTGTCAAAATGTTGTTCTACTTGTCTATCATGTACTTGGGCAGTCTGTAAAGTTCTAGGGAGCTGACAGGTTCCATTTAATCCTCTTGTTATTTAAATCCTCATTTTTTTAAGTTATGTTTTCAGTTATGTTTTTGAAGCTTGGAGTGCAAACTCTTGCTTTTTCAAAAGGTATGGTGTCAAGTTACAATATTTTCAAATACAATTGTCGTAACATAATCGATAAATGGCATACATTTAGGGGGAGCTGTTTAATGTTTTACAAGTTAGGGTGGGTTCAAACTGTGTTTTTGTTTCACTGTTTCCTTTGTACATTTAATGTTGCTATATACAAAAATTTAGTCAACTACTCTTTAGTAAATAAAAACATATGTTGCAATCCATTTGTTTTTAACCTCTTAAGGACGCAGGGCATACCTGTACGCCCGGTCCCGGCGTTTAAAACGGGATCACGCCGTGACCCCGCATCGCACCGGGTCGGCCCCGGTGGGATGGACCCTGGGCTAATAGCGTGCGGCACCGATCATTGTGCCGCGCGCTATTAACCCTTCAGATGCAGCAATCAAAGTTCATCGCCACGCTGAAATGAAAGTAAACGCTTCCCGGCAGCTCAGTTGGGCTAATTGGGACTATCACGATAAAATCACCATGTCCCCATCAGCTAGGATGCAAGCGGAGGACCCCTTACCTTGCTCCATCGCGTCCGATCTGGGTTTGATTGCTCCAAGCCTGAGCTACAGGCTTGAGCAATCCAGCCCCTATCTCGCTGATCCATGCAAAGCTATGACTTTGCAGGGATCAGTATAAGATCAGTGTGTGCAGTGTTCTAGCCCCTATGGGAGCTATAGCACTGCAAAAAAAAGGTGAAAAAAAAAATTTACAAAAGGTAATTTAACCCCTTCACTAATAAAAGTTTGAATCACCGTCCGAACTATAAAAATATATAATTAATTAAACAGCACGGTCAATGGCGTACGCGCAAAAAATAGTGTATTTTTGGTCACTTTTTATATCATAAAAAAATGAATAAAAGTGATCAAAAAGTCCTATCAATGCAAAAATGGTACTAATAAAAACTTCAGAACACGGTGCAAAAAATGAGTCCTCATACCGGCCCGTACGCAGAAAAATAAAAAAGTTATAGGGGTCAGAAAATGACAATTTTAAACGTATACATTTTTCCGCATGTAGTTATGATTTTTTTTCCGAAGTACCACAATATCCAACCTATATATGTAGAGTATCATTTTAACCATATGGCCCTACAGAATAAAGATAAGGTGTCATTTTTACCGAAAAATGTACTGCGTAGAAACGGACGCTCCCAAATTTACAAAATGAAATTTTTTGTTCAATTTTGTCGCACAATGATTTTTTTTTTCCGTTTTGCCCTTTATTTTTTATTAAAATGACTAATGTCTCTGCAAAGTAGAATTGGTGGTGCAAAAAATAAGCCATCATATGGAATTTTATGTGCAAAATTTAAAGCGTTATGATTTTTAGAAGGTGATGAGGAAAAAATGAAAATGCATCTGTTAACACGTTTTTTCCTTTTCAAATGTATAAAACGTAACCAAGATCTTAACCTGTTCAGGACGTAGGGTGTATGCATATACCCGTGGGAATTCCGGTCCCTGCCGCTAGCCGGTTGGGGACCGGACCTAGATGCCTGTTGAAATCATTCAGCAGGCATCCCGGCACATCGCCGAGGGGGGTCTTCAGACCCCCCCATGTCGACGATCGGAGAAAATCGCATGTCAATTCAGACATGCAATTTTCTCCTATTCCGGGCTGATCGGGTCTCTGGTGACCCGATCACCTGGAAAATAGGGATGCTCAGATGTGTCAGTGACAGCCCCAATCATCCTGAGGGATAGGAGCGAGGTTGCAGCGCTGTGATCTCCTCCTATCCCCTGCCATTAGTCAGTAATGAGTTCTGACCAATGGCAGCGCACGAAAGGGGGTTGCCATGGAAACCCCCGCTCTGCCCACCCCTGGATGTCGGGCAGGACGGGGGAGAAGATGGCGTCCGGTACCTGGAAAGAAGATGCTGTGGGGACTGCCGATCATCGGTGGAGACAGCGGAGATCAGCGGCGCAGGTAGGGAATCGATGGTGGGGGGGGGGGGGGGTGGCAGTAAAGCGATATTTACTGCTGCCCTTCTAGTGGTTGCCAAACTTCAACTCCCAGCATGCCCAGACAGCCAAAGGCTCTCTGGGCATGCTGGGAGTTGTAGTTTTGCAACATCGGGAGGGTCAAAGTTTGGAGACCACGATTACAGTGGTGCCCAAACGGTAGCCCTCCAGATGTTACCAAACTACAACTCTCAGCATGCCTAGACTGCCCACAACTGGGAGTTGTAGTTCTGTGACATCTGTCCCTTCAGATTTTGCAATTTTCAAGAAAATTTAGAAAATTGCTGCTATATTTTGAAGCCTTCTAATTTTTTCAAAAAGTAAAAATATGTCCATTTTATGATGCCAACATAAAGTGGACATATTGTATATGTGAATCAATATAACATTTATTTGGAATATCAATTTTCCTTACAAGCAGAGAGCTTCAAAGTTAGAAAAATGTTACATTTTCATGAAATTTTGGGATTTTTCACCAAGAAAGAATGCAAGTAACGAAGAAAATTTACCACTAACATAAAGTAGAATATGTCACAAAAAAACAGAATCTCAGAATCAGAATAATCGGTAAAAGCATCCCAAAGTTATTAATGCATAAAGTGACAGTGGTCAGAATTGCGAAAAAGGGCTGCGTCCTTAAGGTGAAAACGAGCTGCGTCCATAAGGGGTTAAAGCAATAACCCCTATAATCTCACTATGACCAATGGACTATTAGCACAATCTCCAAGGACCAGCTAGGATATTAGTTAAGCTGTTTGTAAGTGTGCAGTACATATGTGAACAGGTGGAAGTTGAACACACGTCTTTAAGTGACTTTAGTTACCAACCATGTATTCAGATAAAATAGGCTAATCTTCCTTTAGTAATTCGATATTGTAAAGTCTATTGTAATTGTAAATTCTGCACATTTACCTGGATCATGTTGACATTCCAGCACATAATTCATGCTATTGGAAAAATGTCACCACAACATATCCGTAAGTGAAGTGATGTATGTTGTTGTGACAGCTGCTTTTCTTCATAATCATCCGCAGTCTTAGATGACTCTGTTTGTAACAGAGGTCACATTAATAAGACAAGTATGAGATTACAGGTATAAAACTAAAAAGTCCCTTTGCTTCATTAGAGGGGAATAGTACTATAATGCATGATAGCTTGGGGATCCTGTTACAGATTTTGCATTAGGGCCCAGGAGCTTTACATTTTACCTCTAAGGCCATGTTGCAGCTTTCTAGCACTCCAGGTAGGCTATTATTAGACAATGTAGAGGTCCTTCTCTATGCCTTGTGCTTACCTGTTCTAGCTGATGTGGATGGCATGGGTTTTCAGCATATTGATTTCTCTTTTCCCCATATAAATCATTTTCTAATGGTACGTACATTTCCCAGGAAGCCATTGGCTTTGCAGATAGAGGGGGTGGAGTCTGATTACTGCAGTTCCTCTAATGAGATCACCTGGTGATCTATTACATGGCTTGAAAGAGCTTTATTCAGCCATTACAAGTCATACAATAAATTACAATCACACAACAGTACAACAGGTTCCCTAAGCTATACATCACACAGCATGCTACTCTAACACTCCGCTCAATCCTGTAAGAGAAAAGCACCAAAGATCGACATAACCAAACAATACAATCTGTGATCGGGCGAGGGGCGTGGGCTATGTGGTGGGCCATGTGAGACTATGGGGGTAGGGAGGGGTGCATCACAAGGCCAAACTACCTGACTTTTTTTTTTATCTAAGAGCTGAGGAACGTGCTCTCAAATCACCCAAAGTGCAAGAAAAAGTGCAAAACGTTTTACACTAAAACATACACAAAGGATGCGGTATATCGCAAGCCCTTCTCCTACAGGAGTGAGGTCCCCAATAAACCTTACCCTTTGCCTCCGGATCAAAAGGTAACTGAGAGGTTCCAGGTTTGATGTCCCTTTTAGCCAAATCTACTAAGGGACCACAAATGCTCCCGGCATCCCCCTTGGCGTTATCTAAGGTATCTGCCCGCAGAGCTGTTAACGGTCAGTACCCTGCCCATGTAGGAGTACCCAGGGTTTTTGCAGGGAGCTGCGGAACCTTAAGGCCACACACACCTCTCCTAGACCGCTAGGAGGGACACCCAGAAGGGCTACCGCTTCCCAACAATCCTATGGACACACAACACGCAAAAAGGGACACAGTGACAAAAGAGTTCAAGGTGAAGGTGAAGAGTTCATGGTGCCAGTGCTTCAACTCAATGAGCCAGTACACCCAGTGAGTTTCGGCACCTTGGGGTCACCACTCCCTGAAGCACAAAAGTACCTCGGCTCTAGACCCTCCCAGCCTTATAGCAAAACCTGGAGGGAACATGTCACATCGGGGCAGCTGTTGAGCTGATTCCTCAGAACCAGCCCCGGAATGCCCTGGTACACCTGCCCCCTCCATGCAGCATCCATCCTACATCAATGGCAGAGACTAGACCACTGATATAAACAAATACTACACTTGATCTAAGCCAAAAGGCCAAGAAGCCGAACTACATGTTCTTTACTTAAAGGGGTATTCCGCCCCTAGACATCTTATCCCCTATCCAAAGGATAGGGGATAAGATGTCAGATCGCCGCGGTCCCGCTGCTAGGGAGCCCTGGGCTCCCCGCTGCGGCACCGCGCTATCATTACAGCACAGAGCGAGTTCGCTCTGTGCATAATGACGGGCGATACAGGGGACGGAGCCGCGTGACGTCATGGTGCCGCCCCTCGTGACATCACGGCCCGTCCCCTTAATGCCCCCATAGACTTGTATTGGAAGGGGCGGGCCGTGACATCACGAGGGGCGGAGCCATGACGTAACGATGCTCCGGCCCCTGTACCGCCCATCATTACGTGCAGAGCGAACTCGCTCTGTGCTGTAATGATAGCGCGGTGCCACAGCGGGGATCCCAGGGGTCCCCAGCAGCGGGACTGCGGCGATCTGACATCTTATCCCCTATCCTTTGGATAGGGGATAAAATGCCTAGGGGCGGAATACCTCTTTAAAGGAGATTTCCAGTGGGGAAAAACGTATCCCCTATCCTAAAATAGGGGATAAGTTTCAGATCGCAGTGTGCCCGACCAGTGGGGGCCCCCGCGATCTTCTGTACGGGGCCCTGGTAGCCCGCAGGAAGGGGGCATGTTGACCACCGCACAAAGCGGTGGCTGACACACCCCCTCAATACAACTCTATCGAAGAGCTGGAGTGCTGCCTTCGGCAAGCTCCTGCTCTGCCATAGTGATGTATTGAGGGGGCGTGTCAGCCGCTGCTTCGCGTGGGGGTCAACACGCACTATCTGGCCAGCGAGCCGGGGCCCCGTACAGGAGAGTGCGGGTGGCCTCAGTGGTCGGACCGCCCGCGTTCTGAAATTTATCCCCTACCCTTAGGATAGGGGATACGTTTTTCAACACTGGACTACCCCTTTAACATCAAAGACAAACTGAAAAGATAAAGAAATAGAAGAAGTGTTCAATGACAAACCACACATGACAGCTCAGTTTCGAGTCACTGAAGCACTGTTAGACAGAGAATTAAAACTCAACTTCAGCAGCTGATAACTGCTGGAAGGATTAAGATTTGTTTTTTAAAGTAATCTACAAATCTGTTTAACTTTCTGGAGCCAGTATAAAAAAAAAAAGTTTTCTTGGAATATCCCTTTTAGGTGTCCATATAATCATTAGCTCATTGATGGATCCCACTCATATAGTTGGGTATTTTTTAGATGTGTATAGCCAGCTTTATATCCCATTTCGGCCCAAAGCTGCATTCTGACGTATTACAATATTACGTTTTGACTTGCTCAAGTCATACTTAATGTTTTTACTGCAATTTGCTTGTAGATGTAATTTAACTACCACTATGTGTATTATCTAGATATTTTTGTTTATGTAATAAAAAATGATAAAATATGTAGTTTTTCAAAGGTATACACAATCTACATTGACTTACTGAAGATTCTAACTATGAGAACAGCAAAAACAGTCACAAAATTGCACAGGATTACTCAATGGATTTTTGTGGTTTTGCATATTATATTCAAAAGCAGCAGTCTGGATTAGGACTAAATAAGCATGCGAGTAAAGCCGTGAGCAGCAGCACGTGCAAGGGTTAAACTGTGTAACACCACTCTTATTTCTATTCAAGTTAAACCTCTTAAAAATTCCATTCAATTACATTGTCCAATGGCCAAAGCCAAACAATAGTAAAATAAAACACAATAGAACACATAATTTGAAATCAAGGAAAAACAGGTAATTTAAAAGATCTTTTATTACTGCTGTAAGATTCTTAAAGGGTGAACTCATATTTTGTTAACTTCCGCTTATATGTGTAGTGTTTGCTTATTTGTGTTATTGTTAAACATAATGGCTTAATTATAGATGTTTGAGTTATAATAGTACCTTCCATTGGTTAAATTCATAATGTTGAATGCTCAGCTGAGAGAAATATGTGCTATAAACATACCAGAAATGATGTCTTCATGTGGAGAGCACAAAATGAAAGGGATAAGTCAAATTAAAAGGACACAATGATAAAATAAAATACCACAGAGCAACTGAGTATTTGTTAGGTTAGAGTCACAGGTTGATATGAATATCAGTTTTTGGTGCAGTTTCTTGAGCTGAAGCCAGAAGTGGATTTAAAGGGGTACTCCACTGGCCAGCATTCAGAAGTAAATGTTCCAAATGCTGTTTTCACGCTGTGGGGTTGGCCACGCCCCTCGTGAAATCATGGTCACGCCCCCTCTTGTTGACTTACATTGAGGGGCATGGTCTTTATGTCATGAGGGGCGTGGTCGACCCCCGCAGCGCAAAAACTGCTAGCCAGTGGGGTAACCCTTTAAAAACAAAGCGAACTGTAAAGAAAGGATGTATACTTCTGTGTTAAAAGAACAGAATGAGTTTTCTATTTAGGGCCAATTCAGGCAAACACACAAATGAAGAGTCCAGCTCACCTTCTCAGACTGCCGCAGCCCATAGGCTGGTAAGGAAGACCAAGCATATTCATATACACAAAAAAAGCAGAAAGTCCAGCATCTTGGGGCAGAAAAAATCCATAGCATTCGTTGAAGCAAATCATACAAAATACTTACACATCTTATAAAGAGGTGAAAAAAGGAACCCACTGACATGTTTAGACTTACAAAAAGTTCTTAATCATGGCATGATTGATGGCATAGCACAATTACTCATTGATGTCATGAGTAAGCACTTTATGTAAGTCCAAAGTATGTCAAGGGTTTTTTACAATTTACATCATATAAAATGCATTGCACCAAAACAAAATATGGGGCTGCAATAGATGGACTGTGTTTGTAAACTTGTGTTTGGTCCTTTCATTCCATAAAATTTGACATGTGCCCATTCACAAGAAAGGTAGTAGGGAAGAATTAAGCAACTATAGGCCAGTTAGTCTGACATCAATAGTGAGGAAATTAATGGAAACCCTACTAATGGATAGGATTGTGGAACATCTAAAATCCCATGGATTGCAAGATAAAAAAACAACATGGGTTTACCTCAGGGAGATCATGTCAAACAAATCTTATTGATTTTTTTGACTGTGTAACTAAAATAATAGATAATGGCGGAGGGCCAGAAGACATATCTAGATTTTAGTAAGGCTTTTGACACTGTCCCACATAGAAGACTTATCAATAAACTACAGTCGTTGAGCTTGGACACCCATATTGTTGAGTGGATTAGGCAGTGGCTGAGTGACAGACAACAGAGGGTTGTAGTCAATGGAGTATATTAAGAGCAAAGTCTTGTTGCCAGTGGGGTACCTCAGGGATCTGTACTGGGACCAATTTTGTTTAATATCTTCATTAGTGATATTGCAAAAGGTCTCGATGGTAAGGCATGCTGATGACACAAAGATATGTAACATGATTGATGTTCCTGGAGGAATACGCCAAATGGAAAAGGATTTAGGCAAACTAGAAGAATGGTTGTCACGATGCCGGCTGGCAGGAGGTGGATCCTCTGTGCCAGAGAGGGATTGGCGTGGACCGTGCTAGTGGATCGGTTCTAAGTCACTACTGGTTTTCACCAGAGCCCGCCGCAAAGCGGGATGGTCTTGCTGCGGCGGTAGTGACCAGGTCGTATCCACTAGCAACGGCTCAACCTCTCTGGCTGCTGAAGATAGGCGCGGTACAAGGGAGTAGACAGAAGCAAGGTCGGACGTAGCAGAAGGTCGGGGCAGGCAGCAAGGATCGTAGTCAGGGGCAACGGCAGGAGGTCTGGAACACAGGCTAGGAACATACAAGGAACGCTTTCACTGGCACAATGGCAACAAGATCCGGCAGGGAAGTGCAGGGGAAGTGAGGTGATATAGGGAAGTGCACAGGTGAAGACACTAATTGGAATCACTGCGCCAATCAGCGGCGCAGTGGCCCTTTAAATCGCAAAGACCCGGCGCGCGCGCGCCCTAGGGAGCGGGGCCGCGCGCGCCGGGACAGGACCGAGGGAGAGCGAGTCAGGTACGGGAGCCGGGGTGCGCATCGCGAGCGGGCGCTACCCGCATCGCGAATCGCATCCCGGCTGGCAGCAGAATCGCAGCGCCCCGGGTCAGTGGATCTGACCGGAGCGCTGCAGCGGAGAGAGTGTAGCGAGCGCTCCGGGGAGGAGCGGGGACCCGGAGCGCTCGGCGTAACAGTACCCCCCCCCTTGGGTCTCCCCCTCTTTTTAGGGCCTGAGAACCTGAGGAGCAGACTTTTATCTAGGATGTTGTCCTCAGGTTCCCAGGATCTCTCTTCAGGACCACAACCCTCCCAGTCCACTAAAAAAAAAGTTTTCCCTCTGACCTTTTTAGAGGCTAAGATCTCTTTGACAGAGAAGATGTCCGAGGAGCCGGAAACAGGAGTGGGAGGAACAGATTTGGGAGAAAAACGGTTGAGGATGAGTGGTTTAAGAAGAGAGACGTGAAAGGCATTAGGGATACGAAGAGAAGGAGGAAGAAGAAGTTTGTAAGAGACAGGATTAATTTGACACAAAATTTTGAAAGGACCAAGATAGCGTGGTCCCAACTTGTAGCTAGGGACACGGAAGCGGACATATTTAGCGGAGAGCCATACCTTGTCTCCAGGGGAAAAAACGGGAGGAGCTCTTCTTTTCTTATCCGCGAACCTCTTCATGCGTGAAGAAGCCTGTAAGAGAGAATTTTGGGTCTCTCTCCATATAATGGAAAGGTCACGAGAAATTTCATCCACAGCGGGCAGACCAGAGGGCAAGGGGGTAGGGAGGGGGGGAAGAGGGTGACGGCCGTACACCACGAAAAATGGGGATTTGGAGGAAGATTCAGAGACTCTGAAGTTATACGAGAATTCGGCCCATGGAAGGAGATCTGCCCAGTCATCCTGGCGGGAGGAAACAAAATGTCGCAAATAATCACCCAAGACTTGGTTAATTCTTTCTACTTGTCCATTGGACTGGGGATGATATGCAGAAGAAAAATTTAATTTAATCTTGAGTTGTTTACAGAGAGCCCTCCAGAATTTAGACACGAATTGGACGCCTCTATCCGAGACGATCTGCGTAGGCAACCCGTGAAGACGAAAAATGTGTACAAAAAATTGTTTAGCCAGCTGAGGCGCTGAAGGAAGACCAGGAAGAGGGATGAAATGTGCCATTTTGGAGAATCGATCAACGACCACCCAAATAACAGTGTTGCCACGGGAAGGGGGTAAATCAGTAATAAAATCCATACCAATCAGAGACCAAGGCTGTTCGGGGACAGGCAGGGGATGAAGAAAACCAGCGGGCTTCTGGCGAGGAGTCTTATCCCGGGCACAGATAGTGCAGGCTCGCACAAAGTCCACAACATCCGTCTCCAGAGTCGGCCACCAATAGAAGCGGGAGATGAGTTGCACAGATTTCTTGATGCCCCCATGACCAGCGAGATGGGAGGAGTGACCCCATTTGAGGATTCCGAGGCGTTGGCGTGGAGAAACAAAGGTCTTTCCTGGAGGAGTTTGCCTGATGGAGGCTGGAGAAGTGGAGATCAGGCAGTCAGGTGGAATGATGTGTTGCGGAGAGAGTTCAACTTCTGAGGCATCCGAGGAACGAGAGAGAGCATCGGCCCTAATGTTCTTATCGGCAGGACGAAAGTGAATCTCAAAATTAAATCGGGCAAAGAACAGAGACCACCGGGCCTGGCGAGGATTCAGCCGTTGGGCAGACTGGAGGTAGGAGAGGTTCTTGTGGTCGGTGTAAATAATAACTGGACATCTTGATCCCTCCAGCAGATGCCTCCATTCCTCAAGTGCTAATTTAATGGCTAGAAGCTCTCGATCCCCGATGGAGTAGTTCCTCTCCGCCGGAGAGAAGGTCCTAGAAAAAAAACCACAAGTGACAGCATGCCCGGAAGATTTTTTTTGTAAAAGAACAGCTCCAGCTCCCACTGAGGAGGCATCAACCTCCAATAGGAAGGGTTTGGAAGGGTCAGGTCTGGAGAGCACGGGAGCCGAAGAAAAGGCAGACTTGAGTCGTTTAAAGGCGTCTTCCGCTTGAGGAGGCCACGACTTGGGATCGGCATTTTTTTTGGTTAAAGCCACGATAGGGGCCACAACGGTAGAAAAATGTGGAATAAATTGCCTGTAATAATTGGCGAACCCCAAAAAGCGTTGGATAGCACGGAGTCCGGAGGGGCGTGGCCAATCTAAGACGGCAGAGAGTTTGTCTGGATCCATTTGTAGTCCCTGGCCAGAGACCAAATATCCTAGAAAAGGAAGAGATTGGCATTCAAACAGACATTTCTCAATTTTGGCATAGAGTTGATTGTCACGAAGTCTCTGAAGAACCATACGGACATGCTGGCGGTGTTCTTCTAGATTGGCAGAAAAAATTAGGATATCGTCCAGATATACAACAACACAGGAGTATAACAGATCACGAAAAATTTCATTGACAAAGTCTTGGAAGACAGCAGGGGCGTTGCACAGGCCAAAGGGCATGACCAGATACTCAAAGTGTCCATCTCTGGTGTTAAACGCCGTTTTCCACTCATCCCCCTCTCTGATGCGGATGAGGTTATAGGCGCCTCTTAAGTCCAATTTAGTAAAGATGTGGGCACCTTGGAGGCGATCAAAGAGTTCAGAGATGAGGGGTAGGGGGTAGCGGTTCTTAACCGTGATTTTATTAAGACCGCGGTAGTCAATGCAAGGACGTAGGGAGCCATCTTTTTTGGACACAAAGAAAAATCCAGCTCCGGCAGGAGAGGAGGATTTACGGATAAAGCCCTTTTTTAAATTTTCCTGGACATACTCAGACATGGCAAGAGTCTCTGGGGCAGAGAGAGGATAAATTCTGCCCCGGGGTGGAGTAGTACCCGGGAGGAGGTCGATAGGGCAATCATAAGGCCTGTGAGGAGGTAGAGTCTCAGCTTGTTTTTTGCAGAAAACATCCGCGAAGTCCATATAGGCCTTAGGGAGACCGGTTACTGAGGGAACCACAGAGTCACGGCAAGGGTTACTGGGAACCGGTCTTAGACAGTCCTTGGAACAAGAGGGCCCCCAACTCTTGATCTCCCCAGTGGACCAATCCAGGGTTGGGGAATGAAGTTGAAGCCAGGGAAGTCCAAGGAGAATTTCCGAGGTGCAATTGGGGAGGACCAAAAGTTCAATCCTCTCGTGATGAGATCCGATGCTCATTAGAAGGGGCTCCGTGCGGAAGCGTATGGTACAGTCCAATCTTTCATTGTTTACACAATTGATGTAAAGGGGTCTGGCGAGACTGGTCACTGGGATGTTGAACCTGTTGACGAGAGAGGCCAAAATAAAATTTCCTGCAGATCCAGAGTCCAAGAAGGCCACGGTAGAGAAGGAGAAGGCAGAGGCAGACATCCGCACAGGCACAGTAAGACGTGGAGAAGCAGAGTAGACATCAAGGACTGTCTCTCCTTTGTGCGGAGTCAGCGGACGTCTTTCCAGGCGGGGAGGACGGATAGGACAATCCCTCAGGAAGTGTTCGGTACTAGCACAGTACAGGCAGAGGTTCTCCATGCGGCGTCGTGTCCTCTCTTGAGGTGTCAGGCGAGACCGGTCGACCTGCATAGCCTCCACGGCGGGAGGCACAGGAACAGATTGCAGGGGACCAGAGGAGAGAGGAGCCGAGGAGAAGAAACGCCTCGTGCGAACAGAGTCCATATCTTGGCGGAGCTCCTGACGCCTTTCGGAAAAACGCATGTCAATGCGAGTGGCTAGGTGAATAAGTTCATGTAGATTAGCAGGAATTTCTCGTGCGGCCAGAACATCTTTAATGTTGCTGGATAGGCCTTTTTTAAAGGTCGCGCAGAGGGCCTCATTATTCCAGGACAATTCTGAAGCAAGAGTACGGAATTGTACGGCATACTCGCCAACGGAAGAATTACCCTGGACCAGGTTCAACAGGGCAGTCTCAGCAGAAGAGGCTCGGGCAGGTTCCTCAAAGACACTTCGGACTTCCGAGAAGAAGGAGTGTACAGAGGCAGTGACAGGGTCATTGCGGTCCCAGAGCGGTGTGGCCCATGACAGGGCTTTTCCGGACAGAAGGCTGACTACGAAAGTCACCTTAGACCTTTCAGTGGGAAACAGGTCCGACATCATCTCCAGATGCAGGGAACATTGGGAAAGAAAGCCACGGCAAAACTTAGAGTCCCCATCAAATTTATCCGGCAAGGATAGGCGTAGCCCAGGAGCGGCCACTCGCTGCGGAGGAGGTGCAGGAGCTGGCGGAGGAGATGACTGCTGAAGCTGTGGTAGTAACTGTTGTAGCATAACGGTCAGTTGAGACAGCTGTTGGCCTTGTTGCGCTATCTGTTGTGACTGCTGGGCGACCACCGTGGTGAGGTCAGCGACAACTGGCAGAGGAACTTCAGCGGGATCCATGGCCGGATCTACTGTCACGATGCCGGCTGGCAGGAGGTGGATCCTCTGTGCCAGAGAGGGATTGGCGTGGACCGTGCTAGTGGATCGGTTCTAAGTCACTACTGGTTTTCACCAGAGCCCGCCTCAAAGCGGGATGGTCTTGCTGCGGCGGTAGTGACCAGGTCGTATCCACTAGCAACGGCTAAACCTCTCTGGCTGCTGAAGATAGGCGCGGTACAAGGGAGTAGACAGAAGCAAGGTCGGACGTAGCAGAAGGTCGGGGCAGGCAGCAAGGATCGTAGTCAGGGGCAACGGCAGGAGGTCTGGAACACGGGCTAGGAACATACAAGGAACGCTTTCACTGGCACAATGGCAACAAGATCCGGCAGGGAAGTGCAGGGGAAGTGAGGTGATATAGGGAAGTGCACAGGTGAAGACACTAATTGGAATCACTGCGCCAATCAGCGGCGCAGTGGCCCTTTAAATCGCAAAGACCCGGCGCGCGCGCGCCCTAGGGAGCGGGGCCGCGCGCGCCGGGACAGGACCGAGGGAGAGCGAGTCAGGTACGGGAGCCGGGGTGCGCATCGCGAGCGGGCGCTACCCGCATCGCGAATCGCATCCCGGCTGGCAGCAGAATCGCAGCGCCCCGGGTCAGTGGATCTGACCGGAGCGCTGCAGCGGAGAGAGTGTAGCGAGCGCTCCGGGGAGGAGCGGGGACCCGGAGCGCTCGGCGTAACAATGGTCAGAGCTCTGGCAACTGAAATTTTATGTGCATAAGTGCAAGATAATGCACCTGGGGCGTAAAAACCCTTGGGCAGAATATAGAATATTTGGCACTGTCCTGACCTCAGTATTTGAGGAAAGGGATTTAGGAGTAATTATTTCAGAGAACTTAAATGGGCACTGTCACCAACTTTATTTTTTGATATGTTGTAGTACTTATGTACTACAACATATCTCTAATATGCTTTTATTTTATTTTTTTCATTAGAAAGGTTTAATTTATATTTAAAAACCGGCTACTGAAAAAGGACTGATTTTGGAGTGTCAATCAGTCCTTTTTCAGTTAGGCTGCACTCGCTCCCTGCCTGTCAATCAGACAGGCGGGAGCGAGCGCATTGGCTCCCCGGCCACTGGCTGGGAGGCAACTCCTCCCGCACATTGCCGCCGCCGCCTCGTTGCCGCCGCTGCCCCTGCACGCCCGCTGACGGACTCTGCAGTAACTGCAAGTGTAATGAGGGAACGGGGCATGCGGGGCAGGGGGGGGGGAGGGAACGGGCTAGTGTCGTAGTGGGGGGGGGGCTAGCAAAAAAAATAAAAATAGGATGGTGGGAGCTACCCTTTAAAGGTAGGAAGACAATGTATAAGAGCAGCAGGAAACGCTAGCAGAATGCTTGGATGTATAGGGAGAGGTATCAACAGTAGAAAGAGAGAAGTGCTTATGCCGCTGTACAGAACACTGGTACTGGAGGCCGTATCTCCAAAAGGAAATAGATACTCTAGAGCAGTGGTTCTTAACCTTGTTGGAGGTACTGAATCCCACCAGGTTCATATGCACATTCACCGAACCCCTCTTAATTGGAAAAATAAAATATTATTTTTTTAAATTCAAAACATAGGAGGTATATATTTAAGAATATATTTATACATAGGTGCACAAAATGAACAAAACCATTAAGAACAAAGAAAAAACCATGAAAACATGATTTCCACACAAAAACTAAAACATAATGAATATTTACTGCAAATCAGTGTGACTTCTGTTGTTGTCTTTCAGAGACCAGTTCAGAAATGCACGGCTTTACCTTGGCAAGTGCCACTCTCATGTCATTTTCGCAACAATGGCAGTGTTCCCCCACATTAGGCAGGCAGTGTTCCCCCACATTAGGCAGGCAGTATGTTCCCCCACATTAAGCTGGCAGTATGTTCCCCCACATTAGGTGCAATAAAGTCCCCCCACATTAGGCCGGCAGTATGTTCCCCCACATTAGGCTGGCAGTATGTTCCCCCACATTACGTTGGCAGTATAGTTCCCCCACATTAGGTGCAGCATAGTTCCCCCACATTAGGTGCAATATAGTCCCCCACATTAGGCTGACAGTATGTTCCCCCACATTAGGTGCAATATAGTCCGCCAAATTAGGCTGGCAGTATGTTCCACCACATTAGGTGCAATATAGTCCCCCACATTAGGTGCAGTATAGTCCCCCACATTAGGTGCAATATAGTCCCCTACATTAGGCCGGCAGTATGTTCCCCCACATTAGGTGCAATATAGTCCCCCACATTAGGTGCAATATAGTCTGCCACATTAGGCTGGCAGTATGTTCCCCCACATTAGGTGCAATATAGTCCCCCACATTAAGCTGGCAGTATGTTCCCCCCACATTAGGTGCAATATAGTCCCCCACATTAAGCTGGCAGTATCTTCCCCCACATTAGGTGCAATATAGTCCCCCCACATTAGGCCGGCAGTATGTTCCCCCACATTAGGCTGGCAGTATAGTCCCCCACATTACGTTGGCAGTATAGTTCCCCCCACATTAGGTGCAGTATGTTCCCCCACAGACATACAGCCTCCAGCCATACAGTATGGCTGTATACCTGTGTACTGTCCCACTTCAGTGTTCCGACCACTGCACCTCGGGTCCGGCCATAGCTGGCCGGAACACCGAAGCTGACCACACTGGTAAACACTTATCAACTGCCAGCGCATGTCCTTCTTGCTTCTTCTCCGCTCCTCCGCGCTCTGTTGCCATGGGCGCACGCATGGGACGTGAGTGACATCCCTGCGTGCGCTAGCTCCGGGCGGTCCCCGCGTTTTTAAAGTAAACGCGGTGCCGCAGGGACTTAACAGAGGCATCCCTGTGTTCCGAAAGCATCTTTTGGAATGCAGGGATGTGCCAAGGCAAAAACACCCGGTGGGCCTCCCCCGCCGAACCCCCAAGACTGACTCACCGAACCCCAGGGGTTAAGAACCACTGCTCTAGAGAGAGTTCAGAAAAGAGCTACTAGAGAGAGTTCAGAAAAGAGAGTAGTGGATGCATGGAATAGCCTTCCTGCAGAAGTGGTCACTGCAAATACAGTGAAGAAGTTTAATGCAAGGATAGGGGATAAGATGCCTGATCGCGGGGGTCCCCTCCCATAGGCTTGAATTGAGGGGCAGAGCGTGACGTCAAACGGGGGTGGAGGCGTGACGTCACTCGTTGCCTGCCCCGTTGTTGCCGGTAATCAGACCCAGAGCGAATATGCCCTGGGGACTGATTTTAACTGGGGTGCTGTGTGCAAGATCATGGGGGTCCCCAGTGGCGGGACCCCCACGATCAGGCATCTTATCCCCTATCCTTTGGATAGGGGATAAGATGTCTAAGCGCCGGAGTACCCCTTTAAACATGCATGGGATAAGCATAAGGCGATCCTTCATATAAGATAGGGCCAGGGACTATTGATAGGATTCAGATTATTGGGCAGACTAAATGGGCCAAATGGTTCTTATCTGCTGATAATTCTATGTTTCTGTCATCAAGAACTGTTAGGTTTGATATGTGTATGCTTATTCACACTTATTTTACTGGACTTTGCATGGTGTGTTGAATTAATCATGCTAATAAAGTATTTTATTAACAAGTAATGGATTCATACTATGTTAAAGTTCTACTTTACTGCTAAACCATCAGTTTCTGTGCACTTGTGGAATTGGGACTGGGCCTATTATAAGGACCCTACTACACAATTTAAATATTAGCTGAAGTGGCCAAAAATCATTGTGTAATAGGACATGTGCAACTTATGAATGGTAAAAGTATAGGGCCATATGAACAATCCAGCAATCGTTGTGTGGACCTGGCTGTGTGATACTGTGCACCGTAAAAGCCTCAGTGAACTAGCGCCATTTATAGTGTAGCTTTATTTATAGAGAAAGTTGTTCATGTCTCAAATCCATTTTTAATTTCTATACAATATGGATCTAATGTCGAACCAATCTGTTAGTTTGTTCTTTTCTTTCATAACTGTGTCATGTGAATTGTCCTGTGCTGTGACTATTTTCCTAAGAAAATTATATTTATATCTACATTATAGTGGAAAATTTGCCACTCTTTTAGTCATCCAATAAAATATGCCTGCCAATAATAGTCCAGGCAACCCACAAGCATAATTGTCCTATATATGACATTTATTACAAGTGATTTAAAGGGGTATTCCTGGAAAAACTTTATTTTTTTTTTATATCAACTGTCTCCAGAAAATTAAACAGATTTGTAAATTACTTCTACAAAAAAATCTTAATCCGTCCAATAATTATCAGCTGCTGAAGTTGAGTTGTTCTTTTCTGTCTGGCAACAGTGCTCTCTGCTGACATCTCTGCTTGTCTCGGGAACTGCACAGAGTAGAAGAGGTTTGCTATGGAGATTTGCTTCTACTCTGGACAGTTCCCAAGACAGGTGTCATCAGAGATCACTTAGACAGAAAAGAACAACTAAACTTCGTCAGCTGATAAGTACTGGGAGGATTAAGATTTTTTTAATAGAAGTAATTTACAAATCTGTTTAACTTTCTGGAGCCAGTTGATATATAAAAAAAGGTTTTTCTTGGATAACCCCTTTAATAACATCGTCAATGATTTCCATGCTTTCATTAGGCTGCTGCATAAAGGACCAATTTGTGGTCCTCAGGGTAGTCATCAGTTGCCAGCAGCAAGGAAAGAACTGGAGAGTATTTGGACAGAAATATAGAGATGAACAGGTCAAACACAGGCAGTCAAAAAAGGTATATAAGGCTGGAATCACATACATTCAGAGTCCGTCCCTAAGCTCGCCGCTACTGATGACAATAGTGCATTTATTTGTCTCAGTTGTTAAGTATCTGGAGTCCATTAATTGTGCATGCCGGACAGGAGAATGCAGCAAGATGTGTTCCCCTGTCTGGCGCCAATGTGGCGTGTTCCACCATCTGGCGTCCAACTTAAGATGCCGGATGAATGTAAACTATACAATTCAAATGAATAGGAACAGTTCTGCAATCAGTTTCCATGTGGTGCTTCTTCTACAGTCGGATGATGCACACACGTGAAGTGAGCCTAAGAGGCCACAGGCCACAGAAACTGATGCAATGAGTGAGAAACCTGGCTGGATTTTAATAGTACGTCTTGATAATAGTACGTCTTGATAATAGTACGTCTTGATAGCAGAAGCAGTCAAAGTGACTGGGGCTTCTACCACAAATGTTTTAGGTTTTCTTAGGATAATACAGAAGGTGCTTCTACATCAGATTTTTTTCATGTGCGTCAATAAAAATCTTGTACTGTATACCTTTAAAATGATAGTTGCAGGCAGAGATAAATATGGACAGCCGTGGGCCCCAGTGAAAGACTATTTCACAAGTTTCTCAGTTTCAACTACAGTGCTCATTTTAAAGGTCAGGAACACTTATCATGGATAGCTTCATGGTTTTCTTAAACATATATAATGGAAAGAGATATGTGAACAAGTTCC
Source organism: Hyla sarda (assembly GCF_029499605.1). Taxonomy (NCBI): domain Eukaryota; kingdom Metazoa; phylum Chordata; class Amphibia; order Anura; family Hylidae; genus Hyla; species Hyla sarda. The sequence continues at coordinate 165,668,888 of NC_079191.1, read as the reverse complement.
TCTAAAGAAGGTGCTGGTACCCGGAGATGAAAGTAAACTTCTTTATTAGCAACACGTTTCGATCCCGGTTCGGGATCAAAACGCATTGCTAATAAAGAAGTTTACTTTCATCTCCGGGTACCAGCGCCTTCTTTAGAGGAACTTGTTCACATATCTCTTTCCATTGTTATCCACCGGACTGACTGACATCACACCGGGAAGTTCCTCGTGGCAGCGGTTCCATTTGATTTCCTGCATATAGACGCTACTGTAGGTGTTGTGCTCTGAGCGCAACACCTAGGGGTAAGAACCCATCTTTGCGTTATCTCCTTCATTTTATATAAACGGTCCTCACTAGGGGCATACCTCTTGTTGTTTTATCTCGTTGATATATTAAACGTATATAATAACATCCCTCAATGATCAGTAAACCCACCAGAGTAAGAATCTTTACTGTAATCTCTTACATACAGTAGAGCACTATTATTATTACTATTTTTCACAGAGCAGTGGGCCTCTTTGCCTGTAATGCCTTTTTTATGGCCTCCCCTAAATGCAAACAGTTTTTGATGCAGTGTACCTTATTATTTTGTGTAACTATATATTTATCAGTATATGCGGTATACAGTACATTTTAAATTGTAAACAATGATATAAAGAAAATGTCAATAAAATAACTTTGCGTTGCACGTACACTTAAGCCAAACTGTACTAACTCTCACAATTGATGTAGTGCACTTTAAGATGCTTGCGTCACTACTGAGTGTAATGTTAATAAATTCCTTATCTTCCTTAATTTCTGGTTGCACAAGTCTTTCTTGCAGAAGATAAGTTAGAGAATAATTCAAAGAGCAAAAAGCCATTGTCTAAGGACAAATGTCACTGGTTTCTTTCAATGTGCTGGAATTTTTCTTTGGCATGAAATCAGAAATGAAACTTGGAATAACAATAGTACAGCATAATCTGAGTAAGGCAGCGCCTGGCTCACACATCCAATGAAAGACAATGTTATTTTCTGTTGCAAGTTCAAGACAAGCCAACCCCATAACACATTGCTACTGAACAACACACAGGATTGGCTGTTGTATGTCAGGAGATTCTCAGTGTGGGGTAGAATACGATTGTAAGCTTAAGCTAGTGAGTTTAAATGACTCCTAAGAAGAATTAGATTTGTAGAAGTCACTTTTAGCAATTAAAATAATGATATACCATATTGCATATGTATTTTTATGTTTCTATATACAGTATTTTTGAAGATCCAGCCCTATTAGCTTTATTATGAATATCAACCCTTAAATACCATAATACCATTTAAAAAAATCTATATAGATTAAAATGTCAATTTACATTCCAGACATTTATATCAATAGGAGTCCAGGTTCTGAGACCCCCAAACCAAGTGCAAATCTATTGTGTCAGAAGTCTCATAGGCTTGCGTTGTAGTTCTGTATACCATTTGCTTCAGGTGTGCAGAGTTTATATGAAAGGGCACGGTGCTACACCTTTATTTTAGTGATCAGACCAAAATAATTGGTCTAAACTTAGACTAGACAGTCTAGGAATGAGACAAATTATTAAAATTTCTCATTTAAGTTTATACTGTCTAAGAATAGGGCAGTTTTAATAAATTTGGGCCACCATATTTTGCACTTTTGTTTTTTTCCTCCTCACCTTTTTATAGCCATAACTTTTGAAATTTTTAAGTCTACAGAACCATATGAGGGCTTGCTTTTGTTCTTTGTAATGACTTTCGTAATTTTTTCATAACATATGCTCCAAAACCTAAAAAGAATGCATTTTAGGGGGAGTTGGGGGGGGGGGGGGCTTCTTTTTTCACTGTTCACTATGTGGTCAAACGTACACGTTGTCTTGATTCTTTAGGGCGGCCGTCATGTTTTACTACTTTTAAAAATTGTTAAACTTTTTAGAAATATATATTTTTTTTTTTTCAGTTGCCATTTTTTGATATCTGTTCTGACTTGGTGATCTGGTGATTTAAACCTTTAGTATGAAAGGATTTTATGTATATACAGTATACCCCAAAATTAGGCACTACTACCAACATTTTTATTATTCCAAAATTTATTAAGTACAATTTATTAAAATACATATAATCCACACATCACATAGCACTGAAGATAACAGTGACAGACGGAAAATATACTATAGGTAAGAACAAGGTAACCATGAAGTCATGATACTATAGACCCTTAATAGTATGTATTATATAATAGCCAGTTCACAATAACTATTAAAATATTAATATAATACCAATACAAAGAACTAGAGGGTGTATAATAACAGATAAGATCCCAGAGTCTAAAGCAAGTAATCAAGTCTTACCAGTATGTGTACAGACCCCATGTTATGTTATGCGCTGGCCGTGAGCGCATGGTCCCCTTACCTTCTGCTGCCGACGGGGCTGGGACTTGCATTGCGGGATGTGCCCGAATGCGAGCCCCAGTCCGTCACTCTCTAGGTGTTTATTCTGCCTCTGCCTCTCTGCTCCGACGCGTGTGTCCCTGTGCGCCCATGCTAGGGTGCGCCCATGCTGGAGCTTTAAGATTTAAAGGGCCAGTACGTTTATTAGTGTAATCCACATGTGGCTCATTTATAAATTCCTCCACCCTCCTCAGTTCCCTGCTGGATCTTTGTTGCTTTGTGCCTTTGAGAAAGCGTTCCTCAGTATTTACTTGTCATGTATCAGATCTCTTGCTCTTGTGACTTGACCTTGCTCCTCTGCCGCCTGCCTACTGAACTCCTGCTATGCTTTGACTATGCTACTGTGCCGCCTGCCCTGACCTTCTGCTATCCCGACTATGAGTTGCCTTATCCCTCCTGTGCCTCGCATCTCCTCAGCCACCTTTGTGGTCGAGCCATGCCAGGGGTAGCGACCTGGGTGCCGCCTGCCACAGAAAGTCCATCCCGCTTTGCGGCAGGCTCTGGTGAAAACCAGCGGCACCTTAGACTCTGCTCCCTGGTACGGTCCGAGTCCTCTGCCACACAGGTCCAGCGATTCCACATCTACCAGGGTTCCTTTCTTCAGAAACGTGAGTGTTACCCCCCAACATATGTTTCGCTCGATTGTGGAGCTTCCTGAGGAAGCTCTGCAATCGAGCGAAACATATGTTGGGGTCTGTACACATACTGGTAAGACTTGATTACTTGCTTTAGACTCTGGGATCATATCTGTTATTATATACCCACTAGTTATTTGCACTTTATTTAGTCAAAGTATTGTTATTATATTAATATTCTTTTATATGAACTGTTGGCTATTATGTAATACATTATATTAAGGGTCTATAGTATCATGACATCATGGTTAACTTGTTCTTACCTGTAGTGTATTCTCCGGCTGTGACTGTTATCTTCAGTGCTATGTGATGTGTGGATTACATGTATTTTAATAAAATTCTACTTTATAAAGTTTGGAATATTAAAAATGTTGGTAGTAGTGCCTAATTTTGGTGTATATTTCCATAAGTAACGCTACACTTGAGGATGTTGGTTGGTGGGACTGGTTTCCCACTTTGATATTTTTGGTGTAGAGAAAAAGGCAGTTTGTTGCCGAAGCGTTGCACTTTGGGGAGCAAATAAAATCACACTCCATCAAGACCCGAGTCTCCGGCTTTTTTGGTGCTGTATCTACTTCACGTTGTGGTGTAGAGTATATGCATATGTGTAAAACCTGTAGAAAGAGAATTACAGCACTTGCATCACTTGAGTGAGTTTATTACAAAAAAAAATAAAAATAAGTATAATGCTGCATGTGTTTTACCTCCTCCTGAGCTTTTTTCAACAGGCATGATTACAGCCCGAAGCACAGTCACTACCTGAGGAAGAAGAATGTCGTGGGGACTACTCAGTCCTGGTTAGCATACAGTGTAGGAAAACTTTCCTCACGATCACTGCTGGCCCTGAAGACAACGGGACATGGTAAGCAAGCTGATTTTATCCTATATAACCTTTCGCCAACAGTTATATCGGCAGGGACGGTTTTAGACTAAGTGTGGCAAAAAATTTAAATGTGAGTAAATGAGATTGCACTGCAAACCCCAAATGGCTGTGACTACAACATAAGAAACATAATTATTCCATCCAGGATGAATTTGTAGCTGTGGTAATTTGGGGATCGCAACGTGACCCCATTTCGTGCAAATGAGCTCAGCTCCCCCCCTTTGCAAGAACGAAGTGCATGGACAGTTGTGGAGCAACAGCAGAGAAATCCAGCGCAAAACGGCATCATAAAATGGATGGTCACAGGAAACCACAGGGTGACAGAAAGCCACAGGGTCACAGAAAGCCATACATTTTATGATGCCATTTTAAGGATTTAATAAACCACCTAAAGAGCAAGAACTGACTTGCGCTGGATTTTTCTACATGTGACAATATTTACTTACATTAGCTGAGATTCAGCACGATTCAAGGAGAACAACATGATGATCCTTGACTGTGCGACCCATATTTGCCATGTAACCCTAACCTAATACTGTCACCTTGTTCTTTATACAATAATAATCACTGCACACAGATAAACAGTAATCTTTTTATTGCAACCCATCAGTAATAGCGCCCACATATACTGTAAGACTATGTTCACATGACAGAATGTCTACACAGAGAATATCTGTGCGGATATTCCGCAAACTGCAGGGTTCCAGCATTATATGCTGGCACTAGGACTGCACACATTTATGCACCATCTCATAGACAGCTAAGCATTCTGTGTGGACTCTGCACAAAGAATGAACATGTTCATTTTTTTGTGCCGACACAAAAAATGTATACATAAAGTTCCGAAATCACAGCACCAGCCAGGTCATGGATCTTGAAAAACTGGATTGTTTTCCTCACAACAATAGCAACGTTTCGGCAGTAGGAGTCTTTATCAAGAAACGTTGCTATTGTTGTGGGGAAAATAAAACAATCAAGTTTTTACAATCCATGACCTGGCTAGTGCTTTGATTTTGGAACTTTTGTATATATGTATATACATATATATATATATATATATATATATATATATATATATATATATATATACCTATCACACTGTATCACGGTATAAAAGTGAGTACACCCCTTTACATTCGTGTAAATATTTTAACATATATATTTTTATGTGACAACACTGAAGAAATTACACTCTGCTACAATGTAAAGTAGTGAGTGCACAGCCTGTATAACAGTGTTTAATGTTGTGTCCCCTCAAAATAACTCAACACACAGCCACTAATGTTGAAACCTTGCATACAAAAGTGTGTACACCCATAAGTGGAAATGCCCCAATTGTTGTTTTTAGGAAATAGAGTGCTTCCAGCTTTGCTGCAGAGGTTGAAGGAGGAAGGTTCAGCCTGTCAGTGCTCAGATCATACTTTACACACTGCACCAACCTGGTCTTCATGGCTTTCATCACAGAAGATGCACAAGAAAACATGCAAACAGTTTACTGAAGATAAACAGACTATACATAAGACACAGAAGACATGGATTACTGGAACCATGTCCTGTGGTCCGATGAGACCAAGATAAATCTATTTGGTTCAGATGATGTCAAGTGTGTGGTGGCAACCAGAAAAGGAGTACAAACAAAAGTTTGTCTTGCCTACAGTCAAGCATGGTGGTGCGGTGTCATGGTCTTGGGCTACATAAGTGCTGCTGGCACTGAGGAACTATAGTAATTGAGAGAACCATGAATGCACACATTTACTGTGACACTGAAGAGCATGATCCCCTCCCTTCGGAGACAGGGCTGCAGGGAAATATTGTAACATGATAAAGACCCCAAACACACCTCAACAACCACTGCCTTGCTAAAGAAGCTGAGGGCAAAGAAGATGATGGACAGGCCAAGCATATCTCCTGAACTAAACCCTTTTGAGCATCTTTGGGGCAATCTCAAATGGATGCTGAGGGAGTGCAAGGTCTCTAACATTCACCAGCTCTGTGATGTCATCATGGAGGAGTAAAAAAGTACTTCAGCGGCTACCTGTGAAGATCCGTAGAACTCCATGCCCAAGAGGCTTAAAGAGTACCTGTCATTTGCAAAAACTTCCTATGTATGTAGATAATAAAATTAAATGTATGTTTGTAATATATATTAGTTAAAAATGTGAAAATTTTGGCGTGTAAAAATGCTGTCTTATTCTTGCAGCTATTGCCTCTGTGTCTTTGTGTAGAGACAAAATAAAGGAAATGTGGATGGGACAAGCAGGGCTCTGTGCAGACTCCTGGCTTGCCAGGCAGCCTGCCGGGTAAGCTGGGGGGTGTGTTACAGAGGCTCATTACATAGAGCCCTGCTTGTCCTCAGTGCACAGAGCCCTGCTAATCCTCAGTGCACAGAGCCCTACTTTTCCTCAGTGCAAAGAGCCGTGCTTTTCCTCAGTGCACAGAGCCCTGCTTGTCCTCAGTGTACAGACCCCTGCTTGTCCTCAGTGCACAGAGCCCTGCTTGTCTTCAGGGTATAGAGCCCTGCTTGTCCTCAGTGCACAGAGCCCTGCTTGTCCTCAGTGCACAGAGCCCTGCTTGTCTTCAGGGTATAGAGCCCTGCTTGTCCTCAGTGCACAGAGCCCTGCTTGTCCTCAGTGCACAGAGCCCTGCTTGTCCACCCACACTTCCTGTATTTTGGAGCATTTATTTACTAAAAAAATATACACATTTTTAACTATATATATATATATATATATATATATATATATATATACAAAATATATATATACATATATATATATATATATATATATATATATATATATATATATATATATATAAAGATTTTGCAAATGACAGTGTCCATTTACATAAGTTCTGGAAAATAAAAGAGTGACCACACAAAATATTGACACTTTGGGCCCCATTTGGACATTTCAACTTAGGGGTGTACTCACTTTTGTTGCCAAGGGTTAGAAATTAATGCCTGTATGTTGAGTTATTTTGATTGGACAGGAATATTAAACACTAATACACATGCTGTACATTTATTAGTATATTTATACTCTTTGCAGAAGAGTTGACATTTTTAGTGGTACTGTTTTGGATATGTGTATGTTTTGATTTATTCATGTTTAATTTTCTTGTGCCTTTTCACCTTTGTTTATTTTACTTTTTTTATTGTCCCACTAGGGGACATGATCTGTTGATCACACACATAATACATTGTGGTACAGATCTGCACTGGAACACAGATAGGCATAGCCAATCAGACTCTGCCTAAGGCAGAGCCTTATCGGCTTCTATAGCAGGCAAACTGGAGGAAATTCTCAGGCCTCCGCTTGCCATGGCTATTATCACTTTGCAAGGGGGGCTAGATGCTATGGTGGTACTGACCAGAGCTTCTAAAGGGTTAACTGCTAGGATCAGAGCACAGGTCTGGTCCTTACAGCTGCGGAAGGAGATCAGTTTAGCAGAATGTAGGGTGGTATGCATACCACACTATACATATACGGGGTTAAAACAAAGGTTATTTTTATGTGAAAATTAAACACATGTTGTCGGTCATAAAGATTAGCAGCATTAAATCTTTAGGGAAAACATTTTTTTTTTAATCAACTGGTGCAGAAAGTTAAACAGATTTGTAAATTACTTCTATTTAAAAATTGTAATCCTTCCAGCTGCTGTATGCCCCACAGAAAGTTCTTTTCTTTTTGAATTTCCTTTCTGCCTGACCACAGTGCTTTCTACTTACACCTCTGTCCATATCAGGAACATTCTAGAGCAGGAGAGGTTTGCTACAGGGATTTTCTCCTACTCTGGACAGTTCCTAAAATGGACAGAGGTGTCAGCAATGAGCACTGTGGTCGGTCAGAAAGAAAAGAAATTCAAAAAGAAAAGAACTTCCTCTGTAGTATACAGCAGCTGATAAGTACTGGAAAGATTGTGATTTTTAAATAGAAGTAATTTACAAATCTGTTTAACTTTCTGGCACCAGTTGATAAAAAATAATAATAATGTTTTCTAGCGGAGTACCCCTTTAACACCTTTTACTTTACAGGTTTTAAATGTCTAACATTTTGTCTACATGTTCTACATCTGCTTGTGCAAAGTGTAATGCCAAGGATTTTTAAGTTAGACAGTAGTGTTGGACGCGAATATTAGCATTTCAAATTTTTATTGTGAATATAATATATTCGCTATATATTCACTTTTTTTTTAGCAAATGCACATATTCGCTTATGTGAATATTCGCATATTCCTTCTTTTCCCTTGTGGGCCAATTAGAATGATGCAAATACACTTGTCAGAGGTTATCAACAACATCCCTAGCAACCAATAGTAAAGTTGTCCACCCCCTCACTGTTTTCTTCCTCGAGTACGTGAATATGCGAATATAACAAATATGCAACATTCGCAAATATAGGACGAATTTTTGTCTATATATATTCGCGAAATATCGTGAATTCGAATATGGGCAATGCTGCTCATCACTATTAGACAGCACAATCCTGCTCTGTTAATGCTAGGGTCATGGCTGTTAATGATAATAGATTGATCCATATTCCAGTTAATTTTAATGGTCTCAGACTGACCAAATTGACTTAAAGTAAAACTGTCACATGTTTGCTCCCGCATTAACCACAGGTACTGATGGATAGGGCGGGAGACACTGATTCCTATGATCCCTACCTTGGCCGGATCTGCCCGGCCGTTCGCCCGTAATCTTAGTTTTATTATATGTGGAAATCTGGCTGTAACTGGCACATAGCTTAACTGGCACTGACGTCAGCGCCGCCCGCTTATGAATATTCATCCCTCCCTCCAGCTCTCCCTCTCTTCGCCACTCCTAACTGCAGGGAGGGGGTATGAATATTCATAAGTGGGCGGCGCTGCGGACGGGCGGAGCTGACATCAGTGCAAGTTAAGCTACAGAAGCCCCGCCCATGCCAGTTACAGCCAGATTTCCAGGTATAATAAAACTAAGATTATGGGCGAACGGCATGGCGGATCCGGCCAAGGTAGGGATCGTAGGAATCAGTGTCTCCCGCACTATCCATCAGTACCTGTAGTTAGTGCGGCAGCAAAGATCTGACAGTTTTCCTTTAATAGGATCTGTTAGGCCATGTTCACACATCCAGAATTTTCGTGCAGAATTCTGTATTGGAATTCCGCCAGAGATTCCGCAGCTGCAGGATCCCATTGTATATAATGGGATTCTGCTGCACCGTGCACACAGCAGAATTTCCATGCCAGATGTTTTCCAATGATCCCGATTTCCGTGTCCACAGAAAAAATGAACCTGTTCATTCTTACTGCAGACTCCATACGGAATGCATAGCCATCTGTAAGATGGTGCATTCCTATGCGGTCTTAGCTCCGGAATGTTCTGCTGGACCGCAGTTTTTGGACTCTCTGTGCTGACATCTGTTACGCCTAGCGCTCCGGGTCCCCGCTCCTCCCCGGAGCGCTCACGGCGTCTTTCTCCCTGCAGCGCCCCGGTCGGTCCCGCTGACCGGGAGCGCTGCACTGTCATGGCCGTTGGGGATGCGATTCGCACAGCGGGACGCGCCCGCTCGCGAATCGCATCCCAGGTCACTTACCCGTCCCGGTCCCCTGCTGTCATGTGCTGGCGCGCGCGGCTCCGCTCTCTAGGGCGCGCGCGCGCCAGCTCTCTGAGACTTAAAGGGCCAGTGCACCAATGATTGGTGCCTGGCCCAATTAGCTTAATTGGCTTCCACCTGGTCCCTGACTATATCTGACCTCCTCCCATGCACTCCCTTGCCGGATCTTGTTGCCTTGTGCCAGTGAAAGCGTTTAGTGTGTCCAAAGCCTGTGTACCTGAACTTCTGCTACCCATCCTGACTACGAACCTTGCCGCCTGCCCCCGACCTTCTGCTACGTCTGACCTTGCCTCTGCCTAGTCCTTCTGTCCCACGCCTTCTCAGCAGTCAGCGAGGTAGAGCCGTTGCTAGTGGATACGACCTGGTTGCTACTGCCGCAGCAAGACCATCCCGCTTTGCGGCGGGCTCTGGTGAAAACCAGTAGCCTCTTAGAACCGGTCCACTAGCACGGTCCACGCCAATCCCTCGCTGACACAGAGGATCCACTACCTGGAAGCCGAATCGTGACAGTAGATCCGGCCATGGATCCCGCTGAGGTGCCGCTGCCAAGTCTCGCTGATCTTCCCACGGTGGTCGCTCAGCAATCGCAGCAGATTGCCCAACAAGGACAGCAGCTGTCGCAGTTGACCGCCATGTTACAGCAACTTCTGCCTCTGCTACAGCAGCAACCATCTCCTCCGCCAGCTCCTGCACCTCCTCCGCAGCGAGTGGCCGCTCCTAACCTACGCTTGTCCCTGCCGGACAAATTTGATGGGGACTCCAGACTCTGCCGTGGATTTTTGTCTCAGTGTTCCCTGCATATGGAGATGTTGTCAGACTTGTTTCCTACAGAACGGTCTAAGGTGGCGTTCGTAGTAAGCCTTCTTTCAGGAAAGGCCTTGCCCTGGGCCACACCGCTCTGGGACCGCAATGATCCTGCCACAGCCACAGTCCAGTCCTTCTTCGCTGAAGTCCGAAGTGTCTTTGAGGAACCTGCCCGAGCCTCTTCTGCTGAGACTGCCTTGCTGAACCTGGTCCAGGGTAATTCTTCCGTTGGCGAGTACGCCATACAATTCCGTACTCTTGCTTCTGAACTATCCTGGAATAACGAGGCTCTCTGCGCGACCTTTAAAAAAGGCCTATCCAGTCGCATCAAGGATGTGCTGGCCGCACGAGAGATTCCTGCCAACCTCCAAGAACTCATCCATTTGGCTACCCGCATTGACATGCGTTTTTCTGAGCGACACCAAGAGCTCCGCCAGGAAAAAGACTTTGATCTCTGGGCACCTCTCCCACAGCATCCTTTGCAGTCTACGCCTGGGCCTCCCGCCGAGGAGGCCATGCAAGTGGATCGGTCTCGCCTGACCCAGGAAGAGAGGAATCGCCGTAGAGAAGAAAATCTCTGTCTGTACTGTGCCAGTACTGAGCATTTCTTGGTGGATTGCCCTATCCGTCCTCCACGCCTGGGAAACGCACGCACGCACCCAGCTCACGTGGGTGTGGCATCTTTTGGTTCTAAGTCTTCTTCTCCACGTCTCACGGTGCCCGTGCGGATTTCTCCTACAGCCAACTCCTCCATCTCGGCCGTGGCCTGCTTGGACTCTGGTGCCTCCGGGAATTTTATTTTGGAGTCCTTTGTTAATAAATTCAGCATCCCGGTGACCCGTCTCGTCAAGCCGCTCTACATTTCCGCGGTCAACGGAGCCAGATTGGACTGCACCGTGCGTTACCGCACAGAACCCCTCCTCACGTCTATTGGACCCCACCTCGAGAGGATTGAGCTATTCGTTCTCCCCGGCTGTACCTCTGAGGTCCTCCTCGGTCTGCCTTGGCTCCGGCTTCATTCCCCCACCATTGATTGGACCACCGGGGAGATCAGGAACTGGGACTCTGCCTGCCACAGGAAGTGCCTCTCCCCCCCTCCCAGTCCCGTCAGGCAAGCCTCGGTGCCTCCCCATGGCCCCCGTCCTGGTGTCACACTGCCCCGTGCCAGGCCTCGCCCTCTGCCCTCCCTCCCCATTCCCACTCCTGCTGTACTGCCTGCCGTTGAGGAAACCCTCCGTTCTTTCCCGGTGTCCTCATCCCAGGGGAGGCAGTTACCGGACAAAGAGAAGGGGAGACCTAAGGGGGGGGGGTACTGTTACGCCTAGCGCTCCGGGTCCCCGCTCCTCCCCGGAGCGCTCACGGCGTCTTTCTCCCTGCAGCGCCCCGGTCGGTCCCGCTGACCGGGAGCGCTGCACTGTCATGGCCGTTGGGGATGCGATTCGCACAGCGGGACGCGCCCGCTCGCGAATCGCATCCCAGGTCACTTACCCGTCCCGGTCCCCTGCTGTCATGTGCTGGCGCGCGCGGCTCCGCTCTCTAGGGCGCGCGCGCGCCAGCTCTCTGAGACTTAAAGGGCCAGTGCACCAATGATTGGTGCCTGGCCCAATTAGCTTAATTGGCTTCCACCTGGTCCCTGACTATATCTGACCTCCTCCCATGCACTCCCTTGCCGGATCTTGTTGCCTTGTGCCAGTGAAAGCGTTTAGTGTGTCCAAAGCCTGTGTACCTGAACTTCTGCTACCCATCCTGACTACGAACCTTGCCGCCTGCCCCCGACCTTCTGCTACGTCTGACCTTGCCTCTGCCTAGTCCTTCTGTCCCACGCCTTCTCAGCAGTCAGCGAGGTAGAGCCGTTGCTAGTGGATACGACCTGGTTGCTACTGCCGCAGCAAGACCATCCCGCTTTGCGGCGGGCTCTGGTGAAAACCAGTAGCCTCTTAGAACCGGTCCACTAGCACGGTCCACGCCAATCCCTCGCTGACACAGAGGATCCACTACCTGGAAGCCGAATCGTGACAACATCATGGAATTGTGAACATGGCCTTATGGTTCCATCAGATTACTTGTATTTTGCCAGCTGGACAAAGTTCCTGAGCACATTTAAACTTGCTGTGTTTTCATTAGCAATATTTAATTGTCATCACATATTTATTATTATTGATAAAATATTGACATATTCTTAATTGTGTTTTAAGATGGAATGTTCTTCATATGTATACAAAAAAAAAAAACATGCACACAAAATTTACTATACTATAGTGTATAAGGGTTTAACCATAGCACAGTCTAAAACACCACCTACTGGTCATTTTTTGTTTTTGTACAAAGTTAAGGATTATATGTAAAGTGTGAACCAGCTAAATATTATTGTATAATGACTAATAGCAATAAAACTAAAACTATTATTCATGGAAAACAATACAAGAATAACAAAAGAGGTTTTCGTCACTTAAAGCAAACTTCCCAGAAACTAGACCACTTTCATACTGCAGTATATTAGTCATCAGTATTTTGCATCGGTATTTTGTAAACCAAAACTAGGAGTTGACTTCACCCCCAGCATCATAATTGTTCTGACTGAAGGTTTTATATCAACAACCTGGAGACTTACAATGAACCCTGAGGCTATGCTGACATGGCGAAATTCCGCAGGACATTCTGCTGCAGCAATGTCCCATAGATTTCAATGCGATTTTGCAGCACTGTGCACACCACTGAATTTCTTATTCCTGCATCTGCAGAAACATCAGTGCCATCTATGAAACACTTTTAAGTGGTCCTAGCTCTGCCGGATCGTGAAAAAAGATGATGTGCATAATTTTTTCAAACATATTTGTATTACATGTTTGTAATACTCCACTTAACTGAACTCTCTCTGCCTAGGCAGGTCCCTAAACCTATGGCAGGAAATCACTATTGGCCGCAGCTGTTCACATGACTCCTTTGCAGGTTTCTCTTAAAGTTACAGCAGTTCTTTTAATCATACATTATTGGTACAAAGGCATAATCACATAAATTAATTATCCAAAAGCATAAACAACATACATAAAACCAGAATCAACACAATCATCCCTAAAACATCTCCCTCCTCGTAGGTGTGGGCCAGAACGGACACCTGAAGCAACTTGCAGTATGCCAGACAGGACCAGCAGTGTAATGTGTTCCATACTGGGCCATCACAAATGTGGTTGATGGGGAAAATGCCATCTACAGTGGGGCAAAAAAGTATTTAGTGAGCCACCAATTGTGAAAGGCCTGTAATTTTCATCATAGGTATACCTCAACTATGAGAGACATAATGGGGAAAATCCATAAAATCACATTGTCTGATTTTTTAAGGAATTTATTTGCAAATTATGGTGGAAAATAAGTATTTGGTCAATAATAAAAGTTCATCTCAATACTTTGTTATATACCCTTTTTTGGCAATGACAGAGGTCAAAAGGTTTTCTGTAAGTCTTCACAAGGTTTTCACACACTGTTGCTGGTATTTTGGCCCATTTCTCCATGCAAATCTCCTCTAGAGCAGTGATGTTTTGGGGCTGTTGCTGGGCAATACGGACTTTCAACTCCCTCCAAAAGGTTTTCTATTGGGTTGAGATCAGGAGGCTAGGCCACTCCAGGACCTTGAAATGCTTCTTACAAAGCCACTCCTTCGTTGCTGGGGTGGTGTGTTTGGGATCCTTGTCATGCTGAAACACCCAGCCACATTTCATCTTCAATGATCTTGCTGATGGAAGGAGGTTTTCACTCAAAATCTCACGATACATAGCCCATTCATTGTTTCCTCTACACAGATCAGTCGTCCTGGTCCCTTTGCAGAAAAACAGCCACGAAGCATGATGTTTCCCCCCCCCCATGCTTCACAGTAGGTATGATTTTCTTTGGCTGCAACTCAGCATTCTTTCTCCTCCAAACACAACTAGTTGAATTTTTACCAAACAGTACTAATTTGGTTTCATCTGACCATATAACATTCTCCCAATCCTCTTCTGGATCATCCGAATGTTCTCTAGCAAACTTCAGACAGGCCTAGACATGTACTGGTTTAAGCAGGGGAACACGTCTGGCACTGCATGATTTGAGTCCCTGGCGGCGTAGTGTGTTACTGATGGTAGCCTTTGTTACTTTGGTCTCAGCTCTCTGCAGGTCGTTCACTAGGTCCCCCATGTGGTTCTGGGATTTTTGCTCACCATTTTTGCGATCATTTTGACACCATGGGGTGAGATCTTGCATGGAGCCCCAGATCGACGGAGATTATCAGTGGTCTTGTATGTCTTCTATTTTCTAATAATTGTTCCCACAGTTGATTTCTTCACACCAAGCTTCTTGCCTATTGCATACTCAGTCTTCCCAGCCTGGTGCAGGTCTACAATTTTGTTTCTGTGACCTTAGACAGCCCTTTGGTCTTTGCCATAGTGGAGTTTGGAGTGTGACTGTTTGAGGTTGTGGACAGGTGTCTTTTATACTGATAACAAGTTCAAACAGGTGCCATTAATACAGTTAATGAGTGGATGACAGTGGAGACTCTTAAAGAAGAAGTTACAGGTCTGTGGAGCCAGAAATCTTGTTTGTTTGTAGGTGGACGATTACTTATTTTCCACCATATTTGCAAATAAATTCTTTAAAAATCAGACAATGTGATTTTATGATTTTTTTTCTCATTATGTCTCTCATAGTTGAGGCATACCTATGATGAAAATTACAGGCCTCCAGGACTGGACTGGCCTACCGGGCCGGCCTACTGTATCAGCCAGTCAGGATGCCTGACAGGCTGATACAGTGACTGGAGGAGTTTGGAAGCTACGGAGTCTGTACTACACACTGTACAGACAGGGCACTCACCTTGGCCTCTACTCTATGCTCCTGGCACCTCCTCCTATCGGCACACAGTCACTGCAACTGCTCGGGGGAAGATCTGCTATAATGTGTGAGAGGAGAACCTAATGCTATTACTGTGTGAGGGAGGGGGTGGGAGTCCTGTTATGTGGCATGTGTGTGTGTGGGTCTGGTAAGTGGGAGAACTGTTATGTGGGGGGGGGGGTTGCTGGAGAGAGGGAGGACCTGTGATGGGGGTGTGTGTGTGCTGGAGACAGGTGACCTGTGATGTGGAGGCCGGCGAGGGAGGACCTGTAATGTGGAGGCCGGAGAGGGAGGACCTGTGATGTGGAGGCCAGAGAGGGGGACCTGTGATGTGGAGGCTGGAGAGGGGAGACCTGTGATGTGGAGGCCAGAGAGGGTTGACCTGTTATGTGGAGGCTGGAGAGGGGAGACCTGTTATGTGGAGGACAGAGAGGAGAGACCTGTTATGTGGGGGTTGCTGGAGAAGGGAGACCTGTTATGTGAAATGGGGTGGGTTCTGGGGAGAGGAGACCTTCTGTTGCTACTTTGTAAGGGAGGGGTGTGCTTGTTTTCTTTTTTTATTTTTTTTATTTTGCAATTTAAGTTGTTTATTTTTAATAAACAATTTTTTTTTATTTAACTACAGTAAAGGGGGACCTGTTATCAGTTTTATGCTGCCCAAACAGCGGTCAGCATAAAACTGGTGGAGGCATTATGATCCTAATACTCTATGAATCACACTAAGACACTTGGTCATTCAGAGTAATCTTATTTTATCTATATATCTATTAAAATGCCACTGGATCCCCAGTAATTAGCCCTCGGGGTGGGTCCCAGTACGTCGGGGGATGCATCCCTACCTATATCAATAATCTTCAAACTGTGGATCTCCAGCTGTTGCTAAACTAAAACTTCCAGAAAAACTACAACTCCCAACATTTCCAGACCATTGTTAGAACAGCTAGTAGTCCACAGACCTAGGGGAAGATTTATCAAAACCTGTGCAAAGGAAAAATTGCCCAATTGCCCCTAGCAACCAATCAGATTGCCTCTTTCATTTTGCAGAGGCCTTGATAAAAATGAAAGAAGCAATCTGATTGGTTGCTATGGGCAACTTTTTCTCTGGACAGGTTTTGATAAATCTCCCTCCTAGTCCCTATACACTCCTGCAGTATAAAATGATGGGAAGCACTCATTTTCTTTTTTTTTTTTTTCAGTGCAGCAGAGATACAGAGTATTGTGAAGGACAAGACCGCAATGGCTGCAAAACAGAATACAGCTGTTGCGCGTGATCCTCACTCTTCATCAGACCATGCCTATTCCCATACCTGTATGTATTTATACTTTTCTATACCATATGTACTTTTAACATGTATGTCCACTTTCACACATCACAAAAGAGGTGTATTTGTAAACCCTGTGGTGTGAGAAGGGTTCTGATGAAGAGAGAGGATCACGTGCTACGGATGTAAGTATCTATGCTGCACAGAAGGTTTTATTTGCGCAAAGATTAGTGGGTGCTTCCCATCATTATCTATTGCAAGACTGTAATGAGACTTACTTATAAACTATTGGGATTGAGCACCAGTCTGTATGCAGGAACTTGCTAAGCCGGGAAAAGGTGTTTGCTGCTTGTGCATCGGTTAAACAAGTCCCTAGCAGGAAGTGTTGGACTTAGTAGTGCTGACCACAGTGTCTTCCAGCGGCTCCCCAGTGAGAGATGTGTCAATAAAGCCTGCTGAGCAGAGAGCAGCCGCAAGGACCCTCCCCTATGACTATTAACCCATATTCTGGTAGTATTTTTAAAATATGATTACTTTGAAACGACTGGACGTCTCAGTGTAATTCATAGTGTCCCGGAATTGCAATGCTTGCACCAGTTTTATACTGCCCACGGTCTGGGCAGCATAGAACTGATGACAGGTTCCCTTTAACCCCTGCATGCCCATGCTGTAATTATGATGTCTCTGACCCAAGACTGGTCTGAGGTGTTTATTTTTTATTACTTGGGATAAGTGGGTTAGTGTTAGCGTAGTACTAGCTGTGCAAAATATAACTGGGAAAATAGTGAAAAAACACGTTTAAACAGCCACATTTCAAAAACTGAAAATTTGTGCGGGTCATTGAAAAAATAAAATCCTGACTCCTAAATTTAAAACAAATTTGTTAAATGGGGACTCCAGTATTTCAATCCTATATAACATCTACTATGGGAGGGGGGACAGTAAAAAAACAAAAGCCCTCTCTTAAATTACTGAATCATGCTCCTGGTATCCGGCACTTCCGGGTTAGGTGATGTGTGTCACATTGCAAGCCATCCAATCAGCAGCTGAGGCTGGACATTGTTTTGGCCTTTAATTAAATGAGCAGCTGTGTAACGTCATGTCACCTAACCTAGAAGCTCTGGACATCGGGAGTTTTGTGATTCTGGTGGCAGCGCAAGAGCAAAGAATAGAAGTTTTTTTTTTCTTTCTTACTGTCTTCCCCAAGTTATATGTTGCGGCTGCATCCTTTGACTTTAGGGTGCAGCCACAACATAGTTCTCTTATGGAGCCCTGGAAAATCAAATGCCAGGCTTCCCTGTACTTCCCTGCAGTCGGCGGCTGCCACAATGACACAATGCTTTGGGTCTGGTATGCTAATTTTTCCAGGGCTCTTTTAGGCCCCAGTACATCCCTGCAGGCCTCTCTCATCTTTATAAGTGGGAGAACTTGCACAATTGATATGATTTATTCTGAGATGCTGCAATGTTTCAAAGAAATTATAGTTTTAAAGATGAGTTAAGAGCTTGGTATAAAGACAAGAAGGTGGATCTCCACCTTACCACTGCTCTCCACCTTAGTTAAGACCAATGAGACATGGAGCACCAGTGAAGAGACTTCTTGACTATATACTCTGCTCCTGGCTGATCTTTAACCTCTTAAGGACCCATGACGTATGCATACGTCATGTCTTTTCCTGGTCTCCGCCGCTCACCCGGCGGAGATCGGAAGCGGATCCCTGCTGAAATCCTTCAGCAGGGATCCAGGGCAAACGCCAAGGGGGGCCATGTAGGCCCCCCATGTCGGCGATCGCCGCAAATTGCAAGGGAAATCGCCCTTGCGATCTGCGGCAATATCGGGCTGATCAGGTCTCTGGGACCCGACCGCCCGGTAATTTTGCATGATCCCGGCTGTCACAGACAGCCAGGACCATGCTGAAGACTAGGCGCGAGGTGGCAACCCTGCCACCTCCTCCGATCCCCTGCGATTCTTCGGTTAGTTAACCGACCAATCGCAGGGGGGGGGGGGGGTGGTTACTTCCTCCCGTCCTGCCCGGCCCCTGAAAGTCCGGAGAGGACGGGAAGAAGACCGGAGGACGCGGCGGGGAACGGGGGAGTGCTGGGGACCGGTCCCGGTACTTCCTCGTCCCTGAAGACCCGGATCCCGGCGAGGAAGATGGCGGCAGCGGCGACAGGTGAGTGGATCTTCAGCCGCGGTCGGGCCCTTTACAGCAATGCACATCGCCGTAAAGCGACATGCATTGCTGTATTGGGACCCTGTATACTACAACTCCCAGCATGCCCAGACAGCCCTTGGCATCTGGGCATGCTGGGAGTTGCAGTTTTGCAACATCTGGAGGTCCACAGTTTTGGGACCACTGTGCCTTTCCAGATGTTGCAAAACTACACATCCTCAGCATGCTCTTACTGTCCAGGCATGCTGGGAGTTGTAGTTCTGTAACATCTGGCCCTTCAGATGTTGCAGAACTACAACTCCCAGCATGCCTGGACAGTTTTGGCATACTGGGAGTTGTAGTTTTGCAACATCTGGAAGGGCACAGATTGGGAACCACTGTATTAGTGGTCTGCAAACTGTAGTCCTCCAGATGTGGCAAACTACAACTCCAAGCATGCTGGGAGTTGTAGTTCGGCAACATCTGGCTCTAAAGATGTTGCCGAACTACTACTTCCAGCATGCCTGAGAATGTTTGGGAGTTGTGGTTTTGCAACAACAGGAGGCACACTGGTTGGGAAACATTGTCTGTTTCCTAACTCAGTGTTTCCCAACCCGTGTGCCTCCAGCTGTTGCAAAACTATAACTACCAGCATGCACTGATAGACTGTGCATGCTGGGAGTTGTAGTTTTGCAACAGCTGGAGGTCCCCCCTCTGTGAATGTACAGGGTACATTCACATGGGCAGGGGCTTACAGTGAGTATCAGGCTGCAAGTTTCCGATGCAGCAAATTTTGCGCGGCAGCTCAAACTCGCAGCGGGAAAATCGCTGTAACCCCCCCTGCCCGTGTGACTATACCCTAAAAATACTACACTACACTAACACAAAATAAAATAAAAAGTAAAAAAAAACACTACATGTACACATACCCCTACACAGCCCCCCTCCCCTCCCCAATAAAAATGAAAAACGTCTGGTACACCACTGTTTTCAAAATGGAGCCTCCAGCTGTTGCAAAACAACAACTCCCAGTTTTGCCGAACAGCCGTCGACTGTCCAAGCATGCTGGGAGTTTTGCAACAGCTGGAGGCACCCTGTTTGGGAATCACTGGCGTACAATACCCCTATTTTCACCCCTATGCAAATCCCTAATTCAGGCCTCAAAATAATTTTTTTACACTAACATGCTGGTGTTGCCCTATACTTTTCATTTTGACAAGAGGTAAAAGGGAAAAAAGCCCCCCAAAATTTGTAATGCAATTTCTCCCGACTACGGAGATACCCCATATGTGGGCGCAAAGTGCTCTGGGGCCGCACAACAAGGCCCAGAAGGGAGAGTGCACCATGTACATTTGAGGTGATTTGCACAGGGGTGGCTGTTTGTTACAGCGGTTTTGACAAACGCAAAAAAAAAAAAACCACATGTGACCCCATTTCGGAAACTACACCCCTCACGGAATGTAATGAGGGGTGCAGTGAGAATTTACACCCCACTGGTGTCTGACAGATCTTTGGAACAGTGGGCTGCGCAAATTAAAAATTGCGTACAGCCCACTGTTCCAAAGATCTGACAGACACCAGTGGGGGGTAAATGCTCACTGTACCCCTTGTTACGTTCCTAAAGGGGTCTGCCTTGTTACATTCCAAAATGGTATGCCATGTGGGGGTTATTTTGCTGTTCTGGCACCATAGGGGCTTCCTAAATGCGACATGCCCCCCGAGCAAAATTTGCTCTCAAAAAGCCAAATATGACTCCTTCTCTTCTGAGCATTGTAGTTCGCCCGTAGTGCGCTTCAGGTCAACTTATGGGGTACCTCCATACTCATAAGAGATGGGGTTACAAATTTTGGGGGGTATTTTCTGCTATTAACCCTTGCAAAAATGTGAAATTTGGGGGGGAAACACACATTTTAGTGAAACATTTTTTTTTTTTTTACGTATGCAAAAGTCGTGAAACACCTGTGGGGTATTAAGGCTCACTTTATTCCTTGTTACGTTCCTCAAGGGGTATAGTTTCCAAAATGGTATGCCATGTGTTTTTTTTCCTGTTCTGGCACCATAGGGGTTTCCTAAATGCAGCATGCCCCCCAAAAACCATTTCAGAAAAACGTACGCTCCAAAATCCCCTTGTCGCTCCTTCCCTTCTGAGCCTTCTACTGTGCCCGCCAAACACTTTACATAGACATATGAGGTATGTGCTTACTCGAGAGCAATTGGGCTACAAATATAAGTATACATTTTCTCCTTTTAAAATTCAAAAATTGGGTCTACAAGAACATGCGAGTGTAAAAAAATGAAGATTGTGAATTTTCTCCTTCACTTTGCTGCTATTCCTGTGAAACACCTAAAGGGTTAAAATGCTGACTGAATGTCATTTTGAATACTTTGGGGGGTGCAGTTTTTATAATGGGGTCATTTGTGGGGTATTTCTAAGATGAAGACCCTTCAAATCCACTTCAAACCTGAACTGGTCCCTGAAAAATTGTGATTTTGGAAATTTTGAGAAAAATTGGAAAATTGCTGCTGAACTTTGAAGCCCTCTGGTGTCTTCCAAAAGTAAAAACTCATCAATTTTATGATGCAAATATAAAGCAGACATATTGTATATGTGAATAAAAAAATAATATTTGGAATATCCATTTTCATTACAAGCAGAGAGCTTCAAAGTTAGAAAAATGCAAAATTTTCAAATTTTTCATCAAATTTGGGGATTTTCACCAAGAAAGGATGCAAGTTACCAAAAAAATTTACCACTAAGTTAAAGTAGAATATGTCACGAAAAAACAATCTCGGAATCAGAATGATAACTAAAAAGCATTCCAGAGTTATTAATATTTAAAGTGACAGTGGTCAGATGTGCAAAAAATGGCCGGGTCCTAAGGTGTAAAATGGCTGGGTCCTTAAGGGATTAAACTATGATTTCTATGAATTGCTGTTGTGTTTAATAGTAAATGACTTGTGTATTGGTGAGGGAGTCTGTGCCTATGTCATACTGCTTGTGATTGGGAGGCACATGGCCCCCTCATGTCTTACTCAAAGGGAAACTTTTTGTCGCTTTCTAATTTTGAGATCACTATCTTTGAAATAAATATATTTCTTGACAGTAGACAATTTTTACCAATCAGGTACGGTAGTTTAGTCAGTTAAAGTTAGTTACATTGGTATGAACCAGACCTTCTATAAACACATACAATGCTGTGAAAAACCCCAGACAAATTTTGATATAAGATAAAGACTATGATGAGTAAATCATTTGTGAACAAAACTGATTCATTCAGAATTTTACAAAAAAATTGGATTTGTTCCAAACCAAATGATTTGCTCTATGCCTGCCTGCTCAACTTCTAAGTCACATGGTGCTTGCGGTAAAAATACTCACCTGCTCCTTTCTGTGGCCAAAAATAAATAACTGTTTTCCTCTGCATACTTTAGTGACATTCAGTTGTCACTAGAGTACTGCAGGTTAACTGATTGGTGATACATGCAATGTATGCAGTGTCAAGAGTAACTGCTCTTGTATGAATCCAAATTGGCTGTGGAATCTGAATTGAATTGATAAGTGAGTCGAACACATCCTACCAAAACAAATTTTAGACCACCCTTATTTACAAAATTGTCCTAATTTAGCTACAGTGGAGTGTTGTTGGGCATAGACAGCCTGTTTAAGGTATCGTAATAGGATTTAAATCAGAACTTTTTAAAACAGTGAAATTTTTTATTTTATTTATGTGTTTATTTTAACCATTTAGACGTAGACTTGCTTATGTGTTTCTGGTCATTGGCCTGCTTTATAACCCAACTGCGCTTGAGCTTTAGGTCACAGACTAAAAGGCAGATATTCTCTTTTATGGTTCTATCAATTATTACAAGTCACTAGGTCTTGCAGACGAAAAGCAGCCACAGACCATCGCACTGTACAATCACCGTGTTTTACTGTTGTTATGGTGTTCTTATTGTGGAATCTAGTGTTAGCTTTATACCAGATATGACGGGACCCATGTCTCCCACAAAATTTCACCTTTGACCCATCATACCACAGAATATTACTTGGGGGGTCATATTTTTGGGGGGTCATATTTTTGGGGGGCAAATGCAAAACAAATCTTTGTGTTCTTTTTGGTCAAAAGTAGTTTGCACCTTAAAACTGGGCCAAAGATACCTGTCTTTATTATTGTGGAATCATGTACACCATTGGTTCACTGTTGTTCCAAGCTTTTTGTACTGCTTTTTATGGCCCCCTATCCTGTTTCACATTGCCAGACAGATTATTTACATCCAACAGGTTTGGCAGTAACCATGCAGCAACCTGATTGTGGCAAGTGAAATATACTTAGACCATATAATCGTCCTGGTCTATGATGCACTGAATCTATTAAAAGGCTTATGTGGCTCATAGTGGCTGACCAGGCAGCAGCCTTAGAAATGTATGCCAGATATGATCTCACATAGATTTCAGCTATAGATTATGACAGTTGCTGGTGTAAATCATAGTAAATTTTCCAGTCTGTGGTGGCCCGACCTCCTTTGCATCAAAGTTCTACCCACTTTATAAAAAAATGGCATAACCTGCCCAATAAGGTGACATTTTTTGTGCAAAGGATCTTTGGGCTCAAAAATTTTGATTATTTTACATAAGAAACTATCACTAAATCCCCACCTATATGTTTTCTTGTTATGTATATTTGAACTCATTAACCCCTTAAGGACACATGACGTACTGGAACGTCATGTGTCCGCTCCCAATCTATAACGCGGGTTATAATCATAGCGGGTCGGGCCCGGCCTCTAACAACGGCCGGGACCCGTGGCTAATAGCCCGCGGCATTGATCGCAGTGCCGCACGCTATTAACCCTTTAGATGCGGAGTTCAAAGTTGAACGCCACGTCTAAAGTGAAAGTGAAAGTGTGCCGGTTAGCTCAGTGGGCTGTTCGGGATAGCCGTGGTGAAATCGCGGCATCCCGAACAGCTTACAGGACAGCAGGAGGGTCCCTCTGTGCCTGAGATCCAGGCATGAGCAGTCAAGCGGCAGAATCATCGATCACTGGTTTGTTATGAGAAACCAGTGATCAATGTGAAAGATCAGTGTGTGCAGTGTTATAGGTTATTGGACCTATAACACTGGAAAAAAAAAGTGAATAAAGATCATTTAACCCCTTCCCTATTAAAAGTTTGAATCACCGCTCTTTTCCCATAAAAAAACACAGTGTAAATAAAAATAAACATATATGGTATCGCCACGTGCGGAAATGTCCAAATTATAAAAATATATCATTAAAATTCCAAAGTCCAAAATAGTGCATTTTTGGTCACTTTTTATATCATGAAAAAATGAATAAAAAGCGATCAATAACTTTTAGCAATGCAAAAATGGTACCGTTAAAAACTTCAGATCACGGCGCAAAAAATGAGCCCTCATACCGCCCCATATGCGGAAAAATAAAAAAGTTATAGGGGTCAGAAATGACAATTTTAAACGTATTAATTTTCCTGCATGAAGTTATGATTTTTTCCAGAAGTATGACAAAATCAAACCTATATAAGTAGGGTATCATTTTAACCGTATGGACCTACAGAATAAATATCAGGTGTCATTTTTACCGAAAAATGTACTACGTAGAAACGGAAGCCCCCAAAAGTTACAAAACAGCGTTTTTTTTTTTTTCAATTTTGTCTCACAATGATTTTTATTTCCAATTCACCGTAAATTTTTGGGCAAAATGACTGACGTCATTACAAAGTAGAATTGGTGGTGCAAAAAATAAGCCATCATATGGATTTTTAGGTGCAAAATTGAAAGAGTTATGATTTTTTAAAGGCAAGGAGCAAAAAACGAAAATGCAAAAACCCCCCGGTCCTTAAGGGGTTAAACTACTTTTAATATATAACCAAAGTAGGCATAAAATTATTTTTTTTAATTATGATTTTCTTTTTGGTTCTTTAGGAAAAATGAACTGACTCCTTAGCTACTAAACCAGACAGTCAATCAAACATTACCCATTAGATGCAATTTAGTAGCTAAGACATGAATTTGTTCTCCCCATAGGTCCAGGTAAGGCTAAACAGTATTTTTCTTAAAAAAATAAAAATAAAAACATTTCTGTGTACTTGGGTTATATCAAATTAAACACGGTATGATGATCTGAACCATTAAAGTGTTACAAATATGCAAATAAAGACGAAATTGGGAAGGGGCAAATACAGCA
Source organism: Hyla sarda (assembly GCF_029499605.1). Lineage (NCBI taxonomy): Eukaryota > Metazoa > Chordata > Amphibia > Anura > Hylidae > Hyla > Hyla sarda. The sequence continues at coordinate 165,644,064 of NC_079191.1, read as the reverse complement.
CTGTAGCTGAGATACTATACTGTGGCTTGATAAGACAAGGATATGTCTCTCAATAGAAGCAAATATCAAGTAAATATCAAGCTATGATTATGTTACTTAAAGATTATTTGTGGGTATTTTGTTGGATTAGTACAATTAAGTCATATTTAATGAAGTGTGGCAGGAGTTTCTTAATAACAAATGGGTGGGGGTTTAAGTCATTTTCTCCAAAAATTCTGTTTGCACGTAAAGCTTGATTATGTTGAAGATTAAAAAAATTCCATTCCAAAATGAAAATGAAGCAACGTCCAGGAATGCAAATTTTCCTGTGTTTTCCTTGTCCCTACCCTATGCTGTCAGGGACTGTGATTAATAACCATGGCAGAGGGACCTCAAGTGGTTGAAGAAAGTGAAATCAATTCCTGCTGACACAGGGCCAGTCACTCACTTGGAGCTTGTACACATTGACACAAGCCTAAGGGCAGGAATCACACTGATAAAAGGAGCCTTGTGGAGTAGCCTGATAGTTATAGCAAGGAAGATGTGGAATTATTGTTAAACTGTCATGATTAATGGTAGTCCAGCGGGTTCTGACCTCTCCATGTCGCTCATAACACCAGGGAAAGCCGACAAACAGGAGTTTCCAACTGGGATAAAAATCACACTTACCACAGAAACATGCTGTTATTTCCACTGACAGATGTAGCAGTAATATGTGATAGAAAAATCTAAAGGCACAATGGTCTGGTTATATACAAGTGTGATTCTCGTTGTTAACCAAGGTTACATATAGAACGTAATGAAAAAGGCTGTTTTAGGCAAACTATTAAAATACAAGTAATGAACATTTGTTGCAATATATATATATATATATATATATATATATATATATACATATATATATATATATATATATATATATATATATATGCACGCTGCTGTGGCAAACAAAGAGTATATATAAAAAAAATAAAAATAAAAGTTGCAGCAGCACTTTCACCACGCGGAGTGGGCCTCATATCAGATGGGCCCCTAAGGCTAAGTTTCTACTTGCTTTTTTTGGGGGGGAAAACTCCCATAAAAACGCCAATTCTGCCGCATGCGGCCAGATGTCAGCTGTAAATCAATGAGAAAACGCAAAATTCTTTTTCCACTTGGTGTTTTTCAGTTTGGCTTTTATTAATCCTTTTGGCGTTTTTTCACTCTTTTTTGGCGTTTTGCAGCTCCTTGGCGGTTTTGCAAAATCGCAGCATGTTGAGCCGATGGTGTTTTTTCCCCTGAAATTGTGGTGTTTTTCTCCCATAGAAGTCTATGGGAGTAAAAAAAAAAACGCCAAGAAAAACGCCATGTGGGTTTTAACTTTGGCGTTTTTTCAGTCAGTTTTTATTCTCTTTTGGACTTAAGCGATCCAAAAAAGTGATGGAGATACTGTATTTAACAAAATGTATCTTTTTTATAACAACATTTTTATTAATCTTTAAACATGGATCAATGTATGTGGGCGGGCAGGGCACTCGAATTGTAGCTGCCAATAATAAAAATTTTGTGTGTGTGTGTTTTTCACTTTTTATTCTTAATTTTTTTAGTTGGTACTACTACTCTTAGCATGGAACACACACTGTTCCATGATGAAAGTAGTAGTACCTGCACTAATTGACAGATCACCCCGAGTTCCGTTGCGATCCTCCTGTATAATGTATAGATGCGCGAGGCCGCTCTTCTGTGGTCCTCTGCACTGCCGTATATACACATCTATTCATATTTCCCGCAGAGAGCTGTGATTGGCCAGATGGTTCCAGCCAATCACAACTCTCTGTGGTAAATATGAATAGGTGTATATATACATTAGTGCACGGGACCATAGAAGAGCGGCCGGCCGCATCTCTACCTTATACAGTAGGATCACAGCGGGTGTCAGGAGGGACATCCACTGTGATCTTTCCTTAACTGCAGGTACTACAGCTCCCAACATGGAACAGAGTGTGCTTCATGATGGGAGTAGTAGTACCTGCAGTTAAGGAAAGATCACAGCGGGTGTCACTCCTAACATCCGCTGCGATCATCCCATCTATTGCAGAGATGCGGAACGACTTTCTCCTGCGCTCGCATCTCTGCACTATATTCCGGCCAGTGATGTGAATAGAACATCACTCATTCATATTTCCCGCTGAGAGCTGTGATTGGCTACAACCATCCAGCCAATCCCCATTCTGGGCGGAAAATATGAATGAGTGATGTTCTATTCACATCACTGGCCGGAGTACAGAGCAGAGATGCGAGCGCTGTATAGAGCTGCTCCGCATCTCTGCTATACAATGGACGATGCATCGGGCGATATGTCTATTAGTACAGGTACTACTACTCCCATCATGGAACAGTGTATTCCATGCTGGGAGTAGGAGTACTACCTAAAAAATGTCAAAAAAGAGAGAAAAAAAGTGAAACACACACTTTATTAAAAATAAATAAAAATTTTGTTATAAAAAAAATACATTTAATTAAATACATTTTTTTTCCATCACCACTGCATGCTTTTTTTTTTTTCTATTTTTTTTTTTTTTGGTACCCAACAAATTTTGGGTACCAAAAAACAAAATGCCAAAGGGGCCAAAAATGCAATTTCCACAAATGAAAAAACACCAGAAAAAATGCCAGATGCAAGAAATTGCACTGGCGTTTTTTCTTGCGTTTTTTCAAACCAAAATCGCAGGACAAGAAGACAAGTAGAAACTTAGCCTAACACTCAATTGACTCACCTCTGCTGGGCATGTAGCCTCTGACTGGGTGACGTGCTTGATTCACTGGATCAATTTAAAAAAACTCCTGTGAAACAGGGAATGGTACATGGCTACAGAGGGTACCACTCCCCCTAAATTGCACAGCAAAAACCAAAAGAAACATAGCCAGCACAACTACCTAATACACGGGTGCACGCTGCTGTGGCAAATAGAGAGTATACAAAAAAAATTAAAGGAAGAGCTTCCATTTTTTGACCAAGAGTGCTGTTGCAACCTTTTTTTTGTATACTCTGTATTTAGAACACAAAGGGTAACATTTATCAATGTTTGTATTCCTTTTCTTAGTTATTTTTTTGTTACAATTTTTTTTTTTGCTTATGTGCGACTTATTTATCAACTGGTTTCAGCCTGTTGATGAATTTCTTTCACATAAGCAATTTATTATTATTATTATTTTTTTTTTTTTGCTTTGGTAGTGGCTTTTTCTGCTCCATGTCTGAGCTGGAGTAAATTTAGTAGGTTTTTTTCATGTGATGCGATTTTTTTGCGACTTTCGCACTTAAATTTCTGACCACTGCAAGTCAAAAATCACTTTTTGCTTTGGTAAGCAAGTTTCTTTTTTTTTTTTGCTTAGGGCACTGCACAATCAAAAAGTTGCACAAAAAATAGAGCAGTTGCACATGCAACTTTTTTTGTGATAATTTTACGCAAAAAAAAACTACTAAATGCTTTGATAAATGTCCCCCAAAGAGATCCCCAAGGGTAACTGACCGAACGATAAGCATAGCCAAAACAGGAGAAAAATTGCGTTTCTATACATCAAAAAAATATTTATTAACACAGAATACACAAATAGTACACAATTAGTAAAAAGTCATAAGAACAATAACAACAAATAAAAAGTAATCCAGAAGTGGTAGTCCAGTGGACCAGAACTAACAGGCGGTGACTGGGATCATGGATAAATATGTATAATACAGATCAAAACCTGATCATTATAGTAAAAACACCAGGGAAGTACAGATAAATTGCATAACAACTTGCTTGTGCATAGACAAAATCTACATGATCATAGTGTAATAAAGTGCATTAGCATATACATCAGATGCCCCATATTATTCCCCTGAGTTACCAAGGTAAGTATCAAAATACAATAAATAAGGGGAAAAGGAAAGTGCATCACAATGGTTAACACAGCCTATATTGGAACTACAGTGGGGATCAAAAATGTGGGCACCCCAGGTAAAGATTTGTATTAATGTGCATGAAGAAGCCAAGGAAAGATGGAAAAATCTCCAAAAGGCATCAAATTACAGATTAGACATTCTTATAATATGTCAACAAAAGTTAGATTTTATTTCCATCATTTACACTTTCAAAATAACAGAAAACAAAAAAATGGTGTCCCCAAAAGTTTGGGCACCCTGCAGAATTTATAGCATGCACTGCCCCCTTTGCAAAGCTGAGACCTTCCAGTGTCATGGATTATTTTCAATCATCATCTGGGAAGACCAGGTGATGTCAATCCCAAAGGTTTTAAATGCCCAGACTCATCTGATCTTTCCCCAACAATCAGCACCATGGGTTCCTCTAAGCAGTTGTCTAGATATCTGAAACTGAAAATAGTTGACGCTCACAAAGCTGGAGAAGGCTATAAGAAGCACTAGGCTGACTCACAATCTCCTCCCAGATACCCTCCAGTGTGGCTGAGCACACGTACAATAGGAGGAGGGAGGCAGACTACAAGCCACACCTAAGTTGGCTGATATAGTTGCTGGCCTCACAGGTGCACCTTAATGCTGCCCAGAAAGTGTTCAAGGTGCATTGCATATGGAGTGTACAAACCTTCAAGTATAAAATTTAAACAACAACAAGAAATGTGGTCTCAAATGGCTGGAGGTGCTCAACCCCTAATGCAGTTGTGCATTTATACTGGGGGAGCAGATCCTGCCCTTGTAGTCCGTTGCTAGGGGCGATCCCCAGCATAAAAATGCATACAATGGGGGATGCCTGCAGCGGACTACAAGTGCCACAATAGGATCCTACACCAGATAGATAGTGTGGATGTGTAACAATTAGAATACAGGAATATAGGTGCACTACTGTGGTAGATGTAAACAATGCCATTGGCTAACCCTCAACACTGTTGCTAAAATTGAGACATTAGCCAGTATCAGGGGCGGATCCAGAGTCGAGTCTCGGGAGGGGCACTATTAGAGTATTTTGTGTTGGCGGACAGAAAATAAGATGTACAATATTATTAAATGTATCATACAGTCCTAACCTTGTTTAAGATTCTTAGGCCATGCTCACATGTCAGAATAATAATCAAATATACCAATTGCCACAGAATGGGAAAGTGCTAAAGAAGTTTTTACCATTTAAAACTACAGCTCCCAGTATGACCTAAGCAGTGGTGAGGGGATGCTGGGAGTTGTTGTTTCACCCATCATTACTGCAGAACTTCTTCAGTGACTCCAGCTCTGATGGGACACACACAGGAGGATACAGAATGATATCAGTGACTACAGGTGACTTCTCTATAGTCTTTCCTTCTCTATAGTCTTCAGATGTACATACCACCGGGACTTGTTCATGCTAAATCTTCTCTCTGCAGAACTTGATGCCCAGATGACTCCTCACTATGTCAGCGGATTCTGATCCTCTTTATGAAAACAATAATTATTATACACAGACACTGTATTCTTCGAATATAATACTGGCACATACCTTCTGAATATAATTTTGACACACTGTACCCCCTGAATAAACAACACACTGTACCCTCTGATTATAATACCGCCACACACCATACCCTCTGAATATAATACTACCACACACTGTGCCCTCTAAATATAATACTACCACATACTATGCCCTCTGAATATAACACTACCACACACTGTGCTCTCTAAATTTAATACTAGCAAACACTGCACTATCTGAATATAATACTACCACACACTGCACTCTCTGAATATAATACTACCACACACTGTGCCCTCTGAATATAATACTACCACACATTGTGCCCTCTAAATTTAATACTACCACACACTTCACTCTCTGAATATAACTTGCTGTGCAGTACTCAAATGTATTGTGGCCCATAAAAAAATTACCACCCCAGAAATTCCTCATAATCTACAATATACTTCTGAAATGCAGAACACTCTGTGCCTTAACATATAGTAATAATTCCCATCTTGTGCCCCTACATATAATAATTATGACCCGTCCTGTTCCCCCCACATAATAATGCCCTGTGCCCCTAACATATATTGCCCCCTGTGCTGTGCCCTTAACATATAATTCCCCCGTTCTTTGCCCCTCACATATAATGCCCCCATCATGCGTCCCTCACATATAATGCCCCCTGTGCTGTGCCCCTCACATATAAGGACCCCATGCTGTGCCCCTCACATATGAAGAAATATAAAATCCCATCCCTTCCCCAATATCGTGCCACACCCCTACCCCTTAATTCCCTGGTTGAACTTGATGGACATATGTCTTTTTTCGACCGTACTAACTATGTAACTATGTAACTATGTAACTATATAATGCTCCTGTCATATGCCCCACACATATAATGTCCCCTGTTCTGTGCCCTTCACATATAATGCCCCCGTTCTTTGCCCCTCACATATAATGCCCCCATCATGCGCCCCTCATATATAATGCCCCCATCATGCACCTCTCACATATAATGCCCCGTGCTGTGCCCTTCACATATAATGCCCCCGTTCTTTGCCCCTCACATATAATGCCACCATCATGCGCCCCTCACATATAATGACCCCTGTCCTGTCCCCTCAGAGGGCATTATATGTGAGGGGCACAGCACAGGGGGCATTATATGTTTGGGGCACATGACAGGAGCATTATATGTGAGGGGCACAGCACAGGGGGCATTATATGTGAGGGGTGCATGATGGCGCATTATATATGAGGGGCACAGGATGGGGGCATTATATATGAGGGGCGCATGATGGGGGCATTATATGTGAGGGGCACAGCACAAGGGGCATTATATGTGTGGGGCACAGCACAGGGGCATTATATGTGATGGGCACAGAACAAGGGGCGTTATATGTGTGGGGCACAGCACGGGCATTATATGTGAGGGGAACAGCACAGGGGACATTATGTGTGGGGCACAGCACAGGGGGCATTATATGTGTGGGGCACAGCACAGGGGGCATTATATGTATGGGGCACAGCACAGGGGGAATTATATGTGTGGGGCACCGCACAGGAGGCATTATATCATATAATGCCCCCCTGTGCTGTGCCCCATACATATAAGGCCCCCTGTGCTGTGCCCCTCACATATAATGCCCCCTGTGCTGTGCCCCACACATATAATACCCCCTGTGCTGTGCCCCACACATATAATACCCCCTGTGCTGTGCCCCCCACACATATAATTTATATGTGTGGGCACAGCACAGGGGGCATTATAAGTGAGGGGCACAGCACAGGGGTATTATATGTGAGGGGCACAGCACAGGGGGCATTATATGTGAGAGGCACAGCACAGGGGGCATTATATGTATGGGGCACAGCACACGGGGCATTATATGTGAGGGGCACAGCACAGGGGGCCCCCTTGTCATATGCTCTTCACATATAGTGCCCCCAGTGCTTTGCCCTGCAGCCCCTCACATTAAAAATTCCCCTTTCTCTTCCCCCCCCTAAGTTTTTAAATCCCCCTCCCCTCCTCCTGTACGATATAGTGCCCTTAACAGTGGCACATATTCTGTCCCCCAAATCCCCTGGGCCCTGAGCATACTCTTATTACTTACAGTATGCTGGCCGCGGGACGAGATTTCCGGGCGCTGGCGCGATGATGTGACGTCATCGCGCTGGCCTGCAGTGGATCGCTTCCCCGCAGCTCACACGCTGTGTACTCACAGTGTGTGACAGCCAAGGTTAGTGAATGGTGGAGCGGGAGCTTACAGCTTTGGCTCAACCATTCTAGAGGGCGGGGGGCAGCAATCTCAGGGGGGAGGGGGGCAATTGCCCCCTTGCCCCCCCCCCTGGATCCACCACTGGCAAGTATATCCTTATATGAAGGACATACCTGAGCCCACACATCAACAGGGGGTGTGTGTGTGGTCCTACTCCTCTATGTTGTTTATTGTTCCCCACAGAGATCTTCACCTAGCACCTATCCCTAAAATAGCTGCTGAAGCAATGTGCATAGGCTCTAATAGTAACTCTGACATCACTCCTATACTGCCTCCTGATTGGTTGGGAGAACTGTTTAAACAACAATATAGGATTCTTTGTGGTCATGTGATTTAGCATAGTTCTGACTGAACTCTGGTTCCATGGGTTTAGTTCACTTATCTCTAGTGATAGCACTATATTAGAAATTATATGTCTTTTTTTTTTTTTTTTTTTTTTTTACATACTGTACAATATCTGACATTGGAATACCCCTTTAAGTATATCAGTAAAGAAATGTTTTGTTTTCTGTTACATCCACTTAAACTAACAATGTTGTCATATGCATGAGATATAAATCAATTCAAGCTGCTAACTCAATACCTATCCAATTTCAGGGCCCTGCTATTATGTACAACATTATTTACTATTGTATCTGTCAATTCTTATCAGACATATCATATTTTAAGGTACAATAGCTGCTGGAATTCCACAGATATTCTTAAGCATTTGGAATGTTCTTTCAAGACCCAGTTCAACCGTGAAATAATCTGCAATATCTGATAACATTCAGATTAAGCTATAAGTGAAAGAAATCATTGTTAAGAAATGAAAATATGCTTTATAGAATAACACAACTAATCTATTTGCTTGTGGTTTACCTTTTTGATTAGTTTTCATGTAAGATGGTAGAGAAAAAAAATTGAAGCTCAGATAAATATTTTTTGCCAAGTTGGCATGATGGGTAATCTGTTATAAATATGGCTTAATAAAAATAAAATAAAAAAACACATCGAGTAAGGACTGTGGTCAAAGAGCTAAGCCCCCTGCTCCCACTGCAGTTTTGCATTCTGTTGAATTTTAAAACAGGATGCATATCCTGGTACATCGTGTTGCCATAAACTTCTATTTTGCAAAAAAAGATTAATCTATATCCTATTTGAAACCAGAAGTATTGGAGGAAAAAAGCTGCGTTGGCGCTCCCAAGGAAGTAACCCAAGTCGTGGGTATTGATGCGAACTAAATAATTCTTACATCATGAGAAATCAAAGAAAATAATAAATAAATATAAAGCAAGACGCATTTGGGGAGTCACAGCTCCCTTTTTCAATTGCAGGTGGTTGCTGCATGGCAAGGTAACAGGTATATGTGTTTAAATACATGAAGAAATGGCGCCAAAACCAGGTGAGCTGGTGACGTCATGTGGGGTAGATGCTGGGGCCAGGTAAGGGCCGGGCATTAAAGACCTAAATAATAAAACATATTCAAAGAAGGGGCATAAAAACCACATAAAACATGTAAAAAAAAAATAAAAAATCTGTAAAAAATCATAGGTATAGTCTTTTACAGGAGTATTTGGAAGTTCAAACTGAACCGCGAGAATTGTCCGTGGTGGCGACCAATCAGAAAGCTGCCGGCGTCCGTGGGACCAATTAGGAGGCAGTAGAAGGAGGCTGTCATCGCTGTGCAGGGTTGCCGCTGTGCGGAATGAATGGAGATGAGCCTCTTGAAGCTGATTGGCCGCTTGCTGCGAGAGGTGAGGAGGTGGCTAATCAGGAGCGAGCCGTACTACGCTGAGTACAGTTACGATGTCATAGGGGAACAAGGCCATATGGGGATAAGTCCAAAGATAGTGGGCGGGATGCTGATTGGCTGTCCGAGATCTTAGATGAGCCAATATGAGGGGGGACGTATAGGTCCGGGTTGCAAGTCTTTGTCGCTGGTGGCGGTGGAATAAAGTTCAAAAAAGTTCAAAAAAGTCAGCCAATCGCTGTTGGATCGTTCCAGGTGGCGTCCAATCAGATTGAAGACATGTATATCCTCTACGGGAGATTCCTAGAGGCGTCGGTGGCAAATCCATTTTGAATGATACGACCAATAGCTGCTGGGAAGGTCCCGGCGGCGACCAATCATGAAGAAGGATGTGTTGTAGTGCTGTCAGGATGCCGGTGTCAGACTTTATCATCATCCAGGCGGGCTGTCATCTAATCTCGAAGTCCGGAGCACACTCGGAACTTGTCATGGAGGAGCTGGAAACCTGTTAGGGAGTAAGGAGGTAGACGGGGAAGAGAGAGGCAGGCGGTATTGGCGGCGGCTTGCTGTCAGCTTGTCCCGCATTGAGGAGGCATCTGGTACGACTGTGAGGAGGCATCTGGTACGGCTGTCATCGAAGCCCGGAACACACTTGGAACTTGTCATGGAGAAGCTGTGAACCTATAGGGGAGTAAAGAGGTAGAAGGGGAGGGGAGAGACAGGTGGTTCTGGTTGCGGCTTGCTGTCAGCTTGTCCCGCAGTGAGGAGGCATCTGGTGCGGATGTCATTATGTCATCGGGGACGTATGTATTACGTGACGTTTTCGATGTATTCATTTAGACCAGAGGGTGTCAAAGTGTTGAGGGTGAAGATCCAGAAGTTTTCACGTTTCCTCAGTACTGCGAAGCGGTGGGTGGTGTCAGCAGAGATGTGTTCAATGGGTGTGATGGTGTGACACCTGAAGTCGCTGCTGTGCTTTTCCGCTGCATGCCTGGAGACACTGTGGAGTTGGTACCCCTTGGTGACATTGGATCTGTGCTTGTTGATGCGCTGATTCAGTGGTTGGATGGTACGTCCGACATACTGGAGACCACAGGGGCACTCGAGGAGGTAGATCACATAGGAGGTGCTGCAGTTGATGAAGCTCCTGATGGGGTAAGTGATGGTGGTGACCTTGCAGGTGAACTTGGTGCATTTGTTCGCAATGTTGTTGCAGCATTTGCAGAGGGGTTTGCTGCACTTATATGAGCCGGTGACAGGTGGGGTGTCCAGCAGGGTAGTTTGTTTCTTTGGTGCTTTGAGCTTACTGGGTGCCAGCATATTCTTGAGAAACTTGTTCTTTCTGAAAGTGATATTAGGTCTGGGTGGCAAAATGTCTTTGAGGAAGGGGTCCAGCAGGAGAGTCTCCCAGTGGTCAGTGATGATTTTCTTGATGATTTTATGGTCATCATTGTAGGTAGTGATGAAGTTGAAGGAGTGGGTATGTTCAGGAGAATTTTCTGGCCTTGAGTTTGCTCTGGTTGATGAGTGAGGTGGGGTAGCCTTTGGATTTGAAACGCTGGTCCAGGATTCTACTTTGGTCCACAAAATCAGAGGGTTCGGTGCAGTTTCTTCTGATTCTTTTGTATTGACCAAAGGGGATGTTCTGGGTCCACTTCTTAAAGTGGCAGCTGTCATAGTTGAGGTAGCTGTTCCCATCCACTGACTTGAAGTAGGTCTTAGTCTGGACCTGGTTGTCCTCGGTGTGGTAGACAATGACATCCAGGTATTCAATGGAGTCCCCTGAGTGGTTAGAGGTGAATTGGATGTTCCAGGAGTTCTCATTGAGGGACGTGAGGAAGTTGTTAAGGTTTACCTTGGAGCTGTCCCAGATGATGAAGATGTCATCTATGTATCTTTGTATCTATGTATCTTTTGTACAGTATGCAGTGTTTGAACAGAACTGTTCAAACATTTCATACTGTACAAAAGATACATAGATGACATCTTCATCATCAGGGACAGCTCCAAGTTAAAACCTTAACAACATCCTCACGTCCCTCAATGAGAACTCCTGGAACATCCAATTCACCTCTAACCACTCAGGGGACTCCATTGAATACCTGGATGTCATTGTCTACCACACCGAGTACAACAAGGTCCAGACTAAGACCTACTTCAAGTCAGTGGATGGGAACAGCTACCTCAACTATGACAGCTGCCACTTTAAGAAGTGGACTCAGAACATCCCCTTTGGTCAATACAAAAGAATCAGAAGAAACTGCACTGAACCCTCTGATTTTGTGGACCAAAGTAGAATCCTGGACCAGCGTTTCAAATCCAAAGGCTACCCCACCTCATTCATCAACCAGAGCAAACTAAAGGCCAGCAAATTCTCACAGAAAGAGTGTTAAAACCTAAGGTCACCAACAATGACCCACCTGAACATACCCACTCCTTCAACATCATCACTACATGAAATGATGACCACAAAAGCATCAAGAAAATCATCACTGACCACTGGAAGACTCTCCTGCTGGACCCCTTCCTCAAAGACATTTTGCCACCCAGACCTAATATCACTTCCAGAAAGAACAAGTCTCTCAAGAATATGCTGGCACCCAGTAAGCTCAAAGCACCAAAGAAACAAACTACCCTGCCTGACACCCCACCTGTCACCGGCTCATACATGTGCAGCAAACCTCTCTGCAAATGCTTCAACAACATTGCGAACAAATGCAAGGTCACCAACATCACTTACCCCATCAGGAGCTTCATCAACTACAGCACCTCCTACGTGATCTACCTCCTCGAGTGCCCCTGTGGTCTCTAGTACGTCGGACGTACCATCCAACCACTGAATCAGCGCATCAAGAACCACAGATCCAATGTCACCAAGGGGTACCAACTCCACAGTGTCTCCAGGCATGCAGCGGAAAAGCACAGCAGTGACTTCAGGTGTCACACCATCACACCCATTGAACACATCTCCGCTGACACCGCCCACCGCTTCGCAGTACTGAGGAAACGTGAAAACTTCTGTATCTTCACGCTCAAAACTTTGACACCCTCTGGTCTGAATGAATACATCTAAAACGTCACTTAATACGTACGTCCCGATGACATAATGACATCCGCACCAGATGCCTCCTCACTGCGGGACAAGCTGACAGCAAGCCGCCACCAGAACCACCTGTCTCTCCCCTTCTACCTCTTTACTCCCCTATAGGTTCACAACTCCTCCATGACAAGTTCCAAGTGTGTTCCGGGCTTCGATGACAGCCGTACCAGATGCCTCCTCACAGCCGTACCAGATGCCTCCTCAATGCGGGACAAGCTGACAGCAAGCCGCCACCAATACCGCCTGTCTCTCCCTTCCCCGTCTACCTCCTTACTCCCTTACAGGTTTCCAGCTCCTCCATAACAAGTTCCGAGTGTGCTCCGGACTTCGAGATTAGATGACAGCCCGCCCGAACGATGATAAAGTCTGACATCAGCATCCTGAAAGCACTACAACACATCCTTCTTCATGATTGGTCGCTGCCGGGACCTGCCCAGCAGCTATTGCTCGTATCATTCAAAATGGATTTGCCGCCGACGCCTCTAGGAATCTCCCGTAGAGAATATACACATCTTCATTCTGATTGGACGCCACCCGGACCGATCCAACAGCGATTGGCTGACTTTTTTTGATCTTTTTTTAACTTTATTCCACAACCACCAGCGACAAAGACTTGCCACCCGGACCTATACGTCCCCCCTCATATTGGCTCATCTAAGATCTCGGACAGCCAATCAGCATCCCGCCCACTATCTTTGGACTTATCCCCATACGGCCTTGTTCCCCTATGACATCGTAACTGTACTCAGCGTAGTACGGCTCGCTCCTGATTGGCCACCTCCTCACCTCTCGCAGCAAGCGGCCAATCAGCTTCAAGAGGCTCGTCTCCATTCATTCCGCACAGCGGCAACCCTGCACAGCGATGACAGCCTCCTCCTACTGCCTCCTGATTGGTCCCACAGACGCCAGCAGCTTCCTGATTGGTCGCCTTCACGGACAATTCTCACGGTTCAGTTTGAACTTCCAAATACTCCTGTAAAAGACTATACCTATGATTTTTTACAGATTTTTTACCTTTTTTACATGTTTTATGTGGTTTTCGTGCCCCTTCTTTGAATATGTTTTATTATTTAGGTCTTTAATGCCCGGCCCTTACCTGGCCCCGGCATCTACCCCACATGACGTCACCAGCTCACCTGGTTTTGGCGCCATTTCTTCATGTATTTAAACACATATACCTGTTACCTTGCCATACAGCAACCACCTGCAATTGAAAAAGGGAGCTGTGACTCCCAAAACGCGTCTTGCTTTATATTTATTTATTATTTTCTTTGATTTCTCATGCTGTAAGAATAAATTAGTTTGCATCAATACCCACGACTTGGGTTACTTCCTTGGGAGCGCCAACGCAGATTTTTTTCCTCCAATACTTCTGCATTACTCTACGGACTCTACTCGCGGCTCCGTCCTCACGCTGCTGGCCTGCATACCAAGCTACAATCACCGGCAAGGAACACGCTACTCCCACCTGGGTACCCATCTATACCGGCTAAAGTCCTACACTGCACCCGGCGCTATCTCCGCTTTTTTCCTCCATTTATTGCTATTTGAAACCAGACGGAAATATATTTTTAAGTTGTTAATGCATTTGTTTTAGGTTTTGGATGGTAGTAAAGGGGTTAACAATTTTTTTTTATATATCATAGATATAAATATCATAAATATATGTCCCTCACGTGGAACAAGTACTATTCTTGGGGAGTGCATAGCATGACCGATTCCAGGCTCTGGTGGCCCTAGGAAACTATTTGAAAGTTCTCTTTTCTTTTCTATCTGGTTTGGACCTTTGTGAAGACCACTTCCAACCATGACCCATCTCTGCAGAATCTGTCAAAAAAACATATTAGGCTCCCCATTTCTGCAAAACATTTCTCACCTTTTCCTTATCCTCAGTGTCCCAAATATTGCCTTTCTTGGTGCTTTGCATAGTATGAGGGTGTAGGTAAATGTAAAAAAAAAAAAACACAGGGGCAGTCCTCATGTAACATTAGCTAAACAGAAAATAATTTTGTGTATTGTATTTGCTAAGTGCAGGTAAGTGTGTTAGGGAAAAGTAGGGGTAATGGATAAGTAATTATTTCTACCTGTCTAATGGAGGCATCTACCTAATGGGGGGGATTAGGTAGATGCCCCCACCAGCAGGTAGGTCAATAGGTAAGTAATTCCCCAGTAGGTAGATCTAGATAGGTAGATAGTCAGCTAGGTACAGTGGGGATCAAAAATTTGGGCACCCCAGGTAAAAATTTGTATTAATGTGCATAAAGAAGCCAAGGAAAGATGGAAAAATCTCCAAAAGGCATCAAATTACAGATTATACATTCGTATAATATGTCAACAAAAGTTAGATTTTATTTCCATCATTTACTCTTTCAAAATAACAGAAAACCAAAAAATGGCGTCTGCAAAAGTTTGGGCACCCTGAAGAGTTAATATCTTGTACTGCCCCCTTTGGCAAGAATTACAGCTTGTAAATACTTTTTGTAGCCAGCCAAGGGTCATTCAATTCTTGTTTGAGGTATCTTTGCCCATTCTTCCTTACAAAAGTCTTCCAGTTCTTTGAGATCTCTGTGCTGTCTGTCACGCACTGCTCTTTTAAGGTCTATCCATAGATTTTCAATTATGTTGAGGTCAGGAGATTGTGAAGGCCATGGCAAAACCTTCAGTTTACGCATCTTGATATAATGCCCCGTGGATCATTATCCATTTGTAGAAGTCATCCTCTCTTTTACTTCAGCTTTTTCACAGATGGCATCAAGTTAGCATCCAAAATTTGCTGAAATGTTATTGAATCCATTTTTCCTTCTACTCGTGAGATGTTCCCTGTGCCACTGGCTGCAATACAACCCCAAAGCATGATTGATCCACCCCCATGCTTAACAGTTGGACAGAGGTTCTTTTCATTAAATTCTGTTCCCCTTCTTCTTCAAACGTACCTTTGCTCATTCCGGCAAAAAAGTTCACTTTTAACCTCATCGGTCCACAGAACTTGTTTTCAGAATGCATCAGGCTTGTCTATATGTTCATTTGCAAAGTTCAAACACTGATTTTGAATCAGTTGGGGTTTGAATTGTTTTTCTCACAATCTTGCGAGCTGTTCTGTCTGATATTTTTCTTGGTCTTCCAGATCTTGCTTTAACTTCCACTGTTCCTGATGACTGCCATTTCTTAATTACATTCCGAACAGAGGCTACTGAGTTCTGAAAACATTTTGCTATCTTCTTATAACCTTCTCCAGCTTTGTGAGCATCAACTATTTTCAGTTTCAGATTTCTAGACAACTGCTTAGAAGAACCCATGGTGCTGATTGTTGGGGCAAGGTCAGATGAGTCTGGGCATTTAAAACCTTTGAGATTGACATCACCTGGTCTTCCCAGATGATGATTGAGAACAAAGGGGGCAGTGCATGCTATATATTCAGCAGGGTGCACAAACTTTTGCAGATGCCATTTTTTTGTTTTCTGTTATTTTGAAAGTGTAAATGATGGAAATAAAATCTAACTTTTGTTGACATATTATAAGAATGTCTAATCTGTAATTTGATGCCTTTTGGAGATTTTTCTTTATGCACATTAATACAGATTTTTACCTGGGGTGCCCAAACTTTTGATCCCCACTGTAGGTAGCCAGGCAGGTAACTAGGTAGATACGCAGTCAGCTACATAAGTAGATAGCCAGTTAGTTAGGTAAGTCAATAACCTCTTCAGGACACAGGGCGTATGGATACGCCCTGCATTCCGAGTCCTTAAGGACGTGGGGTGTATGCATACGCCCTTGGGAAATCCGGTCCCCACCGCTAGCTGGTTGGGGACTGGAGCCGGATGCCTCCTGAAATCATTCAGCAGGCACCCCGGCACATCGCCCAGGGGGGTCCTGAGACCCCCCCATGTCGGCGATCAGAGAAAATCGCATGTCAATTCAGACATGCGATTTTCTCCAATTCCGGGCTGATCGGGTCTCTGGTGACCCGATCACCCGGAAAATAGGGCTGATCGGAGTTGTTAGCAACAGCCCCAATCAGCCTAAGGGATAGGAGTGAGGTCGCAGAGCTGCTATCTCCTCCTATCCCCTGCCTGACCAATGGCAGCGCAGGACCCCCCGTTCTGCCCGCCCCTGGATGTCGAGGGGATCTGGGAAGAAGATGGAGGCCGTACCTGCAGGGGAAGATGCCTGGGGACCTGGGATCTTCGCTGGAGCCTGCTGGATCCTTGCTCAGGTAGGGAATCGACGGTGGGGGGGGGGGGGGAATTGAAAGTGAAAGCTGGGAGTTGTGGTTTTGCAACATCTGGATGGTCACAGTTTAGAGACCACTGTTACAGTGGTGCCCAAACGATAGCCCTCCAGATGTTGCCAAACTACAACTCTCAGCATGCCTCGACTGCCCAGGCATGATGGGAGTTGTAGTTCTGTAACACCTGTCCCTTCAGATGAAAATTTTTTCAAAAAACAAAAATATGTCCATTTTATGATGCCAACATAAAGTGGACATATTGTATTTGTGAAGAAAAATAAAATGTATTTGGAATATCCATTTTCCTTACAATTAGAGAGCTTCAAAGTTAGAAAAATGCTACATTTTCAAAATTTTCATGAAATTTGGGGATTTTTCACCAAAAAAGGATGCAATTAACGCCGAAAATTTACCACCAAAATAAAGTAGAATATGTCACGAAAAAACTATCTCAGAATCAGAATATTCAGTAAAAGAGTTTTCGCGTCATTAATTCGTAAAATGATGGTGGTCAGAATTGCGAAAAAGGGCTCAGTCCTTAAGGTGAAAAGGGCTGCGTCCTTAAGGGGTTAAGTAAGTAGTCAAGTAGATAAGTAGATAGCCATTCAACTCCCATGAGCTAAGGTGACTTGGTCTGCATCTCTCCTTTTAGGCATCTCCTGTCTATTTTAATAGACAATGCATACTTCTGCTCCTCCTTCTCCACTGCCCTGCACTCAACAGACTACACTTCCCTAAAGAGAGGGCATGGCTAGGAGCATATAATATTAAGCAGAAATGATTGGCTGGTTCTCAAGGACTGGGTAAGAAATAAATAATAAATAAATAATAAGTAATAAGGTAAAAATAAATAAATAAAAATAAGTATAAATAAAAATACAAATAAATAAATAATGGATGTGATGGTGTGTGTCAGTAAAGGATTGTGTGGATGTGAAGGAAAGCGGTATTGGTTAGTGTTGGTGTGTTGTAACAAATGAATCCAGGGGATAAATAGATATTGGTGTGTTGCAATAAATCATGTGCTGACCATGTCCAAAGTGTAACAATATTTATTTGATACAATACATATACATAACACTATAAAACAAGTTCTGGATCCTGGCACTACCTTACAGCGCTTAGAGTAAAAGTTAGAGAAAAACTCTTCAAATAATTTGACATTAAAGTTAAAAATTAAAATTAAAATAAAATTAATGGACAAAGCTCAAACAGTCTCAGGAGGTATGGGGAACAGATGGAAAATGTTCGTTGGGTGGTGGGAGCGCCTGCAGTGCACTTGCAGGCGCTGGAGTAACACAGTTTTCTGCCCACTCCTATTTAGTCACTGTATTGTTCCTCATTGATGGTAAAACAGATAAAAGGTGCCGGACAAGCTGGTATAATGTCTTAGATGTTTATACAGTAGATGATGGACGGCTCGGCGGCCGTCTGGAGGTACAGCTCGGCGGCTGTGTAGTGAAGTAAACCGGCACGACGGCCGTAAAATAAGTAAAGTCGCGCTGGTACAAAGTAAATCTTACCCTGTGTTGGAGGATATGGTAGTCCTCTCCTTCCTCTGCGGAGAGTTCCTGACAGTCTCGGCCGGGTCTGCCTTTCGGCAGTCCGATCGTCCACATCAGGTTTGCACTCCGTCAGGGATCGGGTAAGTGGCATGTGGGACCGCGCTCGAAGCTGTGGACGTGAAGTGATGAGCGCCGGTGGTGCATGCAGCAGTAGTGGCGGTGATGTCCTTGTTGTTGTCCGCAATGTGTCCGGTACCTTTGCTGAGACTGATGGTGATGTCCAATTGATATTGTGGCTGAATCAAACGCGTTTCGGTCCGCCTGGGACCTTCTTCAGTGATCACTGAAGTGCAAACCTGACCTGGACGATCGGACTGCCAAAAGGCAGACCCGGCCGAGACTGTCAGGAACTCTCTGCAGAGGAAGGAGAGGACTGCCATATCCTCCAACACAGAGTAAGAGGTACTTTGTACCAGCGGGACTTTACTTATTTTACGGCCGCCGTGCCGGTTTACTTCGCTACACAGCCGCCGAGCTGTACCTCCAGATGGCCGCCGAGCCGTCCATCATCTACTGTATAAACATCTAAAACATTATACCAGCTTGTCCGGCACCTGTTATCTGTTTTACCATCAATGAGGAACGATACAGTGACTAAATAGGAGTGGGCATAAAACTGTGTTACTCCAGCGCTTGCAAGTGCACTGCAGGCGCTCCCACCACCCAACTAACGTTTTCCATCTGTTCTCCATACCTCCTGAGACTGTTTGAGCTCTGTCCATTAATTTTATTTTTATTTTTAACTTTTATGTCAAATTATTTGAATAGTTTTTCTCTAACTTTTACTCTAAGCGCTGTAAGGTAGTGCCAGGATCCAGCACTTGTTTTATAGTGTTATGTATATGTATTGTATCAAATAAATATTGTTACACTTTGGACATGGTCAGCACATGATTTATTGCAACACATCAATATCTATTTATCCCCTGGATTCATTTGTTACAACACACCAACACTAACCAATACCGCTTTCCTTCACATCCACACAATCCTTTACTGACACACACCATCACATCCATTATTTATTTATTTGTATTTTTATTTATACTTATTTTTATTTATTTATTTTTACCTTATTATTTATTTATTTATTTATTATTTATTTCTTACCCAGTCCTTGAGAACCAGCCAATCCTTTCTGCTTTATATTATTTTCTCCAGTGGTTTGAGGATACCATTTTAGGCTAATTTCTCGGACAATACACTACTTAGATAGATAGAGTACCCCCCCCCCTAGTGTTATTTGATATGGCTAGGAGCATGTTCCACCTTTTTTTCCAAGGTTCTCAGTTTTATGTAAAATTGAAAACCTGTTTGCCAATTAAAAAATAGAAAAAACTTTCTTGTTCCAGATTTACAAATTACAAACACTAGATCTCCCAGGTGTAGTCGACATTCAAAACTTAAAGGGGTATTCCAGGCAAAAACTTTTTTTTTATATATCAACTGGCTCCGGAAAGTCAAACAGATTTGTAAATTACTTCTATTAAAAAATCGTAATCCTTCCAATAGTTATTAGCTTCTGAAGTTGAGTTGCTGTTTTCTGTCTAACTGCTTTCTGATGACTACCGTCCCTGGAGCTGTCCAGCTCCTATGGGGATATTCTCCCATCATGCACAGCTCCCGGGACGTGACATCATCATTGAGCAGTTAGACAGAAAACTTCAGAAGTTAATAACTATTGGAAGGATTAAGATTTTTTAATAGAAGTAATTTACAAATCTGTTTAACTTTCCGGAGCCAGTTGATATATATATATATATATATATATATATATATATATATATATATATAAAAAAGTTTTTGCCTTAAATACCCCTTTAATAGCTGCACATCAGGGACTCCCTTTCCCTTCATCCAGAGCCTTTCATTCCCAGGCAATAGTCTTGAAGTTCTCAGCAGACTGAACGCTGGCAACGTTTGACAAAGGGAGTGAGAGCTGGAGAGCCACAGTGTTCAGTCACGGCCCATCATATCAAGTGAATAAACTGAGCTGCTTAAAGGGTTGCTCTGCTGGAAAAAATGTATTTAATCGACTGGTGCCAGAAAGTTAAACATATTTGTAAATTACTTCTATTTAAAAATATTAATCCTTCCAGTATTTATCAGCCGCTGTATGCTCCAGAGGAAGTTCTTTTCTTTTTTAAATTCCTTTCTGCCTTACCACAGTGTGCTCTGCTGACACCTCTGTCCATTTTAGGAATGTTCCAGAGTAGGAGCAAATCCCCATTGCAAACCTTTCTTGCTCTGGACAGTTCTTGACATCGACCGAGGTGTCAGCAGAGAGCACTTGTGGTCAAACAGGAAGATAATTAAAAAAAAAAAGAACTTCCTCTGTAGTATACAGCAGCTCATAAGTACTGGAAGGATTAAGATTTTTTAATTGAAGTACCAATTCATTTAACCCCTTAAGGACAATGGACGTACTCCTACGCCCCCGTTTCCGAGTCCTTAAGGACCGAGGACGTAGGAGTACGTCCTGTCCATTCCCAGCACCCCGCCGCTAGCCGGAGGGGAGTCGGTGCCCGATGCCTGCTGAAATCGTTCAGCAGGCATCGCGGCATATCGCCCAGGGGGGTCATTATGCCCCCCCATGTTGGCGATGGCCGCAGATTGCTGGACAATTCAGTCCAGCGAACTGCGGCGATTCCGGGTCAATCGGGTCTCCAGTGACCCGGTGACCCGGAATTACTGGCTGATCGGGACAGCCAGAGCCTGCAGGGGTGAGGTGGCACTGGTGCCACCTCACAATCGCCCTGATTCGTCGGCCGGATTCCCGGCCAACCAATCAGGGCGCCTGCTGCGGGTGTCACTCCCGCACCCGCTCCGCCCCTCTTCCGGAGGACGTGAGCGGGTGCGGGACGTGCACCCCTGGTGCTGGGGACCCCGATCCCCGGCGTTAATGTTGGGATCGGGGCCCCAGCAGCGACGACGGCGGCGGCGGCGGGACTGACCTGCAGCATCGATCAAGCAGCAGCAGGAGGTGAGTGACAGCCTCCTGCTGTTGCTTAGCAACAGCTCCCAGCATGCAAAAAGGGCATGCTGGGAGCTGTAGTTATGCAACAGGAGGAGGCAGACCACCACAACTCCCAGCATTCCCTTATGGGCATGCTGGGACTTATGGTTTTGCAACAGCTGGAGGCACATTCTTTCTATGGAAAAGTGTACCTTCAGCTGTTGTGTAACTACAACTCCCAGATTGCACAAACAGCTAAAGTGCATGCTGGGAGTTGTAGTGGTGCATCTGCTGGTTGCATAACTACAACTCCCAGCATGCCCGTTGGCTGTCGGTGACTGCTGAGAGTTGTAGTTTTGCAACAGCTGAAGGCACACTGAGTTAAGTAGCAAACCAGTGTGTCTCCAGCTGTTGCATAACTACAATCCCCAGCATCCCCAGCCAAAGTAGTATGCCTCCCGCTGTTGCATAACTACAACACCCAGCATGCCCTTCCGCTGTCCGTACATGCTGGGGGTTGTAGCTTTTGCAACAGCTGAAGGCACACTGGTTGCAAAACACTGAGTTTGTTGCCAAACTCGGTGTTTCACAACCAGTGTGCCTCCAGCTGTTGCAAAACTACAACTCCCAGCATGCACTGATAGACCGTACATGCTGGGAGTTGTAGTTTTGCAACATCTGGATGCCCCCCCCCCCCCAATGTGAATGTACAGGGTACACTCACATGGGCGGAGGATTACAGTAAGTATCCGGCTGCAAGTTTGAGCTGCGGCAAATTTTCTGCTGCAGCTCAAACAGCCAGCGAGAAACTACTGTGAACCCCACGCCCATGCGACTGTACCCTAAAAACACTACACTAACACAAAATAAAATAAAAAGTAAAAAACACTACATATACACATACCCCTACACAGCCCCCCTCCCCAATAAAAATTTAAAACGTCTGGTACGCCACCGTTTCCAAAATGGAGCCTCCAGCTGTTGCAAAACTACAACTCCCAGCATGCACTTATAGACCCTACATGCTGGGAGTTGTAGTTTTGCAACAGCTGGATGTCCCCCCCCCCCCCAATGTGAACGTACAGGGTACACTCACATGGGCGGAGGATTACAGTAAGTATCCGGCTGCAAGTTTGAGCTGCGGCAAATTTTCTGCCGCTGCTCAAACTGCCAGCGAGAAACTACTGTGAACCCCCCCGCCCGTGCGACTGTACCCTAAAAACACTACACTATACTACCACAAAATAAAATAAAAAGTAAAAAACACTACATATACACATTCCCCTACACAGCCCCCCTCCCCAATAAAAATGAAAAACGTCTGGTACGCCACTGTTTCCAAAACGTGGCCTCCAGCTGTTGCAAAACAACTACTCCCTGTATTACCAGACAGCTACTGACTGTTCAGGCATGCTGGGAGTTTTACAACAGCTGGAGGCACCCTGTTTGGGAATCACTGGCGTAGAATACCCCTACGTCCACCCCTATGCAAGTCCCTAATTTAGGCCTCAAATGCGCATTGCGCTCTCACTTTGGAGCCCTGTCGTATTTCAAGGCAACAGTTTAGGGCCACATATGGGGTATCGCCGTACTCGGGAGAAATTGTGTTACAAATAATGGGGGGTATTTTCTGCTATTACCCTTTTTAAAAATGTAAAAATTTTGGGAAACCAAGCATTTTAGGTTAAAATTATTATTTTTTTTTACATATGCAAAAGTTGTGAAACACCTGTAGGGTATTAAGGTTCACTTTACCCCCTTTTTACGTTCCCCGAGGGGTCTAGTTTCCAAAATGGTATGCCATGTGTTTTTTTTTTGTGGTTCTGGCACCATAGGGGCTTCCTAAATGCGGCATGCCCCCAGAGCAAAATTTGCTTTCAAAAAGCCAAATGTGACTCCTTATCTTCTGAGACCTGTAGTGCGCCAGCAGAGCACTTTTCATCCCCATATGGGGTGTTTTCTGAATCGGGAGAAATTGGGCTTCAAATTTTAGGGGGTATTTTCTGCTATTATCCTTTTTAAAAATGTAACATTTTTGGGAAACCAAGCATTTTAGGTAAAACATTTTTTTTTTTTTTTTTTTTTTACATATGCAAAAGTCGTGAATCACCTGTGGGGTATTAAGGTTCACTTTACTCCTTGTTACGTTCCCCGAGGGGTCTAGTTTCCAAAATAGTATGCCATGTGGTTTTTTTTTGCTGTCCTGGCACCATAGGGGCTTCCTAAAGGTGACATGCCCCCCAAAAACCATTTGTCGCTCCTTCCCTTCTGAGCCCTCTACTGCGCCCGCCGAACAATTAACATAGACATATGAGGTATGTGCTTACTCGAGAGAAATTGGGTTTCAAATACAAGCAAAAATTTTCTCCTTTCTACCAATTGCAAAAATTCAAAAATTGGGTCTACAAGAACATGAGAGTGTAAAAAATGAAGATTGTGAATTTTCTCCTTCACTTTTCTGCTATTCCTGTGAAACACTTAAAGGGTTAATACACTTATTGAATGTCATTTTGAATACTTTGGGGGGTGTAGTTTTTATAATGGGGTCATTTATGGGGTATTTCTAATATGAAGACCCTTGAAATCCACTTCAAACCTGAACTGGTCCATGAAAAGTAGCGAGTTTGAAAATTTTGTGAAAAAATTCCAAATTGCTGCTGAACTTTGAAGCCCTCTGGTGTCTTCCAAAAGTAAAAACTCATAAATTTTATGATGCAAACATAAAGTAGACATATTGTATATGTGAACCCAAAAATGTTTTATTTTGAATATCCATTTTCCTTACAAGCAGAGAGCTTCAAAGTTAGAAAAATGCAAAATTTTCACTTTTTTCATCAAATTTTGGGATTTTTCACCAAGAAAGGATGCAAGTTTCCATAAAATTTTACCACTACGTTAAAGTAGAATATGTCATGAAAAAACGATCTCAGAATCAGAATGATAACTAAAAGCATTCCAGAGTTATTAATGTTTAAATTGACAGTGGTCAGAATTGCAAAAAACGCTCTCGTCCTTAAGGTGTAAAATGGCCTGGTCCTTAAGGGGTTAAAAGAAATTGTTTTCCAGTGGAGTGCCCCTTTAAGACACCATTTAACTTCTTGGGGACGCAGAACATATGCAAATGCCCTGCATCCCCAATCCTTAACTCCTTGCCGCAAATGGACATTCATTAACCTGATAACGACCATAGACGAGTATAGACGTCCAGTTTGGCGGCCGTTCCCGCAAATGGACGTCTATACTCGTCCATTATACTCGTGGGTGCTGCCCAGTGCACCCACGAGATCGCAGCAGGGACTCGGCTGTATCACACAGCCGGGACGAAGTAAACTTCAGTCCCGGCAGTTTTAACCCTTACAGCCGCGGTCGGAAGTGACCGGGGGCTGTAAGTGTTATGACAGAGGGAGGGGGCTCCTCCACCGCGGGGTGCTGTGTGTAATACGCGGCTGGCCGAGGCCTGCCGCACTGCCGGGAGTGAAGTTCACTTCCTCTGTCTCTGCTGCAGCACCCCGGAGCATCGCGGGGTGCTACTGCATACCTGGGCAGCTGGGGGTCCTACAAAGAGGTCTGCCCTGGGTATTGCCTGTAGGATGTGCCAGAGGCACGTCCTGATATGCTGCCTGCTAGTGAAAACTAGCAGGCAGCATATAACTGCAATGCTTTGGAATACTAAGTATTCCAAAGCATTAAAAAGTGTAAAAATAAATAAATAAATAAAATAAAAGTGTAAAAATAAATAAAAATTTAATAAAAGTGTAAAAAAAAGTCTAAAAAAAATAAACATAAAATAAAAATGCATTTATTAAATGAATCTAATAAAAAAAATGCATAATGTGTAGGATCGCATTGGCGGACATCCGCAGCATGTAATTTGCTGCGGATGTCACCCATGTGATCCTACACATTATGCAGCAGTCATGGTAATGAGCTCCCTGCTGCGGCTGGGTAGCTTTGTGTGTCCACTCATAGCGGCAAATTTCCCGCTGGCAGCCATGAGCGGACACACAGAGCTACCCAGCCGCAGCAGTGATGGATATATTCGCCATGAGCGGGTGCTTATTCCCACAACATGGCGGATATATCCATCAGGAGCCTTAACTGGCACAGACGGACTTGTTATACTGCTCGCCGACCAAGGACCAATCAGAGAGGTCCAGCCAATAACTTGTAGGGGTGCGGTATATAAATGGGGTCACTTGTGGGGTTGGGGGTACTATTCTGCCCTGAAAGCCAAATGGCGCTCCTCTCCTTCTGAGTCCTACGACGCGGCCAAGGAACCATATATGGCCTAAGCGGGGGTATTTCCGAACATGGGACAAGCAGCTAAATAAAATATAGGGTGCATTTCTTTCAATATCAGAAGTGATGTACAAAAAATATGTCCCAAAAATGATGCATTTGTGAAAAAAAGCTACTTTTGATTTTTTAACAAAGACTTTGTAATAATTCCTGCTAAAAAACGATGTTATTAAAATACTCACTGTACCCCCTAGCGAATACCTTGAGGGGTCAAAATGTCAAGTAAATTTGTTAGGCCTCTAATACATCTAAAATGTGAATAATAATTAAAAAAAAGTTGAGAAAATAAAGTAGACATATGAAATTATAATTTTTCATAAAAAAATAAACATTATGTATAAATATATGCAATCTATTAACGTCAAAATAACAAAAAAATCTTCTTTTTTTCTAAAATTTCACGGTTTCTTGCATTGTAAATAAAAAAATACAAATGATATCGATTAACTTTTACTATTTTCATGTAGTACAACTTGTGACAAAAAACAATGTCAGAATTGTTTTCATTGGCAAAACATTACCAGAGTTATTCTCAAATAAAGACATACATCCCAGATTTGAAAAAACAGGCCTGGTCTTTGAGGGGCGTACAGGTTTAATTAGCTTGGTCCTTAAGGGGTTAATGTGCATCTGAGGCTCCTGAGGTATGACTCGTGCTCAGCATGTGAGCGCGCATCATACCCGGTGGGTCCCGGGACCCATGGCTAATGCTGGACATCGTCGTTCGGCTGATGTCTGGCATTAACTCTTTAGAAGCTGCAATCAAAGTTGATCGCCACATCTAAAAGTGAAAGTGAAAGCTTCCCGACAGCTCAGTCGGGCTGATCGCGACCATCACGGTAAAACCGCGATGCCCCGATCAGCTAGGATGCATTAGAAGGATGCCTTACCTGCCTCCTGGGTGTCTGATCGGCGATTGAGTGCGAGAGAAATTGGTTTACAAATTTTGGGGTCCGTTTTCGCCTATTACCACATGTGAAAATGAAAAAAAATGGGCTACATGAAGAAGGCAGGATGGGCTTGCTGCGGCAGGTGACACCCAGGTAGCTACCCCCGACACGGCTCGACCACATAGGTAGCTGGGCAAGGCGAGGTACCGAAGGATAAGGCAGTAGCATAGTCAAACGTAGCAGAAGGTCAGGGCAGGCAGCAAAAGTGCGAAGTTGAATAACGTAGCGGGAAGGTCTGGATACACGGGTAAGGCAAGCAGGTAATTAGTGTTGCTCGCGAATATTCGCAATGCAAATTTTATTCGCGAATATCGCATATTAGCGGATTTGCGAATATTCGCGAATATAGCACTATATATTCCTAATTACGAATATTCGTTTTTTTTTTATTAATTTTTTTTTTTTTCACAGTAAACATTACAGTGATCATCCCTCTCTGGTTCCAGCTTGTGTGGTGTAAAGAAGGCTCTAATACTACTGTGTGAGACTGGCGTGCGAAAATGTGCATATGCTAATTTTCGCATTTGCGAATTTTCGCTTATGCTAATTATGGTTTATGTAAATTTTCACATACGGCAATTTTCGCATATGCAAATTTTTGCATATGCGAAAATAAAACGCGAATATTACGAATATGCGAATTTAGCGAATATATGACGAATATTCGTCCATATATTCGCGAAATATCGCGAATTCCAATATGGTCTATACCGCTCAACACTACAGGTAATATGGAATCTCCGGCTAGGAGCACTAAAGATCCGGCAGGGAAGTGTGGGATGTACAGGGACTTTATAATGTAGTCTCAGGTGCAGCAACTAATTATAAAACAAAAGACACAAATAAACCCAGGTAAGTTTGGAACCACATTAACTAATTCATCACAATTGCTCCAGAGGTACGAAGACCCGAGTACTAAGGTCCCAATCAGGACTAACTACCTAAAATTTAACTTTTATTATATATATGGTAAAATATAAACTGGTGATTAGTTTTATTAAAATAATGGCCTTGTGTCCTGTGTGTTATTGGATCGTGAATTACTGGCAGTATCTATCACAGCAGAGCCCTGTATATATTCTAAACATGTTTGCCTCATTTACCCTCTTGATGACGGTGTGTTTACACTAAAACATGTTGAGGGAGGCAAATTCTATGTTTTAATTGTGTCTCTTGTTCCTGTTTACAAAAGTATATATCATAGGCAGTTGCTCATATAGGAAAGGGTGGAAGAGTCTATTTGTTGGTGGTGCAGCCGGCAGTCCCCACCAATGATACCTATCATAGGTGGATAAATCCCTGTTTATATTGATTTAAGAGAGGGTTGAAAGCCCCTCTATATACAATAAAGACAACATAACAATACACACTATGCCAATTTGATGGTGCTACATTAAATGTGGCATCTGCTTGGAGTTTAATAATATATACAGGGCTGCATTGTGATAGATACTGCCAGTAATTCACGATACAATAACACACAGGATACAAGGCCTTTATTTTAATAAAACTAATCACCAGTTTATATTTTACCATATATATATACATATATATATATATATATATATATATATATATAATAAAAGTTAAATTTTAGGTAGTTAGTCCTGATTGGGACCTTAGTGCTCGGGTCTTTGTACCTCTGGAGCAATTGTGATGAATTTGATGCAACTAATTATGGGTGCACTGGCCCTTTAACCTGTTAAAGACCCAGGGCGTACAGGTACGTCTTGACACCCTGGTACTTAAGGACCCTGTACGCCCGTGAGAATTTCGGTCCCCACCGTGCGCCGGGCGGGGATCAGACCGGGGTGACTGCTGATATCGATCAGCAGGCACCCAGTGCAAATGCCCAGGGGGGTCATTAGACCCCCCCCCATTTCGGTGATCGACACAAATCACCAGTGAATTCACACCGGCGATTTGCGGCTATTCCAGGTCCTACGGGTCTATGGTGACCCGGTGACCCGGAACATAAGGGGGATCGGGGTTGTCCAAGACACCCACAATCCCCCTGAAGGGATAGGAGTGAGGTGGCAGGGGTGCCACCCCTCCTATACCTGCTATTGGTCATCAAGAAACGAGGACCAATAACAGATCGGGGGCTGGGGGTTAACTTTCGGTTTCTCCATTCTGCCCACCCACAATAGGCTGGGCAAAACAGGGAAACCAAAGAGGACCGCCTCCGAAGGTCCACTTACCCATCGGTGGAGGCAGCAGGTGGCGATCAGATGCGGTGTTCGGCAGGCGACGATGTCGTGCAGCTGGCTCCCTGGATTCCACAGAAGGCGGTGAGTTGCCTAGCAACATCTGGAGGGCTACAGTTTGAGATCACTATACAGTGGTCTCTAAACTGTAGCCCTCCAGATGTTGCAAAACTACAACTCCTAGCATGCCCACTCAGCAGTTTGTTGTCTGGGCATGCTGGGATTTGTAGTTTTGCAACATTTTTGCAACTGTGCAGTGGTCTCTAAACTGCAGCCCTCCAGATGTTGTAAAACTGCAAATCCCAGCATGCCCAAACAGCAAACAGCTGTCTCACCATGCTGGGAGTTGTAGTTGCGTACCTCCAGCTGTTGCATAACTACATCTCCCATCACGCCCTTTGGCGATCAGTACATGCTGGGAGTTGTAGTTTTGCAACAGCTTGAGGCACACTGGTTGGAAAATACTGAGTTAGGTAACATAACCTTACTGAAGGTTTTCCATACAGTGTGCCTCCAGCCGTTGCAAAAGTACAACACCCAGCATGCACGGTCTGTCAGTAGATGCTGGGAGTTGTAGTTTTGAAACAGCTGGTTTGCCCCCCCCCCCCCCCCCCAAACAACTCCTCCCAGCATTTCCGGACAGCCACTGACTGTCCAGGCATGCTGAAAGTTTAGCAACAACTGGAGGCACCCTGTTTGGGAATCACTGCCGTAGAATACCCCTATGTCCACCCTCAGAGCACTTGACATACACATATGAGGTATTTCCTTACTCGAGAGAAAATGTGTTACACATTTTAGGAAGATTTATCTTCTTTTACCCCTTGTAAAAATTCAAAAACTGGGTGTACAAGAACATGCCAGTGTAAAAAATGAAGATTTTGAATTTTCTCCTTATCAATTTGCTCCTTATCAATTTGCTGCTAACACCTAACACCTAAAGGGTTAACAAACCTTTTGAATGTCATTTTGAATACTTTGAGGGGTGCAGTTTTATAATGGGGTCATTTATGGGGTATTTCTAATAAGCAGGCCCTTCAAATCCACTTCAAACTGAACTGGGCACTGAAAAATTTTGATTTCGAAAATTGTGTGAAAAATTGGAAAATTGCTGCTCTACTTTGAAGCCCTCTGATGTCTTCCAAAACATGTCAACTTCATGATGCAAACATAAAGTAGGCATATTGTATATGTGAATCAATATATAATTTTTTTTGGAATATGCATTTTTCTTATAAGCAGAGAGCTTCAAAGTAAAAAAAAAAAATGCTCCATTTAAAAAATTTTCAACAAATTTGGGAATTTTTCACCAAGAAATTATGTCATTATTGACAGAATTTTACCACTAACATAAAGTAGAAAATGTCACGAAAAAACGATCTCCGAATCAGAATGAAAAGTAAAAGCATCCCAGAGTTATAAATGCTTAACCCCTTAACGACCGGGGTTTTTTCCGTTTTTGCATTTTCGTTTTTTGCTCCTTGCCTTTAAAAAATCAGAACTCTTCAATTTTGCACCTAAAAATCCATATGATTGCTTATTTTTTGCGCCACCAATTCTACTTTGTAATGACGTCAGTCATTTTGCCCAAAAATCTACGGTGAAATGAAAAAAAAAATCATTGCGCGACAAAATTGAAAAAAAAACACCATTTTGTAACTTTTGTGGGATTCCGTTTCTACGTAGTACATTTTTCGGTAAAAATGACAGCTTATCTTTATTCTGTAAGTCCATACGATTAAAATGATACCCTACTTATATAGGTTTGATTTTGTCGTACTTCTGGAAAAAATCTAAACTACATACAGGAAAATTAATATGTTTAAAATGGTCCTCTTCTGACCCCTATAACTTTTTTATTTTTCCGTGTATGGTCCGGTATGAGGGATCATTTTTTGCGCCATGATCTGAAGTTTTTAACGGTACAATTTTTGCATTGATGGGACTTATTGATCGCTTTTTATTCATTTTTAAATTATATAAAAAGTGATCAAAAATGAACTATTTTGGACTTTGGAATTTTTTGGCGCGTATGCCATTGACCGAGCGGTTTAATTAACAATATATTTTTATAATTCGGACATTTCCGCACGTGGTGATACCATATATGTTTATTTTTATTTTTATTTACACTGTGATTTTTTTATGGGAAAAGGGGAGGGTTTAATAGGGGAGGGTTTTAATAGGGGAGGGTTTAAATGATCTTTATTCACTTTTTTTTTCACTTTTTTTTGCAGTGTTATAGCTTCCATAGGGACCTATAACACTGCACTCACTGATCTTTATCATTGATCACTGGTTTCTCATAAGAAACCAGTGATCAATGATTCTGCCGCTTGACTGCTCGTGCCTGGATCTCACGCACTGAGCAGTCATTCGGCGATCGGACAGCGAGGAGGCAGGTAGGGACCCTCCGGCTGTCCTGCAAGCTGTTTGGGATGCCGCGATTTCGCCGTAGCTATCCCGATCAGCCCACTGAGCTAACCGGCAGTTTTTACTTTCACTTTTAGCCGCGTGGCTTAGCTCTGAGCGCGCGACTAAAGGGTTAATAGCGCACGGCACCGCGATCGGCGCTGCGCGCTATTAGCGGCGGGTCCCGGCTTCACTATGACGCCGGGCCCGCCATGATATGATGCAGGGTTACCGTGTAACCCCGCGTTATATCATGGGAGCAGGACCAAGGACGTACCAGTACGTCCTTGGTCCATAAGGGGTTAAAGTGACTGTGGTCAGATGTGCAAAAAATGGCCGGGTTCTACAGTGAAAATTGTCTGGGTCCTTAAGGGGTTAAATTTCTTAGCTCCGGAGCGCGCACCCTAGGAGATGGGGGCACGCGCGCAAGAGCTGAGACACAGAGGAGGTGGCGTCAGCGGAGCATGGTGAGTGACGGGCCGGGATCCTCATGAGGGCGCGTCCCACGAAGCGAATCCCAGCCCTGCTGACAGACAGGGACACAGGGGCACTGCGCTCACAGCTGGAGCTTGCGGCCAGAGAGCAGAGTGTAACAGTATCCCCCCTTGGTCTCCCCCTCTTCTTGTGGTTCAGAAATTTTTAGAGATGGTCCTGGTCCAAGATTTTGTCCTGCAATTAACAAGACCTCCCCTCCGGACCAAATCCTTCCCAATCCAGAAGAAAGAAGCATTTTCCTCTGACCAGCTTGGAATCCAGGATTTCCTTAACAGCAGAAACATCAGAGGTACCAGAGATTGAGGAAGGCGAGATGTCCTTTTGAGAAAAGCGATTGTGGATGACAGGCTTCAAGAGGGAGACATGGAAGGAATTTGGGATCCAGAGAGAGGAGGGCACATGGAGGGAATAAGGCACGAGATTTAGTCATTTTTTGACTTTATAGGCACCCAAAAAGCGTGGACCCAGATCATAAAGGGGGTACCTTAACCTGGTAAGGACCAAGGGAGTACCTTTACGTCCTGAGTCCTTTCCCTTTCTATAACGCGGGGCCACGACGTGGCCCTGCGTCATAGCAGGTCGGGCCCGACCTCTAACAACGGCCTGGACCCATGGCTAATAGCGCGTGGCACTGATCGCACGCTATTAACCCTTTAGATATGGCGCCGCGAGGAAATCGCGGTGTCCCGAACAGTGTAGGACTGTAGAATTGAAGGTGGTAAGCCGAGAAGTCCAATTTAACTTGGAAATGAGAGTAGAGGGCCCTCCAGAACTTGGAGATGAGCTGGACTCCCTGATCAGAGACAATATGAGTAGGCAATCTATGGAGATTGAAGATATGACCAAGGAATAGCTAGGCAAGCAGCGGTGCAGATGGTAAACCTGGCAAGGGCACAAAATTAGCCATTTTAGAAAATCGGTCCACAACAACCCAGATGACTGTATTGCCGCCAGAAGAAGGAAGGTCAGTAATAAAGTCCATTGCTATATCGGTCCAGGGCAGCTCAGGAACTGGCAAAGGATGTAGTAGACCAGCAGGATTGGCACAAGAGGTCTTGTCCCAGGCACAGACTGAACAGGAACAAGCAAAGTCAATTAAATCTTGTTTTAGAGTTGACCACCAATACTGTTAGGAGATGAGTTGCAAGGACTTATGAATACCAGCATGACCAGCCAACAGAGAGTAATGACCCCACTTCAAGAATTGGAGTCTTAGGTGGGGAGTAATGTAGGTCTTCCCAGGAGGCAGGTGCTGAAGACTTGCTGGTGCTGCGGAAATGAGACGATTAGGAGATACAATATGTTGAGGGTGAGATTCTTGGTCTTGTAATTCAGAGGATCTAGATATTATTCTCTGCTGGAGGGAAGTGAATAAAAAAGTTAAATCAGGAGAACAGAGACCAGCGAGCTTGTTGAGGGTTGAGACGATGGGCAGTCTGTAGATATAGCAAGTTCTTGTGGTCAGTATAAATAGTAAGCGGATGTACAGAGTCCTCCAAGAGATGACGCCATTCTTCCAAGGCCAACTTAATAGCCAAGAGCTCGCGATCTCCAATTGTATAATTTCTCTCCACAGGAGAGAAAGACTTGGAGAAGAAACGGCAGATTACAGTCCTTCCTTTGGATGATTTTTGTGCCAAAACTGCACCTGCACAACCCGAAGAAGCGTCCACTTCCAAAATAAATTGTTGCCTGTATCTGGTCTTGACAACACATGAGCAGAAGCAAAGGCAGATTTTAACTTCTTCTTCGGCCTCAGGAGTCCAGACCTTTGGATTAGCAGTTTTCTTGGTAAGATAGACGATGGGGGCAACCAAGGGGGAGTAGTGTGGAATAAATTACCGATAATTAGCAAAGCCGTGGAAGCTCTGAATCGCTTTCAAGCCAGAAGGTCGAGGCCAATCCAGTGCAGTGGACAACTTGTTAGGATCCATTTGTAGACCTTTACTAGTAACAATACACCCCAGAAACAGAAGGCTGGTCTTTTCAAAGGTACACTTTTCAAGTTTTGCATAGAGATGATTGTCTCGGAGGCGCTGTAAAACTTGGCGGAGGTGAGAATGTTGAGTGTGGAGATTGGGCAAGTAGATGAGAATGTCCAAATAGACAACAACACAGGAATATAGGAGGTCACGTAAAATTTCATTGACAAACTCCTGGAAGACTGCTTGAACATTTCAGAGTCCAAATGGCATCTCCAGTTGCTTAAAATGTCCATCACGTGTATTAAACGCAGCCTTCCACTCGTTCCCTTCTCAAATACGATCAAATTATAGGCCCCATGAAGATCTAGTTTAGTGAAGATCCTGGCACCCCGCAGATGATCAAATAATTCAGAGATTAAAGGAAGTGTGTAGCAGTTCTTTATTGTAATTTTATTCAAGTCTCCGTAGTCGATGCAAGGTCGCAGAGACCCGTCTTTCTTTTCCATGAAGAACCCAGCTCCAGCAGGGGAAGAGGACTTCCTGATAAATCCCTTCTGAACATTCTCCTGGATGTAATTAGACATAGCCTGAGTTTCAGGGACCGATAAAAGGATAGATTCTGCCCCAGGGATGTGTGGAGCCTGGCAGTAAATCAATAGGACAGTCAGAGGGACAATGTGGTGGTAGGACTTCAGCTTGTTTTTCACTGAGGACATCAACTAAGTCCTGAAGGAAAGAAGGTAAACCGGGCAGAGGACCAGAAGATGATTCCAACTTAGCCAAACAAATTTGAATACAGTGGTTGTTACAATGCGGTCCCCAACGAAGAACTTCTCCAGTTTTCCTATCCAACTGCGGGGCATGGAGTTGCAACTATGGTAGGCCAAGCAGGAGAGGAGAAGTACAATGAGGGAGTACATAAAAAGTCAAGTTCTCCTTATGCAAGGCTCCGACCTGCATAGACAACCGTTCAGTGCGGTATAGCACAGTACAGGCTGTTACACCGAGCGCACCGGGTCCCCGCTCCTCCCCGGAGCGCTCGCAGCATTCTCCTGTTCGCAGTGCCCCGGTCAGACCCGCTGACCGGGAGCGCTGCGATAATGTCCCTAGCCGGGATGCGATTCGCGATGCGGGACGCACCCGCTCGCGGTTTGCATCCCGGCCCGCTTTCCAGACTCGTTCCCCGTCTGTTCTGTCCCGGCGCGCGCGGCCCCGCTCCCTTGGGAGCGCGCGCGCCGGCTCTCTGCGATTTAAAGGGCCGGTGCGCCACTGATTGGCACCTGGTTCTAATTAGTGTGTTCACCTGTGCACTTCCCTATATAACCTCACTTCCCCTTCCCTTCCTTGCCGGATCTTGTTGCCATTGTGCCAGTGAAAGCGTTCCTTGTGTATCCCAAGCCAGTGTTCCAGACCTCTTGCCGTTGCCCCTGACTACAATCCTTGCTGCCTGCCCTGACCTTCTGCTACGTCCGACCTTGCTCTTGCCTAATCCCTTGTACCGCGCCTATC
Source organism: Hyla sarda (assembly GCF_029499605.1). Taxonomy (NCBI): domain Eukaryota; kingdom Metazoa; phylum Chordata; class Amphibia; order Anura; family Hylidae; genus Hyla; species Hyla sarda. The sequence goes on along the minus strand of NC_079191.1, from coordinate 165,608,996 downwards.
TCAGCAGTCAGAGAGGTTGAGCCGTTGCCGGTGGATACGACCTGGTTGCTTCCGCCACTGCAAGACCATCCCGCTTTGCGGCGGGCTCTGGTGAATACCAGTGGCAACTTAGAACCGGTCCGCCGGCACAGTCCACGCCAATCCCTCTCTGACACAGAGGATCCACCTCCAGCCTGCCGAATCCTGACACAGTCCAGTCTCTCTCTTGACTGTAGAGATGTACAAGGGCTTTAACAGAAGAGATACAGGAAGATAATACAAGGGAGGCATCAATAAAATTTCCTGCGGAAGAAGGCAAGAACAGAGACAATCTCTTTAGAGTGTAGAAACAGCTGGACCGTCAAATTTAAGCGTGGAGAGGTGGGATTCACACCTAGGGAGGCCTCTCCCACAAACCCTAGGTGGGAGCGTTTCCCTGTGGCTGTGGATGTAGAGGACAATCTTTTAATAAAGGCATAGATTCTCGGTTCATCGGCGAGTTCTTTCCTGAAGGATCAGGTGAGAATGATCCACCCGCATAGCCTCCACTACGAGAAGCAACGTATAAGGTTGTGGTAGTTGCTGGAAGACAGGTGCTAGACAAGGAAAGCCCCGAGATCTTGCAGATTCCCTTTCTTGGCTAAGTTACTCACGTCACTCAGAGAAACGAATATCAATATATCGGGGATGCCAAGTGTATAAGTTCATTCAAGTTAGATGGCAATTCTTAGGCAGCAAGGGCATCCTTGATATGACTAGATAGTCTTCTCTTGAAGGTGGCACTTTGTGAAGGTGGCTTGAAGGTGGCTTCATTGTTCCATGATAACTCCGATGCCAAGCTTCAAAACTGAATAACATACTTTTCCACAGAGGAGGTGCCCTGCGAAAAACTCAGCAATGCCATCTCAGCGGAGGAGGCTCAGGCTGGTTCCTCAAAGACACCCCGAAATACCATCAGGAAAGCCTGGAGATTTGTTGTGAGAGCATCACTGCAATCCCAAAGCGGAGTTGCCTAGGCCACAAAGCCCTTCCAGTTAAGAGACTGATGACAAAGGCCACCTTTGCTCGTTCCGTAGGAAACTGTTCCGCCATGAGTTCAATGTGCATGGAGCACTGCCTCACAAAACCATGGCAGGACTTGTATTTCTCAGGAAGAGACTAGCAGAGTTTTGTTCCAGAGGAGACTGCAACAGCGGGAGGCAGCACTGGAACAGGAGGAGGCTGTGATTGTGACGGTTGCTGCTGAACAGTTATCAACTGCTGCATCATGGCAGATAACTGGCTCAACTGCTGTGCCTGCTGGGCCAACTGCTGTAACTGGAGCGCCATGATAGAAGAGAGATCCGTATTATCGGGCAAAGAAACCAAAGTCTCTTACTTCGCAAAAACTGGAAATGGAAACCATGGGTGACTGACAACGGAAGGAACATCTTGTCTGCGCTGTGACTGGGAAGGCTGATCTATTCACCCTGCATGGCACACATGTTTAATCTGTTTGCGAAGCACACCCTCCTTGAGCTGCAGCGTCAGAATGGTATCCCCCAACATAGTCCGATTTGTGATGTTGCCACACGTTGGAATTCCACCCTCCATATGTTAGACCAACTGTACGAACAGAGAAAAGCCATCACCAATTTCTTGATGATCCAAGAGGATAGGGGTACTTCCCTGTGTAACTTCAATGTGAACCAGTGGCAGCTCATACGTGACACCTGGCGTTTGCTCAGGCCCTTTGAGGAAGCCACATTATTAGTAAGTCGCCAGGATTACGGGATGAACAACGTTATTCCACTGTTTCATTTCTTACAACACGTGTTGGAACCGATGGCTGGTCAGGGCAATGGAGACATGGCCACATGAGCACAGTGGAGCACAGTTTAGGTTTCGCCAAATGGGTGGTGTTTCTAGTAATCTGACAGGAGAGGAGCAGCAGGAGCAGCTAGAGGGTTATGAGGAAGGTGAAACAGAAGACCAAGTCACTTACACAAATGGCACGATGCATGGTCATTTGCTTGCGTAGTGACAGCCGAATTAGCACCATTCAGCAGTGGGAATACTCCTGGATCTCCACCTTATTGGACCCTCACTACCACCTCAAAGTAGGGGCCTTTTTTACACCCACTGAGAGGGAGGATAAACTGATGTACTACAGAGACATCCTATGTAGTCAGTTGGCCAATGCCTATCTGCGTCATCGTCCATCCTCTGGCAGGTCTGCATCGGGTGGGCCCTCTGCACTCACCTTCCACTGCCATTGCTGCTGGAAAGGGGTGGTGTGGCAGGAGCAGTACCAGCTCCATCAGCAGCCTGAGTCTACAGTAGCTGATGAGTACCTTTCTTCCCCCTCATAGTGAAGCAACTCATCAACAGCAGGTACACCTGGAGCAGGACCTGAACCAGCAGGTGGTGGCAGACCTTTACATGACCGTGCCAACACACCTTGAAGATCCGCTGGACTTCTGGGCAGCCAAACTTGATTTGTGGCCGCAACTAGCAGTTTGCCCTGGAAAAGCTGTCCTGCCTGGCCTGTAGTGTGCAATCAGAGTGGGTGTTCAGTGCTGCGGGGGCCATAGTCACCCCCAGGAAAACTTGTCTGTCCACGAAAAATGTGGAGGGACTGACCTTTGTGAAAATGAATCAGGAATGAATCAGCCAGGATTTCCACACAATAATGCCTGCTGCTTCCGAGTAGATTGACCATGGTGCTACACCAACACTTTACAAATATGGATAGTGCATAACAGATTTAAGGCGCTGCTCCCCAGTTACAAATATTCCTCCACATCAGACCTTTTTCCACCCACCTTCGTCACCGGGTACTGGTATTGCCACCCACCACACCACTCTATCACCGTGTCACTTTCAGGACTCCTGATGCTGCTGCTGCCACCTCCAGGCTGTGTCATTCAGACACTACATGTTCTCCTCATGCTTCAGCCACCTCCAGGATGTGCCATTCAGACACTATATGGTCTAATCATGCTTCAGCCTCCTCAAGGCTGTGCCATTCAGACACCATATGTTCTCCTCATGCTTCAGCCACCTCCAGGCTGTGCCACTCAGCCACTATATGGTCTTCTCATGCTTCAGCCACCTCCAGGCTGTGCCATTTAGACACTATATGGTCTTCTCATGCTGCCACAAACTCCAAGCTGTTCCATAGGCTGGAACAGGTGGTAGCTCGCCTCGCGGCAAACTGCCAGCTCGATGCTCACCAGAATGGGTACTCAAAAAATTTAAATAAATTCAAATAAAATAAAATAAAAATTACATTAAAAAAATCTATTTACTCTCTTCAATTTTGACGCCATATGGTCTCCTTGCTGCCACATTCAGATGATCTGCACTAGTGATTCTAAGAGCGATGCCTGTAATCTGCATGTCTTACTGAAGAACAGTATTATTTCACTAACGCAGCAAACTACCTATGCGTGTTAGAACAAAGCAAACTGTTCTACATCCCTATTGAGGCTCTCTGTAGGCCAAAAATAGCTGTTTTTAATACAGATTCACCACAAATAAATTTGACCCAAAAAAAAAAAAATTCGGAAAATTCGGCGAATCAGCCGAATTGAATTTTTTAAAAGTTTGCTCATCTCTACAAGTAACGATGGAAATTTACCACTATGTTAAAGTAGAATATGTCACAAAAAAGCAATCTCTGAATCAGAATTAAAGGTGTAACACCTGCGCTCCGGCCCTACACGCCGGCCATGAGCCCTCTCTGCTTATTTCCCCGCTGCCAGCGGGGCTGGGATTCGCATTGCGGGATGCGGCAACATGCTACTCACAGCCCCTCCCTCATCTTCCGCCTTTTTGTGTCCTCGCAGCCCCGGCGTGCGTGCCCCCGCCTCCTAGGGCTCGCGCGTGTCAGAGCTCTTTCACTTAAAGTACCAGTGCTCTATTAATCAAGTGTCTACACCTGTCCCCTGTCCTTAAATATCTGCTCCTCCCTTGTTTCCCTGCCGGATCTTTGGTTACCTTGTGCCATAGTGAAAGTCCTGTGTCCCTGTTATCGTGTACTTGTTCCTTGCTGCCTTACCTCCCTTGCACCTGTGTTACCTGCCCTGACCTAATGCCATCTTGCCACGTCCTGCCAGTCTCCTTCTGTGCCTCACCACCTCCCAGCTACCTGTGTGGACGAGTCGTGCCAGGGGTAGCGACCTGGGTGCAGCCTGCCGCAGCAAGACCGTCCCCCTTTTAGGCGGGCTCTTATGAAAACCAACGGCACCTTAGACTACTTTCCTTGGCACAGCTCACATCATCATCCACACATGCCCAGAGGAACCACTACCTGCTGTGTCCCGTTACAGAAGGTAAAAACATCCCAGAGTTATTAATGCATACATTGACAGTGGTCAGAATTGCAAAAAAGGAGTCCTTAAAATGAAAAATGGGCTGAGTCCCTATGGGGTTAAGGCATTCTGACGACTGATGTCACTACAATAAGTCTTCTGATTTCTTTCTTTACTCTCAAGTGTTTACCTTAAATGAGGGCACTGCTATAAGTCTTTCACCAAAACATTTGAGGCATTAAGATGGATGAATAATATACCTGGATAACAATTCCATGCAGTCTCCAAATGGCAATGAGATTTATTGCTCTTTCCTATAGAAAGATTCTCTTTATCGTCAATAACAACCAATCACAGCTCAGCTTACATTTTACCAGAGCAATATGAGAAATGGTTATTATGTGAGTATTTGCTATGTATATGCAACAGTGTGTGTTGAAGGGTCCCTTAGTGGTTGGACGATTTCTAGTAATGAACTGCTCAATACTCTAAGCATTCTGGATCTGGTCCCAGAAAAACATGTACATGACAGGCTACCTGGTGTTGAGAGCTAATGGGGGTGATGTCGGGTGATTAGTATCAGGGATTAAAAAGAACTATACTGGGATAAGTAGAGGCTAGAGGGATAAAATAGTAAATGTGTAATAGAACTTGGATGGGGAAGGAGTTATGCGCCAAAAGATTGTGGAATGTCAGGGCAGGTATTGACATTGCAAGATACAATCAATATCTTATAACATTCACATCCTGTCAACAGATTCTATCATGAAGACCAAGCTGTGCTGCCAATATTGGTTATTTTTGGCTGTACTGGTTCATATACTTGAACTCAACTAAATAATTAATGCCTAAGAAATTCTATTATTTGGAGGGCAATGAAGACTATGTCAAACATTTTGTGAATATATATTTTCCAGCATAGTATAAGGCTTTGCCAAGAATATCTGTGATAGGAAAGATTTTTAATACAAAATCTATGTATTTTAGGTCAAGATGGAATGGAGTATAAGTAGGAGTAGGAAACATTTGTCTACTAGTTGTATGGAAGACTAAGTCTAGTATACAGAACGTGGCTAAGAGTTGCCCCCAGGGATGTAGCTATTAAGAATGTGTGGTGAGGTTACAGTTGCACCTGGACCCTTGAGGCAAAAGGCGCTTCTGCCCCCAGTTTTAAAATGTAACATGATATGTGGGGGCCCTGTTACAGATGTTTCAAGCTTGTTTGAAGTTAGGACTCCTTGTCTTTCATACTTGAGATAATGTACTCCTGCCCAATGGCCATATTTCATCTTCCCACCTTTAAGGTGCTTAGAGATCTGTACACAAGTTGACCAGTTGACTATAGCGACCGATCAGATGGCTTGATTTATTTTTCAGAGGCCTTTTCAAAAATAAAAGAAGCAATCTGATTGATTGCTATTGGCAACTGGTAAATTTTTCCTTTGCACAGGTGTTGATAAATCTCCCCCATTGTTTACGATCATTCAGGTGTGAAATTGTCAAAATGTCATTGAAAGCAGCAACATCTATAAAATCTTTCCTTAATTAAATAGGAATTGTCATTTGAACAATAATTGCCTAGATCTGGGTCGCTCTGACTCAAATGCCTGCCATCGATGTGGTGTGGCTAGAGCTGATTTTTGGCATCTTATTTGGGCTTGTCCTGTTATAAGATCCTTTTTGCAGAATGTCCTTCGACTTCTGGCTACAATTGTCCAACCCACCTCCAGGGTGTGCTCCTTTGATCTGTTTATTTGGAGTTCTGGATGAGGAATTGTGGCCACATTATGTGCGCACTCTACTGCGGGAATCCTTATTTTTTGCTAGGAAAGCGATTGCCCTCAAATGGATGGACCCCGGTTCACCTTCCCTGTCTCAGTGGAAAGCCTTAGTTAATGCTATGATACCTTTTTCCCACATTGTTTACAAGAATAGAAAATGCCCTGGTAAATTCCTCTCTGTGTGGGGTCCCTGGCGCTCCTCACCATTGACTCAGTGCTCATACTCTGTGTCCTCCAGACGGGATTTAGAGTCATAAATGTCCCTTTGTTTCTGGTTGTGGTTGTCTTTACCCCTCTTTTTTGTTGCTTTGTTGTATCGTGTGTTTTTGCCCCTCTCCCCTTGTCGGATGTGTGTGATCCCTCTTTTCCATGGACGCATGGATCTGTTCTAATGCTAGGAGTACTTTACTTGGTCCTCGCGACTGATTATAGCTGTGTATGCAGAGTTCTTCACAACAGGTTTTTTTTTTTTGCTAATTTAATACTGACTACCTCCCCCTTTTTCCGTTTCCCCTCTCTTTATGTCTTGGGGTTATTCTACTGGTTGTTCTCAGTTTCACTCAGTCTATGTCCTCACTGCACTGACTACTGACAGATTCCCTACAGTAATCTGTCGTCTACATTCTGCTCACATGTCCATGTTTTCAGTGCCTTATTAGCTGTATAATTACACACTTTGTACTACTTGTTTATGTGAGGCGATGTGGCTGATGTTTGTTTAACCCCTTCATGACCCAGCCCATTTTCACCTTCATGACCTGGGCATTTTTTGAAAATCTGACCACTGTCACTTTAAACATTAATAACTTTGGAATGCTTTTACTTATCATTCTGATTCTGAATGTTTTTCTTATATTAACCTGTACTATTGATCTAGGCAATTATAATTTTTTTTTAAATATGTTTTATTGAAGATTAACCCCTTCCCGACCTATGACATACCTGTACGTCATGGGTGGCAAGGTGTTCCCGACACTGATAGCCAGCCATCTTACCATGCGACCACGGGGGGTTTCATCCCCCACCCCCCCCCCAGCGATCGCTGCTATCAGCTGGTCAAATCTGACTAGCTGATAGCAGCGTTTCGCTATGAAAATACTTAGCAGCGCGGTGTGTTTTTTCGTGACATATTCTACTTTATGTTATTGGTAAAATTTCACTGATATTTGCATCCTTTCTTGGTAAAAAATCTAAAAATTTCATGAAAATTTTTAAAATTTAGCATTTTTCTAACTTTGAAAGTCTCTGCTTGAAAGGAAAATGGATATTCCAAATAAATTACATATTGATTCACATATACAATATGTCTACTTTGTGTTTGCATAAAAAAATTGACAAGTTTTTACTTTTGGAAGACACCAGAGGGCTTCAAAGTTCCGCAGCAATTTTCCAATTTTTCTCAAGATTTTCAAAATCGTAATTTTTCAGGGCCCAGTTCAGGTTGGAAGTGGATTTTAAGGGTCTTCATATTAGAAATACCCCATAAATGACCCAATTATAAAAACTGCACCCCCCAAAGTATTCAAAATGACATTCAGTAAGTGTTTTAACCCTTTAGGTGTTTCACAGGAATAGCAGCAAAGTGAAGGAGAAAATTCTAAATCTTCATTTTTTACACTCGCATTTTCTTGTAGACCCAATTTTTGAATTCTTACAAGGGGTAAAAGGAGAGAAATCACCCTAAAATTTGTAACCCAATTTCTCTCGAGTAAGGAAATACCTCATATGCGTATGTAAAGTGTTCGGCGGGCGCAGTAGAGGGCTCAGAAGGGAAGGAGCGACAATGGGATTTTGGAGAGTGAGTTTTTCTGAAAGGGTTTTGGGGGGGCATGTCCCATTTAGGAAGCCCCTATGGTGCCAGAACAGTGGACCCCCCCCCCACATGTGACCCCATTTTGGAAACTATACCCCCCATGGAATTTAATAAGGGGTGCAGTGAGCATTTACACCCCACTGGCGTTTGACAGATATTTGAAACAGTGGACTGTGCAAATCAAAAATTTTATTTTTCATTTTCACAGACCACTGTTCCAAAAATCTGTCATACACCAGTGGGGTGTAAATGCTCACTGCACCCCTTATTACATTCCGTGAGGGGTGTAGTTTCCAAAATGGGGTCAAATATGGATATTTATTGTTTTGCGTTTATGTCAGAACTGCTGTAACAATCAGCCACTCCTGTGCAAATCGCCTCAAATGTACATGGTGCACTCTCCCTTCTGAGCCTTGTTGTGCGCCCCCAGAGCACTTTGCGCCCACATATGGGGTATCTCCGTACTCGGGAGAAATTGCGTTACAAATTTAGAGGGTCTTTTTTCCCTTTTACCTCTTGTGAAAATGAAAAGTATAGGGCAACACCAGCATGTCAGTGTAAAAAATTTATTTTTTTACACTAACATGCTGGTGTAGACCCCAACTTCACTTTTTCATAAGGGGTTAAAGAAGAAAAGGCCCCCCAAAATTTGTAAGGCAATTTCTCCCGAGTACGGCGATACCCCATATGTGTCCCAAAACTGTTGCCCTGAAATACGACAGGGCTCCAAAGTGAGAGAGCGCCATGCGCATTTGAGGCCTGAATTAGGGATTTGCATAGGGGTGGACATAGGGGTATTCTATGCCAATGATTCCCAAACAGGGTGCCTCCAGCTGTTGCAAAACTCCCAGCATGCCTGGACAGTCAATGGCTGTCCGGCAATACTGGGAGTTATTATTTTGCAACAGCTGGAGGCTCCGTTTTGGAAACAGTAGCGTACCAGACGTTTTTCATTTTTTTGGGGGAGGGGGGCTGTGTAGAGGTATGTGTATATGTAGTGTTTTTTACTTTTTATTTTAGGTTAGTGTTAGTGTAGTGTAGTGTTTTTAGGGTACAGTCACATGGGCAGAGGTTCACAGCAAGTTTGCCGCCGGAAGTTTGAGCTGCAGCGCAAAATTTGCGCCATCTCAAACTTGCAGCACTCACTGTAAACCTCCGCCCATGTGAGTGTACCCTGTACATTCACATTGGGGGGAGGGGGCAAACATCCAGCTGTTGCAAACTCTGAGCATGCCCTTTGGCTGTCCGTGCATGCTGGGAGTTGTAGTTTTGCAACAGCTGGAGGAACACTGGTTTGGAAACACTAAGTTAAGTAATAAACTTTCAAGTGTTTTGCAACCAAACTTAGTGTTTCCAAACCAGTGTGCCTCCAGCTGTTGCAAAACTACAACTCCCAGCATGCATGGTCTGTCAGTGCATGCTGGGAGTTATAGTTTTGCAACAATTGCAACAGCTGGAGGCACTGAGGTAGGAAACGGACAATGTTTCCCAACTAGTGTGCCTCCAGTTGTTGCAAAACTACAACTCCCAGCATGCCCAGACTGCCCAGGCATGCTGGAAGTTGTAGTTCGGCAATATCTGAAGGATCAGATGTTGCCGAACTACAACTTCCAGCATGCTTGGGCAGTCTGGGCATGCTGGGAGTTGTAGTTTTGAAACATCTGGAGGTCCACAGTTTGGAGACCACTGTATAATGGTCTCCAATCTGTGCTCTTCCAGATTTTAGAGAACTACAACTCCCAGCATGCCTAAACAGACTGAGCATGCTGAGATTTGTAGTTTTGCAACATCTGGAAGAGCACAGATTGGAGACCATTATACAGTGGTCTCCAAACTGTGGGCCTCCAGATGTTGCAAAACTACAACTCCCAGCATGCCCAGAAAGCCAAAGGCTGTCTGGGCATGCTGGGAGTTGTAGTTTTGAAACTCTCAGAGGCAGCAGTGAGATCGCTTTACGGCGATCTCACTGCTGCCAATGAAGATGCCGCACTGCTGCTGCAAACTCACCTCCGGGACGCAGCGCAGCCGGGACCGCATGGAGGACGCCGGGACCGCCGGGACCGCTCGGGACACCGCTCGGACGGGTAAGTGACGCCGGGGGACGGGTCAGGGACACTTAGCAGAGCGGTGTGTGTCCCGATCCCTGTGATCGGGACTCACACACCGCGCTGCTAAGTATTTTCATAGCGAAACGCTGCTATCAGCTAGTCAGATTTGACCAGCTGATAGCAGCGATCGCTGGGGGGGGGTGGGGGATGAAACCCCCCGTGGTCGCATGGTAAGATGGCTGGCTATCAGTGTCGGGAACACCTTGCCACCCATGACGTACAGGTATGTCATAGGTCGGGAAGGAGTTAATCTTCAATAAAACATATTTTTAAAAAAAATTATAATTGCCTAGATCAATAGTACAGGTTAATATAAGAAAATGTGCCATGTATCTTATAAGACAAAAATGCTTCTTTGTCCTGTTATCAAACCTTTTCCCTCTCCTCCCTCTTCTGTGACACTTCATTCCACTCTGAAAATCAGCTCAGTTTTGTCCTGTGTCTGCAAGACAAGTAATAAAAGTCTATGGAGCTGGGATGGCGTTAGATCCGCCCACCAGCTCTGGAAAAATAGCAAATTATAGATGAAATCTGCCAAGCACAAAGCTGCTGAAAAATACCATATAAAAGTTATATAATGGCCAGATATAGTGGTACTCCTCATGTACACACAGGACAGTTTTTCTTATAAAGTCACCTAAAATGACAGGTATGCTTTAAATAAAATTACACTCTGTAAAAAAAAAATAATAATATCATTGTTTTATATTTACTTTGGTTTAAAATGTGCCATATTTTAGTATTATTTGTGTTGATTTTCTTTATATAGTATATGATGTTGTATATTTTTTAAGCTATATGTCAAAGTAAATATAAAGAAAAAAAAGCACTTTTCATGAAAATGTGCCTCTCTCCATTTTAATGAGAGTTCTTCCTTATTCTGACTGTATAGTCTTCTGTGTGCTGAAGGTTTGTCATCCTCTTTACCAATTTTTCCTTTGCCACTTTATGAGAATGGCTTTTTTCTGCTTGGATGCCAAACAATAATTTCCTTCCAGAACCCTGAAAAGGCTTAGATTGCTCAACTTGTCTGTATTCTGAATCCGTTAGATCTCCCAGGCTGAAACCACAGACTTTGTATTTGAACTCACGTTTCCCCTAGACATTTTGTATAAAACCCTTTTTCATCGTTCTGTACTCATGTTACCCTCAGCTGGAGGGAGAAATCGCCCCATGAAAATTAAATAAATAAAGAGGAAGTGTCTGCCAGTTCATTTTCATGTGCTTTCTTCAAGGCATGATGTAATGCTGTGCTATTCATTGTGTGATGTGACCGGAGGATGGATACTAAGGCCCGCTCTCTGGGATTGCGTGTTGCATTTTCTACGTGTGATTTAGCTAAGAGCCTTCTGTCTATGTCACCTTGTGTTTATAAGTTATTGATCACTATACAACATTATATACAATTTACTTGATTATACTGATTATGGAAAACTTCTACCTGCAGACATAGCAATGTTGTGATGTAACCAATAAACTTCGATTAAAGCTCTGTTCACAATTGGCATCATTGTGGCAGATTTTTTGATGAATAGTGCCCTATGCAAGTGAATGAGTCCATACAAAACCCTATTCACATGCTGCAGGATAAATTGGTGCAGATTTTAGGAAATGCTGTGGATTTTTTATTATTTTTTTTTTTTTGAGTGTTGGATTTTTTCCAAGTTTCTGTCCAAATGTTATCCCATGCAATGCAGCAGAATCACATAGAATTATACACAGCTTCTGCAATGTGTGTATTCAGCCTTTGCCAAAGTTTATTCACGTGGTGGTCAGTTTGTCAATATACATCATGATTATTTAAGTTTTGTAAAGGGATTAGCCAATTGCTGTTATTGAGTTTCTATTGATGATGGCTATAAACAAGATCACTAACGCAACATACAATATGTTTTGATTTACTATTGTAAATATATTTACTATTTTGATTTACCTGTTTTTTCAGGTTGTGCACCAAAATGTGGAGCAGACCACCAGAATTCGGCGCGTTGCACCATAAATTGTGTCTGCACCAGAATTTGCGGTGCAATGCATCAAAATAGACCTACAAACCTGGAAACAGGGCGGGGTCAGTTGGAAAGAAATGTGGTTTCACAACCCAACATATTTTCTATTGAATTCACAGAAAATCCTGTAAATAAATGACTGGAAATTTCCACAAAAAAAAAAAAAAAAAAACTAAATCTGTGAATCCCTATAGTAAATTGAGTGGAATCTTGCAAGTAAACAAAAAATAAATAAATAAACAGTTCACACTAGTAACAACCCAGCACTCTTAGTAATATGTGTAGTTCATTGAAGTAGATAGGAGCTGAGCCACTACAGAATGTAACAAGCCTTCTGGTTCCAGCTCTGTTTTTCTGTATGTTGGTGCAGCAGCTTTGCCAAATGTCAGCACCCAAGCTTTCTGAAGTAGATGACCTATCCTAACTTACCCATAATTAAGAGGTGGTGGTGGTGGTGGTGGTGGTGGTGGGGGGGGGTTACGTTATTTCAGTTGGCTCCCAGCAGGCATTCTGAAATTTGTAGTACTCCTTCACACTCTGCAATACTCAACGCTAAGGAGTACAGGCAATTGGTGTAGCCTTCTCAGCCACTCTGGTGATTAGGGCTGGCCTAGGGCCCAAAGGGTCCTAGATTGCAGTAAGGCAGCCTCTTTTTTTTTGCCATCACTCTTGAGGAAAGTGTAAACCTCTCAGCTTTTGGCACTCGTATGAGTAAAGTGTAACCTTAGTTACTGGCATTTTGGCAAGGAATCATTCTAGTGATGGACTGGTAAAGCTGAGCCCTTGTAACACTTCCCAATGGCTGTTGCTTTATGTGCTCCCAGACTGGTCTTAAAGCCTAAGATAGAGGTATGTGTGCTCCTTCTCACACTATGCTAGCTCCCCTCTATACTCCTCATGTCATGGACAGGATATTCTCCTTCAGGCTTGAGAAGGAATTGGGCAGAGCAGGGGACCTTCCACTGATGGGGGCTTCTCACCCAGTATATAACTATAACTAGAGATGAGCAAATCAAAGCTGATGTACCCGAATTTGTTACGAATTTCAGGAAATATTCGATTTGCAACGAATGTGAATTTCACCGCGATTCTATCACACAAATCACTTCATTAAACTCCATTTACTGCAGTCCAGGCACCAGAGTATCTAAAATGGTGGATCCACTTGTCAGTACATGGGGCAAGGAACGCTGGGAAGGCAGGAAGGCAAGCCGGGAAGGGAAGTAGACGGGATGACCCTGAATCAGCAGCCAGTCACCCCTGTGATGTCACAGCCCTATGTAATTGGCAGCCATAATTCCAGCTTCTCACTTCATTACAATACACTGCCGAAAGATCATAGGACGCAGAGCCTGCGTGTGTTACAGAAGAGAAAAGCGCATTCCAGCAGCGTTTAACATCCTCCTAGTCACATCAGCGTTCTCGTTGAAGGAGAGCATTGTTTTTCTCACTGAAAAATACCTTTTACTGCAGCTGCAGACATTAATCTCCCAGTCACTCTATTACAGAGAGGGGCAGATAGCTGTGTGTTGCCTCATACATTTCAACAAGCTGCCTCAACTTCATAAACCTTTAGCAGAGGAGGCAGGAATAATTTTTCTGCGCAATTCAGTGTCTTTGTTCCACAAAAAATCATCTGCGGTTTATACTAGTCTGTAGACGGTATAATACACAGCAGTCCATTTTTGTGTTTAACCCCTTAAGGACACAGCCCATTTTCACCTCTAGGACGCAGCCCTTTTTTGCACATCTGACCACTGTCACTTTAAACATTAATAACTCTGGAATGCTTTTACTTATCAATCTGATTCCGAGATTGTTTTTTTCGTGACATATTCTACTTTAACAAAGTGGTAAATTTTTGTGGGTATCCCCAAATTTGATGAAAAAATTGAAAATTTGGAATTTTTCTAACTTTGAAGCTCTCTGCTTGTAAGGAAAATGGATATTCCAAATATTTTTTTTTGGATTCACATATACAATATGTCTACTTTATGTTTGCATCCTAAAATTTATGAGTTTTTACTTTTGGAAGACACCAGAGGGCTTCAAAGTTCAGCAGCAATTTTACAAATTTTCACAAAATTTTAAAACTCGCTATTTTTCATGGACCAGTTCAGGTTTGAAGTGGATTTGAAAGGTCTTCATATTAGAAATACCCCATAAATGACCCCATTACAAAAACTGCACCCCCCAAAGTATTCAAAATGACATTCAGTAAGTGTTTTAACCCTTTAGGTGTTTCACAGGAATAGCAGCAAAGTGAAGGAGAAAATTCACAATCTTTATTTTTTACACTCGCATGTTCTTGTAGACCCAATTTTTGAATTTTTACAAGGGGTAAAAGGATAAAATTTATACTTGAATTTGTAGCCCAATTTCTCTCCAGTAAGCACATACCTCATATGTCTATGTAAATTGTTCGGCGGGCGCAGTAGAGGGCTCAGAAGCGAAGGAGCGACAAGGGGATTTTGGAGAGTACGTTTTTCTGAAATGGTTTTTGGGGGGCATGTTGCATTTAGGAAGCCCCTATGGTGCCAAAACAGCAAAAAAAAAACACATGGCATACCATTTTGGAAACTAGACCCCTTGGGGAATGTAACAAGGAATTAAGTGAGCCTTAATACCCCACAGGTGTTTCATGACTTTTGCATATGTAAAAAAAAATAAAACATTTTCACAAAAATGTGTGTTTCCCCCCAAATTTCACATTTTTGCAAGGGTTAATAGCAGAAAATACCCCCAAAATTTGTAACCCCATCTCTTCTGAGTATGGGGGTACCCCATAAGTTGACCTGAATTGCACTACGGGCGAACTACAATGCTCAGAAGAGAAGGAGTCATATTTGGCTTTTTGTCGCATTTAGGAAGCCCCTATGGTGCCAGGACAGCAAAAAAACACATGGAATACCATTTTGGAAACTAGACCCCTTGGGGAAGGTAACAAGGAATTAAGTGAGCCTTAATACCCCACAGGTGTTTCACGACTTTTGCATATGTAAAAAAAAAAAGTTTTTTTTTTTTACCAAAAATGCTTGGTTTAGCAAAAATTTTACATTTTTAAAGAAGACAATAGCAGAAAATACCCCCCAAAATTTGAAGCCCAATTTCTCCCGATTCAGAAAACACCCCATATGGGGATGAAAAGTGCTCTGCTGGCGCACTACAGGTCTCAGAAGAGAAGGAGTCACAGTTGGCTTTTTGGAAGCAAATTTTGCTCTGCGGGCATGCCGCATTTAGGAAGCCCCTATGGTGCCAGGACAGAAAAAAAAAACACATGGCATACCATTTTGGAAACTAGACCCCTTGGGGAACGTAACAAGGGGTAAAGTGAACCTTAATACCCCACAGCTGTTTCACGACTTTTGCAGATGTAAAAAGAAAAAAATTTTTTTTACACTAAAATGCTTGTTTTCCCCCAAATTTTACATTTTTACAAGGGATAATAGCAGAAAATACCCCCCAAAATTTGTAACCCCATCTCTTCTGAGTATGGAAATACCCCATAAGTGGACGTGAAGTGCACTGGGGACGGACTACAATGCTCAGAAGAGAAGGAGCATCATTGAGCTTTTGGAGAGAGAATTTGGCCATGTGCATTTCCAAAGCCCCCCGTGGTGCCAGAACAGTGGACCCCACATGTGACCCCATTTTTAAAACTACACCCCTCACGGAAGGTAATAAGGGGTGCAGGGAGTATTTATACCCCACTGGCATTTGATGGATCTTTGGAACAGTGGGCTGTGCAAATTAAAAATGTTATTTTTCATTTTCACAGACCCCTGTTTCAAAGATCTGTCAGACACCTGTGGGGTGTAAATGCTCACTGTACCCCTTATTACATTCCGTGAGGGGTGTAGTTTCCAAAATGGGGTCACATGTGGGTATTTATTGTTTTGCACTTATGTCAGAACCGCTGTAAAATCAGCCAGCCCTGTGCAAATCACCAATTTAGACCTCAAATTTACATGGTGCATTCTCCCTTCTGAGCCTTGGTGTGCGTCCCCAGAACACTTTGCGCCCACATATGGGGTATCTCCGTACTCAGGAGAAATTGCGTTACAAATTTTGGAGGCTTTTTTTCTTTTACCGCTTGTGAAATTTTAAAGTATGGGGCAACACCAGTATGTTAGTGTACAAAAATGTTTTTTTTTTACACTAACATGCTGGTGTAGACCCCAACTTTACCTTTTCATAAGGGGTAAAAGGAGAAAAAGCCCCCCAAAATTTGTTAGGCAATTTCTCCCGAGTACGGCGATACCCCATATGTGGCCCTAAACTGTTGCCTTGAAATACGACAGGGCTCCAAAGTGAGAGCGCCATGCGCATTTGAGGCCTAAATTAGGGATTTGCATAGGGGTGGACATAGGGGTATTCTACACCAGTGATTCCCAAACAGGGTGCCTCCAGCTGTTGCTAAACTCCCAGCATGCTTGGACAGTCAGTGGCTGTCTGGAAATGCTGGGAGTTTTTGTTTTGCAACAGCTGGAGGCTCCGTTTTGGAAACACTGCTGTAGGATACATTTTTCATTTTTATTGGGGGGAAGGGGGGGGTGGTAGGGGGAGAGCAGTGTACGTGTGTATATGTAGTGTTTTACTCTTTATTTTATGTTAGTGTAGTGTAGTGTTTTTAGGTTAAATTCACACTGACGGCGGATTACACTGAGTCTCCCGCTAGGAGTTTGAGCTGCGGCTGCAGCTCAAACTTTAAGCAGGGAACTCACTGTAATCCGCCACCAGTGTGAATGTAACCTGTACATTCACATGGGAGGGGGGGGGGGGCAAAACTACAACTCCCAGCATGCACTGACAGAACGTGCATGCTGGGAGTTGTAGTTTTGCAACAGCTGGAGGCACACTGGTTGGAAAATACTGAGTTAGGTAATAGAACCTATTACCTAACTCTGTATTTCCCAACCAGTGTGCCTCCAGCTGTTGCAGAACTACAACTCTCAGCATGTACTTATTGCCAAAGGGAATGCTGGGAGATGTAGTTATGCAACAGTTGGAGGCACGCAAGTACAACTCCCAGCATGCCGAGACAGCCATTTGCTGGTCCTGAATGCTGGGAGTTGTAGTTTTGCAAGATTTAGAGGGGTTCAGGCTAGAGATCACTGACAGTGGTCTCTAAACTGTGGCCCTCCAGATGTTGCAAAACTACAAATCTCAGCATGCTAAGACAGCAAACTGCTGTCTGGGCATGCTGGGAGTTGTAGTTTTGTAACATCTGGAGGGCTACAGTTTAGAGACCACTCTCTAAACTGTCGCCCTACAGATGTTGCTAGGCAACAGACTCCTGGACACGCGGCGCCATACTCACCTCCACCGCCGCCATGATCACAGCCGCCGCCGGGTAAGTGACCGCCGCTGCTACTCATGCTGCTGCCAGCTCCAGGCTGTGTGATTCAGCCACTATATGGTCTCCTCATGCTGCCAAAACCTCCAAGCTGTGTCATTCAGCCACTATATGGTCTCCTCATGCTGCCAACACCGCCACGCTGTGTCATTCAGCCACTATATGTTCTCCTCATGCTGCCAACTCCTCCACGCTGTGTCATTCAGCCACTATATGGTCTCCTCATGCTGCCAACACCTCCATGCTGTGTCATTCAGCCACTATATGGTCTCCTCATGCTTCAGCCTCATCCAAGCTGCGTCATTCAGCCACTATATGGTCTCCTCATGCTGCCAACACCTCCATGCTGTGTCATTCAGCCACTATATGTCTCCTCCACACTCCATATGCGTGTTAAAACACAGCAAAGTGTTCTAAACTTCTATTGAGGCTCTCTGTAGGCCAGAAATAGATGTTTTTAATATGGATTTGCCGCAAATAAATTTGGATCAAACCAGATTTTTTCATAAAATGTTGCGAATCGGACAAATCGAATTTTTCTAAAGTTTTCTCATCTCTTACTATAACTATTATATGCGCAATTCAATTGACAGAGACTTTGTTACAAAACAACCAGTAGTTGGCAGAAACACACTTAGTACACAATAACGTGGGCATATAAATAAGTAGATGGAAATAACATAACAAACCATAACTTCCAGAAGGTCAACCATCAGTGCAGCACTCCACCAATATGCTTTATGAGATAACGGCCAGAACAAAGCCTCTTCTCAGTAAAACACACATAAAAGCCCACCTGTAGTTTACAAACAAACAGGTTCGTATTGGCCTACCGGGATACCATGAAAATTCCCAGTAGGCCGCCCACCCTGTCGCTACCTACCTCACTCCAGCATACAAGATCCTGACACTGTACCCACTGTGGGGGAACCCTGCTGCCTGTACCCACTGTGGGGGAACCCTGCAGCCGCCTGTACCCACTGAAGGGGGAACCCTGCCGCCTGTATCCACTGAGGGGGGAACCTTGCCGCCGGTACCCAATGTGGGGGAACCCTGCCGCCACCTGTACCCACTGTGGGGGAACCCGGCTGCCGCCTGTACCCACTGTGGGGGGAACCCTCCTGCCGTCTGTACCCCCTGTGGGGGAACCCTGCCGCTGCCTGTACCCACTGTGGAAGAACCCTGCTGCCTCCTGTACCCACTGTGGAGGAACCCTGCTGCCTCCTGTACCCACTGTGGAGGAACCCTGCCACCACCTGTACCTACTGTGGGGGTACTCTGCTGGGTACCTACTGTGGGGGAATACTCTGCCGCCTGTACCTACTGTGGGGGTACTCTGCTGCCGCCTGTACCTACTGTGGGGGTACTCTGCTGCCTGTACCTACTATGGGGGTACCCTGCTTCTGCTGCCTGTACCTAATGTGGGGGTATTCTGCCACCTGTACCCACTGTGGGGGTACTCTGCCACCTGTACCTACTGTGGGGGTACTCTGCCGCCACCTGTACCTACTGTGGGAGTACTCTGCTGCCTGTACCTACTATGAAGGTACTCAGCAGCAGATTCCCCCCACAGTAGGTGTAGGCAGCAGAGTCCTCCCACAGTAGGTGTAGGTGATAGTTTAGGATATTGGTAACATTATATATATATATATATATATATATATATATACACACACACACATCAATATATATATATATATATATATATATATATATATATATATATATATTTCCACATAAAGTGATACACCTGCAGTCAGCGGCCATTGGCTGGCACAATGACACAATGCTGTGGGGCTGGTATGCATTTATTTCAAGTCAGGGGACTCTCAGACTGTAAGAAACAAGATTCTCTGGTCTGATGAAAAGCAAAATTTGATTTCCTACACTCAGCTCTAAGCGGGATGTCTGGAGGAAATCAGGCATTGCTCATCACCTGCCTAATACCATCCCTACAGTGAAGCATGGTGGTGGCAGCATCACGCTGTGGGGGTGTTTTGCAGTTGCTGGAATGAAAACTGGTTTCAATTGATGAAATGCTGAATGGAGCAAGTACAGACAAATAGTACTAAAAAGTCACCTTCCGACAAGACAATGGGGGAAAATTAGCATTGCTTTTACCCTGTTTTCATGGTATAAATCAAAAAGCAGAAGCCAAAGGAGTCATTTATGCCGATATAAAAACATAATTTTATTGATATACATTAAAATCATACACACATATAGAAGGAAGCAATACATCAAGAAAATGCGGCAAACCAAGGTGCCCTGCAACCACAATGGCAATCAAAGGGAATAGCATATAGGAGAAGTAGCGTCAAATATATTAGCACAAACAGCAATCTACATAAAGAGGATATAATGTATAGGTACAGCAAACCTGTAAACAGTATAGGTAAGGTGCTAAATGCAAGTATATAAGGTGCTGTGTATTGACATATAGGCTACATGTCAGAACTAAAGTGCATAGTACAAACAGTATTGCATAATACCCACAAAAGACCAGTATAGTCACAAGAACACTGCAGGGACCGGGATGCCGCCACTCCAACGCGCCTTTCGGCACGCTGACCTCCGTCCGGACGAAGGTTTCTTTTTTATGACATTAACCGCGTGGTCAAACTAACATGAAATCTTGATACTTTAGGTCGGTGCCATTAAAAAAATATCCAATTTGTATAGTTTTCCTCATGTTTTTCAAATTAATTCTAAAAAATTTTTTTATTATTTTTTATTTTTAATTGCCATTTTCTCACCACTATAACTTTTTTTTTTTGTTACTGGGCTTTATGAGGGCTAATTTTTTGCGCAGTGATCTGTTGTTTTTATCTGTACAATTGTAGTATTGATAGGACTTTTTGATCGCTTTTTAATACATTTTTTCTGGGGTATTAAGTGATAAACACAATTCTGGGGTTTGGCATTTTTAAACGTTTATACCGTTCGCTGTGGAAAAAGGGGTGTTATTTAAACGTTTAATATGGAAGGGGTTAATGTATTTGTTAACCTCTTAAGGATGCTGGGTGTACAGGTACGCTCTCGTTCCCTGGTACTTAAGCATGTGGGGCATACCTGTACGCTCCCACACCTTAAGTGGCTTTGAAGGGAGCGCAGGGCAGTGTCAGCTACCATCAGTAGCCAGACACTCACTGCTTATGGCAGGCAGTGGTGATCTGGCCGTTGACCCTCATTTAACCCTTTAGAAGCTGTGATCAATACCAATCACGGCGCTAAAGAAAAAGTTAAAATCTGCGGTAGCTCAGAGAAGCTTACTGAACAACCGCGACATGAAGACAGAGTGCCAGTGAGTGTTAGTTCTATATGCAGAGGTAGCAGTGTTTGGTAGGATTATATTCAAAGGGCACAGTGTATATATAGTAGTATTATATTCTGAGGCCACAGTGTGTGGTAGTATTTACTAGCCGCATTGAATGACGTTGGTGCACTGAGGTTAGTGTCAGGATGGAAGATAGAGTGCCAGTGTGTGTAGGTTTTATCTTCAGAGTTAGCAGTGGGTGGCCGTATTATATTTGGAGAGCGCAGTGTGTGGTTGAATTATATTCAGAGGGTGCAGTGTGTGGCCGTATTATATTCAGAGGGTGCAGTGTGTGGCCATATTATATTCAGAGGGCACAGTGTGTGGTTGTATTATATTCAGAGGGTGCAATGTCTGGCTTTATTATATTCAGAGGGTGCAGTGTGTGGCCGTATTATATTCAGCGGGTGCAGTGTGTGGCCATATTATATTCAGAGGGCACAGTGTGTGGTTGTATTATATTCAGAGGGTGCAATGTCTGGCTTTATTATATTCAGAGGGTGCAGTGTGTGGCCGTATTATATTCAGAGGGTGCAGTGTGTGGCCGTATTATATTCAGAGGGTGCAGTGTGTGGCCATATTATATTCAGAGGGCACAGTGTGTGGTTGTATTATATTCAGAGGGTGCAATGTCTGGCTTTATTATATTCAGAGGGTGCAGTGTGTGGCAGTCCTTACTTGTTTATTTACTTAGGTTGTAAAACATAGATAATTGTATTATTTATTACTTACACATGCTCTTCATACGCCCATAGAAAATGCCTATGGGTGGTGCATATCAGTATGGGTGGGGTACATTGACATGAGTGTGGCATACCTTGTGGGGGGGAAGAGCTTAGGGGCCTCCTAAGTAGGTCTTGCAGGGGGGCCCCCAAATTTATTATTACCCCACTGTAATTGGTGTATCTGTTCTAGTGATGAGTTGCATTGCCCATATTCGAATTCGCAATATTTTGCAAATATATAGACAAATATTTATCCTATATTCGCAAATTTCGTGCATTCGTTATATTCGCATATGCGAATATTCGCATATGTGAATATTCGCATATTCACGTATTCAAGGATTAGCGAATTTGCGATATTCACAATAAAAATTTTAAATGCGAATATTCGCGCCCAACACTAATCTGTTTAAGTGTGTGTGTGTATATGAGTCATCTCTTGTCCATGAATGATAGACAAGCCTGATGCTATTGCAGGACTGGCTAGTGCCCAGTAGGTATGGGGACTTTTAGGAGCTGTTTTCTTTATTAAATTTTTTTTATTTCTTTTTATTTTTTACAAAAGGTCTTTAATTTTCATCAGTAACAACATATAAAAAGTTTTTGGATCTGAAAGTGCCCATTTATATATTGATATTTATTTTTTCAGTTGGAATATTTATAAAATGGAAATGATGCTTACTTTTTAAAACAATGTGGGGGAAAAATTGGTGCACATACACAGTTTCCACCACACAGCGGGGTGAAAGACAACACAGGGGTGGCTAAGGGATAACTCTGGCTCGGTGGCTCAAGGACATTCACAGAGTCCTGACTTGAACCCAGCCTAACATTTTTGGAGAGACCTGAAAATGGCTGTCTACTGACTGTCCCCATCCAACCTGACAGATGTTGAGGATTTGCAGAGAAGAATAGAAGAAAATCCCCAAATCCAGTGTACAAACTTTATGTCATCATCACTAAGAAGACCGGAGGCTGTCATTACTGACAAAGATGCTTCAACTAAGAGTAAAGGGTCTGAATATTTATGTTTTATGCAGTATTTTAGTTTTATAAAATGCTGTACGAATAAAAAATGATTAATATAAATATTATTTCGTTTTTTATTTTCTATCAATTAGAAAATATTTTGAACTTTCTGTTTTCACTTTGTCATCATGGAGTGTTAAGTGCAGAAGGATGAAGGGGGGGGGGTTGATTTTTATTTTATTTTTTATTTAATGTTAGCAAAAGTCTGCAATATAAAATGTGCAAAAAAGGTGAAAGTGTCTGAGTGTCTGAAAAATGTCCAAATACATTATACACTACACACAAAAATATGTAGTATTATTTATTAATGTGTTTATATAGTACTTGTATTCTAAATAAGAAAAAACTCACTGAAATTCGGACTTGTTCTAATGTCACTTTATTCCATTGCCAAAAATTACAGTCCATGTTAAAACAGCAAATTGTTAGAGGACTAAAATGTCTTTTCCATGACAATATCTCCCCCTAGTGGCAAAACGATGCATAGTTTTCTGGGTTTCTTTTCTCTATTGAAACACATAACAGACACAGTTGAAGAACACAAATATTGGTCATGGGATTTCCCATCACAATGAATTTAGTTACCAACTGCAAACAATGGGATTTTTATTGCTAGTTCATGCAATAATGGGAGATATCTTTTTTTATTCACTCATTTATTTCTGTAACCCATCCTGAAATATGTAAACACATAGGGGATGATTTATCAAAACCTGTCCAGAGGAAAAGTTGCTGAGTTGCCCATAGCGACCAATCAGATCGCTTCTTTCATTTTTTTCAAAAAGGCCTCTGAAAAATGAAAGCAGGAATCTAATTGGTTGCTATGGTTAACTCAACAATTTTTCTTCTGGACTTGTTTTGATAAATCTCCCCCATACTGATTGAAAAACATATCAAATATATTCACGGACAACTAGTGTAACAATTTCTAAGGACAACTTAGAAAAATTATATATATTAAAAAAGAAAGGCAGATAGATAATGCACATAAAGGGAAATACTTATAACTTCCTTTAGAGCCCTTTTTTTTTGCTTATATTTGGTAATTGAAATATTGTACTTGCGCCTAAGCCCAATTTTTTGGTGACTTTTTACTGTAGGCAAAAACCTGCAAATGACCTTTCAAATGTCAATGTCAGTTTTTACCTTGCAGTGGTAATGGATTTATCAAGTGTGAATTTAACACAAAAAGTAACAAACCACTTGAAAACACTGCAAATCTATACCAGACTTGGCTTGCAGAACTGCCATTGGAGAGCACTTTTAAAAAGTCCCACAAAAAGTCTCAATTTTTTGTGCAGAAATGCTTATGTGAGACATTTATTTTGCTTATGTGAGACATTTTTATCAACCCCCCTGCGATGTTATAAGTAGTAAGCTGTATTTGTGCAAGGGGCATGAGAGTATAACGCCCCTCTGCACCTCTAGGCGGGGCATGTGTGACGTTTGTGGAGCGGCAGGTGGCGGGAGAGTCGAACTTCCAGCAAGGCATTCCGGCAGATCAGACACAAGGCAATGCATGCCTGGGATGGCCATGATGAGCTGACTTTGTTTATAAAGGGTAACAAACTCAGTTCGGCTAGGAATCTTATTTTCATGATATAGGTTTATCTGTTCATCTGTTGGAGGCTGCATCATACATGTCATGGGTCAAGTTCATCATGTCTGATGGTAAATAATAAACTCTGCTGAATTTTGATTGCTAGTAATGGCTGGTAGGCATAAACACGACCTAATGTATTACATTTTTCACTGGGTCATGCTGTGTTTGTGTCATTTATAACATTCCACTTAAATCGGTGGTGGTACCAGTACATTATGATGGAGGTGTATACATACAGTTTCTGATGCTTTCAGGCGGGATAAAAATTAAAGTTATGGACTATTTGTAGTTATTGTTACTGACACCTCTTCAGAGCAATAACATCTCGACATGTCTGTCACGCAGTCAGGAAGGGGGGCTTTTAGTTAGAAAACTCACAGCATTAATTTCATATATATGTCCTCATAGCAGTCATTTAATGTATACACCCTCAGTGCAGTCATTCAAAGTATACACCCTCATAGCAGTCATTTCCTGCATATATATATATATATATATATATATATATATATATATATACACACACACACACACACACAGTATATATGTCCTTATAATAGTCATTTCAGGGGAGATTTATTAAATCCTGTGGAGAGGAAAAGTTGACCAGTTGCCCATAGCAATCAATCAGATCACTTCTTTCATTTTTGAAAAGGACTATGAAAAATGAAACAAGGGATCTGATTGGTTGCTATGGGCACCTGGTCAACATTTCCTTTTCACAGGTTTTCATAAATCTCCTCTTCATGTATACATGGTATACATGGTAGCATGGTAGTCTTTCAAGTATTCGACACCCATAGCGGTCATTCATATACCCACCTGCTTAGTGTCACGATGCCGGCTGGCAGGTAGTGGATCCTCTGTGCCAGAGAGGGTTTGGCGAGGACCGCGCTAGTGGACCGGTTCTAAGTCACTACTGGTCTTCACCAGAGCCCGCCGCAAAGCGGGATGGTCTTGCTGCGGCGGTAGTGACCAGGTCGTATCCACTAGCAACGGCTCACCTCTCTGACTGCTGATGATAGGCGAGGTACAAGGGAGTAGACAGAAGCAAGGTCGGACGTAGCAGAAGGTCGGGGGCAGGCGGCAAGGTACGTAGTCAGGGTGGATAGCAGAAGTTCTGGTACACAGGCTTTAGACACACAAAACGCTTTCACTAGGCACAAGGGCAACAAAATCCGTCAAGGGAGTGCATGGGAGGAGGTCAGATATAGTCAGGGACCAGGTGGAAGCCAATTAAGCTAATTGGGCCAGGCACCAATCATTGGTGCACTGGCCCTTTAAGTCTCAGGGAGCTGGCGCGCGCGCGCCCTAGAGAGCGGAGCCGCGCGCGCCAGCACATGACAGCAGGGGACGGGAACGGGTAAGTGACCTGGGATGCGATTCGCGAGCGGGCGCGTCCCGCTGTGCGAATCGCATCCCCAACGGCCATGACAGTGCAGCGCTCCCGGTCAGCGGGACTGACCGGGGAGCTGCAGGGAGAAAGACGCCGTGAGCGCTCCGGGGAGGAGCGGGGACCCGGAGCGCTAGGCGTAACAGTACCCCCCCCTTAGGTCTCCCCTTTTTTTTGTCCGGTGACTGCCTCCCCTGGGATGAGGACACCGGGAAGGAATTGATGGTTTCCTCAATGGCAGGCAGTACAGCAGGAGTAGGAATGGGGAGGGAGGGCAGAGGGTGAAGCTTGGCACGGGACAGGGAGACACAAGGACGGGAGCCATGAGGGGACACAGAGGCTTGCCTGAAGGGACTGGGAGGGGGGGAGAGGCATTTTCTGTGGCAGGCAGAGTCCCTAACGACCTTAGGGGGACCGGATACAGGAGGAACCACAGGGTCACGGCAGGGAGTACTGGGAACCGGTTTAAGGCAGTCCTTGGAACAAGAGGGACCCCAACTCTTGATCTCCCCAGTGGACCAGTCCAGGGTTGGGGAATGGTGTAGAAGCCAGGGTAGTCCAAGGAGAATTTTGGAAGTGCAATTGGGAAGGACCAAAAATTCAATTTTCTCGTGATGAGGTCCGATGCACATTAGGAGGGGCTCCGTGCGGTAACGCACGGTGCAATCCAACCTGGCTCCGTTGACCGCGGAAATGTGGAGTGGCTTGACAAGACGGGTCACCGGAATGCGGAATTTATTCACCAAGGACTCCCGAATAAAATTCCCAGAGGCACCAGAGTCCAGGCAGGCCACGGCTGAGAGGGAAGAGCTGGCTGAAGTAGAAATCCGTACAGGCACCGTGAGACGTGGAGAAGCCGACTTAGCATCAAGAGACGCCACACCCACGAGAGCTGGGTGCGAGCGTGCGTTTCCCAGATGTGGAGGACGGATAGGGCAATCCACCAAAAAATGTTCGGTACTGGCACAGTACAGACAAAGATTCTCTTCCTTACGGCGATTCCTCTCTTCCAGGGTCAGGCGAGACCGATCCACTTGCATGGCTTCCTCGGCGGGAGGCCTAGGCGCAGATTGCAGTGGAGACTGTGGGAGAGGTGTCCAGAGATCTAAGTCTTTTTCCTGGCGGAGCTCTTGATGTCTCTCAGAAAAACGCATGTCAATGCGAGTGGCTAGATGAATGAGTTCATGCAGGTTAGCAGGAGTTTCTCGTGCGGCCAGAACATCTTTAATGTTGCTGGATAGGCCTTTTTTAAAGGTCGCGCAGAGGGCCTCATTATTCCAGGATAGTTCAGAAGCAAGAGTACGGAATTGTATGGCGTACTTGCCAACGGAAGAATTACCCTGGACCAGGTTCAGCAGGGCAGTTTCAGCAGAAGAGGCTCGGGCAGGTTCCTCAAAGACACTTCGAATTTCTGAGAAGAAGGAGTGTACAGAGGCAGTGACGGGGTCATTGCGGTCCCAGAGCGGTGTGGCCCATGACAGGGCTTTTCCAGACAGAAGGCTGACTACGAAAGCCACCTTAGACCTTTCAGTAGGAAACTGGTCCGACATCATCTCCATGTGCAGGGAACATTGCGAAAGGAAGCCACGGCAAAACTTAGAGTCCCCATTAAATTTGTCCGGCAAGGACAGGCGGAGGCTAGGAGTGGCCACTCGCTGCGGAAGGGGTGCAGGAGCTGGCGGAGGAGATGATTGCTGCTGAAGTTGCGACTGAAGTTGGTGCACAATGGTGGACATTTCCGACAGCTGGTGGGTTAGATGGGCGATCTGTCGGGATTGCTGGGCGACCACCGTGGTGATATCAGAGATATAAGGCAGAGGGACCTCAGCGGGATCCATGGCCGGATCTACTGTCACGATGCCGGCTGGCAGGTAGTGGATCCTCTGTGCCAGATAGGGTTTGGCGAGGACCGCGCTAGTGGACCGGTTCTAAGTCACTACTGGTCTTCACCAGAGCCCGCCGCAAAGCGGGATGGTCTTGCTGCGGCGGTAGTGACCAGGTCGTATCCACTAGCAACGGCTCACCTCTCTGACTGCTGATGATAGGCAAGGTACAAGGGAGTAGACAGAAGCAAGGTCGGACGTAGCAGAAGGTCGGGGGCAGGCGGCAAGGTACGTAGTCAGGGTGGATAGCAGAAGTTCTGGTACACAGGCTTTAGACACACAAAACGCTTTCACTAGGCACAAGGGCAACAAAATCCGGCAAGGGAGTGCATGGGAGGAGGTCAGATATAGTCAGGGACCAGGTGGAAGCCAATTAAGCTAATTGGGCCAGGCACCAATCATTGGTGCACTGGCCCTTTAAGTCTCAGGGAGCTGGCGCGCGCGCGCCCTAGAGAGCGGAGCCGCGCGCGCCAGCACATGACAGCAGGGGACGGGAACGGGTAAGTGACCTGGGATGCGATTCGCGAGCGGGCGCGTCCCGCTGTGCGAATCGCATCCCCAACGGCCATGACAGTGCAGCGCTCCCGGTCAGCGGGACTGACCGGGGAGCTGCAGGGAGAAAGGCGCCGTGAGCGCTCCGGGGAGGAGCGGGGACCCGGAGCGCTAGGCGTAACACTTAGCAGTCATTTTGTGCATATATCCTCATATATATGTCCTTATAGTCATGCATTCACCCTTATAGCAGTCGTTCCATGCATGCACCCTCATAGCAGTCAATCATGTCAAGCCCCCACAGCAGTAAATTTATGTATGCGCTCTTGTGGCAGTCATTTCATGTAAAAAAGAATAAATATATATTTTCTGCATCCAGTTAATATATTTATTCAGTGCATACGGTTATAACATTTATTTGGTGCATACAGTTATGGCATGCATTCGGTACATACGGTGGTGGCTGTCATGCTCAGCTTACGGTTATAGCATTTAGTCTGTGAATATGGATATGACATTTATTCTGAGCATACGGTTGTGGAATTTATTTTGTGTGCATTGTTATGACTAGAGATGAGTGAATAGAAGCTGACGAACCCGAATTAGTTGCAAATTTCATGAAAAATTTAATTTGCAACGAATGCAAATATCACCGCGATTCTATTATGCAAATCACTTAATTAAACTCCATTTAGTGCCGTCCAGGCTCCAGGGTATCTAATACGGTGGATCCACATGTCAGTACATGGGGCAAGGAACACTGGGAAGGCGGGAAGGGAAGGCAGGTAAGTGGCATGATCAGCAATAGTGTTGAGCGGCATAGGCCATATTCGAATTTGCGATATTTCGCGAATATATGGACAAATATTCATCATATATTAGCTAAATTCGCATATTCGTAATATTCACGGTTTATTTTCGCATATGCGGAAATCCGTGCATGCAAAAATTAGCATATGCAGAAATTAGCATATACAAAAATTAGCATATGCAAAAATTAGCATATGCGAAAATTCGCATGCCAGTCTCACATAGTAGTATTAGAGCCTTCTTTACACCACACAAGCTGGAAGCAGAGAGGGGTGATCACTGTGATGTGTACTGTGAAAAAAAAAAAAAAAAGCATATTCGTAATTACGAATATATAGTGCTATATTAGCGAATATTCGCGAATATGCGATATTCGCGAATAAAATTCGCATTGCGAATATTCGCGAGCAACACTAATCAGCAGCCAGTCACCCCTGTGATGTCACAGCACTATATAATCGACAGCCATATTGCGGCTCGTCACTTCATTAATTACACTGCAGAGAGATAGGACTATAGGCCTGTGTGTGTTTTACACAGAAAAGCTTAATACAGCAGCGTTTCACCTCCCTGTCACATCAGCGTTCTGGTGGACAGAGAGCAGTGCTTTTTTTTCACTTAAAATTATTTTTACTGCAGCCATTAATCTCCCAATCACTTTCTACAGCATTGTATTACAGAGAGGGGCAGAGAGCTGTTTGTTGCCTCATACATTTCAACAAGCTGCCTCAACTTCATGAACCTTAGCAGAGGAGGCAGGAATAATTTTTCAGCACAATTCTGTGTCTTTGTTTCACAACAAATGGTCTGCTGGATATACTAGTCTGTAGGCAGTATAATACCCAGCAGTCCATTCCTAATAGTCTGTGAGAGAGTGCAATTTTGCGTTTAGTACACAGCGACTGTGTACTGCTGGTGTTGTGCAAAAATATTTTTTTTTAACGTACTGTAGCACATTTTTCTGCCCTCATAAGTGCATACCACATACGTACATCTAAGTAGTGTACAATTTTGTACCTGTTAATCTGTCAAGGGCCTAGATACTGTGAAAGGACAGCCAAAAGTGTACACCTGCTGCTGTTCTAGACAAATACTGTTTTAAGCATAGAGAAGCGTATTGTACTCTCCTCATATATGCACTAAGCATGTCAGGCAGAGAAGTGCCAGTACGTGCACAGAGGAGTGGTGGAGGTCTAAATTCACCAGGCAGAGGTTGCAGCAGACTATGGGCAAGTGGCAGCAGGAGTTGCAGCGAGAGGCCTGAGCTTCCAATATCAGCTAGCGGTCGTGTCTCAACCAGCAACCCATCTGCCGAAATCGATTGGTTAATACTGTCATCCACTTCATCAGAGGAGACATCTGATACCCCCAGTCAGCAGTCGGTGGGTTCCTCAGACACTATCCTCAGTTGGCATGGCCCAGGAGCAGTCCCTGTCCTCCCATTGCCTCTGTCCTATGCTGTTCCCTCCCCTAAAGTAGTATCTTATGCTGTGGGTTCAGCTCCACTATTCAATGAGGACGATCTAATAGAGAACAGTCAGCAGCTACTGCCCAGCCAAGAAGTGGAGGAGACATCCGCCAATTCCCCCGCTAGGCGGGAATGTAGTGATGAGGAGAGTGACGTAAGGGGTGGTGTTGCCAACGTTCAGGGTCCTGAAACAGACACTGTTGGGGAACCTGAGGAGGACATCAGTGACGTGCAGACACTTGTTGATGATGTAGAAGCCGATCGCAATTGGGAGCCGGGTGCAGAAGGGGCTTCATCATCAGGAGAAGAGAGTTTCAGGTTGCCCGTGAGGCCGCAGCTGAGAATGCAAGGTAATAGCATGGTTGGCAGTCAGCATGGTGGCAGAAGTGGAAATTTAAGAGCTAAAACGTGCCCGGGGGAGACCACCTGCTTTGCGGCAGCCTACCTTCCCGGAAGGTAGCGGAACAGGGATTCCCGGAGACGGCGGCAGTAGCAGTCAATTAGTGCGGAGTGTTGGTGGGAAAATCAGCTACTCGACGGTGTGGCAGTTTTTCATCAAGCATCCAGAGGAGGTTAACATAGCCAATTGCAAGATATGTCGGCAGAAGGTGAAGCGTGGCCAGGGTCCCAATGTTGGCAACACGGCCCTGTGTCAACATATGCTACGCCACTATATAGCGGCCTGGGAGAACCGTGGCTCCGATGTAGTTGTCCAGCCTGCTGCATCACCCAGTGGCACGCCACTCCCTCTTTCAGCCAGCCAAGGCTCCACCACCTCATTTGTTTGTTATGCTCCAGATGCTCCTGCTCCTCCTACTTTTAGTCAGTCATTCCACCAACAATACATTGGCGAAGCCATGTCCAAGAGACAACAATATGTGCATACTCATCCAACGGCGCAGAAGCTGAATGTGCTGCTGTACAAGTTGCTGGTGCTGCAGTCCCTCCTTTTTCAAGTGGTGGACTCTGCAACTTTCAGAGAACTGATGACTTGTGCCAGGCCGAGGTGGAGAGTGCCAAGCCGTAATTTCTTTGCGAAGAAGGCAGTATCAGTCCTGCACAATTTTGTGGAAGAGAAGGTGGGCCAGTCCTTGAGCCTGTCGGCGTGTACCAAAGTGCACGACAGCGTTGATGTCTGAAGCTGTAACTACGGTCAGGGACAATACATGTCCTTTATGGTTCACTGGGTGAATGTGGTTCCAGCACAGCCACAGCACCAACTTGGACAGGTCATGCCGCTTCCTCCTCCACACTCCCAGGCCATTGTTCCTGTGACAGTAGGCAGCCAAACTTGATTTGTGGCCGCAACTCAGAGTTTGTCCTGGAAAAGCTGTCCTGCCCAGCCAGTAGTGTGTAATCAGAGCGGGTGTTTAGTGCGGCAGGGGCCATAGTCACCCCAAGGAGAACTTGTCTGTCCACGAAAAATGTGGAGAGACTGACCTTTGTGAAGATGAATTAGGCATGGATCATCCAGGATTTCCACCTACCAATGCCTGATGCATCAGAGTACATTGACCATGGTGCTACACCAACACTTCACAATTATGGATAGTGCCAAACAGAATTAAGACGCCGCTCCCCAGTTACAAACATTTCTCCACATACCTTTTTTTTTTTTTACCCACCTTCATCACTGGGAACTGGTATTGCCACCCACCACACCACTCTATTACCGGGTCACTTTTAGAACTCCTTATGCTGCTGCCACTTCCAGGCTGTGCCACTATATGGTCTCCTTATGCTGTCAAAAACTCCAGGCTGTGCCATTTAGCCACTATATGGTCTCCTCATGCTTCAGCCACCTCCAGGCTGTGCCAGACACTATATGGTCACCTCATGCTTCAGCCACCTCCAGGCTGTGCCATTGAGACACTATATAATCTCCTCTTGCTTCAACAACCTCCAGGCTGTGCCATTCAGCCACTATATGGTCTTCTCATGCTGCCACAAACTCCAGGTTGTGCCATTCAGCCTCTATATGGTTTACTTATGCAGCTGGGCCTAGGACATTACCTAAAAATATTTTATGGTAGCACTAGCTAACATTAATCTTCAATTTAAATTTTAAAATTCATCTTTTAATCTTAGGTATTGTGAAGCACTATTGTCTACTCATGCTTCAGCTACCTCCAGGCTGTGCCATTCAGACACTATATGGTCTCTTCAAGCTGCCACAGACTCCAGGTTGTGCCATTTAGCCACTATATGGTCTCCCCCTGCTTCAGCCACTTCAAGGCTGTACCATTCAGACACTATATGGTCCCCTCATGCAGCCACAAACTCCAGGCGGTAATTCAGCCACTATATGGTCTCCTCATACTGATGCTACCTCCAGGCTCTGTCATTGTGCCACCATGTGACATGTGACTCCTTGTTAGATTTGGTCCTTTGTAACCACACTCCAGGACCCGGGATACTAAATTTAATTTCCAAAATTTTAAAGTTTTTATGAAATTCTTAAATTTCAATGGTCACCTCATGCTTTTGCCAACTCCAGGTCGTGCCAGACACTATATGGTATCATGCTGCCACAAACTTCAGGCTGTGCAATTCAGACAATATATGGTCTCCTCATGCTTTCGCCACCTCCAGGCTGTGTCATTCAGCCAACATATGGTTTACTGATGCTGCTGGTTCTGGGACATTTCCTACAAATATTTTATGGTAGCACTAGCTAACATAATTCTTCAATTTCAATTTTAAAATTCATCTTTTAATCTTACGGATTGTGAAGCCCTAGTGTCTACTCATGCTGCCGCCTGCTCCAGGCTGTGTCATTCACCAACTAGTTTAGTGATGCTGCTGGGCCTGGGACATTACGTTAAATTCCAATTCCAGGCTGAGTTTTTCTGCCAGATTATGGTCTCCTCATGCTGCTGCCACCTTTAGGTTCTGTCATTGTGCCACCATGTAACTACTTGTTAGATTGGGTTTTGTAGACATAGGCCCTTATTTACTAAGAGTGGCGTGTAGGTTTCTTTGTGGGTTTTAATTCTATACAATTTATTTTCCACGGTATTTACTAAGGTTTCCCTCCATTTTCCACTTTCCCTACACTTTGCTTTTTTACACATGCTCTGATCTGTAGGGTTTTCCTCCGCTCAAATCCACCACATATTATGTGGAAACCTTAGTAAATATGTTGTTTTTTTGTGAAAATCTTGGGAACACGCCCCTTTTCGGAGGCAACGCCCCTTTTCCTGGTGGTCACGCCCCCTTTTCAGATTTTCACAGCAAAATGGACAGTTAGTCGGAATTTTTTTGTTCAAAGTAAAGTTTATTAAAGTTTCACAAGAAAATACAGAACAATTCCGTTCCACCCCAGGAAAGTGAATAACAGCATCAACCTGATACATTCTATGACTATTGGGGGTCAAAGTACAAATGGAGAACAATCTAAACATGTGAAAAATACAGTGGGTCCTTAGGGATCTATGCAATAAGATAAGTGGAGGATGATATTCTCGTGACTACATCCAACAAACGGTCAACCACTTATACCACTCTCTTGCTTCGCTGTAGAAGAGTATTGAACAGGCATAGTTAAAGGGTAGATATGGAATGCCATATTAGTCATGAGGACAGAGATGGGAGGTGGAGAGGGGGAGAAAGAGAGAGAGAGAAAGAGGAGATAAAGAGAAGTTCAGGGGCTAGAGGTGAGTGAGGGAAAGACAAAGAGAGGAAGGGAAGGTCTAGAAATTAGGAGTACGTTACCTGTCAGTGCGTACGGGTTCGGGGGGCGGTGACCGGGCACCAGGATGGCAGTTCTCTGTAAGAGTAAGTCAGCGGGGATGTGGAGCAGTGTCATGAGCGTGTAAGTGTAGGGTTTCAAAGTCGGGTGAGGACATAAACTCTGTCCAGGGCCTCCAGATACTAAAGAACCTATCTAAGTGGTTACGGGAGTCCGCAAGGAGTTCTTCCATACGATTGAGGTGGGAAACCTCATGAAGCCAGGACGAAAGCGTAGGCGGGGTATCAGATTTCCATAGCCTAGGGATCACCGTCCTGGCTGCTAAGAGGAGAAAGTGTAGGAGTCTCGATGACGTTTTAGGCCAGGACGATGGCTGCATAGACAGTAACATCAGCTTCGGATCTTTACGTATTTGGATAGAGGTCAGTTTAGATATTATCTCGATGACCTGGGACCAGAAGGAGTCGAGGGCCAGACAGTCTAGCCAAATATGAGTCATGGTGCCCCCCGGACCACCACACCGCCAACACGTGTCCGAAACCGTTGGAAACATGCAAGACAGTAGGGTGGGAACTCGGTACCACCTCGTTAATATTTTGTAGTTAGTTTTGTGAGCTTTACACGAGGTGGAGGACCGGTGGCACCATGAGAAGGCTTGGGTCCAGTCGTCTGTGGAGAGGGGACAGTTTAGTTCCCTTTCCCTGGCCGAGCAAAAGGGCAGGGGATCAGTAGTGGAGGTCGTCAGTAGGAGGGTGTATAGGGTACTGACCGACTTATGTGGAGGAGGGTGGGAGACACACAGTTCCTCAAAGGCTGTGAGATCTCTGTGGAGAGTCAGACAGGCCTTCTGGGAATGGTAATAGTGAGTCAGTTGGGAGTATTGGAAAGAATGGCGCATAGATGGTGGAGAGCCCTGGAGGAGGTCTGTGAGGGTTCGTAGTCCCCCTGGCGAGATGAGATCTCGGAGTGTGGGTGCATCTGCTCGGCGAAGGGATAAAAACGAAGTGACGTGTTGAGCTGGTGGAAAAGTCGGATTACCGAACAAGGGGGTAAGTGGGCCAGCTGGGGACAGCAGGGGGGTGCGCTTCAGGTATGTCTTATATGCGGCGAGTAGGGAGGCTGCAATCGGGGGGATATCTGCGGGGCCCTGTTTGTGAATCACGTGGGTTGGTTGGCATAATATGGATTTGACATCAATCCCCGATGCTTCACTTTCAAAAGAGATCCATTGTTTAGTTGCCCTGTGATGTAAACTGTCTAGTAGTCTGGTGAGAGTGGTGGCTAGATAATAAGAAGTGAAGTTAGGCAGTGCTAGTCCCCCTTTCTGCTTACGCCTAATCAAGACATGTCTAGCTAGGCGAGGATGACGTCCAGCCCAGACAAATTTAGTTTGTAGCGCAGAGACAAAGAGCGAGGCAAGTGAACTGGGATACAGGAGAATAAGTACAATAGACTAGGTAGAACATTCATCTTGAACACGTTGACTCTGCCCAACCACGAGAAGTCTCTGCGCTCCCATCTGGTCAAATCAGAGCGAAGTGTTTGGAGAAGAGGAGGGAAGTTAAGGCGGTACGAGTCCATCAAATCCGTAGGTATGTGTATACCCAGATATTTGAGGGAGCGCTCCTGCCACTTAAAG
The DNA here is from genome assembly GCF_029499605.1 of Hyla sarda. NCBI lineage: Eukaryota > Metazoa > Chordata > Amphibia > Anura > Hylidae > Hyla > Hyla sarda. The sequence goes on along the minus strand of NC_079191.1, from coordinate 165,573,609 downwards.
GCATAGGACAATTTCAGGGCCGTCCACGTCTGAGACAGGGATACATTGAGAGCCTCACACTTGGTAGGGTTGAGTTTATAATTGCTAAATCGAGAGAATGTGCGTATGGTATTGAGAAGTGAGGGTAAGGAAATCAGTGGGGAGGTCAGAAATAAGAGGAGATCGTCGGCAAACGCTGAGCATTTGTATTGGGAGGAGGCCAGCGACAAGCCACGTATGTCTGGGTTCTGTCTAATATCTGTGAGTAGGTGTTCCATACAGATAACATATATGAGAGGGGATAGGGGACAGCCTTGTCTTGTTCCATTTCTGATGGGGAAAGGGGCAGAAAGTTGACCGTTTATACGAAGTTGGGCGGAGGGGTTCGAGTATAAAGCTAGGATCCTGTCTAGCATCAGCTTTCCCAGTCCCAGTTGAGAGAGCGCTGCTGTCAGAAAGTCCCAATCCACCCGATCAAAGGCCTTCTCCGCGTCTAGGGATAGGAGGAGGAGAGGGGTTCCATTACGCCGTGCGTGATGGATCGACGAGAAGACTCTCAGGGTGTTGTCACGTGCCTCCCGGCCGCGTACAAAGCCCACTTGATCAGGGTGGATAAGGGAGCCCAAATGTTCTGTTAATCTGTTGGCCAGTAATTTCGCGAACAGTTTGGCGTCTACATTAATCAGGGATATTGGCCGGTAGCTCGGGCAAAGGAGAGGATCCTTACCTTCCTTGGGTATGACTGTAATGTACGCTTTTAGGAAGGAGGGGGGGAGGGGAGAGTCCGTAGAGACATTATTGAACACCCGGAGGAGTGGGGGCAGCAAATCCGCCTGGAGGGTCTTGTAAAATTTAGAGGTAAAACCATCCGGACCTGGGCTCTTACCCGCCGGGAGTGCGGAAATTGCGGAGCCCAACTCCTCAGGGGTGGAGGGGGATTCAAGCGCCTGGAGAACGGACTGGGGTAGGCACGGTAGACCGGTAGAGGCTATGTATTGCTGCAGGGATGGGGGCCTCGATGTTATAGGGGAGTGGGTGGGGGGTTTGGGTAGGTTGTACAGGTCATTGTAGTAAGTACGAAAGGTATTAAGTATATCAGGTGTGAGGTGTGAGATGGAGCCAAATTCAGTCCGGACGGCCGGTAGGAATGTGGACGAGCGTTTGGATCTAAGAGCAGATGCTAATAGGCGACCAGATTTGTTGCTCCATTCATAAAAGGTTTTGCCTGTAAGTTGTTTATAATGGCAGTGTGAGGCATTTAACAGGTCTAAGAGCTCATGTCGAACTCGGGTCAGCTCCCTGTACACCTGATCTTGTTGGGTGCTTTTGTGTAGAGTTTCTAGGGCTTTGAGTTTCTGTGTCAGCAAGAGAAATTTGGCAGATTTGTCCCTTTTTAACCGAGCCCCATGCTTCATAAGCACCCCTCTAAGCACACACTTCAGAGCGTCCCATTTAATCGTGGGGGATGTAGGGTCTAAAGCATGGTCGAGGTTGAAATGCCGAATGGAGTCTCTAAGATCCTGCAGGCATAAAGCGTCCAGGAGCAGAGACTCATTAAGCCTCCAAGAAGTCGGAATTTTTTTTTAATTCTGACGCAAAATCTGGCGCAAACAGAATTTCTGGTGCAATGCGACAGACTGGCGCACAACCCGACAAAACATGTCTGGTTTGCAATAGTAAATGAGGGACATACAGTATTAGTTCAAAGTAAACACTGGGACATTAACCCCTTAGGGACCTATTTTCACCTTAAGGACTCAGCGTTTTTCCGTCTTTGCATTTTCATTTTTTCCTCATCACCTTCTAAAAATCATAACGCTTTCAATTTTGCACATAAAATTCCATGTGATGGCTTATTTTTTGCGCCACCAATTCTACTTTGCAGTGACATTAGTCATTTTACCCCAAAATCCACAGCCAAACGGAAAAAAAATCATTGTGCGACAAAATTGAAGAAAAAGTTTCATTTTGTAATTTTTGGGGGCTTCCGTTTCGCTTACGCTTACGCAGTGCATTACGGGCTTACGCAGTGCATTTTTCAGTAAAATAACACCTTATCTTTATTCTGTAAGTCCATACGGTTAAAATGATACCCTACTTATATAGGTTGGATATTGTCGTACTTCAGAAAAAAATAATAACTACATGCAGGAAAATTTCTATGTTAAAAATTCTCATCTTCTAACCCAGTGGTTCTTAACCAAGGGTTCGGTGAGTCAGTCTCGGGGGGTTCGGCGGGGAGGCCCGCCAGGGGTTTTTGCCTCGGCACATCCCTGTGTTCTGAAAGATGCTTTCGGAACACAGGGAAGCCTCTGTTAAGTCCCTGTGGCCCCGCGTTTACTTTAAAAATGTGGGGACCGCCGGGAGCTAGAGCATGCAGGGATGTCACTCACATCCCATGCGTGTGCCAATGGCAACGGAGCGCGGAGGAGTGGAGAAGAAGCAAGAAGGATGCGCGCTTGTAGTTGGTAAGTGTTTACCAGTGGCGCGTCAGCTTCAGTGTTCCGACCAGTGATCCTCTGGTCCTGCTATGGCCGGACCCGAGGAGCGGTGGTCCGAACACTGAAGTGGGGCAGTACACAGGCATACAGCCTCCAGCCATACTGTATGGCTGGAGGCTGTATGTCTGTGGGGGAACATACTGCACCTGATGTGGGGGAACTATACTGCCAACGTAATGTGGGGGACTATACTGCCAGCCTGATGTGGGGGAACATACTGCCAGCCTAATGTGGGGGAACTATACTGCACCTAATGTGGGGGGAACTATACTGCCAACATTATGTGGGGGACTATACTGCCAGCCTAATGTGGGGGAATATATTGCACCTAATGTGGGGGAACATACTGCCGGCCTAATGTGGGGGACTATATTGCACCTAATGTGGGGGTACATACTGCCAGCTTAATGTGGGGGACTATATTGCACCTAATGTGGGGGAACATACTGCCAGCCTAATGGTGCGGACTATATTGCACCTAATGTGGGGGAACATACTGCCGGCCTAATGTGGGGGACTATATTGCACCTAATGTGGGGGACTATATTGCACCTAATGTGGGTGAACATATTGCCAGCTTAATGATGGGGGACTATATTGCACCTAATGTGGGTGAACATACTGCTGGCCTAATGTGGGGGACTATATTGCACCTAATGTGGGGGGACTATACTGCCGGCTTATGTGGGGGACTATATTGCACCTAATGTGGGGGAACATACTGCCGGCCTAATGTGGGGGACTATATTGCACCTAATGTGGGGGAACATACTGCCAGCTTAATGTGGGGGACTATATTGCACCTAATGAGGGGGAACATACTGCCAGCCTAATGTGGGGGACTATATTGCACCTAATGTGGGGGGACTATACTGCACCTAATGTGGGGGAACGTACTGCCAGCCTAATGTGGGGGACTATATTGCACCTAATGTGGGGGGACTATACTGCACCTAATGTGGGGGGACATACTGCACCTAATGTGGGGGAACATACTGCCAGCCTAATGTGGGGGGACTTTACTGCCGGCCTAATGTGGGGGACTATATTGCACCTAATGTCGGGAACATACTGCCAGCCTAATGTGGGGAACTATATTGCACCTAATGTGGGGGGACTATACTAACGGCCTAATGTGGGGGACTATATTGCACCTAATGTGGGGGAACATACTGCCAGCTTAATGTGGGGGACTATATTGCACCTAATGTGGGGGAACATACTGCCAACCTAATGTGGGGGAAAACTGCCTGCCTAATGTGGGGGAACACTGCCTGCCTAATGTGGGGGAACACTGTCAACCTAATGTGGGGAAACACTGCCTGCCTAATGTGGGGGAACACTGCCTGCCTAATGTGGGGGAACTCTGTCTGCCTAATGTGGGGGAACACTGCCTGCCTAATGTGGGGAAACACTGTCTGCCTAATATGGGGGAACACTGCCTGCGCCTAATGTGGGGGAACACTGCCTGCCTAATGTGGGGGAACACTGCATGTGCCTAATGTGGGGGGAACACTGCCTGCACCTAATGTGGGGGAACACTGCCTAGCCTAATGTGGGGGAACACTGCCTGCCTAATGTGGTGAACACGGCCTACATAATGTGGGGGAACACTGCTTGCCTAATGTGGGGGAACACTGCCTGCCTAATGCGGGGGAACACTGCCATTCTTGCGAAAAAGACAACAGCAGAAGTGACACTGATTTGCAGTAAATATTCATTATGTTTTTGTTTTCCATGGTTTTGTTCTTTGTTCTTAATGGTTTTGTTCATTTTGTGCACCTATGTATAAATATGTACTTAAATATATACCTCCTATGTTTTGAATTTGAAAAAATCATTTTATTTTTCCAATTAAGAGGGGTTCGGTGAACGCACATAGGAAACTGGTGGGGTTCAGTACCTCCAACAAGGTTAAGAACCACTGTTCTAACCCCTATAACTTTTTTTATTTTTCTGCATACGGGCCGGTATGAGGGCTAATTTTTTGCGCCGTATTCTGAAGTTTTTATCGGTACTATTTTTGTATTGATCAGACTTTTTGATCGCTTTTTATAAATTTTTTCATGATATAAGAAGGGACCAAAAATACGCTATTTTGGACTTTGGAATTTTTTTTCGCGTACGCCATTGACCGTGCGATTTAATTAACGATATATTTTTATAGTTTGGACATTTCCGCATGCGGCGATACCACATATCTTTATTTTTATTTACACTTTTTTTATGGGAAAAGGGGGGTGATTCAAACTTTTGTTAGGGAAGGGGTTAAATGACCTTTGTTAACTTTTTTTTTCACTTTTTTTTTGCAGTGCTATAGCTCACATAGGGACCTATAACACTGCACACACTGATCTCTTATACTGATCCCTGCAAAGCCATAGCTTTGCACGGATCAGTGAGATAGGGGCTCGATTGCTCAAGCCTGTAGCTCAGGCTTGGAGCAATCAAACCCCGATCGGACGCCGCGGAGACAGGTAAGGAGACCTCCACCTGTGTCCCAGCTGATCGGAACATCGCAATTTTATCGCGATGTCCCGATCAGCCCGTCTGAGCTGCCGGGAAGCGTTTACTTTCATTTTCAGACGTGGCAGTCAACTTTGATCGCCTCGTCTGAAGGGTTAACAGCATGCAGCACAACGATCGGTGCCGCGTGCTATTAGCCCAGGGTCCCGGCTATGACTAGCCGCCGGGACCGACCCGGTGTGATGCGTGACCCCGTTTTAAACGCCGGGATCGGGCTCATGGCGTAGAGGTACGCCCTGAGTTCTTAAGGATTGGGGATGCAGGGCGTATGCATATGCCCTGCTTCCCCAAAAGGTTAAACTTTGGAATCTAATACGAATCTTAAATTAAAAATAAAATGAGGTAATCTTTTCAAAACTGAGGCCTAATGGTCATCGACATCATATTACCTATGGAATTATCACAATAATCCAATGAAACAGTAACTGATTAAATTAAACATTCGCACTTTCATAGTCTGGGGGGTGCTGAGAGGCAGGAGCTAGAACAGGTGGTATCTCGCATGGCAGAGGACCGCCAGCTTGATGCTCACCAGAATGGGTACCCAAAATGTTATAATAAATTCAAATAAAATAAAATAAAATAAAAATGACATGAAAAAATCTTTATCCTCTTCAATTTTGACACCATATGGTCTCCCTGCTGCCATATTGATGCTCTGCAGCAATGCAATGCCTGTAATCTGCATGTCATACTGAATAACACTATTATTTCACTAACACAGCACACTCCCTATGCATGTTAGAACAAAGCAAACTGTTCTACATCCCTATTGAGGCTCTCTGTAGGCCAGAAATATCCGTCTTTAATACAGATTCACCGCAAATTAATTCGACCCAAAGCAAATTTTTTTGGAGAATTCAGCGAATCGGTCGAATCAAATTTTTCAAAAGTTCGCTCATCTCTAGTTAGTAATTATTTCTGTATATCTGTTTATAACTTTTATGCTGTGCATATGTTAGCATTGTTCTGTGCATATGTTTATAGCTTTTGTGTTGTCTATATGTTTATAGTGTTGTTCTGTGCATATGCCACACCATTATTCTGTGTATAAGTTCATAACGTTTAGGTCATAAATACGTTTACAACATTTATATCATGATACATTTCATAATATGGATGTAACACTCACGTTTCAGAAGACAGGAACACCGGTGGATGTGGATTCGCTAGACCTGTGTGGCAGATGCCTCGAACCGTACCAGGGAGCGGAGTCTAAGGTGCTGCTGGTTTTTACCAGAGCCCGCCGCAAAGTGGGATGGACTTGCTGCGGTAGGGGGCACCCAGGTCGCTACCCCTGACACGGCTCTACCACTCAGGTGGCTTAGGAGATGTGAGGCACAGGAAAGATAAGGCAACTCATAGTCAAGATAGCAGAAGGTCAGGGTAGGCGGCACAGCAACGTAGTCAGGATGTAGCAGGAGGTCAGTAGGCAGGCTGCAGAGGAGCAAGGACAGGTCACAGAGGAAAGGATCAGATACACGGCAAGGCAATTCTCAGGTATGCTTTCTCTCAGGCACAAGGCAACAAAGATCCAGCAGAGAAGTGTGGGAGGAGGAGGAATTTATCAATGAGCCACAGGTGTACTACACTAATGGGCACACTTTAAATCTTAAAGCTTCGACGCGCGCGCCCTAAGAAGCAGAGACACACGTGCTGGAGCAGAGAGGCAGAGGCGGGGGGCAGGAGAAGCACCTGGGATGTGACGTACTGGGATTTTCATGGGGGTGCGTCCCGCGATGTGAATCCTTGCCCCGCAGGCGGCAGCAGCAGGTAACGGAACCGTGTGCTCACAGCCAGCGTGTAAGGCCGGAGCACATAACATAAAATTACCCCCCCCCCCCCCTTTGGTCTCCCCCTCCTTTTATGACTCAGAAAACTCCTGAGAAGGTCACAGTCCAGGATATTCTCCTCAGGCTCCCAACATCTCTCCTCTGAACTGTAACCCTCCCAGTTGACCAGAAAAAATTGTTTACCTCTCACGGTTTTAACGGAAAGAATCTGTTTAACTTTGTACACATCAGAAGAACCAGAGACCGGTGTGGGGGACAAGATTCTTTTGAGAAAACCGGTTTATGACAAGAGGTTTGAGGAGGGAGATGTGGAAGGAATTGGGAATACGTAACGTAGCAGGTAGATGGAGTTTGTTAAAGACAGGATTTATTTTTTGTAGAATCTGGAAGGGACCAAGGTAGCGTGAAGAAGCCTGGGACAACGACTGTCGGGCCTGTTGCCAGATGGTAGAGAAGTCACGGTCCAGCTCATCAACAGCAGGAACACCATAGGAAACTGGGAGAGGAAGAGGAGAACGGAGATGGAGTCCATAAACAGCAAAAAAGGGAGACAACCTCGTGGACTCGGAATCCTCATGATTATAAGAGAATTCAGCCCAGGGGAGAAGGGCGACCCAATCGTTCTGGGCGAGCTAAAACAAAATGCCGAAGAGAAGTCTCAAGTATTTGATTAACCCTCTGACCTTGATCAACCACCTGACCTTTTGACTGAGGGTGGTAGGCCGAGAAGAAGTCCAGCTTGATGTCCAGACGGTTACAAAGGGCTCGCCAGAACTTAGAGCCAAAACTGCACACCACGATCCAAAACGATATGCTGAAGAAGTCCATGTAAATGGAAGACATGCAGCAAGAAGTACTTTGCCAGCCGTGGAGCAGAAGGAAGACCTGGTAGAGGAATGAAATGAGCCATCTTGGAAAACTGATCTACAACGACCCAAATGACAGTGTTATTAGGAGATGGTGGCAAATAGGTGATGAAATCCATGGCAATATGGGACCAGGTAATCTCCGGAATGGGTAACTGCTGTAAGAGTCCTGCAGGTCTTTGTCGAGGGGTTTTGTCATGGGCACAAGTTTCACAGGAAAGAACAAAATCAGAAACATCATGTTCAAGATGGGGCCACCAGTAGTACCGGGAGATTAGAAGTAGAGTCTTGCGTATTCCAGGATGTCCTGCTGTCAAGGAAGAATGACCCAATTTCAGTACTTTGCATCTTAATCTGAATTTCTACAGGGGCGGCAGGAATCAAAGGGTCAGGAGGAATAATATGTCATGGCGTGGAGTCCAAACCACTGACATCAGAGGACCTGAAGAGAGCATCTTCTCTGATGTTCTTGTCTGCTGAATGGAAGTGGATAAAGAAGTTGAACCTAGAAAAGAACAGTGACCATCTTGCCTGACGGGGGTTCAAACTCTGAGCAGACTGAAGGTATAAAAGATTCTTATGGCCGGAGTAGATGCTGACCGGATGAGAAGAACCTTCCAATAAATGTTGTCATTCCTCCAAAGCTAGCTTGATAGCGAGAAGTTCATGATCTCCAATGGAGTAATTCCTCTCGGCAGGAGAGACGTCTTGGAGAAGAACCCACAAGTTACAGTCTTGCCCTTGGCATTTTTTTGAGTAAGAACGGCACCCGCTTCAATAGATGAAGCATCAACCTCCAAAGCAAAGGGCCTCTCCGGATCAGATCTTGTAAGCACAGGATCAGAGGACCAGAGACTTTAAACGGGAAAAGCCTCTTGAGGCCAAGACTTAGAAGCCACAATTGGAGCAGCCAAGAACGTAAAATGTGGGATAAATTGATGATAATAGTTAGCGAATCCCAGAAAGCATTCAATAGCATGTAGGCACAAAGGACGAGGCCAATCCAACACTGCAGACAATTTATCTGGATCCATCTGCAGGCCCTGTTGAGAGACAATGTAGCCAAGAAACCGAAAACTAGGCTTCTCGAACGAACAGACATTTCTCCAGTTTGGCATAGAGATGATTCTTCCGTAGTCACTGAAGAACCAGACGAACATGAGTACGATGCTACTCGAAGTTGGAAGAGAAGACCAGGATGTCATCTAGGTAGTAGAGAAAATCACGGAAGATATCATTGACAAACTTTTGAAAAAACGGCATGAGCATTGCAGAGACGAAAAAGGCATTATGAGATACTAAAAATCTATTTCACAAGTATTGAAGGCAGTTTTCCATTCTTCTCCCTTACGGATACGAATGAGTTTATACGCTCCACGTAAGTCCAACGTGGAGAAGACCTTGGCACCACGTAGATGGTCAAAAAGTTCTGAGATGAGGGAGTGGATAACGGTTCCCTGTAGTCCCCTGTAGTCAATGCATGAACAGAGTGAGCCATCATTCTTCCCTACAAAAAAAAATAAAAAATAGCTCCAGCAGCTTTGGTCTCAGGAACCGATAGAGGGTATATCCTTCCACGAGGAGGAGTGGTACCAGGCAGAAGATCTATAGGGCAGTAGTAAGGACGATGTGGAGGCAGAGACTCAGCCTGTTTCTTGCAGAATATGCCGGAGAAATCTTGGTAAGGTGGAGGCAGACCAGGCAAAGGAGGAGGACAAGAAACAACTTTAGGCTAGACTGGACTGAGACAAAGAATTTGACAGAACTGTCCCCTGCGAATAATTTCTCCAGTTCTCCAATCTAGTTGCGGAGAGAGACATCAGAGCCAAGGAAGGCCAAGAAGAAGCTCAGAAGTACAGTGAGGCAGTACATAGAATTAAATCTTTTCTTTATGCAAGACCCCCACTTGCATGACGAAAGGCTCAGTACGGAATAATACCTTAAAGTCCAAATGTTGTCCATTTACAGAGGAGATGAACAAAGGCTTGGCAAGCAGAGTAACAAGAAGATGATATTTGTAGACAAAAGAAGCATCAATAAAGTCACCTGCAGATCCAGAATCCAAAAATGCAGTTGCGCTGAAGGACGACTTGGCAAAAGCGAAGACTTGTACAAAAATGGTCAAGCGAGGAGAGGTGGTATTCACACCTACGTGCCCTAGGTGCGGGCATTTTCCCGGATACTCTGGACGAACAGAACAGTCTTTGAGGAAGTGTTCCGGGCTAGCACAATACAAACAAATTCTCACTGCATCGTTGTGATCTCTCCTGTTGCGTAAGACGGCATAGCCTCTTCAGCAAGAGGCGCAGGAAACTGTAGAGGTGGATGTTGAAACACGGGTGTTGGGTGGGGATATCTCCTTGTTCAAGCAGGTTCCCTCTCGAATCGCAGTTCTTCCTGCCTCTCAGCAAAATGCACATCAATACGTGTGGCCAAGTGGATAAGTTCAGTCAGAGTAGTAGGAGGATAACGTGCTGCGAGGGCATCTTTAATCCTGGTAGACAGTCCTTTTTTGAATGTGGCACCCAAGGCCTCTTCCTATCCTGACCTCCTATCTTGACCTCCTATCCCGACCCGTAATATGTGTACCAGGTATTGAAATATCTCCAGCCGTGCGGAAGTTATGTGGGAACATACATTTCCCATTGATTTGCATGGGACTTTAAACAAAAACCCTGACCCCCACAAATGGGGGTAGTTAAGGGTTAAATTAACTATCCTATATTTTAAGTGGACATATAAGTAACATGTGACCAAGTATTATCTAAATTTATCCAGCCGTTTGGAAGTTGTGCTGTAACATATTTTCCTTAGACTTGTATGGGACTTTAAACAAAAAACCCGCCCCTGGCAAATGGGGGTGAGTAAGGGTTAAATTACATATCCTTTGTTTGTTGTTGACATATAAGTAACATGTGTGCTTAGTTTCATGTTAATATCTTTAGCCGTTTGGACGTGATGCTGGAACATACACACACATACACATTGAGATTATATATAATCCTTCTTGGGGAGGAAAATCAACAAAGGAGGAAGCTTTTGACTTCATATACCATCCTCATATATTGTTGTCATATCCCGACCCCATATCCCGACCCCCTATCCCATTCCCCTATCCTCCTATCCCAACCCCCTATCCCGACCTCCTTGTGGGACTGGGCCTGATTTGCAATCCAGACCGATGCACAAAAAGGGTAGAGAATAAAAGGGGTGGGGCTTAAACAGTGGGCATATCTTTGTGAGACGGGGTGTGGGTTGCAAGCGAGACTGACATATTCACCAGGAGATGCGGAGCTTGTGGAGTAAGGTACTGGAAGTCCCATATACTTGCATGGGACTTGAAACAAAAACCCATCTTTTATGTAAGGGTGTAGGTAGGGGTTAATTTAGCTATCATATCTTTTTATTTGACATATAAGTAATATGTGTACCAGGTATTATTGAAATATCTCTAGCCGTACAGAAGTTATGTGGGAACATACATTTCCCATATATTTTCATGGAACTTTAAACAAAAACCCAGACCTTCACAAATGGGGGTAGTTTAGGGTCAAATTAACTATTTTAAGTGGACATATTAGTAACATGTGACCAAGTATTATTGAAATATCTCCAGCCGTTTGGAAGCTGTACAGTAACACATATTTCCCATAGACTTGCATGGGACTTTAAACAAAAACCCTGACCCCGGCAAATGGGGGTGAGTAAGGGTTAAATGACCTATCCTATGTTTGATGTTGACATATAAGTAACATGTGTGCCAAGTTTCATATTAATATCTTTAGCTGTTTGGACGTGATGAGTCCATCACATTTTATGTGGAAACCTTAGTAAATATGTTAGGTTTTAGTGAAAATGCCGGGAACATGCCCCTTTTTGGAGAACATGCCCCCTTTCCAGGTGGCCACTCCCCTTTTTAGGGTTTTCTCAGCAAAATGGAGAGTTAGTCTGGATTTTTTCAATTCTGGCGCAGATTCTAGCGCAAAATCTGGTGCAGACAGAATTTCTAGTGCAATACGACAGAATCTGGCGCACAACCCAACAAAGCATGTCGGGTTTGCAATAGTAAATAAGGGCCATTGAGTTTTATATATATAGATATGTGGAAAAAACTAAACAAAAAAAACACCATTTGATAATGTGCCCGAATGATACTTAAAGAGGTTATCTAGGAATTGAAAAACAGAGATTATTTCTTTAAAAGACCACCCCGTGTGTCTCCAGGTTGGGTGTGGTTTAGCAGCTCAGTTCCATTGAATGTAATGGACCCAAGTTGTAATACCACACCCAAAGTGGAGACAGACAGGGATCAAATAAGTGTTTTTCGATTCCTGGACAACCCCTTTAACATGGGATTAAGTTGCCTCACACCTTTGTGTAATATGACCTTCTTTGCTCATCTTGTGTCTTTGTTACACAGCATTGCAATGGGTGACTGTATTTAGAAATTAAGACTGCAAGTAAACAGGGCAGCTTTAAGGAACTTTTGCATACCTGGAGATATATCATTCTTTCCTACAGCCACAGCTTCTGGACACCAAATCTGGTCCATCGGCAAAATATAAACAGCCATTTTAAGGATGTTTTTTAACTAAAATATTTATTTGACTAAAGCTTTATTTGTGCTTTTATTGTTAACTTAATTCTGTGCCTGGATATTGCAACTCATTGCGGCTCAGTCCCATTAAAAAAAAAACTGGGACTAAACTGCTGACAATGCAATAAACAAAATCTTTGGGAGGAACAATAGAAGCAAGTTCACAAAAAAAATGTCTGAAAACCACATTCAACTGCTTAAAAACCCTTACATTCTTACTTTTAAGGATGCAAAAATTAAACTTAAACCAAACTGCTGCAAAGAACAAAACGGCTAAAAATAACAGCATATAAAGTAATACTGGGGCAACTGAGAAACTCAATACAAAAAAGGCTAAAATTAAAACTGAAAAAAAAAAATTAGAAGGCTACCAGCCAAACCTAGGTAACATTATTTTAAATACAGTTGGGTTTTCTTCATATTGCTTTGGTCTGTATTTCATTGAAGCGGTATATGGCTGCCTTCATGACCTGCCAATGTTTTAATGCACCGCAGAAGCACAAGTATCACTTAAAATATCAGTTGCATTATTGTTTATCGGAACTTCTTAATGTCCAAGGCTAGAAGATCTTAGGAAACTGTAGCAATTTTCAGATACAATTGTGTACCAAGCTGGCAAACACTACAATATTTTACTATAACATATATTCTCCAAGTACAAAACATGTTGTATCAAATATAATACAATTCTATGTCACCATGGATACATGTTACTCTATTGATCAACAGTGATATGCTTATGGAAAAAGTTGGTTGTCAAATTCAGCAATTTATATTGCCATTAAAGCCAAAGAAATCAGCAAGTCAGTCATTTTTGCACATACAGTCCAGCAGTTTTGTGAATACAGTCAAGCCTTCTTGATCTGATGTCAACATTCAGCGAGTAATTCAAGTTTTAGAACAAGGAGCTAAAATGAAGACCAAAAGGGAATCCAAGCACAGTATTTTCTAAACCTACAATTCTGCCTTCAGATAGAAGATAGAAGATTACGTAGAGTACTGTAGATTAAGAAAATGGAGAAGCCAATCCACCAGATATATGAAGGTTATAGCTGGTCATTTCAGAATAGCAACCACCATAGACACACCTAGGTCTGTATTTATTATTTTTTTCTCAAATATCTTTTTTATTGTTTTCAAATAGAAACAAATAAAATAAGGCATGACAAGAACCTTGATAAACAGGTAAAGGCAAGAATCCTTAGAATCTAACAGATGTGCATTCCATCAAAGTAAACATATGGAACTAAGGAACAGGGGGTGGGGGGGGAAGGGCAGGGACGGGGAGGGGTGCAGAGGAAGGGGGGGGGGATAAAGGGTGAAATCTGGGTGTATTAAAGGTAGCATAAATCACATACCGCACATATAACACAGCTGAGACTTCACAAGGTACGATCATTACAGTATTTGGAGTGCAACCATGGGTTCCATATCTTGACAAATTTATCATGAGATCTGAGAGCCCTATGATGCAATTCCTCGAACCAGCATATTTGGTAAACTTTTTTGAGCCATTTCTCTACTGTGGGTGATTCAGAGCTTAACCAGTGTATAGGGATAATGGATTTAGCAGCAGCTAGCATGTGCGAAATCAGGGACTGCGTACCAGGTGAATATCCCTGGCAAGGCATGCTTAGCAGAACTGCCGCAGGCGACAGTGGAACCAAAGCACCCATTACCTCCTCCACTATCCGATTAACAGCGTTCCAGTATTGTTTTATTACAGGACAAGTCCACCATATGTGTGCATGAGTACCCTCGTGCCTTTGACAGCGCCAACATAGATCTGACTCTGCCAACTTGTGTGTGTACAAAAACTCCGGGGTCTTGTACCACCTAGAGACTAGTTTGTAGTGTGATTCTTGTAATCTCACACACCTCGAGAATCCCTGAGAGTGACTAAGTATGAGGTCGATATCAGCAGTGGACAAGGATAAACCCAGTTCTGCCGTCCATGAGGCTACAAAATGGGGTGCAATGCTAGTAATCTTAGAACGCAAGAGGGTAGAGCATTTAGATAACCATCTCTGTTTGGGACGAGGGTCAAGGATCAGATTCTCAAATTTGTTTAGATCTCTCAGCGTGCCAAATTTGCTCCAGAAGTCCGAACAGCACGAAACAAAGTTAGCAACATGTAAAAAGGAGTACCATTGATGGGGCAACAGGTCTCGAAGTGTGTCAGCTGTTGGTGGTCCTCCATCTCCGAACAAGTTTGATACCGTAATTCTACTGAGCCTACTCCACATAAATCCGTAAACTGGGGATCTCCTCCCCACAGCTGCTGGCACTAGACTAGCGGGTAATAAGGGAGAAATAGCAGGAGCAAGGCTTGGAGAGAGGTCAGACCAAGTAGACATGAGTCCAAGGAAGAGCAGAATAGGAGAACTAGACAGATATCTCACTTTACGGGGAAGCCAAAGATCATGTAAAAAATATCTTGTTCCAAGGTCCCATCCTCCCTATGTAAAACTGTCATTAATTCTCTGGAGGGGGAGACCAGGTCCAGCCATCTCTGAAGCTGAACAGCTCTATAAAGTTCTCTGATGTCTTTTAGGCGTATCCAACCCCCCTCTTTCAAATTCCTAGTCAGAAGGCTATGTGCGAGTCTAGGCTTCTGTCCTTTCCATATATATCTGAAGAAAGTAACTCTAATATGCTTAAAGAAGGATTGGGGGAGTGAGATTGGCAACATGCGTAGAGTGTACATGAGTTTAAGGATAACATAACAGTAGAGTATGTTCTTCCTACCTAGCCAGGAAATCACAGGTAAGTCATATTCCCCCCAACATAGTGGATATAGTTTTCAGTAGGGGCTTATAATTGAGCTCCAAGATATCAGTTAAAGATTTCGGTATGTGCACCCCAAGATATTTCAAGGAGCAGGCAGCCCAAGGGAACGGCACTGCAGAGAATACTTTAGACTCCAGGGATTTAGAAAGTGAGATATTTTACAACTCTGACTTTAGTACATTCACCTTGAAGTTGGAAAGTGTTACAAAAGTGTTCCAAAAGTTCAGTCAGGCGCGGAAGGCTGCACAGAGGGTCACTCAGAGGAAACAGCAGATCATCTGCAAGGGCCAGGAATCTGAGCTCTCTTCCATACATGACAAGCCCTTTCACTTCCTCCATCTGACGCACCCTTTGCAGCAGAGTCACCATGACCATGACGAACAGTGTAGGTGACAATGGGCACCCCTGCCTGGACCCATTGCTTATAGAGACAGATGGGGAATTCACTTTGTTGGCTAGAGTAGAAGCTGTGGGTTGTGAGTATAAGGAGAGAATAGCTTTGACAAAGACACCTGGGATGCAGAACTTCTCCAATACCTCCCTCATGTAGTCCCAGCTAACTCTGTCGAAGGCCTTCTCGGCATCTACTCCGAGAAGGACGAGAGGAGAGCTTTGTGAGGAAGCCACATGCATGCGATCCTCCCTCCCAGGGATCAATCCCGCCTGTTCGTGTCCTATTAGGCGGGGAAGAAGAGTCTTCAACCTCAAAGATAGCAATTTTGCCCAGATCTTCAGATCCATGTTCAATAAAGAGATCGGGCGGTAATTACTACAGGACGTGGGATCTCTCCCCTCCTTTGTCAGTACAGTGATATGCGCTTCTTGAGTCTGTTGTGGTAGAGATTCACCTCCAAACACAGCAGCACATAACTCAGTGAGCCTTGGTAAAAGGACAGCCTTGAAAGTTTTATAATAAGAGAGAGGGAGCCCGTCTGGTCCCGGGCTTTTCCCCAGAGGGAATGAAGACAATACTTTGTCCACTTCCTTCTTAGTAATATCCTAGAGATATCCCCTTTCATCTCATCAGTGAGGGTTGGGAGGTTCAGGTCTCCCAAAAAGGTTTCAGTGGGCTTTCTCCTCTATCTGATGAGCACCTCAGAATCCCCCTCTCTCAAATTATACAGTTCACGATAGAATTTGTGAAAGGAGAGGGCTATGTTTTTGGACAGTCTGTGAGTCACACCCTGGGAGTAATTATATGTATATGATTCTTCGCATATAGCATGTATATGATTCTTCGCTCTTGCCTTTTTCACTAAGGTAGACATGAGCTTACCTCCCTTATCCCCGTTTGCATATATCTTGTGTCTAAAGTGCAGATAAGCCTTAGAAGACTTCTCTTGTAAGTAGGTCAGGAGTTTCTCCCTATGCACCAGCAGCTCAATATGAGCATCAATTGCTTGCATGCGTTTGTGTATCCTTTCCAACCTAGCTATATCTGCAAGTAGAGTATTCCCTTTAAGCTGATGTTCATTCTTCAACCTCGAGCCCCATGCTATAAAAATACCCCTGATGTATGATTTATGGGCCTCCCAAACCATAGGCGCGGAGGGCCCCAAAGTGGAGTTGACTTCAAAGTAGAGTTTCAGGTGTGAAGTGAGGTCAGTCCTAGCCCTCTGGTCCTCCAGTAAAGTCTCGTTCAATCGCCATCTGAGAGGGGAGGGTGAAGGAGGAGCAAGAGAAAGGGAGAGATGGATAGGAGCATGGTCTGAGACAGTTATAGAAGCTATGCCAGCAGCTGTGAGATGAGGAAGTAGAGAAGTTTGGACAAGAAGGTATTCAAACCTCTGATAGGATTTGTGAACGGTGGAGAAATATGTGAAGTCCTTGTCCGAGAGATGGAGAGATCACCATGTATCTAGAGGAGACAAGTCATGTAGTTTAGAATGCAGTTTAGCAATAGCCCGCTGAGAGATTTGAGATTTACCAGTGGAAGAATCACTAAAGGGTTTAATGTAATATTCAAATCCCCACCCAAAATGATTGGGCCTTCTGCGTATAGAGCCAACTTGTCCAAAGCTGATAAAAGCCAGGAGACTTGACCTTGGTTAAGCACGTATAGGTTGGCCAATATGAAAGTATGTGTTTGTCATTGGACCTTCATAAAACTATACCTGCCCTCAATATCCCGAAGTACATCTAGAACATTTAAATTTAAAGAACGGTGGAGAGCAATTGACACTCCTTTGGAGGCTGAAGCAAGGTTGCAGGAGTGAAACCACCTATCAAATTGGTTAGTGGGCAATTTAGACACTTTGTCGTCCCTAAAGTGAGTTTCCTGTATGAGGAGTATAGAGGCCTTGTGAGGTCTAATGACGTCAAAAATTAGACATGGTTAACTGGGTGAATTGAAACCCCTCACATTGAAAGAAAGGATGTGAATATCTGTCATAATGTGCACATCTGATGTCACCAAAAGGGGGCCAAAAACTACTGGATCAGTAGTTCAGGGGCGAGTGGGGAAGGGGA
Organism: Hyla sarda; assembly: GCF_029499605.1. Classification (NCBI taxonomy): domain Eukaryota; kingdom Metazoa; phylum Chordata; class Amphibia; order Anura; family Hylidae; genus Hyla; species Hyla sarda. The sequence goes on along the minus strand of NC_079191.1, from coordinate 165,556,088 downwards.
AGAGGGGGAAGGAAAGTGGGTGAGGGGAAACAAATGGGATAAAGGGAACTCTGGAGTGAAGTAAACTTCAATCTAGCACAAGGAATATTAACAAATATCCCCATGAGTCCTCAAATAGTAGCAGAACTAATAGAAAACAGTGAGGATTTTGAGGGAGGAGAGTCAGTCGACTTGCAACTGAAATCCCAGCCCACGGAACACACTCTGAACACCTTCCTACAGGGCTGGTAGGGTTAAGCAGATAAAGCAATAATGTAATGAACAACAAGACAATGAAAACAAGACTAAGTACATGAGAACAGAACGAGGCAGGAACAAAAGTATGTTAGTGTAGTAGAGAGTACAGCTAGAGTCTGGAGGCACTTCTTCAAAGAACAAGAGGATTAGCAAGATCAGAGAGGGGAGAGAATAGGCAGGCTAAGTGGGCAGGAGGGGCAGAAGTAGAGGTAGTCGGGGCAAATGTGGAGGAGGAAATGCGGGGGGAGGGGAAGAAGGGGAAAGAAGGAGAAGACTTAGGAAAGACCGATCAGAAGGGAGAATAACAAAGTGATTGGGGGGGGGGAAGAGGTTGGAGGGAGGTGGAAGGGAAGAAGAACAGAAATGGTAAAGGAGTAAGGCCGAGGGGAGGAGGATTGTAAAGATAAAGTAAAGGGTAAGAGTGAGAGTGTAAAGGAAAGAGGGAACGGAAAAGGGTGCCGAGGTAGAGAGAGAGAAGTTAGGGGCAGAGAAAAACGTAAAGGGAAGAGAACATCTATGCAATTTAGTGACATGAAAATGAATTGAAATCCTTGTAAAATAATTCATCAGGATTGAGGGGATCCCACTGTTACAACATCTACAGCACACATAAATAGATAAAAACATGGTCCATGAACTGGCGAGGTAGCAAGAGGAAATCTGAAAGCGTCTAGTGGGGTGGCAAGTCAATACCTAAAGAACTCGATATTAGAGGCAGTCATTAAGGGACCGAGCAAAGATCCTGAGGATGTCAATCACCTGTGCCCCATAACATTACCACAAACACTTAGCATAGCCTCTGAGAGCTTCCGACATCCAGGGGTCCTCAGTGGCTATGTTTCTTCAATCAGTCGATCTTACAGTAGCCGGGTATCCCCCTCTCCATGGCCTTTCAGTGTATGTACTTTCGTCTTGTCAACAGTTCCGGGAGAGTCGCACAGCAGCGCCATCTGCGACTAAATCAGCGCTGGGGTGGCTGACCCTTCACCGGCATCTTCTTATCCTTGTTGGGTTTGCATCGAGAAACCTGCTTCCAGTCGTCTTGCTTGGGAAGAGACGGCAGCAAAGGTAAGTCTGAGATAGGTAGCCAGCTTGCGATCTCCATTGGCTCCACATCCAGAGCCGACCATATAGCACCAAGGTCATCCGGGGTGTGAACTGTAAGCCTCCTGCCTTGCAAAGTATTGGAACGTCCAAAGGGAAAGAGCCCGGCTCCTATTTTCTTGGTCTTCTATGAGGGCCATGGCAGAATTCACATGAGCCACTAACCTGTGCTGTCTCAGTGCCACTGCGTGCCGGCACATGCTGTCTCCAAGGCCTCCGTTCTGTGACCGATGGCGTGGACTTCGGACTTTATCTCATTAAGGTCAGCCAACACAGGTTTAAGGGCGTCCGCTAAAGCTTTCTTCATGAAAGATTTGAAGAACTGTTGAGAGATCGCCGCAGGTTCGGTGCAGTCCTCCTCTCCTCCAGAGCCCTCTGCGTCATCATACAGTAGCTGGAGGGAGGTGGCCGGCGCCATCTTGGGTTGCCTGTCCGGAGAGGCAGCGCCCTTCTTTTTGAGGAATTTGGCCATATCCACCTGGCTCTCCCCCGGTTCCTGATATGTTCCCCTACCGATTTTGACCATTTTCAAGCACGTAAGAAGGCTATGATGGGTGCTAGAAGTGCGTGAGGACGGGGAGCAGCAGTCTCACACGTCCATCCGAGTCAGTGGTTAGGCTCCGCCCCCTAGATCTGTATTTGTGAAGGTGTAAGGATAGTACACAGGATAAAGGGGTACTCCGCCCCTAGACATCTTATCCCCTATCCAAAGGATAGGGGATAAGATGTCTGATCGCTGGGGTCCCGCCACTGGGAACCCCCGCGATCTCTCTTGCAGCACCCTGTGTCATCTGCTGTATGGAGCGAACTTCACTCCATGCCTGATGACGGGCGATACAGAGGCCTGTAGTATCATGATGTCACGGCCCCACCCTTTGTTACATCATGGCCCGCCCCCTCAATGCAAGTCTATGGGAGGGGGCATGGTGACTGTCAAGCCCACCCCATAGACTTGTATTGAGGGGGTGGGACGTCATGTCACGAGGGCGCAGGACCATGACGTCACGATACTCTGGCCCAGATATCGCTCGGCATCAGGCACGGAGCAAAGTTTGCTTTGTGCAGCAGATGACACCGGGAAGAACAAATAATAAGAACAAATAACAAAAAGAACAAACAGCACATGACAGGACAATTCTCCAGGGGTTCCCCTCTTCAAAGGTGTACAATTGACTGGGAACTCCCCAAGACACATTAAATAAGGAACTGTAATATACAAAAATATGTTTCTATGTTGTACATCTTGGCAAAACATTAACCTTTCTGAAATACTGCATAAGAAAATGTTATTTCCCTTTCATAGAAATTATGACTTATAATATCATTGCTTTGTCCAAGCTGAAGCACAGGCATGGACAAAGTCCAGTAAGCGAGGGTGGGCGGACCCTTCTGTTTCTGACAGGACAGGAGAGAGCACAGAGGAGTCCTATCGGACGGGAGAGAGCACAGAGGAGTCCCATCAGACAGGAGAGAGCACAGAGGAGTACTATCAGACAGGAGAGAGCACAGAGGAGTGCTAGCCCACCCTCACTTATTGGACTTTGTCCATGCCTGTGCTTCAGCTTGGATAAAGCCATTATTTTAAAAGCCATGATTTCTATAAAAAGAAAAACATTTTTTTTAATTTAAAGTATATTAGAAAGGTTAATGTTTCGCCAAGATGTACAACATGTAAAAGTTTTTGTATTGCTCACTAAAGTGATTGACAGCTTCCACTACCCTACAGATAAACAGTGGGTTCAACTGGAGTCCTACTCCGCACACATGGACCCGAGATGACATCTCTGGCTGCCAAAACAGGATCTAGCCAAATCTACTATCTCATCCCATCCCAGACCTCTTGATAAAGCCACAGACGTGGTGAAACTGTCGAGAGGGACCTGAGCAGAAAGTTTTTAATAAGCAGGATAGCCCTTATACACATATCCTGGTGATCTGCAGACGCCAGTGAATGTGTACACAGATATACTATAAAGAGCGGAGGTCCATCTAGAACCATATAATGACCAAGAAACCTCAGGCAATACCTTCTTTTTTAACCACTTGGTGTGTGAGTTAAAATTAAAAATAAAGTACAATAATTTTAAGTTGTGTGGGAAATTAGAGTTTTGTTGGACCACCTTTCAGTTGGTCTATGAGTAAATTAAAGTAAAATTACCCTCCACACACTGGTCTCAGTAGTGGGTTAACAGGAGTGATGGGACATCTTTCGCTTCTTTTCTCACTACAACTACATTGAAACCTCTTAAAAGATATCATCCAGGATAAACCCTTCTCATCTTCCATGCCCTTTCAGTACATGCAGCTACAATATTTTTATAGCACTGTTAAATCTTCCATGAACCTTCACCGCTCACTCACATTCTTTGAAATGCTGTGTGTCTCCGTATTGCTAATCAACTGTCCGGTGAGTGTGCTCTATAGCCTCCTCCTAGACTGTCACTGCGACACCCCTCTATCGTTCCGACTTAGCTGGGAACGTAAACTTGGTCGCACGTTCACAGACCAGGAATGGGACATGGCCTTAGCTCTGTGCCACAAGACCTCAATTTCATGCAAAGCACAGTAGACAGATTATAAAATCTTAACCAGATGGTACAGAGTCCCGGTGCTTCTTTCTTGTATGTATCCCTCCCTCCCAGATTTGTGCTGGTGCTGTGGTGCCATAGGCGGTACTATGTTGCATATTTGGTTAACCTGCCCACCATTATCGACCTTCTGGACGCAAGTCATTGATTTCATCTATCGTCCAGTTAATCTACAACTCGACCCAAACCACCTCCTACTCTCCATCCCTGGCCCTGTCTAAAAGGTCCAAATCCCTGCTCCGCTTTCTCTTATTCACTGTGAGGATGGTGCAGATCCACCCTTTCTTCCTCTCTTTCTTCTTGGCTGCAGGAGGTCGCTCATCTCCATAGAATGGAAGAACTTTTGGCAGACTTCTGTAGACAGTTAACTAAACATCAGACGCTTTGGCACCCATGGACAGAATTTGCTTCATTCTCAGACTTTAGAGATCTTTATCCGCCGACTCCAACCTCTGCTACATAACCCTCACACGTTTCCACTTCCCACTCCTGCACGGTTACCCTGGCCTTTTCCCTCCATCCCTCCCACTGATCCTTGGTCCCGGTGGTTTGGGGCGTGAGCGCACTCTGGGAGGTAGGCACCCTACAATATGGATTATCTCTCTCTTCCTTTTCTTTTCTTCCACTCCCCTATACTCCCTCTCTTTCTTTCCCTCCACTTCCTTGTTCCCTCGATTCACATTTTCTCTCTTACAAAGACACCCCTGTGACAAATGTACTTAAAGGGGTACTCCACTTCTAGACATCTTATCCCTTATCCAAAGGATAGAGGATAAGATGTCTGATCATGGGGGTTCCGCACCTAGGAACCCCGCAATCTCAGCTGTAGCACCCGGCGTTCGTTTCGAGCGTCAGGTGCAGCACCGGAGGCGTCACGGCCACACCCCGCTCATGATGTCATGATCATGCCCCCTCAATGCAAGTCTATGGGAAGGGGCGTGATGGGCTTCACGCCCCCTCCCATAGACTTGCATTGAGGGGGCTGGACGTGACGTGATGTCTCGAGCCTCGCCCTTCATTGCCTTCATCCGGCATGGACCGAAGTTCACTCCGTGCATCTACTATTAAATGGGCACTGTAAATGGCATTGTATCTGACAGTGCCCATTTAAGCCCATCCTGTCCTGTATCTGTTATGTGCTGTTGGTACTTATGAAGAAGTAAACGCAGAACATGTCCATTTGAATCCACAAGCACAGGTTGGATGCCCTTTTTTTGTCTCTGGATGTTTCAGGGCAGTCAATGCACATACAGCTGTTTCAAGTGCAAGGTGGACAATCAAGGCATGCACAATGCACTATCAATATATGCATAAATCATGCAGTAGTTTACCTTCTAAGCAATGCCTTGACTATGGCGGTAGTAAAAAACACAACAAAACATCTCATGTTTGCACAAATTAATTGACTCTGGAGAAACATAGAGGTATATAAACCTATTTATTTCAATGTGTGCTTTCATATATAGCTATACTATACAAATCCATTATAGTCATGTAAATGAGGCCTAGGAAACAAGATTCTTTAAAGGGGCACTCTGGTGGAAAATGGAGTTCTCCGGTTTTCAAACCAACTGGTGCCGGAAAGTTAAACAGAGTTGTAAATTACTTTTATTAAAATATCTTAAGTCTTCTAGTACTTATCAGCTGCTTAATACTACAAAGAAAGTTGTATAGTTCTTTCCAGTCTGACCACAATGCTCTATGATGACACCTCTGTCTGTGTTAGGAACTGTCCAGAGTAGGAGAGCTTTGCTATGGGGATTTGCTCCTACTCTGGACAGTTCCTATAAAGGACAGAGGTCGCAGCAGTGAGAACTGTGGTCAGACTGGAAAGAACTACACAACGTCCTCTAAAGCATACAACAGCTGATAAGTACTGTAAGGGTAAAGATTTTTAAATAAAAGTAATTTAAAAACCAGTTTAACTTCCTGGCACCAGCTGATCTGAAAATATTTGTTTTTCTCTGGAGTACCCCTTTAAGGGGACAAGAAGAGTTTAGCTGCAAGATTTTGACCAATACTTGACTACACTCAGACAACCTTCTAATGGCCTGGCAATCCAGTGGGGAAAAAGAGATGTGGTGATAGACTCATAGCTGGGGAAACCACAGGTTTGTCAGCTCAAGAACCAAGGCTGTAATCTGATCTGCGATTGAGGCTTGATAAAAAAAATAAAAATAAAAAAAATCATACAGAATGTTCATTGTGAGTTTCTATATTTAGAAATGTAAAAAACTATTAAACAAAGTATATGCTTTATGTTTGTTGTTGAGAAGAACAAGAATTCATCTGAGAATAAAAACTAAAAACTAAAATAGTGAAATAAAACCTTTAAAGTATTGTGTAATTAGAAAATGACCTATTGTTTTTTTTTTTTTTACTTACCAGAGCCAGATACTAAAACTTTTTTGTTTCTTTTATAAGAAACTAGAGTTTGTTTTTACAATTGGTTTGTTTTTACATTGTCTGAGCTTTCTGCACTGCATTTAGAGATACACTTCATAAAAAGCCCCATAGGCATAGGAAAAGATAGACTGGGGCTGACTCTATTGAATTTTATGGTAGAGTTTTCTAGGCATTCTCTGAGACCTGCACATACATAATTGTGTAGGTAGGGGGGATAGCCTGAGCTCTGACCACCACCCATTGGTGACCAGTTGCCAATAGCAACCAGAGTGCTTCTTTCATTTCATTTTCAGAGGCTTTTTAAAAATAAACAAGGCAATCTGACTGCTCAATGATGATGTCACGTCCCGGGAGCTGTGCAGTTCCTATGGGGATATTCTCCCATCATGCACAGCTCCCGGGATGTGACATCATCATTGAGCAGTCAGATTGCCTTGTTTATTTTTAAAAAGCCTCTGAAAATGATGTGAGTCATCAGAGAGCAGTTAGACAGAAAACAGCAACTCAACTTCAGAAGCTAATAACTATTGGAAGGATTAAGATTTTTTTAATAGAAGTAATTTACAAATCTGTTTACCTTTCCGGAGCCAGTTGATATATATATATAAAGAAAAAGTTTTGGCCTGGAATACCCCTTTAAACCTTCGGACAGTTCATTTCAGCTAAACCTGCTAAAATGGTGTCAGTAGAGTGGAGAAAAAGAAATGATCACTTGATCTCAGAACAAACAGCTCTTCCAGCCAAGAGGCAGTAAAGGGATGATTCTTTGCATGTTGTGCCTTTTTTTGGTACACTAATTTATCACAAAAAAACAGTGCAAGGAGAGTTTTGTGTCACTTTTGCATACAGTCAGTGTAATTGCAAATTTTAGGCTAGGTTTCCACTTGGTTTTTTTTGTACAACTAAAAAAACGCCAGCAAAAACGCCAGAAAAACTGCCACAGGTTTTTCCTGAGTTTTGGCAGTTTTTCTGGCGTTTTTTCTGGCGTTTTCCCTGGTGTGTGGAAACAGCCAAATTTGTCCCCTGTTGCAGTTTTCTCACTGCCTTCTGGGTACCACTCTGTGAGTCGGATGCTGAGCGCCCAGTCCAGAGAGTGTGAGGAGATGAGGAGTGATGTACAGCATCACTACTCACCTCCCCCAGCCGTATAGTATACAGGGGGGCATAGTGTACTCATATATACTATACAGGAGCCGGGAATCCTCTCACCAGACTGACAGGACTCCCTGCTCCTATAGCCCCTTTGGGTGGTATACAGAATATACAGCTATCTATAGATAGTTGTATATAGTGTATACAGAACAGGAGGTCCACTTACCTCCCTCGTTTCTGTCACTGCCGGTCCGTGTAGCCCCGCCCCCTAGTGATGATGTCATTAGGGGCGGAGCTACAGACATATTCAGGCTAGTCTGAAGCTCTGTTCACATTGTCCGTTTTGGATTATGGGAACAGACCCTTCTGCCAGTGTCTACCCAGACAGGGAGACTCCAGCTGTTGCTAAACTACAACTCCCAGCATGCCCAGACAGCCAAAGGCTGTCTGGGCATGCTGGGAATTGTAGTTTTGCACCAATTGGAGGCTCACTGTTTAGGTAGACATTGCATTATGGGCGCTCTCACCTGCAGAGAGCACAAAAAATGTCCTAGCCTATTTTTTTTTGTGTTTTTTTTTCTTCTCGTTTCAGATCCGTGTATGCAGAGGATTACGACGGATTCGATGGATTACGACGGATGAACAGGATTTTTTTTATATTTTAATAAAATGGTTAACGAAGGCTGTGGGGGAGTGTTTTTTAAAATATTTTTTTTTCCAATGTGTTGTGTTTTCTTTTTTAATTGAATATTCAGGCTTAGTTATGGAGGCTGTCTAATAAACAGAATCCATGACTAAGCCGGGGCTTAGCGTTAGCCCAAAAAACAGCTAGCGCTAACCCCCAATTATTACCCCGGTACCCACCGCCACAGGGGTGCCGGGAAGAGCCGGTACCAACAGGCCTGGAGCGTCAAAAATGGCGCTCCTGGGCCTAGGCGGTAACAGGCTGGCGTTATTTAGGCTGGGGAGGGCCAGTAACAATGGTCCTCGCCCACCCTGGTAACGCCAGGCTGTTGCTATTTTGTTGGTGCTGATACTGAATATACAGGGAACCCTATGCGTTTGTTTTTTTCATAAATAAAAAACAAAACAAAAAAAAAACGCATAGGGTTCCCTCTATTTTCAGTATCAGCCAGATACCAACCAAGCAGCAACAGCCTGACGTTACCAGGGTGGGTGAGGACCATTGTTACTGGCCCTCCCCAGCCTAAATAACGCTAGCCTGTTACCGCCTAGGCCCAGGAGCACCATTTTTGACGCTCCAGGCCTGTTGGTACCGGCTCTTCCCGGCACCCCTGTGGCAGTGGGTACCGGGGTAATAATTGGGGGTTAGCACTAGCTGTTTTTTGGGGCTAACGCTAAGCCCCGGCTCAGTCATGGATTCTGTCTATTAGACAGCCTCCATAACTAAGCCTGAATATTCAATAAAAAAAGAAAACACAACACATTGGAAAAATTTTTTTATTTTAAAAAACACTCCCCCACAGCCCTCGTTAACCATTTTATTAAAATATAAAAAAATCCTGTTCATCCGTCGTAATCCATCGAATCCGTCGTAATCCTCTGCATACACGGATCTGAAACGAGAAGAAAAAAAACACAAAAAAAATAGGTTAGGACATTTTTTGCGCTCTCTGCAGGTGAGAGTGCCCATAATGCAATGTCTACCTAAACAGTGAGCCTCCAATTGGTGCAAAACTACAACTCCCAGCATGCCCAGACAGCCTTTGGCTGTTCTGGGCATGCTGGGAGTTGTAGTTTAGCAACAACTGGAGTCTCCCTGTCTGGGTAGACACTGCCAGAAGGGTCTGTTCACATTATCCAATACGGACAATGTTAACAGAGCCTAATACCCTTGCCAGCCTGGATCGCGTCTGTAGCTCCGCCCCTAATGACGTCATTGCTAGGGGCGGAGCTACGCGGACCCGCGGGGACTGGATGGAGGTAAGGGGACTTCTCCATCTTCTGTATACACTATATACAACTATCTATAGATAGCTGTATATAGTGTATACCGCCCAAAGGGTTAACCTACACTGTCTAGCAGTGTAAGTTAACTCTTTCCTTGCTGGGCTGGTGCATAGCGCACAGCTCAGCAAGGGGTTAAGTGAGCCAGCAATGTGTATACTGTATACACATTGCAGGCTTACTGTAAGTTCTTGCTGGGCAGTAGATATACAATGTATTTCTACTGCTCAGGATCAGCTGATCTCCCAGCTCTGTAGCCTTGAGAACAGCTGATCCCGACAGTCACTTTGATCGCAGCGGGTGTCAGGAGGAGTGACATCTGCTGTGATCTGTCCCTTACTGCAGGTACTAATACTCCCAACATGGAGCACACTCTGCTCCATGCTGGGAGCTGTAGTACCTGCATTAATAGACAGATCGCAGCGAGTGTCACTTCTCCTGACACCCGTTGCGATCCTCCAGTATAATGTATGGATGCAGCAGCCTATGGTCCCCTGCACTGCCGTATATATACACATATTCCTATTTCCCACAGAGTTGTGATTGGCTGGAACCATCTGACCAATCACAGCTCTGTGGCAAATATGAATATGTGTATATATATGTGAGTGCAGGGGGCCATGGAAGAGCGGCCGCCTCATCTATACATTATACAGGAGGATCGCAAGGGACCCCAGAGATCTTTCAATTAGTACAGGTAACTACTACTCCCATCATGGAACAGTGTGTTCCATGCTGGGAGTAGTAGTACTACCTAAAATTTTTTAGAAAAAGTGAAACACACACACACTACATTTTTATTATTGTCGGCTACATTTTTAGTGCCCTACCCGCGTACATAAATTGATCCCTGTTTAAAAATTAATAAAAATTTTGTTACAAAAAAGGTATATTTCGTTAAATACAATTTTTTCCATCACTACTGTATCTTTTTTATTATTATTTTATAATGGTACCCTACTAAATTTTTATAAAAAAGGTATCTCCAACACTTTTTTGGATCGCTAAAGTCCAAAAGAGAATAAAAACCGCCTGAAAAAACGCCAAATTTAAAACCCACATGGCGTTTTTCTTGGCGTTTTTTCACTCCCATAGACTTCTATGGGAGAAAAAGGCCAAGATTTTCCCGAAAAAATGCCAAAGTCTCGACAAAAGGTCGTTTTTTAAAAACTGCCAAGGAGCCCAAAAACGCCAAAATGATAAAAAAAACGCCAAACTGAAAAACGCCAAGTGGATTTGGCATTTTGCAGTTTACTATTGACTTGCAGCTAACATCTGGCCGCAGCGTTTTTTCACAAAAAAAACGCCATGCGGCAGAATGGGCGTTTTTATTGGCGTTTTTGTCAAAAAAAAACCAAGTGGAAACCTAGCCTTAGTGTGCCAGGTTTTATTTGTGGCACACTAATTATTGTGAAAAGCAGTACAGAGATGGTTTGCTTCTCTTTTGGTGCACAGTCTGTTTAATTACAAATTTAAGCATGACAGTTTTTTTTGGTGTTCCTTTTGTTTTATCACTATGTTGGATATCCCATTGTTTTTAATATGCATGAATTAAATGTGAAGTTTTAACTGCATTATCGCTTTGGAGCAGCTGGAGGACCTTGCTTTTTTTTGCCCTCTTTGTTATTAGTCCGGGATACTGCTTGCTCTGCATGCCCTGCTCTACGAACTTTGATTCATTTTCCAGTTACGATATATGTTGGAGTGGTGAGCCGAATCTACATTTTTCTTTACTTTTTTTTTGTTAGTTTTTTGGTACACTAATTGTTCTGAAAAAGTAGTGCATAGAGGGTTTGCGTAGCTTTTGGTATCCAATCTGTGTAATCAACGTGAATTTAAATGGGACAGATTTGTTTTTTTGTGGTATGCTAATTGTTCTGAGAACACAGTGCATAGAAGTTTTTGTGTCAGTTTTGTGTACGGTTTATTTTTAATAATGCCATCATTTTGACAATTACTGTTTTTAAATAGGCACTGCCAGATCCAGAAAACTTTTACATGTTGTTACTGATTTAATCAAAAACCTTTAGTAATATAGTTGATTATTTGTTATTTTTATTTTTTCAATATAAAAAGTCTCATGATCAAAAACGTATCCCCTATAGGGGGATACGTTTTAGATCGTGGGGGGTCCGAGCGCTGGGGCCCCCACAATCTCCTGTTTGGAGCCCCGGTTTGGTAACACAGGAGCGCATCATGACCCACGCCAAAGTGGAGTCTGCCAGGCCCCCTTCATATAGTTCTATGGGAGAGCCATTCAGCAATCTTCGGCTCTCCCACAGAGCTATGGGGAGGGGGCGTGGCACACGTGATGCACTCCTGTGCTACCAAACCCGTGCTCCAAACAGGGGCACCAGCGCTCGGACTCCCCGCAATCTAAAACTTATCTCCTATCCTTTTAATAGGGGATATGTTTTTGATCATGAGACTTGTCCTTTAATAAAGAAACAGCTCCTGAAAATCCCACCACTAGAGGTTACCATACTTACTGGGAAACTAACCAGTCCTGGAGCAGCATTAGGTGGCCTTGATGTGGCGAGTGGGCTTGCACCTTTTGATCAAAATGTATACTAACAACCTGTTAGTTTTTGAATTTATGCTGAGAAGCAATTAGATCAATATACAAAATGTGGATGTTCGACCATGTCTGTTTTCTCTACTTGAATTAGCATTAGGTTTGTCCATGAGTCATGGACAAGAGAAAACTCATGGACAAGGCTGCATGAGCAGGCGCACAAATCACCTCCCACCACCACAAGGGAGGGACACGCCCCCTTTCCCGGAGAAGATTGCTAACACTTTGAGCTGATGCAAAGCAGTATTTTTATAATAAATATATGTGTTAGAGTGTTAGAGTAGTAAAAATTAGATGTACATGGTCAGGATTAGGTACTGAGTAATTTTTTTTTTTTTTTTTGTGGGATCTCACAGGTACACTTTAATCTCTTAAGAACACAAAAGGTTTTTTCATTTCTGCACTTTCGTTTTTTCCTCCTCACCTTCTAAAAAAAATTATTTTTTCAGTTTTCCACCTACAGACCTATATGAGGGCTTGTTTTTTGCGCCACCAATTTTACTATGTAATGAAATCAATTTCACCACGAAATCTACTGCGTAACTAAAAAAAAGTTATTTGTGGGGCAAAATTGAAAAAAAACAAAAAAAACACAAATGCCATTTTGCTACTTTGGGGCCTCCTCTTCTACACAGTGCACTTTTTAGTAAAAATGACCCATTGGCCCTTATTTACTAAGAGTGTTGTGTAGGTTTCTTTGTGGATTTTAATTCCCTACAATTTATTTTCCACGGTATTTACTAAGGCTTCCATACATTTTACACTTTCCCTACACTTTGCTTTTTTTACACATGCTCTGATCTGTCTGGTTTTCCTCAGCTCAAATCCACCACATTTTATGTGGAAACCTTAGTAAATATATTGGGTTTTTGTAAAAATGTCAGGAACATGCCCCTTTTCGGAGACAACACCCCCTTTTCATGATGACCACACCCCTTTTTCGCAAAATGGAGAGTTAGTCAGGTTTTTTTCAATTCTGGCTCAAATTCTGGCACAAAATCTGACGCAGACAGAATTTCTGGCGCAGTGTGACAGAATCTGGCGCACAACCCGACAAAACATGTCGGGTTTGCAATAGTAAATGAGGGTCATTATCTTTATTTTGTAGGTCCTTACGATTAAAATTATACCCAAGTTATATAGGTTTGATTTTTTTTTACTCAGTTTAAAAATTTATAACTTTTTGTAAAAAAAATTAGCATGTTTAAAATTGTCCTCTTCTGACCCCTATTACTTTTTTATTTTTCCATATACTAAGAAGTGTGAGGGCCAATTTTTTGTGCTGTGATATCTAGTTTTTGTCAATATCATTTTTGTTTTGATTGTACTTTGTGAACGCTTTTTAGACATTTTTTTTAGTTTATACAGAGTGACCAAAAATATGCAATTCTGGACTTTGTTTACATACTTTTTTTTAAATGGAAAAAGGGGGGAGGTATTCAAACTTTTATTAAGGAAGGGGTTAAATCACATTTATTAAGATTTTTTTACATTTACATTTTTTTAGTCCCCATAAGAGATTATAACATGCCATCATTGGATTGCATACACTGTTCAATGCTGCCATAGCATACATCAGGGATACTGGTGCTCGATTGCTCCAGGCTGCTGAGGCTTCCTGGAGCATTGAGGCACTGATTGGATGGTGAGGAGGCAGGTAAGAGCCCTACCGCAACCCTCTAAGCGGATCCGGATCTTGATTTCATCGTGATGGTCCGGATCAGCTCTAACTGAGTGAATAAGAGGTTAATCTCTTGCCAACACAATCTTTGGATGCATCCCCTTCTTTGGGTGGAGTTCTCCAATAACTATTTTGGAGACTCCACTGGTTCTTCTTTATTCTTCATTTTCTCCATTGATATTTTATTTTGTAAGGTAGAAAGGTTACCCAAGAAGAGAGGATGTAAGAGGTGGGCACTTTAAGCCAGAGATCTGTGCCTTGCATAGTGCTCATCAGGGGTCAAGTCCTGAAAAAAAGTGAGGGAACTCACCCAAGATATCTACTCAAGGCTGGTCCTGCAGGGCTCCTGCTAATGGGAACGGTGTTCCTGCTGTGAAAAAATACAGGAACTCAGTTACCATGCGTTCCTGCAGGACTGGAGCCCTGGTGCTCATCCCAGTGGACATAACTACCAGGTTTCCTTTGCTCTATGCTGTGCAGTTTACATTTCCCCTCACTGTCATTCTGATGATGCTCAGTCCCTCATAGGTCGTATGCTCAATCTTATTTAGGGTTAGAGCTAGCTGTTCTTTTGGGCTAATGCCAACATGACGTTTTTCTCGGTGTCTTTATCACTTTAATAGAAGTGGGTTTTATAATTTCCTATAAACCCCTGTGGGAAAACACAGGTCAAGAGTTGTGGCCTTTGGGGGGGGGGGGGCATTTACAAAGAAAGGAAACCTAGGACTCTAAGGCTGTCTATATTTTCTTGTTAGGTTACACTTAGAGGGGTTTTCCTATGACAAAGTGATGGCTTATTGCTAGAACACATCATCACTTTCCAATCTGTGGGGTTCCAACTGCTAGGGCCCCTACCAATGCTGAGAAGAAAGGCCCACAGTGCTAACTTAGTCCAGTCGTACTTAAGCCTCAGTAACCCTGGACAAAGCCAGTCTATGGCAAAACGTTGGGGAGGCTGGTGTAAGACTTTTATAGACAGTGCTGCCATTATGCCTAAGGATGAGAGACAAAGTAATTAGGGAGATGATTGTGATAGCTGATGAACATCCAAGAAGTGCAAAAGCTACTATAAAGAGGGAAGGTATAAACAAATAGAAAGAAAAGACCTCCCAGGACTTTGATAGCATAATCATCAGAGATGCATATCATGATGGAAGCACATAATGGGGCATAATAGATGAAAGCCCAGTCAAAAAGTGCACAAAGTGGATAGACATAAGGAACGTGTGAGAGACCTCCAACACTGGTAAAACTCATCTGTAAATAAATCCTTATTTGCATTCTCAAGTGAGCAGCACTGAGAATTTTAACTTCACGCCTGTTTTTTCCTATGATTTATAATTATTATTGTAACAATAAAGGTTACGTTTTAGTGATTCCCTAATTAGAGGGCTTTTTCCAGAGGGGTTCCCCCAAAGGACGTGGTTAATATGGTCAGATGAAAGCAAAGTAGAACTTTTTGGTAAAAACTCAACTCATCGTGTTTGGAGGAGAAAGAATGTCGAGTTGCATCCAAAGATCACCATACCTACTGTGAAGCATGGTGGTGGAAACATCATGCTTTGGGGCTGTTTTTCTGTTAAGGGACCAGGACTACTGATCTGTGTAAAGGAAAGAATGAATGGGGCAATGTATCATGAGATTTTGAGTGAAAACCTCCTTCCCTCAGCAAGGGCATTGAAGATGAAATGTAGCTGGGTCTGCCAGCATAACAATGATTCCAAACACACCGCCTGGGCATTTTAAAGGTCCTGGAGTGGCCTAGCCCGTCTCCAGATCTCAACCCCATAGAAAACCTTTGGAGTTAGTTAAAAGTCTGCATTTGGGTAGAAGAAACAGGCATGGTCGCACATCTACAATCTTGTATAATGATCTGATTGCTTCTCAGCATAATATCAAAAACTAACAGGTTGTTAGTACAGTGACCCCCTGACTTATGATGGCCCCGACATATGATCATTTCAACATATGATGGCCTCTCAGAGCCCATCATATGTTGAAGGCAGCATCGACATATGATGCTGCTGTGTGTCGGGTCCATCGTACAAACAGCTATCTGACAGCGCTGTGCCCCGTTCTGCCTCCTGTTACTCACATGCTGTCCTGCTAACTCACGCAGGCTTCCACTGTGAGCTCCGTGTAAGCCCCCCCCAGTGCAGCCATAGCCAATAGCCTGCAGCATCTTGCTGCAGGCATCCAATGAGCTGCTGGCTGCCCTCCCCTTCCTTTCCTATAGAGCTGTAGTCGGCAGGATCATAATGGAGGACATTCTGTCCCCCCTGAAGGTATTTAAAGAACTGTACAGTACTGTATGCGATGTCACACATCACATACAATACATATACACACTATACACCTCATACATCAATGTTTCCCTATCAGTGTGCCTCCAGCTGTTGCAAAACTATAACTCCCAGCATGCCCAGACAGTCAATGGCTGTACATGCAAGCTGGGAGTTGTAGTTGTGCAACAACTGGAGGCACCCTGGTTTGTTAAACACTCCCCATACACTCCACAAACAATGGTCATCCCAGAACCAATTAGCAGTTTCCCATAGAGATATGTATTCAACATACAATGGTTCCAAGGCCCCAGAACCAATTACCATTTTTACATAGACATATGTACTCGACATATGATGGTTTCAACATATGATGGTTCTCCTGGAACCAATTAATATCATATGTTGAGGAACCACTGTATACATTTTTGATCAAACAGTACAAGCCCACTCCCCACGTCAAGGCCACCTATTTAGAGTGGGTCCCTAACGTCCCTAGCATAAAATGGCGTAGCACTGGGCTGCGACAACCACCGCCGCGACACCAGTGCCCACGGGGGAACGACTCACTGGCAGAGCAGCCCCAATGCCACTCAAACCAGTCTATGGGTCACACCTCCCCACAGACTCGACGCCACGGCAGTAACGGACGCCGCACAGCACCACACCAGTGTGAACAAGGTGTAACAGCACACTTACCAAGCTCTCCCAGTCAGACTGGGAGGCTGCTAGGAAAGAAATGGCCCTTGTGTAGCTAACTACTACTTATAAGTCTGCGTTGCCCAGCGACAGCCCCAAAACATCACTGCTCTAAAGGAGATCTGCACAGAGGAATGGGCCAAAATACCAGCAACAGTGTGTGTGAACGTTGTAAAGGGTTACAGAAAACATTTGACCTCTGTCCTTGCCAACAAAGGCTATATAACACAAGTACTGAGATTAACTTTTGTTATTGACCAAATACTTATTTTCCACCATAATTTGCAAATTAATTCTTTAAAAATCAGACAATGTGGTTTTTATGGATCCCCCCCCCCCCCCATTATGTATCTCATAGTTGAGGTATACCTATGATGAAAATTATAGGCCTCTCATCTTTTTAAGTGGGAGAACTTGCACAATTGGTGGCTGACAAACTACTTTTTTGCCCCACTGTAGAATAGGCAAAAGTCAAGATATGAAAAATACATGTAACTATGCAACAGTGTACTTAGGCTGCTTTTACACTATGAGCATTCATCCGTTATTAAACAACCATTTTCTGTATTGTATGATTAAAAAAAAAGATGTACGATAATGGATGAAACAACGGTGCTAACAGCTGAATAATGTCCATCAAAATAACGGACACATTAATCCGTTAAAGGGGTACTCCGGTGAAAAACTTTTTTCTTTTAAATCAACTGGTGGCAGAAAGTTAAACATATTTGTAAAATACTTCTATTAAAAAATCTTAATCCTTCCTGTACTTATCAGCTGCTGAATACTACAGAGGAAATTATTTTCTTTTTGGAATGCTCTCTGATGACATCACGAGCACAGTTCTCTCTGCTGACATTATTATAATAATAATAATAATGCTTTATTTATTGTTGTCCTTAGTGGAATTCGAACCCAATTCCCCAGCACTGCAAGGCAGCAGTGCTAACCACTGAGCCACCATGTTGCCCTTAGCATACATCTGCTATGCATCTGCTATGCATCTGCTATGCATGGTTGCTAAAATGGACAGAGATGTCAGCAGAGAGCACTGTGCTCGTGATGTCATCAGTGTTCCAAAAAGAAAGGAATTTCCTCTGTAGCATTGAGCAGCTAATAAGTACTGGAAGGATTAATATTTTTTAATACAAGTAATTTACAAATATGTTTAACTTTCTGCCACCAGTTGATTTAAAAGAAAAAAGGTTTTCACCGGAGTATCCCTTTAAGACCTGTTATAACATCCGTCATGTGCTGTTATTTAATGGCTGTTTTAACACTTCTGCCTACAGACTTCCGCAGCCGGGACTACTTCTACTCCCATCATGGATCAGACTTGTTTCCATGATGGGAGTAGTAGTTCCCCAGCTGCGGGAGTCTGCCGGTGGCTGGGGAGGCTACATTAGTGTTTGTACTATTACCCCCATCATGGAACAGACTCTGTTCCATGATGGGGGTTGTAGTACATGTGCTGAGGGATTGATCTCACCGGGTCTCACTTCTGAGATCCGATACGATCAGAAGTTATTAAACAGGGGAGCAGGCAGAATGCTCCGCTCCCCTGCAATGTACGGTGAATTTTTACTTTCACTTTTAAATTCCCCTCTGGGAGCCCTGAATGGCTGCCACCGAGGAGCCATTTAGGGCTTCCAGGGGAGTTTTAACTACTAATTTGTCGGGAACTGGCGGCGGTGAATGAATGAAGCAGACATGTCCTGCATGTAAGCTTCATTCATTCACCGCCGCCGTCCGACATGTCTTCGCTGCTGCACTGCTCCTAGCACAATCAGCGCACACCGCTGGGACATGTCTATTCTCTGCTGCTCATCTCCGTACGGAGATGTCCCAGTGGTGCGCTGGTTGCGCTAGGAGCAGGGCAGCAGCGGGGACATGTCGGGTGGCGGCGGTGAATGAATGAAACCTCCATGCGGGACATGTCAGCTTCATTCATTCATTCACTTGCAACATGTCCCACTGCTGCCCTGCTTCAAGAAGATGAGGAGCAGGCAGTGGGAGGGGAAATAAGGATAAGTACACTGGGGCCATGAATTATTATAAACACACTGGGGCCAATTAATTATTATAAATGTGCATGGGGGCATACATTTGGGGGTCAAAGTAGTAGTTTAAAAACCCCACCGGGAGCCCTGAATGGCTTCTCGGTGCCGGCCATTCAGGACTACCGGCGGGGAATTTAAAAGTGAAACTAAAAATACACCGTATATTGCAGGGGAGTGGAGCATGCCGCCCACTCCGCTGTTTAATAACTTCTGATCGCATCGGGTCTCAGAAGTGAGACCCGGTGCGATCAATCCCTCAGCCCATGTACTACATCCCCCATCATGGAACAGAGCCTGTTCTATAATGGGGGTAGTAGTACAAACACTAACTGAGCCTCCCCAGCCACCGGCAGACTCCCACAGCTGGGGAACTACTTCACCCATAATGAGAGTAGTAGTAGTCCCGGCTGCGGGAGTCTGTAGGCAGAGGTGTTAAAACGGCCATAAAATAATGGTACATGATGGTTATTATAGCAGGTCTTAACGGATGAATATACCCCGTTATACGCTTGCTGCATTCCTCTGTCCGTTGCCCAGAAACAATGGATGCCATATAAACGATGACAAGTTGTCATCAGTTGCGTCGAGATTTAGGCTGAGTTTACCTATGTAGGATGCCGGACATATGGGAACCTATCCTTACTTTTATATCACCACACACAATAATCATAAAGTTATAAAAAGTTGGGAAGGTGTTGGTCACATGAACAAATTACCAAGATGTGATCATACTTAAGTATAATAATCATAAATCTTAACAGTAAGTTCATGACCCATGTAAAGTGCATTACATCTACCACAGTACCAAAGTTGTGTTTGTTCAGCTGCTTAGTCCAATATTACTAATTGATTTTCCTTTTTTTTTACATTTTAGAAATAGAATTATAAAAATAGAGGAAACATATGTAATAGCCACATTAACCGTGAAGTATAAGTGTATGTATGACTGATAGCACCTTTATTGCTATGCACTTTTGCAAAACATGTAACTATGAACAACATACTTTGCATTCAGAAAGTCTTCAGACCCTTTCACTTTTTCACATTTTGTTATGTTGTAGCTTAAAATAAATATGCATCTAGTTTTTCCCACTAATCTGCACTTAGTACCTGTAGGGAACAGCTCACAAAGTGGGGTCGGCAATGACAGTATTCACAAAGGCAGCAGGTTTCAAACGTCCAAGAGGATGTTTATTTGGAGGCTCCCTGTTTGGGACGACATTGCATTATGGGTGCTTTCCCCAACTGAGAGCGCCGTAGATGTACTAAGGCATTTTTTGTGTTTTTTTTCTTCTCCTTTCAGATTCGTGAATCCTGTGGACCATGTCAGATTCGTTGGACTACATAAACGACCAGTGTTCCCCCCCCCCCCCCCCATTTAATAAAATGGCTAATGAGGGCTTGTGGGGAAGTGGTTTCTAAAATAATTTTTCCAAAGTGTTGTGTTTTTTTTATTACATTTTTTGGCTTAGTAGTGAAAGCCATCTTATATATTCATCCATTACTTAGCTGGAGCTTATTGTTAGCTCCAAAAACAGCTAGCGCTAACCCCAAACTTTAACCTGGTACCCATCTCGACAGGGGTACCCGGTGGAGCCAGTATCAACATGCCCAAAGCATCATAAATTGTGCTCCTGGGAATAGACAGGAACAGGCTGCCATTATTTAGGCTGGAGAGGGTCCCTGGTTCTTGCCCACCCTGGTAAGGCTGTTGCTGCTTGGTTTGTATCTGGCTGAGAATGAAAAGAAATGCCAACCCTGTTTGTTTCTTTTTAATTTATAAAAAAAAAAAAAAAAAAAAAGATAACACACTGAAAAAAAATATATAAAGAAAAAACACTCCCCCAAAAGCCCTCACCATTTTATCGAAAGAAAAAAGAATGCTGGCGGCGGAGGCCGGAGCTGGTTACCGGAGGCACCAGGGGAGCGATGGCAGATATGTATCTCTTTATTTTTTTACTGCCGGCAGTCTGAATTAACATTTTTGCATCCCGGAGTACTTTTTTAATGTATTATTATATTGTATGTAATAAATTTATTTTTTCTACTCCTAATATCCTATTTATTTAATCTATTTAGTATGCATAAAATAGTAAATGTTTATCTAGATCAGTGATTCCCAACCGGTTCCATCGAGAACTGCCAGGGGTTCCGCGGGCTCCAGCAAGTAATTTTATTTTTATTTATTTTTTAAATCTCCCACTCTGTGAATCACGGCAGGACAGGGGGGAAGGGAAGCATGCGTGTGCATTGCTTGTACGTGCGCACTGCACACACAGTGTCCCCCTCCCCCCTGTGGCGCCATGAGTCACAGGTTCACAGGCCAGGAAGGGGATAAATTCAGGGTATAGTGCGCCACCCCCCCGGACTTTCTTCCCGCCGCCCCCTCAGACTATCTTTCCGCCACCCCCCTCCCCGGGCTATCCTCCCTCCGCCCCCCCGGACTATCTTCCCACAGGCCCCCTAGACAATCTTCCCACTAGCCCCCCGGACTATCTTCCCACCGCCCCCCAGACTATCTTCCTGCCGGCCCCCCGGACTATCTTCCCGACCCCCCGGATTATCTTCTTGGCCCGCCTGATTCTACCCGATGCCCTGGATTCTTCTTGACCCCCTGCAGAAGGACGGATCAGCTCAGCTTAATTAAGGTAATGCACCCTCTCCCCTCTGTCACCAATGTCCACCCCCCTTTGACACCCCTCTGTTACCCTCTTTCACCCTTTTCCACTTTCCTGTCATCCATGTCCACCTTGTCCGCCTCTGTCACCCATGTTCATCACCCCACTGACCACCCTTCATCTGCCCCTCTATCACCAATGTCCAACTATTTACCCCTCTGTACCTTTGTCACCCCTGTCCACCCCTCTGTTACCACCTTGTCACTCCTGTCCACCCCTCTTTTACCCCCTACACCCCCCTGTCACCCATGTACACTCTTCTACCCCCATGTACACCCCTCTGTCACCCATGTACACCCATTTGTCACCCATGTACACCGATTTACACCCATCTGTCACCCATTTACACCCCTCTTCACCCCAACAACCTTCTTCACCCATGTACACCCCTCGTCACCCATGTACACCACTCATTACCCATGTACATCCATCTGTCACCCATGTACACCCGTCTGTCACCCTTGTACTCTCCTCTACACCCCCAACACCCCTCTGTCCCCCATGTACACCCTCTGTCACCCTCTACTCCCCCTGTCACCCATGTACACTCTCTTACACCCATCTGTCACCCATGTACACCCCTCTGTCACCCCCTATGCCCCCTGCCACCCATGTACACTCTTCTACAACCATCTGCAACCCATGTACACCCTTCTGTCACCCATGTACACTCCTCTACACCCCCAACACCCTTCTGTTACCCATGTACACCCCTCTGTCACCCATGTACACTCCTCTACACACCTGTCACCCATGTACACCTTTCTACACCCCTCTGTTACCCCTTTACACCTATACGCCATTATATTCCTCCTCACTTGTAAAAGGGGTGTCAGGGTCCGGACTAGAGGCTGGTGAAGACACTGGAGTTGGATCCTCTGTACCAGAGAGGCGATGACGCGGGCTGTACTGGGGAATCGGTTGTAAGCAGTTACTGGTGTTCACCAGAGCCCGCCGCAAAGCAGGATGGACTTGCTGCAGCAGTAACTACCAGGTTGTGTTCCCCAGTAGCGACTCCACCTATCTGGCAGCTGAGACTGGCACGGTACACAAGGACTAGACAGAGGCGAGGTCAGACGTAGCAGAAGGTCAGGGCAGGCAGCGAGGTTCGTAGTCAGGGGCAACAGCAGAAGGTCAAGGTACACAGGCTTTGGACACACTAAACGCTTTCTCAGGGCACAAAGCAACAAGATCCGTCAAGGAGAGGAAAGGGAAGTGGGTTATTATAGGTAGGGAGTGATAGGAAGTGATTGGGCCAGGCACCAAATAGTTTTGCACTGGCCCTTTAAATTTAAGCAAGTCTGCGCGCGCGCGCCCTAGGGAGCGGGGCCGCGCACGCCGGGAGGAAGCAGACGGGGGCGAGAGGTGAGTGAGACGGGGCGCGACCCGAGGGCGGACACGAGCCGTGCCCTGGATCGCGTCCCCTCCGGGGACCAGAGAGCAGCCCTCGCGGTCAGCAATGCCGACCAGAGCGCTGCAGACAGAGGAACGCCGTGAGCGCTCCGGGGAGGCAGCGGGACCCGGCGTGACAGACCCCCCCCCCCCTTGGGTCTCCCCCTCTTCTTGGAACCGAGGAATCTGTAGATGAGTTCTTTGTCTAGAATATTGTCCTCTGGCTCCCAAGACCTCTCCTCGGGGCCACAATTCTCCCAATCAACAAGAAATTTTAGTTAAACCTCTGAGCGAGAATTTCTTTAACCGAGAAGACGTCAGAGGAGCCCGAGACAAGAGCAGGAACGGTGACCTTGGGGGAAAAGCGGTTAAGAATGAGAGGCTTGAGAAGGGAAACATGAAAGGAGTTAGGAATACGAAGAGAAGGAGGAAGATGGAGCTTGTAAGAGACAGGGTTGATTAGACTTTTGACCCTAAATGGCCCGAGGTAACTTGGACCCAGCTTGTAGCTAGGGACACGGAACCGAATATATTTGGCAGAGAGCCACACTTTGTCACCAGGGGCAAAGACAGGAGGAATTCTTCTCTTCTTGTCCGCATGTTTCTTCATACGAGAGGAGGCCAGCGAGAGCGACTTCTGAGTCTCCTTCCAAATAGAGGAAAAGTCCCGGGTCAAATCATCTACGGCAAGGACTCCAGATGAAGTGGGGATAGGGAGGGGGGAAGCGGGTGACGGCCGTGCACCACAAAAAATGGAGACTTGGCGGATGACTCAGAGTCTTTGAAACTGTACGAGAATTCGGCCCAGGGTAACAGGTCAACCCAATCATCTTGGCGGGAGGAGACAAAATGTCGCAGGTAGTCACAAAGGATTTGGTTTACTCTCTCCACTTGTCCATTAGATTGCGAGTGGTAGATGGAGGAAAAATTCTATTTAATCTTTAATTGGGTGCAGAGTGCTCTCCAGAATTTCGAGACAAATTGAATGCCTCTATTGGAGACAATATGCGTAGGCAGTCAGTAGAGACGAAAAATGTGCAAAAAAAAATGCTTCGCCAATTGTGGCGCAGAAGGAGGCCAGGGAGTGGAACTAAATGGGCCATTTTGGAGAATCGATCAACGACCACCCAAATGACAATGTTGCCATGGGATACAGGAAGGTCAGTGACGAAGTCCATCGCTATGTGTGACCAAGGCTGTTCGGGTACTGGCAAAGGAAGAAGAAGACCCGCGGGCCTTTGGCGAGGAATTTTATCACGTGCGCAGACAGTACAGGAGCGTACGAAGTCAGTTACATCTTTTTCAAGGGAAGGCCACCAATAGTGTCTGGCAATCAAGTGGATGAGAAAAAAACGCAAGTGACGTTTTTTCCTTTAGCATTTTTCTGAAGAAGAACCGCCCCGGCTCCTACTGAAGAGGCGTCCACCTCGAGGAAGAATGGCTTCAGTGGATCAGGCCGAGTCAAGACTGGTGCAGAGGCGAAGGCGGCCTTAAGGCGAGTAAAAGCTTCTTCTGCTTGGGGAGGCCAGGATCTCAGATTTGCATCTTTCTTGGTCAGAGCAACAATGGGAGCCACGATAGTGGAGAAGTGGGGAATAAACTGACGGTAGTAATTAGCGAATCTGAGGAAGCGCTGGATAGAGCGAAGTCCAGAGGGGCGTGGCCAATCCAAGACTGCGGAGAGCTTATCGGGGTCCATTTGAAGGCCCTGTCCTGAGACTAGATATCCTAGGAAAGGAAGACAGGTACGTTGAAAGAGGCATTTTTCAATTTTGGCGTAGAGATGGTTAACTCAGAGGCGCTGGAGCACTTGGCGAACATGGAGGCGGTGTTCCTCTAGGTTGGAGGAGAAGATTAGAATGTCATCGAGATAGACCACCACGCAGGTATACAACAAGTCCCGGAAGATCTCATTGACAAAGTCTTGGAAGACTGCAGGGGCGTTGCAAAGACCGAATGGCATGACCAGGTATTCGAAGTGACCATCTCTAGTGTTAAAAGCAGTTTTCCACTCATCTCCTTCACGAATTCTGATGAGATTGTACGCGCTCCTGAGGTCAAGCTTGGTAAAAATCTTTGCTCCGCGCAGCCGGTCAAAGAGTTCCGAGATGAGTGGCAGAGGGTAGCGGTTCTTTATAGTGATCTTATTGAGGCCGCGGTAGTCTATACAAGGGTGTAGAGACCCATCCTTCTTGGCAACAAAGAAGAATCTTGCTCCTGCAGGAGAAGAAGACTTCCTGATGAAACCTTTTTTGAGATTCTCCTGAATATATTCCGTCATGGCCTCAGTTTTCGGAGCGGAGAGAGGGTAAATCCTGCCACGGGGAGGCGTGGTCCCAGGGAGCAAGTCAATAGGGCAGTCGTAGGGCCTATGTGGTGGTAAGACCTCTGCCTGTTTTTTGCAAAAGACGTCAGAAAAGTCTTGATAGGCCTTTGGAAGGCCGAGCAAAGGAGAAGCAATAGAGACTTGGCTGGTGGGAAGCGACTTAAAGCAGCGTGAGTGGCAGGAAGAGCCCCAGGATTTTATGTCCCCCGTGGACCAGTCGAGGGTAGGAGAATGCCGCTGGAGCCAGGGTAAGCCAAGAAGGATGTCAGAGGTGCAGTTAGGCAGGACAAAGAACTCAATCTTTTTTTGATGGAGAACCCCCACGGTCATGCGTACAGGGGCCGTGTAATAACGCACGGTAGAATTCAGGTGTTCTCCGTTAACAGAGGAAATGTAGAAGGGCTTGACTAGACGGATAACAGGGATGTTAAACCGGTTGATGAAGGAGGCTTTTATGAAGTTTCCTGCTGAACCAGAGTCCAAGAATGCCTCCGCAGAAAAGGAGGCTTTATCAGCTGGAGAAATCCGCACTGGAATAGTTAGGCGTGGAGAGGAAGAATTTACACCCAGTGATACCTCTCCCACGTTCACTAGGTGCGAGCGTTTCCCTGATGCTGAGGACGAGGAGGACAATCCTTTAGGAAATGTTCAGAGCTCGCACAGTATAGGCATAAGTTCTCGTTCCTCCGGCGAGTCCTCTCTTGTTGGGTCAGGCGAGACCGGTCCACTTGCATGGCCTCTTCAGCGGGATGCACAGTAACAGACTGCAAAGGATGCTGGAAGAGAGGAGCCAGTCGCGGGTATCGCCTGGTGCGAACGAGATCTTACTCCTGACGGAGCTACTGACGTCTCTCAATGTAGCGCATATCAATGCGGGTAGCCAGGTGGATTAGTTCAGTCAGGGAGGAGGGTATCTCTCGTGCGGCCAGACAATCCTTAATATGGCTGTATAAACCTTTTTTAAAGGTCGGGCAGAGAGCCTCATTGTTCCAAGCCAACTCAGAGGCCAAAGTCCGGAATTGTATGGCGTATTCGCCCACGGTAGAGTCTCCTTGGACAAAGTTCAGTAAGGCGGTTTCCACGGATGAGGCACGGGCAGGTTCCTCAAAAAAGAAGGACTGGACTGAGGCAGTGGCAGGATCGTTGCGGTCCCAAAGCGGCGTGGCCCAGGCCAAGGCCTTCCCAGAAAGTAGACTGACAACGAACGCCACCTTAGACCGTTCAGTGGGGAATTGGTCCGACAACATCTCTAAGTGCAGGGAGCATTGGGACAGGAATCCCCGGCATTTTTTAGAGTCCCCGTCAAACTTATCTGGGAGAGACTCTAGCAGAAGAAGCAGCAGCTCGGAGAGGAGGAGATGCTGGAGCTGGCGGTTGAGGCTGTGGAGGCAGGAGCTGTTGAATCATGGCGGTGAACTGCGACAGCTGTTGTCCTTGTTGCGCAATTTGCTGGGACTGCTGGGCAACCACGGAGGTGGCTCGGCGTGACAAGGGGAATCTGGAGGCTGATGCTTGAAAAGTGCGGCGCCTAATAGGTTTGTTTTGCAGGTTTCACAGGTTTGCAGGCTGGAAGAAATCATCATGATGGCCCGGACAAGATGGAGAAGAGAAGGGAACAGTGCTGATTTTAGAAGACGTCACTTGTGAGTTGCTGTATAAAGCAGCCCTGTAATCTACATAGCCAAAGATAACTAAATATTGTGCATTGCATTGTGGCTGTTTCCCTTTCTTTTCTTTTTTTTTTGTCCGTCAACTTCGGTAGGGGTTCCCCGCAAATTTTATTTTTTCTGAGGGGTTCCCGGGGCTGAAAAAGGTTGGGAAACACTGATCTAGATGAATAAAATCATATGATGTATAACTAGGCTGAAACAGGAACAAGCTGAAAAAAAATCCACTGTTTTGTTGACTAATTTAAAAATTGTGCTGTTATTTCTTAAATTTTGCGATGAACTATAATACACATGCAAAACGCTTGATACCTGGAAAATAGCATACATAGAATACATAGAGCAATACATAGAACAATAGCATAGTTACATTGAGCATGAATAAGCTGAGAAACTCTTGCAAATTTGGCAAGTATCACAACTTTACCTAAAGCAGGATGTTGTGATTTTCCAAGATGAGAACATGAGACAGGTGACTGTCAACACTGTCTACTGTAGGTAACACGAGAAGGAAGTAAATACCTATGCCAACTGATTGTATGTCAGGAACTGTAACAACACAGGGACCTGTTCCATACATCACTCATTGTAAGTCTGTCTGAACTATTTCATTTATAATTTGTACTGAAATTCCCTTGTACAACACATTATTATTTTAATGCTATACTGCCAAAGCTTTAAAAAACCTAATTTGGTCCTTTTTGTTTTGTCTATTGTCATTAATGGAAAATAATGACTATATTCAATGCTAAAAGAAAACTTTCAAACACAGAAATTTTAGCTTAAATGTTATTATCTGCCAAAGCTTTCAAGAAAGAAAGAGAAATTAAATAGTTTTATGAGGGGAAGTGAATGATGAATAGCCACGCATATTACATTAATCTAAGATAAAACAAGTATATTGCATACTGAAGAGACAGTTATGGTTGTACCATGCTCATGTACCTTCTCGAATCACAGATAACTCATAATATACAGTAATTACTTAATAATTTATTTGTATAAAGGACATTAAACATAGGCCAAGTCATGACAATATTGCTTAATGTTTGTTAGGGTGGGTTCACACTACGTTTTCTCCCATACGGGAGCGCATACGGCAGGGGGGAGCTAAAACCTCGCGCTCCCGTATGCCTTCGTATGCGGTCCCGTATGTCATTCATTTCAATGAGCCGGCCGGAGTGAAACGTTCGGTCCGGTCGGCTCATTTTTGCGCCGTATGCGCTTTTACAACCGGACCTAAAACTGTGGTCAACCACGGTAGCGCGTGGTTTTAGCTCCCCCCTGCCGTATGCGCTCCTGTATGGGAGAAAATGTAGTGTGAACCCAGCCTTAGTTGACTATACCACTTTTGGCATTAACCCCTTAAAGAGTACCTGTCATCAACAAAAACTTTTAATATGTTGTTCATAATCATTAATGAAGAGATATTGTAATATATCTTCATTAAAAAATATTAATATTTATACCAGTTTTTTCATTTTATACTTTTGGCCACTAGGGGTCTCTCTTCTATGCCTGGTCTGCAGGCAGCTTCCTATGCTTTTCATAGTAAGTGTACAGCTTTTAGGACTAATGCTGAAAGGGCTCTGGTCCTTCCACCGGAAGTTCAGTACTGTGAGCTACAAGCTTTGCACATGCCTCTCATATAACAGCCAGTCACCTCCCCCTCCCCCCTGCTCTGTGTTCTCCCTGCCCCTCACCACAAGTTATCTAATACATTGTATTATCTCACTGCACTCCCTGTTCTGTGCCCCCCCCCCCGACATTCATCTTAATCACTGCCTCTGTAATTGCTCCCACCGCCCCTGGTTCTCAGTATTGACTTTTTAATGAGAGACACAGGAGAGAGAGAGAGAGAGAGAGACAGAGGCTGCCATCCCTCCCCTGGTTGGGAAACACTGCTGCAGAGGGAGAGCAGCATACAGGAAGACTGGCAGAAGCAGAGTCCCGGCCAGGCTTCATGTGACATCATGCCTGCCAGGACCCGCCTCCTTCCACCCCTCAGAAAGACAGTGCTCCTGAGCTAATGAAGAGGGATAAAAAAAAGGTATTTCCACAGCGTTTTAAACCTCAATAAACACAGGGATAGGCATAGTTAGAGTAAGGGACAGATGGGGAGGGGGATCAGGGAAAGTTTGGATGATGACAGGTACTCTTTAAGGACCAAGCCCATTTTAGCCTTAAGAACAAGGCCAATTTTCGTTTTTGCACTTTAGTTTTTTCCTCCTTCCCTTCTAAAATCCTAGTGCTTTCAATTTTTGCACCTAAAGACCTATAGGAGGGCTTATTTTTTGCATCACCAATTGTACTTTATAATGACATCAATCATTTCATAACAAAATCTATGGCGAAACAAAAAATATTTGTGAGGTGAAATAAAAAAAAATAAAAAATAAAAAACATTTTGTAAATGTTGGGGGCTTCCATTTCTATGCAGTGCACTTTTCGGTAAAAAAAAAAAAAATCTTTATGCTGTAGGTCCCTACAGTGACAAGGATATCCAATTTATGTAGGTTTTATTTTATTTTACTACTTTAAAACAATTATAACTACAGACACCAAAATTAGTATGTCATCTTCTAACCCCTATAACTTTTTTTTTTCAGCATACATGACTATATGAGGGCTCATTTTTAGCGCCATGATCTGTAATTTTTTTTATTTTTTTTATCTCAGAGGGCTTCTTTAATAGCAACGAGAAAAACTTATCCTAAAATCTCCTGCTGATCAGAATCTGTAGTGCTATCTGTTCACCCCTTTCAGTTTTTGCATTTTCGTTTTTTCCTCCTTACATTTTAAAAATCATAACCCTTTCAATTTTCCACCTAAAAATCCATATTATGGCTTATTTTTTGCGCCACCAATTCTACTTTGTAATGACATTAGTCATTTTATCCAAAAATCCACGGAGATATGGCCAAAAAAATCATTGTGCGACAAAATTGAAGATAAAACGCCATTTTGTAATTTTGGGTGCTTCCGTTTCTACGCAGTGCATTTTTCGGTAAAAATGACACCTCATTTTTATTCTGTAGGTCCATATGGTTAAAATGATACCCTACTTATATAGGTTTGATTTTATTGGACTTCTTGAAAAAATCATAACTATATGCAGGAAAATGTATACGTTTAAAAATGTCCTCTTCTGACCCCTATAACTTTTTTATTTTTCCATGTATGGGGCGGATTGAGGGCTAATTTTTTGCACCGTGATCTGAAGTTTTTATTGGTACCATTTTTGTTTTAATTGGACTTTTTGATCCCTTTTTATTAATTTTTTAATGGTATTAAAAGTGACCAAAATATGATATTTTGGACTTTGGAATTTTTTTTTACATGTACGCCATTGACCATGCAGTTTAATTAATGATTTATTATTATAGTTCGGACATTTACTCATGCGGCGAGACCACATATGTTTTTTTTTTTTTTTTTGATTTACACTTTTTTTTATGGGAAAAGGGGGGGTGATTCAAACTTTTATTAGGGAAAGGGTTAAATAACATTTATTAACACTTTTTATTTCATTTTTTTTTTGCAGTGTTATAGCTCCCATACGGGGCTATAACACTGAACACACTGATCTTTTACACTGATCACTGGCATGTATTAAGATGCCATTGATCAGTGTTATCGGCGCTTGACTGCTCCAGCCTGGATCTCAGGCATGGATCAGTCATTCGCCGATCGGACACGAAGAGGCAGGTAGGGATCCTCCGGGTTTCCTGTAAGCTGTTCGGGACTGAGCTGCCGGGTTACTTTCACTGCCGGGTTACTTTCACTTTCAATTCAGACACGGCAGTTAACTTTGATTGCCGCGTTTGAAGGGTTAATACAGGGCATCACTGCGATCGGTGATGTCCTATATTAGCCATGGGTCCCGGCCATTGATGGGCGCCGGGACCGACTCGATATGACGCATAAATATATGTCCTGTGTCGTTAAAGGGTTAAAGTCTCATCTCTCATATGTGGATCTTTCTGAAGTAGGTTTCTAGCTTCAGCCATTAAACGTTTTACTCCCACCATCCATTGGCTGACTTCATTGATGTGATCAACCATAAGAATCAACAAATTTCATCTGCAGAATCCCAATTCTGGCTCTTCAGCTCTTTTACCAATTAGCTCATTCTTTTATGTACAGATGTGGAAAGCTTCCCACTATTCCACATTTCTTGCAAAACAGTCAACCTCCATTCAATGTCAGTAAATACTTGAGTCTTAAAAGAATCTTTGCAGGCCTGCAGAGTCTCATTCAAAGGAGTGTGGTTTTTATCGGTACAATTTTTGTTTTGATGCGACTTTTTGATCGCTTTTTATTAATGTTTTTATGGTAGTATAGTGACCAAAAATTTGCAATTTGGTATTTTTTTATATGTACTTCATTGACTGTGCAGTTTAACTAACCATATATTTTAATATTTCAAACATGTACGCATGCAGCGGTAACACATATGATTGTTTTTTTAATTACATAATTTTATTTTAAAAAAATGAGAAATGGGGAGTGATTACAACTTTATTAACATTTATTAAATTTATTTTTTACTTTTTTAACACTTTTTTTAGTCCCCATAGGGGACTATTACATGCAATTCTTGGATGTGTTATTGATACTCTACTGCACCAGTCTTCCATGGCTGGCTGAGATCAACAGATCACTGATCGGAGGGTGAGGAGGCAGGTAAGTGCCCTCCCACCCTCCTCTGATCAGGACATTGCAGTTTCATTGTGATGGTCCCGATCAGCTCCGCTGAACTGCTGGGATCTTTTTCTTAACATTTCAGATGCCCTGATCAACATTGAAAGGGTTAATGCGATTGGCGGTGCTTGCCAATATGCCTGGGTCCTGGCTGCTCATAGCAACCGGAACCCACTTGATATGAAGTTAAGCTCGTGAGCACGCTTCAAACCCCGATAACAGGACCAGGCCGTAAAGGTACGACTTTGGTCTTTAAAGGAGATGTGCAGCACTATGATACTTTAAAAATAACTTTACCTATCTGATAGATCTAGTAAAGACCTATCCAGCAAGACATATTTGATCATAATCGGTTCAGCTGTTTTCCTTTAATTGCCTTCCAAAGATCCCTCTGTTTGCAGCATGGGGGAGAAGTAGAATCATAAAAGACTACATTTCCCAAGACCCTCCTCTCCTATTTCCTGTAAGCTGCTGCCCTCCCCCTGCTCTCCACACTGAGGAAATTATAATAAAGTAACGCCCAACTCCCTCCCATATGCATATCCCCTCCCATCCTAATGAGGTCCCTCAAGCTGCGTGCTGTGTGGTGTGCTTTCATATTACAGCAGTGGTAAAACTACAACTTCCAGCATGAATGGACAGCTAAAGGCTCTATAACATATTATACTACCATAAAGAATGCCAGACATTGGCTGTCCAGACATGCTGGAAGTTGTAGTTTTGCCACTGCTGGAAACATACAGTTTGGAAAACACTATTATATGTAATACTACCATAAAGAACGCCGGACAGTGGCTGTCCAAGCATGCTGGGAGTTGTACACTGTTTGGAATCCACTGCTGTTAATTTGTTGAGTGCAGGCGCAGTAGCCCGCAGCTTCATCATAGCGGTACCAGTGTTGTTTATTGTAGTAAACATGTAATAGTGTTTTACAAAACTGTGTCTCCAGCAGTGGCAAAACTACTTTGGCTGTCTGGACATGCTGGGAGTTGTAGTTTTGCAACAGCTGGAGGCACCCTGTTGGGAAACATTGGTGTAGTCTTTTTTTTTTTTTCTAGCCTTTTTTTTAGCAAGACTGGAGCAAAATGGGCAACAACGGGTCCCGACGGATCTCATTGACTATAATGGGGTCCATCAGGCACCATTATTTTTGGCGGTGAATAGCGGGAGAAAAAGATGGCTATTGCAGTAATTTTTCTCCTGCTATTCTCCTAATGGGCATTACACTGCTATGTCATAACAGTAGTGTGAAAGTAGCCTTAGTCTCTAATAGACAATGGAGCTAAGCTACACTCGCAAACCGTAACATTCACACTGCCATTATGACACAGCAGTGTGACGCCTGTTAGGAGAATAGCGGAGAAATAATGCTGCAATAGCCATCTTTTTTCCCGCTATTCGCTGGCAAAAATAATGGTGCCTGACGGACCCCATTATAGTCACTGGGATCCGCCGGGACCCGTCGTTGCCCGCTGTGCTACAGTCTTGCTAATGGCTAAATGCTAAATGCTAAAAAACAAACAATCAAAAAGAACAAGGTGAGCCTGATGGCCGTTAGCGACTGAGCACAACGGCAGTCTGAAAAGGGCCTCATTATGATGTGATGGAGAAGACCTGCAGTGTAAAGCAGTCGGGGAAGGCAGAAAAATAGTTTGAGCTTCAGATGGGAAAGCAAGAGGATTTTAGACTACACAAGTGTTTCCCAACATGGTGCTTCCAGCTGTTGCAAAACTACAACTCCCAGCATGCCAGGACAGCCAAAGGTTGTCCAGGCATGCTGAGAGTTGTAGTTTTGCCACCACTGGAGACACAGTTTGGAAAACACTATGATGGAGATTTATCATTGTTGTCTTTGGAAAGTGAGTTTTGAATATATAAAAGTCAATTGGAACTTCAGCATAGGATGGCTCAGGTGTGGTGTGGCGTAACCCCCAGTGTGCCACACTGGATCCACATAAATACTTCCTCCACCAGGAAACAGCACCCAACACGAGGTCCAGTTTAAGGTGCAAGCTGCAGGGTCTTTATTGCATCAAGATATACAATGCAACGTTATGGCTGACAAGCCTTTTTCAAGTATGAAAAAGTGGCTTTATTCCATTTCACAATTACAGGTGCAACATTTCAGCTGCCCATGCTTGAAAAAAGCTGCATGGGCAGCTGAAACGTTGCACCTGTATTTGTGAAATGGAATAGAGCCACTTGTTATTTTTTCTACATTTGGAGTGCTGCGACTATTTTGCATTGATATATATATATATATATATATATATATATATATATATATGTATATATACTGGCTGAGTATCCGGCGTTGCCCGGTTGTTCCTTCCTAATCCTTGTTGTGGAGGAAAATCAACAGAGGAAGCTTTTGACTTCATATCCCGTCCTCATATACTGTTGTCATATCCCAACCCCTTATCCCTACCTCCTATCCCGACCTCCTATCTCGACCTCCTATCCCATTTTCCTATCTCGACCTCCTATCCCAATCTCCTATTCTGACCTCCTATCCCGTCCTTCTATCTCGACCTCCTATCTCGACCTTCTATCCCGACCTCCTTTTCCGACCTCATATCCCGTCCTCATATCCCGACCCGTAATATGTGTTCCAGGTATTGAAATATCCATAGCCGTACGGAAATTAAGTGGGAACATACATTTCCCATTGATTTGTATGGGACTTTAAACAAAAACCCTGACTCTCACAATGGGGGTAGTTAAGGGTTAAATTAACTATCCTATATTTTAAGTGCACATATAAGTAACATGTGACCAAGTATTATCGAAATATCTCCAGCCATTTGGAAGTTATGCAGAAACATTTATTTCCCATATACTTTTATGGGACTTTAAACAAAAACCGTGACCCTGGCAAATGGGGGTGAGTAAGGGTTAAATTACCTACCCTATGTTTGTTGTTGACATATAAGTAACATGTGTGCCAAGTTTCATGTTAATATCTTTAGCCGTTTGGACGTGATGCTGAAACATACACACATACACACACACATTGGCCCAGATTTATCAAAGAATGTCTACGGTAGAGGTATTTTCTCATGTTTATTTGGGTGGTGGGTTTGACTAGCGTGCATCTTATTTATCAGGTTGAGGATGATCAATTGTGCGCAGCTCTGCTGTGGGTGGGAAAAAAAGCTCTACCACATACACTGTTTCTAGACACTTGGGAGGGAGGGAAGTACCGTAGACACTTTCCCGGGTCCTGAATTTGTCAGATTAGTTGTTTTTACTTACTTTCACAGAGCTGCCTGGACATTTTTACTTGCATTTTAGATGCTACAATCAAATTTGATTGCGGTGTCTAAGGGGTTAAAGCCGGGCATCACCATGATGGGTGATATCTGGCATTAGAGATGGGTCCTGGTGGCAGATAGCCACTAGGACCAACAACAAAGACGTGACCTCAAATGGCTGGAGGTGCTCAACTCCAAATGCAGTTGTGCATTTATACTGGGGGAGCAGATCCTGCCCTTGTGGTCTGTTGCTAGGGGCGATCCCCAGCATAAAAATGCATACAATGCCTGCAGCAGACTACAAGTGCCACAATAGGATCCTACACCAGATAGACGGTGTGGATGTGTAACAATTAGAATAATACAGGAATTTAGGTGCACTACTGTGGTGGATGTAAACAATTACATTGGCTAACCCTCAACACTGATGTTAAAATTGAGACATTAACCAGTACATCCTTGTATGAAGAACATACCTGAGCCCACACACCAACGCCAAGGTTTCTCAAGTGGCACAGAACCTAACACTAACCTACCTGTGTAAAAGCAAAACCAGGGGCCAGTGGACAAATACGGCAGCATTTGGCCGACTCACAGCCTCCTCCCTGGTTACCTCCAGTGTGGCTGTTTATACATACAATGGGAGGAGGAGGGCAGACTATAAGCCCCACCCAAGTTGGCTGATATAGTTGCTGGCCTCACAGGTGCACCTTAATGCTGCCTAAAAAGTGTTCAAGGCGCATTACATATGGAGTTTACACACCTCCAAGTATAAAGCCACCAGGACCACCCAGCTATGACCCGCGCTCAGCTCCTGAGCACGTGTCCTAGAAGGGGAGTGGGACGCTGTTGTCCACAAGAGGTTAAAGGTTGAATTGTGGAAGGTAGAAATGTTAGTCTCAAGCCTACTGGTAGGTGGTGTAGCATTGCTCCTAAAAAAGTACTTTTGCGCACAAAATAGCGACTTTTGACAAAAGTCGCAAATGATAAATACATGACCACTGCATGGTCAAAAAGAAAAAGTTCTACAGGTAGGCAAAAAGAGTAAAACTATCAAAAGGCGCATAAAAGTCTCAAAATATGCTGCTTGCGCCTGAACTGCGCCTAAACATAGACAAAAAAATGCTCTATAAGCAATGATAAATCTACCCCATTGAGTTTTATATTTTATTCTGTTTGGGAAGACTTTATGGGTGTCCTCCCCAGGGGAGAGCGCCCAAATTGTAATAACCCATTTTTCATGTTTTTCTTTTTCTTCTCATTTCAGAGACGAGTATGCGGAGGGAGGACTACTATGGATTTGAGGACTAAATCAATGACCAGCGTTTTTTTTATTTCTATATTTTAATAAAATGGTTTAGGGCTTGTTGGGGAGTGTTTTTGGAATAAACATTTTTTTAAACATATGTTGTGTTTTTTTATTTATTTTACAGGCTTAATAGTGGAAGGCGTCTTATAGACAGAATCCATTATTAAGCCGGGGCGTTAGCTCCAAAACCAGCTAGCGCTAGCCCCCAATTATTACCCCTGTACCCACCGCCACAGGGGTGACGGGAAGAGCCGGTACCAACAGGCCCGGAGCGTCAAACATGGCACCCCTGGGCCTAGGCGGTAACAGGCTGGTGTAATTTAGGCTGGGGAGGGCCAGCAACAATGGTCCTCGCCCACCCTGGTAACATCAGGCTGTTTCTGCTTGGTTGGTATTTGGCTGATACTTAAAATACAGGGAACCCTATGCATTTTTTTTTCAACAATAAATAAAAAAAAAATAAAAAAACGTGTGTGATTCCCTGTATTTTCAGTATCCGCCAAATACCAACCAAACAGCCTGATGTTACCAGGGTTTCTTTCCCTCCCCAGCCAAAATAACACCAGCCTGTTACCGCCTAGGCCCAGGAGCGCCATATTTGATTCTCCGGGCCTGTTGGTAACGGCTCTACCTGGCACCCCTGTGGTGGTGGGTACCAGGGTAATAACTGGGGGTTAGAGTTAGCTGGTTTTAGGGCAAATGCTAAGCCCTGGCTTGGTATTGGATTCTCTCTATAAGACACCTTCCACTACTAAGCCTGTAAAATAAATAAAAAAAACACAACACTTGTTTTAAAAATAAAATTATTCCAAAAACACTCCCCAACAAGCTCTCAAAAACCATTTTATATAAAAAATAAATAAATACTGGTCATCAAAGTAATCCACTGTAACAGAGCTGGATGAGGATCCTCTAACCTGTGTGGCTGATAACGCGGACCGTATCGGGGAGCGGAATCTAAGGAGCCGCTGGTCTTCACCAGAGCCCGCCGCAAGGCAGGATGGGCTTGCTGCGGCATCCAGGTTGCTACCCCCGGCACGGCTCGACCACACTGGTAGCTGGGCAAGGCGAGGCACCAGAGGATAAGGCAGTAGCGTAGTCAAACATAGCAGAAGGTCAAGGCAGGCGGCAAAGGTGCGGAGTCAAATAACGTAGCGGGAAGGTCTGGATACACGGGTAAGGTAACAGGCAAAATGGAAGGCTAGGGACACTGAAGATCCGGTAGGGAAGTGTGAGGTGCAGGAACTTATAATATGGTGTCAGGTGCAAACACTAATTATGGGTGAATTGGCCCTTTAAATTTCAGATCTCCGGTGCGCGCGCGCCCTAGGAGACGGGAACGAGTGCGCCAGAGTTGGGTCACAGAGGCAGCAGAGGGAGGTGAGTGACGAAATTCACATGCAAAGCGTGTCCCGCGATGCGAATCCCAGCCCCGCCTGCAGACGGGGACACAGGGATACTGCGCTCACGGCCGGAGCACAGAGTGTAACAGTACGCCCCCCCCACCTTTGGTCTCCCCCTCCTCTTGTGGTTCAGAATTTTTTTTAGAAGATTCTGGTCCAAGATATTGTCCTCTGGTTCCCAAGACCTCTCCTTTGGACCGAATCCTTCGCAATCCACAAGAAAGAAGCATTTTCCTCTGACCAGCTTGGAATCAAGAATTTCCTTAACAGCCAAAACATCAGAGGTACCAGAGATGGAGATAGGCGAGATGTCCTTTTGAGAAAAGCAGTTGTGGATGACAGGCTTCAAAAGGGAGACATGGAAGGAATCGGAATCCGGAGAGAGGAGGGCAAATGGAGGGAATAAGCCACAGGATTAAGTCATTTTTTGACTTTATAGGGACACAAAAAGTGTGAACCCAGTTTATAAGAGGGTACCTTAAAGCAGATGTATTTGGAGGATAACCACATTTTGTCCCCAGGAGAGAACTCGGGAGGAGGGCATCTTTTCCTGT
The DNA here is from genome assembly GCF_029499605.1 of Hyla sarda. Classification (NCBI taxonomy): domain Eukaryota; kingdom Metazoa; phylum Chordata; class Amphibia; order Anura; family Hylidae; genus Hyla; species Hyla sarda. The sequence continues at coordinate 165,518,109 of NC_079191.1, read as the reverse complement.
CCACTTGCGACTTCAAACGGATCGTGGCATGAAGAAGTTAGTGACGAGTCTTCTGCCAGATGAAGGCGAAATTCCGCACCACTTCCTCAGCCATAGGTACTCCGGAGAAAGAAGTAGACAAGGGAAGAGGAGGATGAAAATGAAGCCCATAGACCACAAAGAAGGATGAAGTCCCAGTGGATTCAGAATCCCTATGGTTGAAAGAAAATTCAGCCCAGAGTATAAATCGGCCCAGTCGTCTTGGCGTGCAGAGACAAAATCGCAAAGATAGTACCCCAGGACCTGATTCACCCTTTCGACCTGACCATTGGATTGAGGGTAGTAAGCCAAAGAGAAGTCCAATTTAACTTGGAGACAAGAGCAGAGGGCCCTCCAGAACTTGGAGACGAACTGGACTCCCTGATCGGAGACAATATGAGTAGGCAATCCATGGAAATGGAAGATATGACCAAGGAATAGCTTGACAAGCTGAAGTGCAGATGGTAAACCTGGCAAGGGCACAAAATGAGCCATTTTAGAAAACGGTCCACAACAACCCAGATGACCGTATTGCCGCCAGAAGAAGGAAGGTCAGTAATATAAAGTCCATTGAAAGCTCGGTCCAGGGCAGCTCAGGAACTGGCAAAGGATGTAGTAGACCAGCAGGCTTGGCACAAGGGGTCTTGTCCCAGGCACAGACTGAAGTGGAATGAACAAAGTCAATGACATCTTGTTTTAGAGTTGGCCACCAATACTGTCGAGAGATGGGTTGCAAGGACTTACATTTACTGGCATGACTGGCCAACAGAGAGGAATGACCCCATTTCAAGATTCAGGAGTAATGTAGGTCTTCCCAGGAGGCAGGTGCTGAAGACTTGCTGGTGCTGCGGAAATTAGATGATTAGGAGGTACAATATGTTGAGGGTGAGATTCTTGGTCTTGTTCTTCAGAGGATATAGATTCTAGATCCCAAAGATTCTTCTCTGCTGGGCAGAAGTGAATAAAAAAAGTCAAATCTGGAGAAGAACCGAGACCAGTGAGCCTGTTGAAGGTTGAGACGATGGGCAGTATGTAGATATAGCAAGCTCTTGTGATCAGTATAAATGGTAAGTGGATGTATAGAACCCTCCAAAAGATGACGCTATTCTACCAAGGCTAACTTAATAGCCAAGAGCTCACGATCTCCAATTGTATAATTGAGAAAGTATTAGAGAAGAAACCGCAGGTTACAGTTTTTCCTTTGGATGATTTTTGTGTCAAAACTGCACCTGCACCAACTGAAGAAGCATCCATGACCAAAATAAATGTCTTGCCTGTATCTGGTCTTGACAACACAGGAGCAGAAGCAAAGGCAGATTTTAACAGTTTGAAAGCTTTTTCAGCCTCAGGAGTACAGTCCTTATTGGTACAGTTTTATTGGTAAGAGAGACGATGGCTGCAACCAATGTGGAATAGTGTGGAATAAATTACCGATAATAATTGGCAAAGCCGAGGAAGCGTTGAATCGCTTTCAAGCCAGAAGGACGAAGCTAATCCAGTACAGCGGACAACTTGTTAGGATCCATTTGTAGACCTGGTAACAATATACCCCAGAAAGGAAGGCTGGTCTTTTCAAAAGTACACTTTTCAAGTTTTGCATTGAGATGATTGTCTCGTAGGTGCTGTTAAACTTGGCGGAGGTGAGAACATTGGGCAAGTAGACGAAAATGTCATCCAAATAGACAACAACACAGGAGTATAGGAGTCCAAATGGCAGCACCAGATACTCAAAATGTCCATCACGAGTATTAAACGCAGTCTTCCACTCGTCCCCTTCTCGTATACAAATCAAATTATAGGACCCACGAAGATCTAGTTTAGAGAAGTTCCTGGCACCCCACAGACAATCAAATAATTCAGAGATTAAAGGAAGTGGGTAGCGGTTCTTTATCATAATTTTATTCAAGCCTCGGTAGTCGATGCAAGGTCGCAGAGACTCATCTTTCTTTTCTATGAAGAAGAGCCCGGCTCTGGCAGGGGAAGAGGACTTCCTGATAAACCCCTTCTGAAGATTCTCCTGGATGTAATCAGACATAGCCTGTGTTTCAGGGACCGATAAAGGGTAGATTCTGCCACGGGGAGGTGTGGAGCCAGGCAGTAAGTCAATAGGACAGTCATATGGACGATGAGGTGGTAAGAATTCAGCTTGTTTTTCCACTAAAGACATCAGCAAAGTCCAGTAGGAACAAAGGCAAACCGGGCAGAGGACAAGAAGATGGTTTCAACTTAATCAAATTTATTTGAATACAATGGTTTTTACAATGCAGCCCCCAACGAAGAACTTCTCCCATTTTCCAATCCACCTGCGGGGCATGGAGTTGCAACCATGAAAGGCCTAGCAGGAGAGGAGAAGTACAACGAGGGAGTATATAGAAAGACAAGTGCTCCTTATGTGAGGCTCCGACTTGCATAGAAAACAGTTCAGTGTGGTACAGCACAGAGCAGTCCAGTCTTTCTCCATTGATTGTAGAGATGTATAAGGGATTCAACAAGCGAGATACAGGGAGATGATACCTATGTTCTAGGGAGGCATTAATAAAATTTCCTCTTTGGAGGGTAGAAAAAGCTGGACCGTCAAATTTAAGCGTGGAGAGGTGGTATTCACACCTAGGGAGGCCTCTCCCACAAACCCTAGGTGCGAGCATTTCCCTGTGACTGTGGACGTAGAGGACAATCTTTTAGGAAATGATCCACACTGGCGGAGTAGAGGCATAGATTCTCAGTTTGTTGGCAAGTTCTTTCCTGCAGGGTAAGGCGAGACCGATCCACTTACATAGCCTCCACTACGGGATGCAAGTTAGAAGGTTGCGGTGGTTGCTGAAAGACAGGTGCCAGATGACTGTTACGCCAAGCGCTCCGGGTCCCTGCTCCTCCCTGGAGCGCTCGCGGCATTCTCCTCTCTGCAGCGCCCCGGTCAGACCTGCTGACCGGGAGCGCTGCACTGTCACTGCCGGCGGGGATGCGATCCGTGTAGCGGGACGCGCCCGCTCGCGGGTTGCATCCCAATCTACTCACCTGTCCCGTTCCCCGGCTGTCACGTTCTGGAGTGCGCGGCTACGCTCTCTAGGGCGCGCGCGCGCCGACTCTCTAAGATTAAAAGGGCCATTGCACCACTAATTGGTGCCTGGCCCAATCAGTGTTAATTAACTCCTACCTGCTCCTTGCTTATAAAAACCCACTTCCCCTTCCTGTCATTTGCCGGATCTTGTTGCTTCAGTGCCTAGTGAAAGCATTTTGTGTATGCCCTTACCAGTGTTACCAGACCTTCTGCCGTTACCCTTGACTACGAACCTTGCCACCTGCCCTGACCTTCTGCCAAGTCTGACCTCGCCTCTGTCTAGTCCTCCTGTCCCACGCCACTCTCAGCAGTCAGCTTTGCGGCGGGCTCTGGTGAAAACCAGTAGCAACTTAGAACCGGTCCACCGGTACGGTCCACGCCAATCCCTCTCTGACACAGAGGATCCACCTCCAGCCTGCCGAATCCTGACAATGAGGAAAGCGCCGAGGTCGTGCAGACTCCTTTTCTTGGTGAAGTTCCTCGAATATCCATCCGGGATGCCAACAGTATAAGATCATTTAAGGTAGAAGGCAATTCCCGGGCAGCAAGGGCATCCTTGATATGACTGGATAGGCCTTTCTTGAAGGTGGCGCAGAGAGCTTCATTGTTCTACGATAACTCTGATGCCAGGGTACGAAATTAAATGGCATACTCGCCCACAGATTCAGTAATCACATCACTGCTATCCCAAAGCGGAGTTGCCCAGGCCAAAGCTCTTCCAGTTAGGAGACTGATGACGAAGGCCACCTTTGCTCGTTCCGTAGGGAACTGTGCCATGAGTTCAATGTATATGGAGCACTGAGTCACAAAACCCAGACAGGACTTGGGATCCCTCTCATATTTCTCTGGAAGAGACAAGCGGAGTTTCATTCCGGAGGAGACGGTAGCAGCGGGAGGCAGCAGTGGAGCAGGAGGAGGCTGTGTTCGTGAGGGTTGCTGCTGAGCAGTTAGCAACTGCTGCATCATGGCGGATAACTGGCTCAACTGCTGTGCTTGCTGGGCCAACTGCTGTGACTGGAGTGCCATGATAGAAGTGAGATCCGGATTATGTGGCAGAGGAACCCGAGCGGGATCCATGGCCGGATCTTGCTGTAACAGAGCTAGATGTGGATCCTCTAACCTATATGGCTAATTACATGGACCGTATTGGGGAGCGGAGTCTAAGGTGCCGCTGGTCTTCACCAGGGCCCGCCGCAAGGCAGGATGGGCTTGCTGCGGAAGGCGACACCCAGGTCGCTACCCCCGACACGGCTCGACCACACAGGTAGCTGGGCAAGGCGAGGTACCAGAGGATAAGGCAGTAGCATAGTCAATCGTAGCAAAAGGTCAAGGCAGGCAAGGTATAGAGTCAAATAACATATCGGAAAGGTCTGGATACACGGGTAAGGCAAAATGGAACGCTTAATCTCAGGCTAGGGACACTGAAGATCCGGCAGGGAAGTATGGGAGGTGCAGGGACTTATAATGTGGTGTCAGATGCAAACACTAATTATGGGCGCACTGGCCTTTTAAATTTCAGAGATTCGTCGTGTGCGCTCCTTAGGAGACGAGGACCTGTGCGCCGGAGCTGAGACACAGAGGCAGCGGAGCGTGGTGAGTAACGGGCTGGGATTCGCATGCAAGCACGTCCCACAATGCGAATCCCAGCACCGCCGGCAGACGGGGACACAGGGACACTGCGCTCATGGCCGGAGCTTGCAGCTGGAGCACAGAGTGTAACAAACACCAAATCTGAAGTAGTCCTCCGCATACACGGATCTAAAACGGGATGAAAAGATAAAAGATAAACACAAAAAATGTTTAGTACATTTTGGGCGCTCTCCCCTGGTAAGAATGCCCATAAAAACAGTGATTCCAAACAGAAAGCCTCCAGATGTTGCTAAACTACAACCCCCATCATTCCCAGACAGCCTTTGGAAATTATGGGAGTTGTAGTTTAGCAACAGCTGTAGTCTCTGTGTTCTGGAACTACAACCCATTCATTCCCAGATATGATTTGCTAGTCTGGAAATGATGGGAGTTGTAGTTTATCAATAGCTGGAGGCTGTCCCTCTGTGCTGGTACTACTATTCCCATGATGGGAGTAGTAGTACCTGTTGCTAAACTACAACTTCCATAATTTCCAGACAGGCAAATGATATTTGGGAAAGATGGGAGTTGTCCCTCTGCACTGGTACTACAACTCCCATCATGGGAGTTGTAGTACAAGCGCTGCAACAGACTCCCACAGCCAGGGATGTGCAGGAGCCATTCCTGTCGTCCCTCCTCTCTGTGGTGTTACTACAACCACCTACATGGACCAGACATCTTATACGGTACCTATGTACCTGTGGGTCCCCATAGCCAGAGTCCCTAGAACATAGGTATCCCTGTGATGTAGTTTACCCCTTGTCGCCTCTATTCCAGCTCATAGACCAGTAATTTATTTAAGGTTAATGTAAATAGGTTAATATATATGTAAATAAATGGTTAATTACCGGTTCCATAGCGTTGCAGGACCTGCGGGTCACATGACTAGGTAAACTCTATGGTATTAAGCTTAAGGACCTTTGGAGGCCCTGTGACGTAAGCAATCCCATTACTCTCTGTAATGGTGAGTGACAGATGCTCAGACCAATAGGATTCACCCCGCCCCCTGCCCATATAAGGGAGCGGCGGCCATTTTCTCGCTCTCTTGTTCCTGCGCAGCCAAGCTGTGAGCAGCTCTCTTGCTCCTGTACTCCTGACGTGGAAAGACCTGTACAGCAACTAACACAGTGAGTTAGGCCTGAGTCTTGCGGCAACAGTCGGATCATTCAAGATATAGAGTGTATCAATTCCCAGACACTCTGCAGCATCACCGAACCTAATAATACCCCTAAATCCGGACGGATCTGCAAATATCTACCCTAAATTCAGAGACTGTATACATAGCTCAAGGTCCGCAACAACTGTCAGTCACTAAGCAATATAAGGACTGTTTGTACGAAACTGTTACTGTGCCTTGGATGTATCGCAAGCACTTAAGTAAAGTTGTTCAAGTTCAAGTTCAATCTCCTTGTGGACATTCAGTCATTTCACGCACCTATCATTACTGGGAAGGGCGGCGATAGGCCGGAGCATAGCCTCAGCATAACAGCCCTCAGCCTGGCGTCACGAACTATAGGGTTAATATTAACCCCTCATATACCGATACCATACCACCACTACCATACTCCCCCCAAGGGCTACCACATAGTAGTATCACCGCAGCACTGAGGGATGGCAGGAATGGCTCCTGCACATCCCTCGGCTGCAGGAGGCTACTGCAGCGCTTGTATTGCAACTCCCAATGATGAGAGTTGTAGTACCAGCACAGAGGGACAGATTGCAGCGGATCTCACTCCTGAGACCCGCTGTGATCTTCACTTATCAGGCAGAGTAGCAGACAGCATCAGCGCTCGTTCCCCGTCCAGCAGGGAATTAATCTTTGCCCAGGGTTGCACCATGTGACCAATCAGGGCTCTCGGCGGGGGATTTGACTTGCGCTGCAGAGATTCCCCCACCAGGAGTCAGCAGGCTGGCCTTAGAGTGATGCCGCAGGCTTCCCTGGTTGATTAGAACAGAGGGGGCGCACAGGGGGGCACAGGGGCCAATATTGTAATGAGTACTGCCCACTATGTGGCACAGGCAGGCTCATCATTGGAAGCCGATAACTACAGTGTTGTGTGTCCCCAGTGGTGGCAAAACTACAACTCCCAGCATTCCCGCACAGCCTAAGGCTGTCCGGGCATGCTGGGAGTTGTAGTTTTTCCCCTGCTGGGGACATATTGTTTGGAGACCACTGTGCATGCTATAATAGCATAAAGAATGCCGGTGGGGATCGTGATCTTGTCTGAAATACCTGATCTCCGCAGGCATTCTTTATGCTAGTATAGCATGTACAGTGGTCTCCAAACTATGTGTCTCCAGCAATGGCAAAATTAATGAATATTCATGAGGGGTTTCTCGTCAGGCTGGAGCAGGATGGTGGCGGGAGGGAGAAAACTCCTGTTGCATTGTGGGCAGTAGTGACTTCTGAGCCTAATATGGCTGCCTAATGCAGCTCTATGGGCTCGAAATTCACACTAGCTGAAAGAACTACTGAGCTTCCTTCCTCAGGAAGGAATTGCAGATGAACAGAGAAAGACAGAAAACGCAAGTATATTGGAAAGTTATATAACTTTTGTTTCTGCTGTATGGGAAAAGCAATTTTTGTGCTCTGCATATCTCCTTTAACCCCTTAAGGACCCAGCCCAAATATACCTTAAGGACCCGGCCATTTTTTGAACATCTGACCACTGTCACTTCAAGCATTAATAACTCTGGGATGCTTTTACATTTCATTCCGATTCCGAGATTGATTTTTTGTGACATATTCTACTTTATGTTAGTGGTAAAATTTTGTCGATACTTGCATCATTTCTTGGTGAAAAATTCCAAAATTTGATGAAAAAATATAAAATTTTGCATTTTTTTAACTTTGAAGCTCTCTGCTTATAAGGAAAATGGATATTCCAAATAAATTATACATTGATTCACATAAACAATATGTCTACTTTTTGTTTGCATCATAAAGTTGACATGTTTTTACTTTTGGAAGACATCAGAGGGCTTCAAAGTTCAGCAGCAATTTTCCAATTTTTCACAAAATTTTCTAAATCAGAATTTTTCAGGGACCAGTTCAGTTTTGAAGTGGATTTGAAGGGCCATCATATTAGAAATACCCCACAAATGATCCCATTATAAAAACTGCACCCCTCAAAGTATTCAAAATGACATTCAGTAAGTGTGTTAACCCTTTAGGTGTTTCACAGGAATAGCAGCAAAGTGAAGGAGAAAATTCAAAATCTTCATTTTTTACACTCGCATGTTCTTGTAGACCCAGTTTTTGAATTTTTACAAGTGGTAATAGGATAAAAAGCCCTCAAAATTTGTAACCCAATCTCTCTCGAGTAAGGAAATACCTCATATGTGTATGTCAAGTGTTCGGCGGGCGCAGTAGAGGGCACAGAAGGGAAGGAGCGACAATGGGATTTTGGAGAGGGAATTTTTCGGAAATGGTTTTTGGGGGGAATGTCACATTTAGAAAGCCCCTATGGTGCCAGAACAGCAGAAAACACCACATGGCATACCATTTTGGAAACTGCACCCCTCAAGGCACGTAACAAGGGGTCCAGTTAGCCTTAACACCCCACAGGTGTTTGACAACTTTTTGTTAAAGTCGGATGTGTAAATGGAAAAAAAAAATTCACACTAAAGAGCAGTTTTTCCGCCAAATTTACTATTTTTACAAAGGGTAATGGGAGACAATGCCCCCCCAAATTTGTAACCCCATCTCTTCTGAGAATGGAAATAACCCATGTTAGGACGTAAAATGCTTTGCGGGCGAACTACAATGCTCAGAAGAGAAGGAGTCACCTTTGGCTTTTTGAAAGCAACTTTTGCTGAAATGGTTTTTTGGGGGCATGTCGCATTTAGGAAGCCCCTGTGGTGCTAGAACAAGAAAAAATACCCTAATTTCATACTATTTTGGAAACTAAACCCCTCAAGGAACGTAACAAGGGGTCCGCTGAGCCTTAACACCCCACAGGTGTTTGACTACTTTTCGTTAAAATTGGATGTGTAAATGAATAAAAAAATTTTTTTTACTAAAATGCAGTTTTTCCCCTAAATTTTACATTTTTACAAGGGGTAATAGGAGAAAATGACCCCCAAAATATTTGTAACCCCATTTATTCTGAGTATGGAAATACCCCATGTTAGGACGTAAAATGCTCTGCTGGCGAACTACAATGCTCAGAAGAGGAGGAGCGCCATTGAGCTTTTGGAAAGAGAATTAGTTTGGAATGGTAGTCCGGGGCCATGTGCGTTTACAAAGCCCCCCGTGGTGCCAGAACAGTGGACCCCCCCACATGTGACCCCATTTTGGAAACTACACCCCTCACAGAATTTAATAAGGGGTGCAGTGAGTATTTACACCCACAGATCTTTGGAACAATGGGCTGTGAAAATTTAAAATTACATTTTTCATTTTTACGGACCACTGTTCCAAAAATCTGTCAGACACCTGTGGGGCGTAAATTCTCAATGTACCCCTTATTATATTATGTGTAGTTTCCAAAATGGGGTCAAATGTGTCAGGGGTCCTTTGTTCTGGCACTATGGGGGCTTTGTAAACACATGTGGCCTTCAATTCCGGACAAATTTTCATTACAAAATCCCAATGGCGCTCCTTCTCTTCTGAGCATTGTAATTCGCCTGCAGAGCACTTTAAATTCACATATGGGGTATGTTCTTACTCAGAAGAGATGGAGTTACAAATTTGGGGGGGCTTTTTTCCTATTTCCCCTTGTGAAAATGAAAAATTTAGGGTAACACCAGCATTTTAGTGAAAAAATATAATTCTTTTCATTTTCCCATCCAACTTTAATGAAAATTCGTCAAACACCTGTGGGGTATTCAGGCTCACTATACCCCTTGTCACGTTCAGTGAGGGGTGTAGTTTCCAAAATGGGGTCACATGTAGGTATTTAATTTTTTTATGCATTTGTCAGAACCGCTGTAAAATCAACCACCCATGTGCAAATCACCAATTTAGGCCTCAAATGTACATGGTGCACTCTCACTCCTGAGCCTTGTTGTGTGCCTGCAGAGCATTTTACGCCCACATCTGGGGAATTTCCGTACTCAGGAGAAATTGCGTTACAAATTTTGCAGGTCTTTTTTTCCTTTTACCGCTTGTGGAAATAAAAAGTATGGGGCAACACCAGCATGTTAGTGTAAACATTTTTATTTTTTTACACTATCAGGCTGGTGTAGCCCCCAACTTTTCCTTTTCACAAGCGGTAAAAGGAAAAAAAGACCACCAAAATTTGTAGTGCAATTGCTCCCGAGTTCGGCGATACCCCATATATGGCCCTAAACTGTTTCCTTGAAATACGACAGGGCTCCGAAGTAAGAGAGCACCATGCGCATTTGAGGACTAAATTAGGAATTGCATAGGGGTGGACATAGGGGTATTCTACGCCAGTGATTCCCAAACAGGGTGCATCCAGCTGTTGCTAAACTTCCAGCATGCCTGGACAGTCAGTGGCTGTCCAGAAATGCTGGGAGTTGTTGTTTTGCAACAGCTGGAGGCTCCGTTTTGGAAACCCCGCCGTACAAGACGTTTAACATTTTTTATTGGGGGGGGGGGGGCAGTGTAAGGGGGTGTATATGTAGTGTTTTACCCTTTATTATGTGTTAGTGTAGTGTAGTGTTTTTAGGGTACATTCATACTGATGTGTTACGGTGAATTTCCCGCTAGGAGTTTGCGCTGCGGCGAAAAATTTGCTGCAGCCCAAACTTGAAGCAGGAAATTTACTGTAAACCTGCCCGTGTGAATGTACCCTGTACGTTCACATGGGGGGCAAACCTCCAGCTGTTTCAAAACTACAACTCCCAGCATGTACTGACAGACCATGCATGCTGGGAGTTGTACTTTTGCAACAGCTGGAGGCACACTGGTTGGAAAACCTTCACTTAGGTTCTGTTACCTAACTCAATATTTTCCAACCAGTGTGCCTCCAGCTGTTGCAAAACTACAACTCCCAGCATGTACTAATCACTGAAGGGCATGCTGGGAGATGTAGTTATGCAACAGCTGGAGGTACCCAACTACAACTCCCAGCATGCCGAGACAGCTGTTTGCTTTCTGGGCATGCTGGGAATTTTAGTTTTGCAACATCTGGAGAGCTACAGTTTTTAGACCACTGCACAGTGATCTCCAAACTGTGGACCTCCAGATGTTGCAAAACTACAACTCCCAGCATGCCCAGACAACAAACAGCTATGTGGGCATGCTAGGAGTTGTAGTTTTGCAACATCTGGAGGGCTACAGTTAGAGACCACAGTCTCAGACTGTAGCCCTCCAGATCAACTTACCGGCTTCCGTAGGATCCCGGGAGCCATCCTCTTCAGACGCACGTCACGCCGCCCCGCCGATCAACGTCGCCGCAGCCTCCGGATCGGTAAGTGGACATCGGCGCCTGGTCCCCTTCGGTTCCCCATTCTGCCCCGCCTATTGTGGGTGGGCAGGACTGGGAAAACGAAAGTTAACCCCCCCGCCCCAGGTCTGCTATTGGTCGTCGCCTCTGACGATCAATAGCAGACCAATAGCAGGGATAGGAGGGGTGGCAACCCTGCCACCTCACTCCTATGCCTACAGGGGGATCGTGGGTGTCTAAGACAACAGCGATCCCCCTTCTATTCCGGGTCACAATAGACCCGTATGACCCGGAATCGGTCCTTAAGTACCAGGACGTCAAGGCATATCCATACGCCCTAGGTCCTTAAGTGGTTAAGTACCAGGATGCAAGGGCGTATCTGTACGCCCTTCAATATTAATGGGTTAAAATTTGTATCTAACATTTTGGCCAAACTGACTTCTGCTTTTGCAATAAAAGATAACATATACTCCCTACTGGGTTGGTGTGTTAGCAGTACTTAAATTTGATAACTTCAATGTTTACTACATAGACCATGGTACCCCAAGCCTTCTTCAAACTTCAATGATGACTGCAGAATATCCTAAATAAAAGGAGGCCTTAAAATCCACTCAGTGTTCCATCATGTCTGAGGGCTGTGTTGAAATCACTTAGCATTCTAGTGAACATATTATTTCTAAAAATGTCGGAAATGTCAGAAATATTTTTTATGTTTTTAGGGTACATATAATGGGGTGTTTCTGACATAAAGGCCTCTTATATCCATTTCAGTACTTATTTGGTCTACACAATGTAAATTTTTTATCATATTTGGCTTTTTTCCAGTTGGATATACTAAAAGTGGCAGAATTTTCACTGTAAATCCACACATAAAAAAAATATGTGCCAAATTTTACGCAGTGTGAACCGAGCCTAAGCCTTCTACTGTTTAAAAAAAAGTAAAATGATGTTAACAGATGATATAAAGTAAACTGATTTTGACAAGACCAGGCAAACTATCTAATGTGTATGGGGGCCTCCCAACTCTCCCCTGGTAGATGAAGTTGGGGGTAGATAAGGGTAAGGAATGGTGGCTTTAAATTGTTCTATCTTTTTTTTTTTTTTATATATAGGGGATAAGCCTTCACCTCTCTCATTCAAAGCACATCATAAGGGTAATATCTCAAGACTCTTCTAACCTTTAGTCTCTCCTAACTTAACCTTATGCTTTACCTGAGCATTGAGAAAAATAAACAAATATTTGTCACTTTAATGAAAATTGTGAAAATATTTTGATTACAATAAGTTCTTTCTTCATCCAATTTTTGTATTCCCCCCCCCCCCCCCCGGAAATTCACTAAAATAAGTGTATTCTCAGGAAAACCTAAGTAGCAGACTTAAAATAAAAGGGCGATGGGTATCTATTCTTTGCCTAGAATTCAAACTAGTATTTAATCGTATGTGAGTGCCAGGAACAAAAAGTAAAAATAGTTATTAGGGGCTTTATGGAAACTATAAGAATGAACGGAAAGCCAAATAAGAAAAAGACAATTTAGGGTTGGACAGCTGCCCTTAGATCTTGAAATAATAAAACTCAAGCAAGTAATGTAATTTGTGATCAACGAAAGCTGTCAGAAACCCTGCTGTTCGTTTACTTTTTAAGTGTAGGTTAAGCAGCCTAGAGAGATTTATGACATCTCTTGTTTAAACACTTCCACAGCTCATTGTAAATGAACAATTTTCTTTTCCACAATCATAAACGCATAGTATGTACAACCCATAATTCTTGTTCATAGCTACCAATGGTACCATCACAATACAGGAACCTGGAAACCTGCATGTCAGTATCAAGGTCATACACAGATCGGACATAACATTAAAACCACATGCTTCATGCTCTATAGACCAGCCACCAAAACAATTCTGACCCTAGCGTAAAAGTGTTTTTGTGGTATTTGGCCAAGACATTAACAGCAGATTCCTTATGTCCTTTTAGGTTATAAGTTGACCTTCATGAATAAGACTTGTTATAAGACTTAGGTTATAAGTTGACTTTCATGAATACGCTTATGGAATAATAAGCACCCAAGACTAGCTGTGTTTACCTTATGGTTACATATGTTACAAAGCCAAACATCTAGTGCGCTGTCTTCAGCTGGTCTTACAGTTAACATGTCCCATTGACAAAAAAAGACAACTTTCAGGACATAGCAATTTTCTATATCTGTGGCCTCCCTCTATTCTAACCTTGTAAAACAGTTTATCAATCCATATGATATGCCAGATCTAGACAATTTCCTCCATCGGCTCTTTCAATCTTTCATTTGTTCAAAAATGATCCTTTAGACAGCAGATCTTTAAGATTTCTCATTGATCACTGATCAATGCTCCCTTGCATAACCCTGACTGGCATAGTAATATATTACTTCTTCCCCATCTTTGCTCTGTTTCCAATACAGTTACTATTTACAATAAGTTAAACAAAGTTTTGCTGAACAAATCCTTGCCAGAAAGTGTTATTTGCATATCTGGGAGCTGGAGCTGGACAGTCAATTCTCAGATGAAGATGCACATTTTATTCTCTCACACATGGTTTTACTAGATGACTTCACACATTCTTTCCAGACCCTGAACCGATAGCACAAGACTTTAACCTCTTAAAGACTCAGCCCATTTTAACCTTAATGCCTTACCGACCACTGACGCATTTACACATCCTTGTGCCGTTACCGGGGTATGGCACGGGCTCTCGGCTCGAGCCCGCGTCATACCGACCAGCCCTCAGCGTATTCCTGTAGCTGAGGGTGGGCATTAATAGCCGACATGCGGCGATCGCCATAGCCAGCTATTAACCCTTTAGATCGGTGCAGTCAAAGTAGACAGCTGTGCCTGAAGGAAGCTGTAAACACTCTCTGGTGATCCAGTGGGGTGGATCCCCCCCCCCCCCCCCCTCAGCACGATCATGAAAAAGTGTAAGAAAAAAAGTTTCATAAAATTTTTAAAAACACATTAACCCCTTCCGTATTAAAAGTTCATATCCCCACTTTTCCCAAATTCCATATAAAAGATTTAAAACATAATAAAAATAAACAACATATTGCCCCATGCGTAAATGTCCGAACTATAAAAATATAATATTAATTAAACAGCATGGTCAATGGCATATACGTAAAAAAATACCAAAGTCCAAAATTGAGAATTTTTGGTCACTTTGTATACTCAAAAAAAATGTATTAAAACCGATCAAAAAGTCCCATCAAAACAAAAATGGTACCGTTGAAAACTTAAGATCATGGAGCAAAAAAATGAGCCCTCATACCGCCTCATATATGGAAAAATAAAAAGTTATAGTGGTCATAAGAGATATTAAACCTACAAATTTTCATGCATAAAGTTATAATTTTTTAACAGAAGTAAAACAAAATCAAACCTATATAAGTTTGGTATCATTTTAACCGTATGGACCTACAGAATAAAGATAAGGTGTCATTTTTACTGAAAAGTGCACTGCGTAGAAAAAAAAGTCCCAAAAAGTTACAAAATGCTTTTTTTTTTTTCAATTTAGCCCCACAAATATTTTTTTTCTGGTTCCGCCATAGATTACCGTATATGGTAAAAAATTTTATGTCAAATTGGTGGCGCAGAAAACAAGCCCTCATATGAGTTTGTAGGTGGAAAATCAAAAGTGTCATGATTTTTTAAAGGTGAGGAGGAAAAAACTAAAGTGCAAAAATGAAAAAACCTGTGGTCCTTAAGGAATTAGGACTCAAAACAATTTTAGTTTTTGCACTTTCATTTTTTTCCTCCTCCCTTCAAAAATCATAACACGTTAAATTTTGCACCTACAGACCCATATCAGGGCTTGTTTTTTGCATCGCCAATTGTACTTTGTAATGACATCACTTATTTGACAAAAAAAATTATGTGTGGGGTGAAAAAAAAACACCATTTAGCAACTTTTTAGAGCTTCGTTTCTACTCAGTGCACTTTTCAATATGATTATTTGTGATTATTTATATTTTTTATTACATTACTTTATTTAAAAAATGCAAAATGAGGATGGGCTTATTCACATTTATTAACTTTTTTTTCACACTTTTTAATATTTTTTTAGCCCCCTTGGGGGTTATACCATGCAATCTTCTGATTGCATATACTGATTAATGCTATGCCATTGTTATAGTCATGACAGGTGGTGGATCCTCTGGGCCTGTGTGAATAATGACGTGAGCCATGCCAGGGAGCCATGCCAGAGCCCAGACCCCATGGACTTCTGTCTCACCAGATTAGATTCTTGTTCAGAACTTGCCCAGGTTTGCTGGCCAAATTCAAATAGATTTCTTTTGGAAACCTGCTACTTCCAGCCAGGCCTGTGGTTACTTTTTCAAACACCCTGCAGCCAGCCAGTGCTGCTGGTCAAATTCAAATTGATATTTTTGAAAACCTGCTGAGCGGGTGTCCAGCCTCCGCGCTCCACAAAGTGAACACTACACTACCTCTGTGTAACGGCAGTGGTGAAGTGGATCCTCTGAACCTGTGTGGATGATGGTGTGGGCCATACCAGGCAGTTGGGTCTAAGGTGCCACTGGTTTTTACCAGAACCTGCCACAAAGCAGGATGGACTTGCTGCAGCAGGTGGCACCCAGGTCGCTACACCTGGCACGACTCGTCCACACAGGTAACTGGGAGGTAGTGTGGCACAGAAGGAGACTGGCAGAATGTGGCAAGATGGCAGTAGGTAAGGGCAGGAACACAGGTGCAGGTAGGAAGGTAGCAAGGAACAGGTACACAGTAACGGAGACACAAAATATTCACTATGGCAAAAGACAACCAAAGATCCAGCCGGGAACCAAGGGAGGAGCTGATATTTAAGGACCAGGGTGCAGGTGTAGACACTTGACTAAAATAGCACTGGTCCTTTAAGAGTGAGAGCTACAGCGCGCGTGTGCCCTAGGAGGCGGGGGGCATGTGCACCGGGGCTGTGAAGACAGGGAGGTGAGTGACAAGCTGGGATTCACATGCGGGCACATCCCGCGATGCGAATCCCAGCCCTGCTGGCAGTGGGGACGTGACAGAGCGTTCACGGCCAGCGTGTCTGGCCGGAGAGTGGATGTTACAGCCATAGCATATCATTGATCAGTGTTATCGGTGCTTTGCTGCTCCAGCCTGCATGGCAGGCTTGGAGCAATAGAAAACTGATCGGGCGGCGAGGAGCCAGGCAAGTGCCCTGTCGCTGTCCTCTCAGCTGATCGGGACATCGCAATTTTTTTGCAATAGTCCCGATCAGCTCCGCTGAGCTGCCAGGATTCTTTCACTTTCATTTTAGACACAGCAATCACTTTTGATTGTGGCATCTAAAGGGTTAATGCCAGGCATCGTCCCAATCGAGGATACCCAGCATTAACCCTGGGTCCTGGCTGCTGATAGCAGTCGGGAACCACCGGGTTTGAAACATTCTCCGCTCATGAGCATGCTTTAAAGCCCGGTAACAGGACTCAGGATCTACATGTACACCCTGAGTCCTTAAAGGAGATATCCAGTGGTGAACAACTTATCCCCTATCCTAAGGATAGGGGATAAGTTGCAGATCGCGGGGGGTCCGACCGCTGGGGCACCTTGCGATCTCCTGTATGGAGCCCCAACAACCCGCGGGAAGGGGGCGTGTTGACCTCCGCATGAAGTGGCGGCCAACACGCCCCCTCAATACAACTCTATGGCAGAGCCGGAACGCTGCCTTCGGCAATCTCCGGCTCTGCCATAGAGATGTATTGAGGGGGCGTGTCGGCTGCCATTTCGTGCGGTTGTCGACACCTGCTATCTGGCTGGAGAGCCTGGCCCCCGTACAGAGAGATCGCAGGGGGCCCCAGCGGTCGGACCCCCGCGATCTCAAACTTATCCCCTATCCTTAGGATAGGGGATACGTTTTTCACCACTGGACTACCCCTTTAAGTACCAAGACGCCAGGGCATATCTGTACGCCCTGCATCATTAAGTGGTTATTATTATTATTATTAATATTAATTAATTTATTAGATTGCTACCTATCTATGTATTTTCTTTTGTCTATGTATCGATTCATTGTTCACAAATGCCCTAGATGAAAGACTTACTAAGAGGGAGATTTATCAAAACCTTGATAGAGGAAAAGTTGCCCAGTTGCTCATAGCAACCAATCAGATCGAATCTTTCATTTTTAACAAGGCCTCTGCAAAATGAAAGAGGCCATCTGATTGGTTGCCATGGGCAACTGGGCAACTTTTCCTTTGCACAGGTTTTGATAAATCTCCCCCATAATATTTTCTTTTGTCTGGAGATATATTTTAACTTACTCTTTAAACTTAGAGGCAGGGGTGGACTGAAAACTCATTAGGCCCCCGGGCCATAGAGGATCATGGGATCCCCGTGCGCCACTCACCCATGTGTAATTACCGCCCATGTGATTAAACGTAGGATTTCCCTTTAAATAGCTATAGCTCTTTCAATCTTCTTCCTACAGATGCATATGAAGCTTGTTTTTGCACCACTAATTGTACTTTGTAACTAGACAATATGGAGAGAAAAAGCAGGAATCGCACTCACCAGACCGATGAATCCAAGATAGGAAACGTTCTTCCAAGTTGTGGATGGTGCAGCAAACAAAGAAACATATGTTCCAATTGCGGGGAGGGAGAGCAGCCGCTCTCAGGACGCGGGGGCACATCACTGAATAGTAACTAGTTTTGTGGCCAAGTGTGTACACGCTTGGCCGGAAAAAGTGTCCTCTGACGCGAAACTAGTTGCCATCCAGTGGTGTGCCCCCGTGTCATGAGAGCGGCTGCTCTCCCTCCCCGCAATTAGAACATATGTTTCTGTGTTTGCTGCACCTTCCACAACTTGGAATAAAGTTTCCTATCTTGGATTCATCGGTCTGGTGAGTGTGATTCCTGCTTTTTCTCTCCATATTGTCTATTTGGCATACATTTGCTTCTTTCCTGAATCGGCACCTCCAGTGCAGTCCACAGCATTTGTCCACCATTAGCAGTGAAGACATACCTGGCTAATAGTACTGAGAGCTTAGCAGTGCCTGATAGCTACCTGTTCCTGTTTTTTCATTCTGTACTTTGTAACTACATCACTCATTTTATCACAAAAGCAAAAAAAAAAAAAAAAAAAAAATATATATATATATATATATATATATATATATATATATATTTATATATATATATATATATATATATATATATATATATATATATATATACCAAGCTAAAAATTCTGCAGCACTCCAAAGGCAGTGAATAAATGGTGGATTTATTTAGCCCAACGGCATAGCAACGTTTCGACTGCCCACTTGCAGCCTTTCTCAAGCTTGCAAGTGGGCAGCCGAAACGTTGCTATGCCGTTGGACTAAATAAATCCACCATCTTTTCACTGCCTTTGGAGTGCTGCAGAATTTTTTGCTTGGTATCTACAATTGACCCGTCACCTGGGACAACGACCTGCTGGCACCTGGCATCTTCTTTCTATTTTTGGGTTAAGCTGCTTCCATTTTCTTCATATATATATATATATATATATATATATATCATAGAAAAAATCCGCAGCACTACTCAGCTCAGTCCGTTTAATGGTGCCAGCGCTCCAACCCGATCAGGGTTCCTCGTAATGTAGGAAATTAAACAAGCGCAGCACTCAAATTAAATAAAGTGCATTTATTTGTTCATGTCCCAATACAGCAACATTTCTGCCCCTATGGAGCCATTTTCAAGCCTGTGATACACACAATCTAAGGGGTTTAAATACCCAGTTCTAGTGCAATATTCCACATCATATGATTCACATCAATCAATTACAAGAAATTATAAACATATTAAGTGAAATATATAAATAAATTACATCTCATATTGTGTTTTACAAAAATATAAAGTGCATATTATAGTGTGATACTGTGCATAATTGTGCAGATTAAAAACAATGCTTGAAAATACACCATCTCAGGTATACTCATATAACAACATCTAATTATTAATTATACTCATATGTACATAATTATGTATCAATATTAGTATAAGTTCAGGGAGATATTACTCACTCGCTCTGTTAATGGCGGCGCTGGCGTGGGTGAAAAGTACACTGCGCATGTGTGTATAGATTAGAAGGTGTTACGCCTAGCGCTCCGGGTCCCCGCTCCTCCCCGGAGCGCTCACGGCGTCTCTCTCCCCGCAGCGCCCCGGTCAGTCCCGCTGACCGGGAGCGCTGCACTGTCATGGCCGTCGGGGATGCGATTCGCACAGCGGGACGCGCCCGCTCGCGAATCGCATCCCAGGTCACTTACCCGTCCCGGTCCCCTGCTGTCATGTGCTGGCGCGCGCGGCTCCGCTCTCTAGGGCGCGCGCGCGCCAGCTCTCTGCGACTTAAAGGGCCAGCGCACCAATGATTGGTGCCTGGCCCAATTAGCTTAATTGGCTCCCATCTGCTCCCTGCCTTTATCTGACCTCCTCCCATGCACTCCCTTGCCGGATCTTGTTGCCTTGTGCCAGTGAAAGCGTTTAGTGTGTCCAAAACCTGTGTACCTGAACTTCTGCTACCCATCCTGACTACGAACCTTGCCGCCTGCCCCCGACCTTCTGCTACGTCTGACCTTGCCTCTGCCTAGTCCTTCTGTCCCACGCCTTCTCAGCAGTCAGCGAGGTAGAGCCGTTGCTAGTGGATACGACCTGGTTGCTACTGCCGCAGCAAGACCATCCCGCTTTGCGGCGGGCTCTGGTGAAAACCAGTAGCCTCTTAGAACCGGTCCACTAGCACGGTCCACGCCAATCCCTCACTGACACAGAGGATCCACTACCTGGAAGCCGAATCGTGACAGTAGATCCGGCCATGGATCCCGCTGAGGTGCCGCTGCCAAGTCTCGCTGATCTTCCCACGGTGGTCGCTCAGCAATCGCAGCAGATTGCCCAACAAGGACAGCAGCTGTCGCAGTTGACCGCCATGTTACAGCAACTTCTGCCTCTGCTACAGCAGCAACCATCTCCTCCGCCAGCTCCTGCACCTCCTCCGCAGCGAGTGGCCGCTCCTAACCTACGCTTGTCCCTGCCGGACAAATTTGATGGGGACTCTAAACTCTGCCGTGGATTTTTGTCTCAGTGTTCCCTGCATATGGAGATGTTGTCGGACTTGTTTCCTACAGAACGGTCTAAGGTGGCGTTCGTAGTAAGCCTTCTTTCAGGAAAGGCCTTGTCTTGGGCCACACCGCTCTGGGACCGCAATGATCCTGCCACAGCCACAGTCCAGTCCTTCTTCGCTGAAGTCCGAAGTGTCTTTGAGGAACCTGCCCGAGCCTCTTCTGCTGAGACTGCCTTGCTGAACCTGGTCCAGGGTAATTCTTCCGTTGGCGAGTACGCCATACAATTCCGTACTCTTGCTTCTGAACTATCCTGGAATAACGAGGCTCTCTGCGCGACCTTTAAAAAAGGCCTATCCAGTCGCATCAAGGATGTGCTGGCCGCACGAGAGATTCCTGCCAACCTCCAAGAACTCATCCATTTGGCTACCCGCATTGACATGCGTTTTTCTGAGCGACACCAAGAGCTCCGCCAGGAAAAAGACTTAGATCTCTGGGCACCTCTCCCACAGCATCCTTTGCAGTCTACGCCTGGGCCTCCCGCCGAGGAGGCCATGCAAGTGGATCGGTCTCGCCTGACCCAGGAAGAGAGGAATCGCCGTAGAGAAGAAAATCTCTGTCTGTACTGTGCCAGTACCGAGCATTTCTTGGTGGATTGCCCTATCCGTCCTCCACGCCTGGGAAACGCACGCACGCACCCAGCTCACGTGGGTGTGGCATCTCTTGGTTCTAAGTCTTCTTCTCCACGTCTCACGGTGCCCGTGCGGATTTCTCCTACAGCCAACTCCTCCCTCTCAGCCGTGGCCTGCTTGGACTCTGGTGCCTCCGGGAATTTTATTTTGGAGTCCTTTGTTAATAAATTCAGCATCCCGGTGACCCGTCTCGTCAAACCGCTCTACATTTCCGCGGTCAACGGAGCCAGATTGGACTGCACCGTGCGTTACCGCACAGAACCCCTCCTGATGTCTATCGGACCCCACCACGAAAGGATTGAGTTCTTCATTCTCCCCAACTGTACCTCTGAGGTCCTCCTCGGTCTGCCATGGCTCCGGCTTCATTCCCCCACCCTTGATTGGACCACCGGGGAGATAAAGAACTGGGACTCTGCCTGCCATAGGAAGTGCCTCTCCCCCCCTCCCAGTCCCGTCATGCAAACCTCTGTGCCTCCTCATGGCCCCCGTCCTGGTGTCACACTGCCCCGTGCCAGGCTTCGCCCTCTGCCCTCCCTCCCCATTCCCACTCCTGCTGTACTGCCTGCCGTTGAGGAAACCCTCCATTCTTTCCCGGTGTCCTCATCCCAGGGGAGGCAGTTACCGGTCAAAGAAAAGGGGAGACCTAAGGGGGGGGGTACTGTTACGCCTAGCGCTCCGGGTCCCCGCTCCTCCCCGGAGCGCTCACGGCGTCTCTCTCCCCACAGCGCCCCGGTCAGTCCCGCTGACCGGGAGCGCTGCACTGTCATGGCCGTCGGGGATGCGATTCGCACAGCGGGACGCGCCCGCTCGCGAATCGCATCCCAGGTCACTTACCCGTCCCGGTCCCCTGCTGTCATGTGCTGGCGCGCGCGGCTCCGCTCTCTAGGGCGCGCGCGCGCCAGCTCTCTGCGACTTAAAGGGCCAGCGCACCAATGATTGGTGCCTGGCCCAATTAGCTTAATTGGCTCCCATCTGCTCCCTGCCTTTATCTGACCTCCTCCCATGCACTCCCTTGCCGGATCTTGTTGCCTTGTGCCAGTGAAAGCGTTTAGTGTGTCCAAAACCTGTGTACCTGAACTTCTGCTACCCATCCTGACTACGAACCTTGCCGCCTGCCCCCGACCTTCTGCTACGTCTGACCTTGCCTCTGCCTAGTCCTTCTGTCCCACGCCTTCTCAGCAGTCAGCGAGGTAGAGCCGTTGCTAGTGGATACGACCTGGTTGCTACTGCCGCAGCAAGACCATCCCGCTTTGCGGCGGGCTCTGGTGAAAACCAGTAGCCTCTTAGAACCGGTCCACTAGCACGGTCCACGCCAATCCCTCGCTGACACAGAGGATCCACTACCTGGAAGCCAAATCGTGACAGAAGGGCTCCTGGGATGTGATCACATGACCGGGGCACCCACGTGACCCTCTCCCACGTCATCAAAATCAGTAACTGATGACGAGAGTAAGGGAGGAGGCCGCGGCATCCCGATCACGTGACACACCCCTATCACATGACCACATCCACCTAAATGAGTGCGATCATGTGCAAAGGGAGCTAATGTTGCCATGCAACCACTGGCGTCATGTCAGCCGCTGCCTGGCATAAAACAGGAGCAGAGTTCAATACCTAAACAGGTAGGGGATCCGGGTAATGGAAGGGGAACTTAGTATTGAGGAATATAACTTTTTATATACAAATTAGTAGAAAATCAAAAAATCTAAAAATCATATCAAAATAATAAACACAATAAATGAAATTAAGATAAGAAAAATAAAATTAGATAATAAACTAAAAAATTAAAATAATTAAACACAAAATTAAATAATAATAAAACATAAAATATTACAAGAAACATTCTATTGGAATACGCTTCCACATAGCTGGGCTGGCAGGCCCTGATTCATAGCCTTCATCTCGGTTTTCCCCGTTAAACTGGGGGACCATAGGCCCCTCTCATCCCCTCAGGGTCTGAGAAGGGACAATGTCATAGGGGATCTGGTATGCAGAAGGTCTCTTAGGTCCCCTGCCCTCCCTAATCTACCCACTCCCAGATCTATACCAGGGGCGCCTGCTATTTCAGCGGCGCTAACCTTAGACTAGAAAGACTTCTGAAACCAAAATCAAAACATTTTTTTTTAAAAGAAACAAAACCAAAAAAAAATGTTTGTAAAAAATTGAAAAATAGAGAATAGAAAAAAACACAATATATAAAGAAATTTTTAAAAAGGAAGAAAAAAATAAATAAATAAATAAAACAATAAAATAAAAAATAAAAAATCCTAAATATAAATAAACAATAAAGAAAAAAAGAAAAAAGAAAAAATTAGAAAATAAAAAAGAAAAATAAATATAAAAATAAAAAATATAAAAAAAATAATAAAATGAAATGTAGATAAAATAAAAAAATCCTCTCAAGGGTCCACTATCCACAATCTTCCGGTCCCTCCCGGGGTTGAACTCTCCTCCTAAGTGCAAGTGTATATACCAAACTAAAACTATGTATAAAAATAAATTATTTATTTACATTCATAGTGCATCAATTAAACATAAATATCATAACAGAGCGTGTGATTCATATCTCTTCCTTCAGCCTTATCTTCCTTATTTTCCAACATCTATAAAAAATAGAGAGGGAAATAGTTATAGTCTGTTATGGGTTACAAATGTACAAAGCTAAAAATACAATTGTGTGTATCAAAAAAAAATTGGCTGGATGAACAAGCAAGCAAACATTGTATCCAGGCCTCAAGAGAAGAAGCTGTCTCCCCATTTAAATCATATTGAACTCTACATTCATTCCACTTGGACGAAGAGTGTTTAGTTCATGTATCCACCACAACTCACGTCTCCTGAGGAGTGCCAGTCTATCACCTCCTCTTGTTGGGATGGGTACATGATCTACGGCCATATATTTAATGTCTTTCTCTGTGTGATTTAATTCTGTACAGTGCTTCGACACAGGCAAATCAAGCTTCCCTTTCCTCACACTAAACCTGTGATTGTTAATCCTGGTTTTTAAACTCCACGTGGTTTGCCCCACATAGAGTTTTTTGCATGGGCACATAAGAATATAAATCACCCATGTAGAATCACATGTCAGAAAATGTTTTACAAAATATTCTTTTTGGGTCACTGGATGTATAAAAGATTGTCCTTTCATCATTAGGGAGCAATTGATGCATGAGAGGCAAGGAAAGGACCCCATCCTGCGTGCCGCCAGGAATGTTTGGCCCTCTCTCTGTTTTGTTTTTACCTCTGCATGCACCAATCGATCCCTCAAATTCTTTGCCCGCCTGTAGGACATGAGGGGATTTACAGTAAATTCAATCATCGAAAACTATTATTTGTCATCCTATCAAGAGTTCTATTCATAGCTAGATCCTCATCCACTACACGTCTAGCCCTGAGCATCTGACTAAACGGTAGGGATTTGATCATTCTCCTGGGATGATGGCTTCTATAATGAAGAAGAGTGTTTTTGTCCGTGGGCTTCACATAAAGTTGGGTGTGTAGTCCCCATAGTGGTCCGCTACGTTCGTCCCCATAGTGGTCCCAATTAACTGTAAATAATATGTTTTTTCAAACAAAAAATAATTAATTTTGAGAATTAACTCTAAAAGAGATAACAAACTTTTGGGCCGCTATGGGGAATTCCGAGGATGCCAATGTAAGCAACACTGCCGCCATACCTCTCTCATGATCAATTGAGGTATATAGACTTGTGATGTCAAAAGACACCAATCTCATATTTTTTTCAATCTATATGTCCTTAATTTTAGAAAGAAAATTGGTTGTGTCCTGTATATAAGATCTTTTATTAAACACAAACGGTCTTAATACCTTATTCAAAAAAACGGAGACTTTACTAAGTAATGCCCCTCGCCTCAAAACTATAGGGCGCCCGGGCGGTTTTGTCAACGACTTAAGAATTTTCGGCAGAACATATATTACAGGAGTCACAGGATACTTAACCAGAAGAAACTGTTTCAAATCCTCATCAATAATATTATTGATGAAGATTTGAAACAGTTTCTTCTGATAAAGTATCCTGTGACTCCTGTAATATATGTTCTGCCGAAAATTCATAAGTCGTTGACAAAACCGCCCGGGCCCCCTATAGTTTCGGGGCGGGGGGCATTACTTAGTAATGTCTCAATTTTTTTGGATAAGGTATTAAGACCGTTTGTGTTTAATAAAAGATCTTATATACAGGACACAACCCATTTTCTTTCTAAAATTAAGGACATACAGATTACAGAAAATACAAGGTTGGTGTCTTTTGACATCACAAGTCTATACACCTCAATTGATCATGAGAGAGGTATGCCGGCAGTGTTGCGTACATTGGCGTCCTCGGAATTCCCCATAGCGGCCCAAAAGTTTATGTTATCTCTTTTAGAGTTAATTCTCAAAAATAAAAATTTTTTGTTTGAAAAATCATATTATTTACAGTTAATTGGGACCGCTATAGGGACGAACGTAGCGCCAATGTACGCAAATCTATTTGTGGCAGCAATGGAGGAGGATGTCGTCTTTGGATCCCACCATTTCAGGCAATGCCTGGGATGGTGGAGGTTCATTGACGACATCTTCCTCCTATGGAATGGGACTTTACAAGAACTCCAAGATTTCCATGAATTCCTAAACAACATAGATCCTAATATAGGTTTTGCTATGACATAATCACTGACAGAAGTGAACTTTTTGGATGTATTAGTCATAAAAGAGGGTACTCGACTACACACCCAACTTTATGTGAAGCCCACAGACAAAAACACTCTGCTCATTATAGAAGCCATCATCCCAGGAGAATGATCAAATCCCTACGGTTTAGTCAGATGCTCAGGGCTAGACGTGTAGTGGATGAGGATCTAGCTATGAATAGAACTCTTGATAGGATGACAAATAATTTTCAGGCACGAGGATATCCACTGGAGACCATTACAATACATAGAAATAAAGTTGTTAATATGGATAGAACCGCTACACTGGTGAAGAAGGCTAGGAAGGCCCAGAACAGTATCCCCTTTACTTCTGTTTATAGCCAACAAAGTAATAAGATTGCAAACATTCTGAATAGACATTGGCCTATTTTAAAAAATAGTTTTCCGATGATTGAGGAATTTACTGTAAATCCCCTCATTTCATACAGGCGGGCAAAGAATTTGAGGGATCGATTGGTGCATGCAGAGGTAAAAACAAAACAGAGAGAGGGCCAAACATTCCTGGCGGCACGCAGGATGGGGTCCTTTCCTTGCCTCTCATGCATCAATTGCTCCCCAATGATGAAAGGACAATCTTTTATACATCCAGTGACCCAAAAAGAATATTTTGTAAAACATTTTATGACATGTGATTCCACATGGGTGATTTATATTCTTATGTGCCCATGCAAAAAACTCTACGTGGGGCAAACCATATGGAGTTTAAAAACCAGGATTAACAATCACAGGTATAGTGTGAGGAAAGGGAAGCTTGGTTTGCCTGTGTCGAAGCACTGTACGGAATTAAATCACACAGAGAAAGACATTAAATATATGGCCATAGATCATGTACCCATCCCAACAAGAGGAGGTGATAGACTGGCACTCCTCAGGAGACGTGAGTTGTGGTGGATACATGAACTAAACACTCTTCGTCCAAGTGGAATGAATGTAGAGTTCAATATGATTTAAATGGGGAGACAGCTTCTTCTCTTGAGACCTGGATACAATGTTTGCTTGCTTGTTCATCCAGCCAATTTTTTTTTGATACACACAATTGTATTTTTAGCTTTGTACATTTGTAACCCATAACAGACTATAACTATTTCCCTCTCTATTTTTTATAGATGTTGGAAAATAAGGAAGATAAGGCTGAAGGAAGAGATATGAATCACACGCTCTGTTATGATATTTATGTTTAATTGATGCACTATGAATATAAATAAATAATTTATTTTTATACATAATTTTAGTTTGGTATATACACTTGCACTTAGGAGGAGAGTTCAACCCCGGGAGGGACCGGAAGATTGTGGATAGTGGACCCTTGAGAGGATTTTTTTTATTTTATCTACATTTCATTTTATTATTTTTTTAATATTTTTTATTTTTAGATTAATTTTTATTTTCTCATTTTTTCTTTTTTCTTTATTGTTTATTTATATTTAGGATTTTTTATTTTATTTTTTTATTTATTTTTTTCTTATTTTTTTTCTTCCTTTTTAAAAATTTCTTTATATATTGTGGTTTTTTTTCTATTCTCTATTTTTCAATTTTTTACAAAAATTTTTTTTTGGTTTTGTTTCTTTTTAGAAAAAAAATTTTGATTTTGGTTTCAGAAGTCTTTCTAGCCTAAGGTTAGCGCCGCTGAAATAGCAGGCGCCCCTGGTATAGAACTGGGAGTGGGTAGATTAGGGAGGGCAGGGGACCTAAGGGACCTTCTGCCTACCAGATCCCCTATGACATTGTCCCTTCTCAGACCCTGAGGGATGAGAGGGGCCTATGGTCCCCCAGTATAACGGGGAAAACCGAGATGAAGGCTATGAATCAGGGCCTGTCAGCCCAGCTATGTGGAAGCGTATTCCAATAGAATGTTTCTTGTAATATTTTATGTTTTATTATTATTTAATTTTGTGTTTAATTATTTTAATTTTTTTAGTTTATTATCTAATTTTATTTTTCTTATCTTTATTTCATTTATTGTGTTTATTATTTTGATATGATTTTTAGATTTTTAGATTTTCTACTAATTTGCATATAACAAGTTATATTCCTCAATACTAAGTTCCCCTTCCATTACCCAGATCCCCTACCTGTTTAGGTATTGAACTCTGCTCCTGTTTTATGCCAGGCAGCGGCTGACATGACGCCAGTGGTTGCATGGCAACATTAGCTCCCTTTGCACATGATCGCACTCATTTAGGTGGATGCGGTCATGTGATAGGGGTGTGTCACGTGATCGGGATGCCGCGGCCTCCTCCCGTACTCTCGTCATCAGTTACTGATGGCGATGACGTGGGAGAGGGTCATGTGTGTGCCCCGGTCATGTGATCACATCCCAGGAGCCCTTCTAATCTATACACACATGCGCAGTGCACTTTTCACCCACGCCAGCGCCGCCATTAACAGAGCGAGTGAGTAATATCTCCCTGGCCTTATACTAATATTGATACATAATTATGTACATATGAGTATAATTAATAATTAGATATTGCTATATGAGTATACCTGAGATGGTGTATTTTCAAGCATTGTTTTTAATCTGCACAATTATGCACAGTATCGCACTATAATATGCACTTTATATTTTTGTAAAACACAATATGAGATGTAATTTATTTATGTATTTCACTTAATATGTTTATAATTTCATGTAATTGATTGATTTGAATCATGTGATGTGGAATATTGCACTAGAACTGGGTATTTAAACCACTTAGATTGTGTGTATCACAGGCTTGAAAATGGCTCCATAGGGGCAGAAACGTTGCTGTATGGAGACATAAATAAATAAATGCACTTTATTTAATTTGATTGCTGCGCTTGTTGGATTTTCTATATATATATATATATATATATATATATATATATATATATAATTTGTGGGGAAATAAAAAAAAAATTCAATTTAGCATCTTTTGGGGGTTTTGTTTCTTGTTTCTACACAGTGAACTTTACAATTAAAATAACACCTTATCTTTATTCCTTAGGTCCATACGATTACAACAGTACCAAATTTATTTAGGTTTTATTTATTTTACTACTTTTTATATGTATAACTTGTCATTTTCTGACGATCATTGGGGGAGATTTATCCAAACCTGTCCAAAGGAAAAGTTGATGGCTTGCCCATAGCAACCAAGCAGATCCCTTTATTTATTTTTAAGAGGCCTTTTCAAAAATGAAAGAAGCGATCCAACTGGTTGCTATGGGCAACACAGCAACTTTATCTCTGGACAGGTTTTGATAAATCTCTCCCATTATTTTATTGTTCACATTCCTTTTTTTTTTTAATGGGATGAGGGGGGGGGGGGAATTTAACCCCAAGAGGACTTGAGCTTGGGAGCTGAGTTTAGTTGCCAGCTAGCTCAAGGAGCTTATGGTGTCCCAATCAATTGAGTGGACCATTGGGGGTCCCTTACCTCACTCCACATCGTCCAATTGGGGCTCCTTCAGTGTAGGAAGCCATCGCAGCCTGCATTAATGGAGCACTGTGCTATGGTACAGCATTGAATAGTGCATGCAATCAAAAGATTACATGTAAGATTCCCCTATAGGGACTATGGATTAAAAATTTGTGGGAAAAAAGTTAAGAATAAAAATGTGAATAAGCCCATTCCCTCATAAAAATTTGAATCACCACCTTTTTCCAAATCAAACAATCTTAACATAAATAGCCTGCGTGCCACTCTCGGAGATCTCCTGTTAAGTAAGGTGTTTAATATTGAGGTTATGACACTGTCATTGTTATTTATTTTCCTTTTACTCAATGATTATAAATAAAAAATTGTCATTGAATAAAAAAAAATGTTAACATAAATAAACAAAAAAATGTGGTATCACCACGTATGTAAATGTCTGTACTACGAAAATATACCGTATTTATCGGGGTATACCACGCACCGGCCTATAACACGCACCCTCATTTTACCAAGGATAATTGGGTAAAAAAAGGTTTTTACCCAAATATCCATGGTAAAATGAGGGTGCGTGTGTGTGCGCGTGTATACCCCGATATACCCCCAGGAAAGGCAGGGGGAGAGAGGCCGTCGCTGCCTGCTTCTCTACCCCTGCCTTTCCTGGGGTCTAGAGCCCTGCTGCCGGCCCTTCTCTCCCCCCTGGCTATCGGTGCCGCTGCCTGTTCTCTCCCCCTGACTATTGGTGCCGGCGCCACATTGCCGGCGCCGATAGCCAGGGGGAGAGAAGCGGCGCCGACAGCCAGGGGGAGAGAAGGGGCAGCGGCACCCATTGCCGGTGGCATAATTACCTGGGTCGGGTCCGCGCTGCTGCAGGCCTCCGGCGCGCGTCCCCTGCGTCGTTGCTATGCACGGCGCGGCGCACTGACGTCATGCGCCGCGCCGTGCAGCGCATAGCAACGACGCCGGAGACGCATGCCGGAGGCCTGCAGCAGCGCGGACCCGACCCAGGTAATTATGCCACCGGGGATGGGGGAAGGCAACGGGGCAGCGGCTGCCGCTTCTCTCCCCCTGGCTATCGGGCGCCGGCACCGATAGTCAGGGGGACAGAACGGGCAGCGGCGCCGATAGCCAGGGGGAGAGAAGGGCCGGCAGCAGCACTCTAGACCCCAGGAAAGGCAGGGGGAGAGAAGCTCGCGGCGACGGCCTCTCTCCCCCTGCCTTTCCTGGGGGTGTATCGGGGTATAACACGCAATATACTTTAGGCAAAAAAAATTTGCCTAAAAAGTGCGTG
The DNA here is from genome assembly GCF_029499605.1 of Hyla sarda. Classification (NCBI taxonomy): domain Eukaryota; kingdom Metazoa; phylum Chordata; class Amphibia; order Anura; family Hylidae; genus Hyla; species Hyla sarda. The sequence goes on along the minus strand of NC_079191.1, from coordinate 165,487,873 downwards.
TTATACGCCGATAAATACGGTAACAAATTGAACTGCACAATTAATGGGTAAACATTAAAAATACCATAGGCCAGAACTGCACACTTTTGATCATCTTTTATACCATAAAAAATTGCACCATTAAAAACTGCTACGTATCACACAAATATTAAGCCCTCACACAGTTCCATTGGTAAAAAAAAAATTTTTTAAAGTTACACTCAATTTTTTTTTTACCCAAATTTTTTTTTTCGTGATGTAAATGGGATAAACCACAAAAAAGTATGTAAATTAGGTATCACCTTAATCATACCAAATGGTGGACTACAAATAACATGTAATTAATCCTTTCAGGACTGAGCGTTTTTCCATTTTTTGCACTTTTGTTTTTTACTCCTTACCTTTTAACCCTTCCGTTTCTACACAGTGCATTTTTCAGTAAAAATTACACCTTATCTTTATTCCATATGATTAAAATCATACCCTAGTTATATAAATTGATTTTATTTTACTTCTGGAAAAAATCTTAGCTACATGCACGAAAATGTATATATTTAAATATGTCCTCTTCTGACCCCTATAACTTTTTAATTTTATTTTTTGTGCCGTGATCTGAAGTTTTTATTGGTATTGTTTTGTTCTGGATCTAACTATAAGAATTGACAGTCACAGACTTGGATCTAACTATAAGAATTGACAGTCACAGACTTGTATCTACAAATATCTACAGAAGATCAACCTCTACGAATAGTTTCTTAGATTGGCTTAGTTTCCATCCAACCACCTCAAAAGAGGGATTCCAGTCGGCCAATATCTTAGAGCCAGAAGAAATTGTTGTAGTGAGTTAGATTTTGAAAATGAGTGCTAGCTACTCTATAAACGATTCATTTCTAGAGGGTACCCAAAAAAGGCATTACATTACGCTTATGCAAGAGCAAAAACTACATCTCGACAGCAGTTGCTGCAAGATAATCCTAAAAGTACAGAAGAAAAAGGTAAAACAGTAAGATGTATTGGGACATTTGATCAAAATAATCCAAAAATCTTAAATATTCTAAGAAAATACTGACCTTTATTGATGGCGGATGGAGAACTGGCAGAAGTTCTAACACCAAATCCTTCAATTACTTACCGTAGAGGTAAAAACCTCCGAGAGTACCTTGTTCATAGCTATTGTGAGGAAGAAAATGAATCCACCTGGCTACGGTCATCTATAAAAGGGTTGCACCCATGTTGCAGATGTTCATTTTGCCAATACTTACCACGAACAAAACAATTCAACAATCCAGTTGATCATAGACTATTTGAAATTTGTGATGTTATCAACTGCCAGTCAGCTGGAGTGGTTTATGCAGCAAAGTGCCACGTGTCCAAAGTTATATGTAGGTAAAATTATACAACAGTTAAAGAGGAGAATATCGAAACATATTAGCACGATAAATACATGTATGGATACATCACTGTCCCGACACATGAGAGAGACACATGCAAATAACCCCTTACAAATAAAATTTTGGGGAATTACCCAAGTCAAACTTGGTCCTCGAAGAGGCAACTTAAATCAAAAATTGTTGCGTGAAGAAGCATGCTGGATTTACAGGCTTAAAGCATTAAGCCCCCAGGGACATAATGAGGGCTTCACATACTCAGCATTTTTACAATAAATCTGGCCAGTGTTTCAAAAAATGATATGATATGTAAATGTAAGTCTCAAAGCCGTTAAATAGTGACAACTACTGAGTTCCTTGCCTAAATAGAAATCTATAAGCACCTATCACACCCATGATGCAACTAAAATAGGTAAAGCTATGATTGTATTATATATTATATGAAAAATTTGACAGCAATTCTAATCTAATCTAGTAAAAGAATTAATGCTTGATCCTGACAAATGTCTCGTGATCCATGTAAGGGAAAATAGAACAACTTGGAGAGAGGTATCCTTGAAAGATTCTTAATCGTGATAAATAAGTAAAGATATCCTTACTCAGAATTATATATTTATATATAATTTTATATTGTGATAAAATCAAATGGATACAAATCAAAAGTAGACTCTATCATGGGTGCAATGACGCTTAATATATAATTAGTTGCAACCTTATTAAAAAAAAGTTTGTAGCAAACAATAAAAACAAATGAGACAATGTAGAAGTGTGTAAAAAAATCTTTAATAGTGGTAAACTCATCAACATACATGCAAAAAAGAGGAAAAATTAACACTTTATAATTATGAGCGAAATGTAGGCAACGACTATATGACTAATCAATCCACCTTGTGATTATAGATATATTAGTATATATGAATACTTATCTAAATTGATATAACTAATCAACCTTTATAGCTCATACAGGGCACATATGTGTCAAAGATGAGTAAACTCATACCTTAAACTAAGTCAGCAGAACAACCATAAATGTAGGAGTCTAGATTGTGAATCTGCATACAAACAGTTCGCGCAGCCCTATACTGCACAGTTATCGTTTACGGCTAACAGCCCACGCAGCTTACCACTGCGCATACATGCGCAATATAGTTTACTCCTCAACCAGCACACAACAGTTCGCACAGCCTGTTTCTGTGCAGATATTCATTAAGCTCGCGCACCTAACTACTGCACAGACATGCGCAATAGAGTTTTTTCCTGAACTGGATTACAAACAGCTCGCGCATTCTTGCTGGCTCAGTGATGTAGCACCAGCCTGCTCCAATAAGATAGAAGAGATGACGTGTCTAATTCCAATTGGTTAGATGAGCTTTCAGTCTAACATATGACTTAGAGAAGTGCATTATGGGATTATTTGATAGGTGGAGGAGACGGCAGGAATATGGATACTCTTGCTGTCAATCAATAACTGACAAATATCATTGATTACTCTCTAACCATGTGTTGCGGTTCTAAGATGATAATCCGGTCTGTCCCTCCCCCGACCATGTGCTTTCTTTGTTAGTCCCCAAAATGGTCACCAACTATATGAAAACGGAAGCATGAAGTTCAGGCTAAATTTCTAGGTCCTAAATATGTTTGTTAAACACCCAGAAGCACTGATTAAGTTTTGTACAACTATGAAATAATTGTTCAAGGTATTTTGGCAGAAATGTCTTGTACCAGCAGTGTATACCCACCAAATTAACAATCACTTGGTAACCAGCAAAGTTGATAACATTTAATAAAACATTAATTAGCTAAACCAAATAAGACATACATACAAGCATTAATACAATAGTACATACTCTATGTTTAGCAAACTAGCATGAATCTACCCAAGTGATACATGAATATTTAGTGTAGAAATGATCCAATCTATATACTTATCCATCCCAGGCTAAGGAGCAGAAGATGCTCTACTCTCGAAGGACGAACCAAAGAGAAAGAGACAGAGGGCCATATGATTTCCAGTGAAATCCCCAAATGCCCCACCCCTTTGGCCTGCTCTCCTCACATGATGTGGAAAAACAGGTTATTTAGCCCCGCCTACTGTGGCTGTATGTGAAACTAAACTTTAGACCGTGGGGGCAGGAACATTTAAACTAAATGGAATATATTGGATGTAAAAACACATAATTTCAATGTCCATAACACCACGTTACTGATTGGGCAAGGAAACTAGTGACATCACAATAGGAGGTCATAAAGACTCAGGACAGGCTTGTTTGGACGCCATTTGCCCCTAGTCCTTGTTAAAGCCTCTGATGTGGTGAAACGTAGGACGGGCTATGTGTCAGTGATTTAAACATTTTCCACCACACTCTAAAAACAAAGTCAAATTAGGAAGTGGACTGCAGCCACATCACCTTCTAATACGTAAATACGTAGCAAGCACAGTCTTGGAAAAGAAATTTTCACAATTGAGTGTTTTGGTGGAGTTATTTTTAAATCTTTATGAGACATTAAAAATTAAGTTTTATAATTTTGGTGGATGGTAAATTTAGGATTTAGTGGTCACACTAGTGACCAAATGGTATTATGATCTTAAGGACCCAGACCATTTTCACCTTAAAGGGGTACTCCGGTGGTTAATTTTTTTGACTATATGGCATCTTCTTTGTAAGTTTTGTTTTTTTTGCAATATACATGTGTTATATGTTTTGGCAGCATGCGTGTGTTTTGCTTACCTGTTTGTTGGGCAGGAAGTTCTGTAGTTCAGAGTGTTTTCTTTTACTGTTGTCCACAGTGGCCATGTTCTGATTCTGCTGTGGACAAGATGTCATAGCTTTTTTTCCCCCTCTGTCTGCATGAGAGAAATAAGCCAAGCCCCCTCATCTCCCCCCTCCCGAGGTCTGAATGAGAAGCCATAGTACACAGCTCCTCACCTCCCCTCCCCCTGCTCTGTCTTCTGAAGATGCAGGTCTGCACAGGAGAAGGAACACAGATAAGATAGGTATGTTATCTGAAGGGGAGAATGACAAGGTGCACGGGCTGGGGATGTATGGACTGCAGGGGAATAAATCTCATACTGGGAATGATCTCTATATGTGAAGGGGGAGGGGGGGTTCCTGAATTACACATGTTGGGAGTTGTAGTCCTTGTTATGTGTGTGTATGCTAGTGTTTACAAACCAGTGTGCCTCCAGCTGTTGTAAAACTACAACTCCCAGCATGCCCTGACAGACTTTGGGCATTCTGGAAGTTGTAGATTTGCAACAGCTGGAGGCACACTATTTGGGAAACACTGTTCTAGCTTATTCAGCATACACATCATGTTACACCAGTGTTTCCCATCCAGTGTGCCTCCAGCCGTTGCAAAACTACAACTCCTTGCGTGCCCAAAGGCTGTCAGGGCATGCTGGGAGTTGTAGTTTTGCAACACCTGGAGGCACCCTGGTTGGGAAACACTGGTGTATGCCCTACAGAGGTGTGGTGAACTACAACCCCCAGGAGACTACAGAGGCAGCATGCTGGTGTTATACCACAGACTGAAGACTCCTGAATGACACATGCTGAGAGTTGTAGTCCCTTTTGTGTGTGTATGCCAGTGTATCCCAACCAGGGCTGATTATATTAGTGTGCTGTTTATAAGGGGGCTGACCCGGGAAAATAGTAGGATGGGTAAAGGGCAGAACAAACAAACAAAAAAAAAAGGAGCCGCCCCAAACCAGCAAGGCATGTGGCATGCTGGGATTTGTAGTTTTCAGCACAGCAAGAAACAGGAAATAGAAGCAAAGATAGAAAAACAAAGTGGGGGATAAAAAAACAACAAAGAATGAAAATAGAGTAGGCTAAACAACAAGAATAGAAATGAAACAAAACAAATAGGGTAAGTCAAAAACGGAAAAACACGTTGACCACTGGAGTACCCTCGACCCGCTCATTTTTTGCACATCTGACCACTGTCACTTTAAGCATTAATAACTCTGGGATGCTTTTACTTTTCATTCTGAATCCGAGACACTTTATGTTAGTGGTACATTTTCGTCGATACTTGCATAATTTCTTGGTGAAAAATTCCAAATTCTTATGAAATTTTTTAGCATTTTTTAAACTTTGAAAATCTCTGCTTGTAAGGAAAATGGACATCCCAAATAAATTATATATTTATGTACATGATTCACATATACAATATGTCTACTTTATGTTGGCATCATAAAGTTGACATGTTTTTACTTTTGGAAGACATCAGAGGGCTTCAAAGTTCAGCAGCAGTTTTTCAATTTTTCACAAAATTTTCTAAATCTGAATTTTTCAGGGACCAGTTCAGTTTTGAAGTGGATTTGAAGGGCCTTCATATTGGAAAAAAAATATTCAAAATGACATTCAGAAAGTGTGTTAACCCTTTAGGTGTTTCACAGGAATAGCAGCAAAGTGAAGGAGAAAGGAGAGAAATTCCTCTAAAATTTGTAACCCAATTTCTCTTGAGTAAGGAAATACCCCATTTATGAACGTAAAGTGCTCTGTGGGTGCACTAGAGGGCTCAGAAGGGAAGAAGCGTTAATGGGATTTTGGAGAGTGAGTTTTTCTGAAATTGTTTTTGGGGGGCATGTCACATTTAGGAAGCCCCTATGGTGCCAGAAAAAAAAACACATGGCCTACTATTTTGGAAACTACACCCCTCAAGGCACGTAACAAGGGGTACATTGACCCTTAACACCCCACAGGTGTTTGACAACCTTTTGTTAAAAATGAATGTGTAAATTAATTTTATTTTCCACTAAAATGCAGTTTTTCCCCCAAATGTATCATTTTTATAAGAGTTAATGGGAGAAAATGCCCCCCAAAATTTCCATTTCTTCTGAGTATGGAAATACCCCATATGTGGACGTCAAGTGCTCTGCTGGCGCACTACAAAGCTCAGAAGAGAAGGAAACACATTTGGCTTTTGGAGTGAGAATTTGTTAGGAAATGAAGTCGGGGGCCATGTGCATGTACAAAGCGCCCATGCTACCAGAAAAATGGACCCCCCACCTGTGACCCTATTTCGGAAACTACACCCGTCACGGAATGTAATATGGGGTGCAGTGAGCATTTACACCTCACTGGCGTTCAACAGACTTTTGGAACAGTGGGCTGTGCAAATGAAAAATAACATTTTTCATTTTCATGGACCTCTGTTCCAAAAATGTGGGGTGTAAATGCTCACTGCACCCCTTATTACATTCTGTGAGGGGTGTATTTTCCAAAATGGGGTCACATGTGGGGGGGGGGGGGGTTCCACTGTTCTTGCACCATGGTGGCTTCAATTCCAGCTAAATTCTCTCTCCAAAAGCCCAATGGTGCTCCCTCTCTTCTGAGCATTGTAGTTCACCAGCAGAGCACTTTACATCCACATGTGGGGTATTTATATACTCAGAAGAGATGGTGTTACAAATAATGGGGGCTTTTTTCCTATTACCCCTTGTGAAAATGAAAAATGTAAGATAACACCAGCATTTTAGTGAAAAAATAAGAATTTTTTCATTTTCACGTCCAAATTTACCGAAAATCCTTCAAACACCTGTGGGGTGTTAAGGCTCACTATACCCCTTGTCATGTTCCGTGAGGGGTGTAGTTTCCAAAATGGGGTCACATGTGGGTGTTTTTTTTTTGTGTTTATGTCAGAACCACTGTATCGATCAGCCACCCCTCTGCAAATCACCTCAAATGTACATGGTGCGCTTTCACTCCTGAGCCCTGCTGTGCAACCGCAGAGCATTTTAAAACCACATATGGGATATTTCCGTACTCAGGAAAAATTGCATTACAATTTTTTTTTTCCTTTGGGGAAACACCAGCAGGTTAGTGTAAAAATGATTGTTATTTTTTTTACAATAACATTGTAACACTCATGTTTCTGAAGACAGGAACTCTGGTGTATGTGGATCCGCTGGACCTGTGGCAGATGACTCGGACCGTGCCAGGGAGCGGAGTCTAAGGTGCCGCTGGTCTTCACCAGAGCCCGCCACAAAGCAGGATGGGCTTGCAGCTGCAGGCGACACCCAGGTCACAACCCCCGGCAACGGCTCGACCACACAGGCGGCTGAGGAGATGTGAAGCACAGAAGGGATGAGACAACTCATAGTCAGGATAGCTGTAGGTCAGGGCAGGTGGCACAGTAGCGTAGTCGGGACGTAGCAGAAGTTCAGTAGGCAGGAGGAAGAGAAGCAAGGCCAAGGTCACAAGACCAGGAGATCTGATATACGGCAAGCAATACAAAGGAACGCTTTCTCTCGGGCACAAGGCAACAAAGATCTGGCAGAAAACTGAGGAGGGAGGAGGAATCAATCAAAAAGACACAGGTGGTTACACTAATGAGCGTACTGGCCCTTTAAATCTTAAAGCTCCGGCGTGCGCACGCCCTAAGGGACGGGCACACAGGCGCCGGAGCAGAGAGGCGGAAGCAGAGGCAGGGGAAACACCCGGAGAGTGACGGACTGGCGCTCGCATGCTGGTGCGTCCCGCAATGTGAGTCCCAGCCCCGTCGGCAGCAGAAGGTAAGGGGACCATGCGCTTACGGCCAGCGTGTGAGGCAGGAGCGCATACCGTAAGAAACATGCTGGAGTATACCCCAACTTTACCTTTTCATAAGGGGTGAAAGGAGAAAAAGCCCTATAAAATTTGTTAGACATTTTTTCCCGAGTACGGATATACACCATATGGGGCCCTAAACTTTTGCCTTGAAATACGTCAGGACTCTGAAATGAGAGAGCGCCATGCGCATTTAAGGCCTAAATTAGGGATTTGCATAGGGGTGGACATAGGGGTATTCTATGCCAGTGATTCCCAAACAGGGTGCCTCAAGCTGTTGCAAAACTCCCAGCATGCCTGGACAGTCAATGGCTGTCTGGCAATACTGGGAGTTGTTATTTTGCAACAGCTGGAGGCTCTGCTTTGGAAACAGTTCCGTACCAGACGTTTTTAATTTTTATTGGGGTGGGGGAGGGGACAGTGTAAGGGGCTGTGTATGTAGTGCTTTTTACTTTTTATTTTGTGTAGTGTAGTGTTGTGTTTTTAGGGTACATTCACACAGGCAGGGGTTTACAGCGAGTTTCCTGCTGGAAGTTTTAGCTGCAGCAGAAAATGTGCTGAATCTCAAACTCACTGTAAACCACTGCATGTGATCACCGACATGGGGGAGTATCAGGACCCCCCTAGGCATTGTCCCGGGATGCCTGCTGAAGGATTTCATGATTTCCTGGTCCTTAAGTTTCAGGGAGCCAGGGTGTACCCGTACGCCCTTGGTCCTTAAGGGTTAAGAGGTTAATACTGTAGGTGCATCCTTAAAGGGGTACTCCGGTAGAAAACATTTTTTTTTTTTAGAGAACTGGTGCCAGAAAGTTAAACAGATTTGTTAATTACTTCTATTTAAAAAAATTTAAAAAACTTCAAGTCATCAATATGCACATGTAAGTAGTTTAGGCACATTCAGTTTTATATGCACTGTTGCTATGTGCAGGTTTAACCATAGGTTTTGGTTCCCGAAAACATTGCAAAGCAATAAGCTTGGTGCTGACATACTTTTTAATACTTCTGTTCAGTTTTTACAGAAGAAAACGAAGGAAAAGGACCTCCATAAGAGAGGAAGACTAAGGAATCGTTTGATGCATGTGTTTTTGCAGAGGAAGAGGTTCTACGTTTGCTGTCTAAAGTGAAGACAAATAAATCACAGGGGCCTGATGGGATACACCCAAAATTATTAAAAGAGCTTAGTGGTGAGCTAGCAAAACCGTTAACACATTTATTTAAACAATCACTGGTAACAGGAGTCGCCCCGGAAGATCGGAAATTAGCAAATGTCGTGCCCATTCACAAGAAAGGTAGTAGGGAAGAATCAAGCATCTATAGGCCAATAAGTCTGACATCAATAGTGGGGAAATTAATGGAAACCCTACTAAAGGATAGGATTGTGGAACATCTAAAATCCCATGGATTGCAAGATGAAAAACAACATGGGTTTACTTCAGGGATATCATATCAAACAAATCTTATTGATTTTTTTTTGACTGGGTGACTAAAATAATAGATGACAGAGGGGCAGTAGACATTGCATATCTAGATTTTAGTAAGGCTTTTGACACTGTCCCACATAGAAGACTTATCAATAAACTACAGTCATTGAGCTTGGACTCCCATATTGTTGAGTGGATTAGGCAGTGGTGACAGACAACAGAGGGTTGTAGTCAATGGAGAATATTCAGAGCAAGGTCTTGTCACCAGTGGGGTACCTCAGGGATCTTTACTGGGACCAATTTTGTTTAATATCTTCATTAGTGATATCGCAAAAGGTCTTGATGGTAAGGTATGTCTTTTTGCTGATGACACAAAGATATGTAACAGGGTTGATTTTCCTGGAGGGATAAGCCAAATGGAAAAGGATTTAGGAAAACTATTAGAATGGTCAGAACTCTGGCAACTGAAATTTAATGTGGACAAGTGCAAGAAAATGCACCTGGGGCGTAAAAACCCTCGGGCAGAATATAGAATATTTGACACAGTCCTGACCTCAGTATCTGAGGAGAGGGATTTAGGAGTAATTATTTCAGAAGACTTAAAGGTAGGAAGACAATGTAATAGAGCAGCAGGAAACGCTAGCAGAATGCTTGGATGTATAGGAAGAGGTAGAAGCAGTAGAAAGAGAGAAGTGCTCATGCTGCTGTACAGAACACTGGTGAGACCTCAATTGGAGTATTGTGCGCAGTACTGGAGGCCGTATCTCCAAAAGGAAATAGATACTCTAGAGAGAGTTCAGAGAAGAGCTACTAAACCTGTACATGGATTCCAGGATAAAACTTACCAGGAAAGGTTAAAGGGCCTTAACATGTACAGCTTGCAAGAAAGAAGAGACAGAGAGAGACTTTTAAATGCATAAAGGGAATCAACACAATAAAGGAGGAGATCATATTTAAAAGAAGAAAGACAACCACAAGAGGACATCGTTTTAAATTAGAGGGGCAAAGGTTTCTGCAGTAATATCTGGAAGTATTACTTTACTGAGAGAGAAGTGGATGCATGGAATAACCTTCCTGCAGAAGTGGTCGCTGCAAATACAGTGAAGGAGTTTAAGCATGCATGGGATAAGCATAAGGATATCCTTCATATAAGATAGGGCCAGGGAGGATTGATAGTATTCAGATTATTGGGAAAACTAGATGGGCCTAATTTTTCTTATCTGTCGACACATTCTATGTTTCTATGTTACTGCTTTTGAATGCTGTCTTAAAAGCTCCTTCTAAGCTATTCACTAAGTCTACAATTTGTGGTTAACCCCTAGTGTAAAAGCCAACAGTGTCTCTGCTTTTATCTAACCATAACCAATTAGAATTGGATATGGTACACTTGGTAATTGAAATATTAAGGGAAAATGATCTTATTCTCATAGTAATAGAATTAGTAACTTTAACCTCCAGTTTTCCATTTATAATCCAAGACAAGTTTAACATAATATTTTGTAACAGTTAAAATTTTCCAGGAGCTTTTGAAAACCACTTAAATGTCTGCTTGGTTCTGCTTTCATTTTTAAGTTGTATTAACAGTTTCTGCTGTTTCAGTTAAATACATTGGAGACAAAGAGCTGCACTTTAATTGTAATAAAAGTGGTTCTCCCTCCATTAATACTTAAGCTCTATGCACAGGTCCCCTTGGAGTACAGCACCTAGCCCTCTCTGGTAGCCCCCATAAACAATGAAGTGTACTGCAGTGTGCACACATGACAGCTGCTCCATTCTGACATGATACTCAGAACCCCGTATTTTAGGATCAAGGGGTGGTGGTGGTGGGGGGGGGGGGGGTGGTGGTCCCATCTGTTGGAGCCTTGTGATCATATACTTACTCCCAATCCTGTGTAGGGAATAAGTGATAATCGTGAGAAAATCCCTTTTAACTTCAATCAAATGTTCATATAGTAAAAATCATAAAATATTATCTTAGATTATTATTATAGATTATAAATTTAAAAAAGTCCTGCTGTCTGTAAAGCTGTAAGGTCCCATATTTTTTTAGTATAAGATGGCTTGTATGATAGCTGCACAGTAGGACACAGTATCATTGCATTATTACTTGCACTGAATTACATTATTATTTTTCAAATGCATGTCTCTTTTATTTCATAATGCTCATTGCTACATTTGTAGGTATTGGCCAACATTTTGTGACTACAGGCACCTAAAGAAAAACTGACAAAATCATCTCCCACAATAACCTGCTTATAAACATTAATATTGCGGGTATCATTGATTTCAATGCATGTTAACTTTTCTGAAATGTAGTCCATATGTGCTGTGCTCTCGTCCTTGGGAATGCACGCTTGTGATATGGGGCATATGAATATTTATGAATAGGGTTGTGTCCCAGGGCTGGTGTGGGCTGGCAGAACAGTGCACCAAGGGGCTGGGGAATGCCTAAGTGCACCAAGAAGATAATTTACGCATTAGGTTTGGTTCATTACTTGGGAATGACATTACAGATCCAAAAAAGGTAACCTGCATGGAAATCAGCAGCACCCGCACTTTTAACCTGAATAAGCAGGTTAGAGAGGGTGACGCCCCTGTCAGTTTTCCTTTTAACCACAATGCTATAAATTTCCAAATAGCCATTATTCCAAGAAAAAGGGATTAGTGTGACAGCATTAAAAGTACACAAATCTAATAAATAAAATAGCATAGAATTGTGGAAATCAACTATAGTATATGACATATAATGTACATTCCATTAGCATAGTTACTCTATAGCTTTTAAGCAAAATCCATATGTAATAAATTACAATATAACCTTTAAAAACAAAATTACATCAATATTCTTTTCTATGTTTTATATTTTTAGACCATGATTTTCTTTGTGGTGAGTCTCAGTGGAGTTGGAGACCTCAAGGAGACCCGAAGAAGCCAAGACAGGATGCCAGCTGGCTAAGGGATATCTTGTGCTTTTTAAGATTTCTTTCTTTATACAGCTTTTAGTTAGAAGGCATGCCAGAGGAAAGGGTTAATGTTAATTGCTAGGGATAACTGTTGTGTTAATAAGGAGAATAAAATGAAAATTACAATGTGACCAACTAAAGAATACACAGTACATTCAGTCTGTAGTGCATATTGACTTTTCAACCCAACTGGGTAATCCTATCCAGGCTCAGGTGCAAAAGAACAGACCCAGAGAGTATCAGGATTTTTTTTATGTATTTACAATACAGAGAACATGTTTAGAGAGGCCTTTCTCCTCTTCATCAACTGAACATTAAAGTGGACCTGTTTTTAAAGAGCATTCAAATTTGGGTCCTTAGGTGTTCATGTGGACTTTAAACAGTCAATAAATCATTTGTGAGAAGTTACATTGCATATTCATCCCAGAGGGACCAAATTGTATGAAAAGGATCAACTTGTTTATTCATGGATGTCATATTTTTTAAGGACGAAGGGCTTACAGGTATGCCCTTGCGTCCTGGTAATTGATGGCCAAAGGCGTACCTGTATGCCCTGAATCCTTAAGTGACTTTGAAGTGAGCGCAGGAGCTGCACTCACTTCAAAACAGTGAGTGTTGGCTATGGTCAGTATCCAGGCACTCAATGCTAATGACAGGAAGTTGCCAGTCATATATAGTGAAAGTGAAACATCTGTGGTAACTAAATGGGTCTCCTGGAAGGGACGACATGATTGTGGGGGTTCCGTGAGCTAAAATGGCAGAGGAGAATCCCCGTACCTGCCTCTTGCTGCCTATCACCAGTTCACTGATGTAGCCAGGCTATATAAGTGGATTGCCAATCACACTGTATAATGCTATGCTATAGGCACAGCATTATGCAGTAAATGCAATATAATTGCTGCATATCAAAGTCCCTTATGGGGTCTTAAAAAGTGTAAAAATAAAGTTATAGGGGTCAGAAAAGGACAATTTTATGCATATGCATTTTGTTTAAAAAAAGTTTGTATTTTTAAAAAATAGTACAAAAAACTAGAGAAATTATATAAATTGTGTATTGTTTTAATTACATTGGCCTACAGAACAAAGATAATGTATAATTTTTACCATAAAGGGCACTGCGTAAAAACCAAACCCCCCAAAGGTTGCTAAATTACAGTTTTCTTCAAAATTTTTGACCGCAAATATTCGTTTTTTGTTTCATGGTAAATCTTATGGTAAAATGAAAGATGGCATTACAATGTACAATTGGTCATGCAAAAAACAAATAAATGCATTATGGATTTTAACCCCTTGAGGACCCAGCCCATTTTCACCTGAGGGCCAGAGCATATTTTGCACATCTGACCACTGTCATTTTAAGCATTAATAACTCTGGGATGCTTTTACTTATGAATTTGATTCCGAGATAGTTTTTTCGTGACATATTCCAATTTAACATAGTGGAAAATTTTCGTCGATACTTGCATCATTTCTTGGTTAAAAATTCCAAAATTTCATGAAAAATTAGAAAATTTTGAATTTTACTAACTTTGAAGCTCTCTGCTTGTAAGGAAAATATACATTCCAAATAAATGTTATATTGATTCACATATACAATATGTCTACTGTATGTTGGGATCATGAAGTTGACATGTTTTTACTTTTGGAAGACATTGGAGCGCTTCAAAGTTCAGCAGCATTTTTCAAATTTTTCACGAACTTTTCAAAATCAGAATTTTTCACAAAGAGAGGAGGTTGGGATAGGAGGTCAAGATATGAGGATGGGATATGAGGTCAAGATAGGAGGACGGGATAGGAGGTCAGGATATGAGGACAGGGTATGAGGTCTAGATAGAAGGACGGGATAGGAGGACGGGATATAAGGTCGGGATATGATGACAGGATATGAGGACGAGATATGAGGACGGGTTATGAGGACGGGATATGAGATTGAGATATGAGGACGGAATATGAGGTTGAGATATGAGGACGGAATATGAGGTTGAGATATGAGGACGGAATATGAGGACGAGATAGAAGTTTGGGATAGGAGGTCGGGATATGTGCTGGAGATATGAGGACAGGATATGAATATGGGATATGAGGTTGAGATATGATGATGGGATAGGAGGTCAGGATATGTGGTCGAGATATGATGGTGGGATATGAGGTCGGGTTATGAGGACGGGAAATGAGGTTGAGCTCTAAGAATGGGATATGGGGTTGGGATATGACAATAATATATGTGGACGGAATATGAAGTCAAAAGCTTCCTCCTTTGTTGATTTTCCTCCCCAACAAGGATAAGAAGGAAAAACCGGGCAACGCCAGGTACTCAGCTAATATATATATATATACAAAACTCAATGTGAGTGTATGTATGTGTGTGTGTATGTTCCAGCATCACATCCAAACGGCTGAAGATATTAACATGAAACTTGGCACACATGTTACTTATATGTCAACAACAAACATAGGATAGGTGACTTAACCCTTACTCACCCTGATTTGCCAGGGTTGGGCCCATGCAAATCAATGGGAAATATATGTTCCCACATAACTTTGGTACGGCTGGAGATATTTCAATAATACCTGGTACACATATTCCTTATATGTCAAATAAAAAGATGTGATAGTTAAATTAACCCTTACCTACACCCTTACATAAAAGATGGGTTATTGATTCAAGTCCCATGCGAGTATATGGGACTTCAAGTACCTTACTTTCCAAGCTCCGCTCTGCATCTCCTGTTGAATGTGTCAATCCGGCTTGCAAGCCACACCCCATCTCACAAAGAGAGGAGGTTGGGATAGGTGCTGAAGATATGAGGATGGGATCTGAGGTCGGGATATGAGGATGGGATATGAGGTCAAGATAGGAGGACGGGATAGGAGGTCGGGATATGAGGACGGGATATGAGTTCGGGATAGGAGGTCAGGATAGGAGGTCTAGATATGAGGTCAATATATAGTTAGTATGGCTGAAAAAAGACATACGTCCTTCAAGTCCAACCAGGGAATTGAAGGGAAGGGTGTAAGGGGATAAGGGGAAGGCATGTAGTTTTATAATTCTGCAAAAGCATTAATGTTATTTTGTTCCAGGAATGTATCTAACCCTGTTTTAAAGCTGTTAATTGTTCCTGCTGTGACCAGTTCCTGAGGTAGACTGTTCCATAAATTCACAGTCCTTATGGTAAAGAAGGTGTGTTGCCCCCTTTAGACTAAACCTTTTCTTCTCCAGACGGAGGGAGTGCCCCCTCGTCCTTTGGGGGGGGGGGGGTTAACCTGGAACAGTTTTTCTCCATATTTTTTGTATGGGCCATTTATATACTTATATACGTTTATCATATCCCCCCTTAAACGTCTCTTCTCAAGACTAAACAATTGTAACTCCTTTAATCGCTCCTCATAGCTAAGATGTTCCATGCCCCATATTAGTTTAGTAGCACGTCTCTGCACCCTTTCCAGCTCCGCAGTGTCCCTTTTATGTACAGGCGACCAAAACTGAACAGCATATTCCAGGTGAGGCCGTACCAATGCTTTATAAAGGGGGAGTATTATGTCCCTGTCCCTTGAGTCCATGCCTCTTTTTATACATGACAATATCCTGCTGGCTTTGGAAGCAGCAGCCTAATATTGCATGCTATTCTGAAGTCTGTGATCCACAAGTGCACCCAGATCCTTCTCTACCGGTGACTCTGATAGTTTAATCCCCCCTAAGACATACGACGCACGCATGCATGTTATTAGTACCCAGATGCATAACTACATTTATCCACATTGAACCACATTTGCCAAGTGGATGCCCAGACACTTAGTCTATCCAAGTCATCTTGTAACCTATACACATCCTCTATAGACTGTACTGTGCTACAAAGCTTGGTGTCATCTGCAAAGATATAAACAGAGCTGTTAATATCATCCTCTATATCATTGATAAATAAATTAAACAACAGAGGGCCCAGTACTGAACGTTGGGGTACACCACTAATAACCGGGGACCAATCAGAGTACGAATCATTGACCACCACTCTCTGGGTACGATCCATGAGCCAGTGTTCAATCCAGTTACAAACTAAAGTTTCCAAGCCCAAAGACCTTAACTTACCTGTCAGACATCTATGATGGACAGTATCAAATGCTTTAGCAAAATCCAGAAACACTATATCCACCACCAGGGGCGGACACAGACAACAGAGGGCCCCTGTGCAAAGAATGTGCCTGCCCCCCCCCCCCCAAAAAAAAATAGTAATATGCCATAAAATTGCACTGCAACTCACATTAATCTGCATTAGGTAGGCAGCAGTTCCCCCACATTAGGTAGCATAGTTTCCTCACATTATGTAGCATATATTCCCCACATTAGGTAGCATTGCATAATTTCCCCACATTAGGTAGCGTAGCATATATTCCCCACATTAGGTAGCATAGCATATATTCCCCACATTAGGTAGCATAGATTCCCCACATAAGGTAGTGTAGGATAACCCCAACAAACAAACACACACACACTCTCACTCACTCACCCACACACTCTTACCTTGCCTGCACTACTTACATCTGCCTGAGAGGACTTCCTGGCAGAGGTGCGCGCTATAAGTGACGTTATCGAACGCTCTGCGCTGGATGTCAGCGTCCAGGTGCTTGCGATGACGTCACTCACCGCACGCACCTCAGCCAGGAAGTCCCCATGGGCAGATGTAAGTAGCAGTTTAGTGACTGGGCAAGACTGGTTTCCCTGTCATATGTGCACTGGCAGGGCTGCCATCAGAAATTTTGGGGCCCCTTACACAACTCAAGGCTTGAGACCCCCACCGATCACCTTGGTTGAAGTGGTTCTCCAGCTGTTGGAAAGCTAAAACTCCCATCATGTCTGAAGAGCCTCTGGCAATGGGAGTTGTAGTTTTGTAACAGCTGAAGAGACACAGATTGGACACAGTTTTACCCATCATCACTGCAGAACTTACAAGTGACTACAGCTCTGATGGGACAATCATAAGAACACACAATGATGTCAGTGACCTGAGTGACGTCTTCTGACTTAAGTGATATCTTCTCTGTAATCTTTTCTTCTTCATCTCATCCAGAGACCAGGTCTTCCTCCAGCTCCATCTTCTCTGCAGAGTCTGACATCCGGACATCATTGGCTCCTCACTTTGTCAGCAGATCCTCATCCTCTGCATGAAGACAATAATCATTATAACCTTGCCAGAAAGTGTAACCTAAATAAAATACTGCCCCACACTGTACCCTGAATATAATCCTGCCACACACTGTACCCTGAATATAATCCTGCCACACACTGTACCCTGAATATAATACTGCCACACACTGTACCCTGAATATAATCCTGCCACACACTGTACCCTGAATATAATACTGCCACACACTGTACCATGAACAGAATACTGCCATACACTGTACCCACTAAATATAATACTGCTATTCACTGTACCTACTAAATATAATACTGCCCCACACTGTACCCTAAATATAATACTGCCAGACACTGTAACCTGAATATAATACTGCTATACACTGTATCCACTAAATATAATCCTGCCACACACTGTAACCTGAATATAATACTGCCACACACTGTACCCTGAATATAATACTGCTATACACTGTACCCTGAATATAATAATGCTATACACTGTACCCTGAATATAATACTGCTATACACTGTGCCCACTAAATATAATCCTGCCACACACCGTACCCTGAATATAATACTGCTATACACTGTACCCTGAATATAATACTGCTATACACTGTGCCCACTAAATATAATCCTGCCACACACCGTACCCTGAATATAATACTGCTATACACTGTACCCTGAATATAAAACTGCTATACACTGTATTCACTAAATATAATCCTACCACACACTGTACCCTGAATATAATACTGCTATACACTGTACCCACTAAATATAATCCTGCCACACACTATACCCACTAAATATAATACCTCTTATCCTCTGTGTCCTCATCATTCCTCATCACCCCCATAACCCCTGCCAAACCTCTCCTCAACACTACTATAACCTCCCCCGCACCTCTCCTCATCGCTACTATAACCCCCTGCACCTCTCCTCATCACTACTATAACCCCCCACACCTCTCCTCATCACTACTATAACCCCCCCGCACCTCTCCTCATCACTACTATAACCCCCCCCCCCAGGCACCTCTCATCACTACTATAACCCCCCCACACCTCTCCTCATCACTATTATAACCCCCGCACCTCTCCTTATCACTACTATAACCCCCCCACACCTCTCCTCATCACTACTATAACCCCCGCACCTCTCCTCATCACTACTATAACCCCCCGCACCTCTCCTCATCACTACTATAACCCCCCACACCTCTCCTCATCACTACTATAACTAGTGTTGAGCGGCATAGGCCATATTCGAATTCGCGAATATTCGCGAATATATGGACGAATATTTGCATATTCGTTATATTCTCATTTTATTTTCGCATATACGAAAATTTGCGTATGCGAAAATTAACATATGTGAAAATTAGCATATACAAAATTAGCACACGCGAAAATTCGCATATGCGAAAATTAGCATATGCTAATTTTCGCATATGCGAATTTTCGCACGGCAGTCTCACACAGTAGTATTACAGCCTTCTTTACACCACACAAGCTGGAAGCAGAGAGGGATGATCACTGTGATGTGTACTGTGAAGAAAAAAAAAAACGAATATTCGTAATTACGAATATATAGCGCTATATTCGCGAAATTCGCGAATTCGCGAATATGCGATATTCGCGAATAATATTCGAATTGCGAATATTCGCGACCAACACTAACTATAACCCCCCCACACCTCTCCTCATCACTACTATAATCCCCCTGCACCTCTCCTCATCACTACTATAACCCCCCTGCATCTCTCACCACCCCCATAACACCCCCCTGCACCTCTCTTCACCCCCATAACACCCTCCTGCACCTCTTATCACCCCCATAACCCTACCTGCACCTCTCATCACCCCATAACACCCCCCCTCTCATCACCCCCATAACACCCCCTGCACCTCTCATCACCCCCATAACACCCCCTGCACCTCTCATCACTCCCATAACCCCCCTGCATCTCTCATCACCCCAATAACCCCCCTGCATATCTCATCACTCCCATTACCCCCCCTGCATCTCTCATCACCCCCATAACCCCCCTCTCATCACCCCCATAACCCCCCTGCATCTCTCATCACCCCCATAACCCCCCCTGCATCTCTCATCACCCCCATAACCCCCCTGCATCTCTCATCACCCCCATAACCCCCCCTCTCATCACCCCCATAACACCCCCCTGCACCTCTCATCACCCCCATAACCCCCCTGCACCTCTCATCACCCCCATAACCCCCCTGCACCTCTCATCACCCCCACAACACCCCCTGCACCTCTCATCACCCCCACAACACCCCCTGCACCTCTCATCACCCCCATAACACCCCCCTGCACCTCTCATCACCCCCATAACCCCCCTGCACCTCTCATCACCCCCATAACCTCCCCATGCACCTCTCATCACCCCCATAACACCCCCCTGCACCTCTCATCACCCCCATAACACCCCCCTGCACCTCTCATTACCCCCCATAACCCCCCTCTCATCACCCCTATAAAACCCCAAGCACCTGTTCCCCTGCACCTCTCATCACCATTGTAGTCTGCAAACAACATAGCCCCCATCCAACCCCCCCCCCCCCCGTTCACTTACCCTGCCGGGGTTCGGTGCTGCTCCTGTCACAGTGTTCCACTGCACGGGGAGGATCCGTCGGGAGGCTGCTGGACTGGAGATCACGCCGGGACAGGTCAGGTGACTGGAGTAGACGTGCGTGCCTGCGTGGGGCACGTCGACTCCCATCAGCCCCTGGCCTGTCCGGCCCTGCCGTACTTCTTAAGGGGCCTGCGCCCTAGAAAGAGCGGGCCTCATAGTCCTGCGGGCCCCCCAGACTATGAGGCTCGGTCATAGTTCTGACAGGTACCCAGCCAGGAGTCAGTGAGTTACAGTCGCAGTCACTCACTGACTAGCCGGGAAAAAAAAAGTACAGGGACGTCCGGGCCTCCCTGAAGCTCCGGGCCCCATACAAGTGTATGGGTTTACCCCCTGATAGTGGCCCTGTGCACTGGGTCCGATGGTAGGACCGGCCCAGCGTGTGAGGGCGGGCCCCCTCACACGCTGGGCCCCTGTGCAGCTGAACCTGCTGCACAGGCGATATGTCCGCCCCTGTCCACAGCCATTCCTCTGTCAAGGCTTCTACTCACCTCTTCATAAAAGCAAATTAGATTGGTTTGACAACTTCTATCCTTAGTAAACCCATGCTGGCTATCACTTATAATACTATTATCCCCTATGTATTCCTGTATGTAGTCCCTTATAAGTCCTTCAAACAATTTACCCACAATGCACGTTAAACTTACCGGTCTATAATTGCCTGGCGAAGACCTAGAGCCCTTCTTGAAGATTGGCACCACATTCGCCTTGCGCCAGTCCCTTGGCACAATACCAGACACCAGAGAATCTCTAAATATCATGAACAAGGGTACAGATATTACTGAACTTACCTCTCTAAGAACTCTTGGGTATAGTCCATCTGGCCCTGGAGATTTGCTTACATTTATATTACTTAACTTACCTTGTACCATCTCTAGTTCAGTACATTACATGATGTGTTACCAGCACTGACCTGTCCAATGTCAGCTCCTTCTTCCATAGTATATACAGAACTAAAGAACCCATTCAGTAGCTCTGCCTTCTCTTTATCGCCTGTGACAACCTCCCCATTATCATTCTTAAGGGGTCCTACATGCTCTGTCCTTGGTTTTTTTGTATTTATATATCTAAAAAAATATTTAGGATTATTTTTGCTTTCTTTGGCCACCTGTCTCTCATTTTGAATGTTTGCTGTTTTTATTACATTTTTACAGATTTTATTAAGCTCTTTGTACTGTTTAAATGTTATAGCTGACCCATCAGATTTGTATTTTTTGAAGGCTATTTTTTTTGTTGTTTATTGCTCTTTTAACATCATTTGTCAGCCATGTAGGATTTAGTTTTAAGCGTTTATATTTGTTCCCCTTTGGTATATATTTAGCTGTATAGTTATTTAGAGTTGATCTAAAGATGTCCCATTTACCTTCTGTATCAGTATTTGAGAACACCTCCCCCCAGTCTATGTCCTGTAGTGCAGATCTCAGCCCAGGGAAATTTGCCTTTTAAAGTTATATGTTTTTGCCTTCCCCGTCTGTCTTTGTTTTCTACATTTTAAGTCAAAAGTAACTATATTGTGGTCGCTATTACCAAGGTTTTCCCACACAGTTACTTTACTAACCAGCTCTGCGTTGTTGGAAATGATCAGATCCAACAAGGCATCACTTCTTGTTGGGTCCTCCACAAACTGGCCCATAAAATTATCCTGCAATAAATTTAGGAATTGTCGCCCCTTTGTAGTTTTAGCCAGCCCCGGCCCCAATCTATATCTGGATAGTTAAAATCTCCCATTATTACCACTGTACCTGCCCGGGCGGCCCTCTCTATTTGTTTATGCAGCCGACCTTCTATCTCTTCAGTGATATTAGGGGGTCTGTAGATTACACCAAATACTATTTTTTCAATATTTCCCTCCTTTTGTAATTCTACCCACAATGATTCCACATCCTCAGAATCATCACACACTATGGCATCGTTCACACTGACTTTCATACCACTTCTTACAGACAGACTCCACCACCTTTTCTGTTCATTCTATCCTTGCGAAACAATGTAAACCCCCTGCAGATTAACAGCCCAGTCATGCAAGGAGTCCAGCCATGTCTCAGTGACCCCAACTATATCAATATGTTCCTCCAGTATCAAGGCCTCAAGTTCCCCCATTTTATTTGCTAGGCTTCTGGCATTTGTGAACATACACTTTACATTTCCATTAAGTTTTAATATATGAGGACGGGATATGAGGACAGGGTATGAGGTCGAGATAGTAGGATGGGATAGGAGGTCGGGATATAAGATCGGGATATGATCACGGGATATGAGGTCAGGATATGAGAATGAGATATGAGGACGGGATATAAGGTCGAGATATGAGGACAGGATATGAGGTTGAGATATGAGGACAGAATATGAGGACGAGATAGGAGGTCGGGATAGGAGGTCGGGATATGTGGTCGAGATATGAGGACACAATATGAGGAAGCAATAGGAGGTCAGGATATGAGGTCGAGATATGAGGATGTGATATGAGGATGGGATAGGAGGTCGAGATAAGAGGTCGGGATATGAGGACGGGATATGAGGGCAGGATATGAGGTCGGGATATGAGGACGGGATATGGGGATGGGATAAGGGGTTGGGATATGACAACAATATATGGGGATGGTATATGAAGTCAAAAGCTTCCTCCTTTGTTGATTTTCCTCCCCAACAAGGATGAGGAAGGAAAAACCAGGCAATGTCAGGTACTCAGCTAGTATCTACATAAAACTCAATGTGTGTGTGTATGTTTCAGCATCACATCCAAACGGCTGAAGATATTAACATGAAACTTGGCACACATGTTACTTATATATCAACAACAAACATAGGATAGATGATTTAACTCTAACCTACCCTAATTTCTTATATGTTAAAAAAATATATAATAGTTAAATTAACCTCTAACCTACCCCCATATGTGAAGGATGGGGTTTTTGTTTTAAGTCCCATGCAAGTATATAGGATTTCTGGTGCCTTACTCCACAAGCTCTGCATCTCCTGCTGAATGCATCAGTCCAGCCACACCTTCCCCGCATTCCATGCCCCATCTTGCAAAGACACACCCATCCTTTAAGCCACATCCCTTTTATTTTCAGCTTACAATATTTTTACCAAAACGCATACCTACCTGAAGATGGGAAATGAGGATTAGATATGGGGATGGGGCCGGAATATAAGTGTCACGATGCCGGCTGGCAGGTAGTGGATCCTCTGTGCCAGAGAGGGATTGGCGTGGACCGTGCTAGTGGACCGGTTCTAAGCCACTACTGGTTTTCACCAGAGCCCGCCGCAAAGCGGGATGGTCTTGCTGCGGCGGTAGTGACCAGGTCGTATCCACTAGCAACGGCTCACCTCTCTGGCTGCTGAAGATAGGCGCGGTACAAGGGAGTAGGCAGAAGCAAGGTCGGACGTAGCAGAAGGTCGGGGCAGGCAGCAAGGATCGTAGTCAGGGGCAACGGCAGAAGGTCTGGAAACACAGGCAAGGAACACACAAGGAACGCTTTCACTGGCACTAAGGCAACAAGATCCGGCAAGGGAGTGCAGGGGAAGTGAGGTGATATAGGGAAGTGCACAGG
Organism: Hyla sarda; assembly: GCF_029499605.1. Lineage (NCBI taxonomy): Eukaryota > Metazoa > Chordata > Amphibia > Anura > Hylidae > Hyla > Hyla sarda. The sequence goes on along the minus strand of NC_079191.1, from coordinate 165,464,218 downwards.
TGAACACACTAATAGGAACCACTGCGCCAATCAGCGGCGCAGTGGCCCTTTAAATCGCAGAGACCCGGCGCGCGCGCGCCCTAGGGAGCGGGGCCGCGCGCGCCGGGACAGAACAGACGGAGAGCGAGTCAGGTAGGGGAGCCGGGGTGCGCATCGCGAGCGGGCGCTACCCGCATCGCGAATCGCATCCCGGCTGGCAGCGGAATCGCAGCGCCCCGGGTCAGAGGACGTGACCGGAGCGCTGCAGCGGGGAGAGTGAAGCGAGCGCTCCGGGGAGGAGCGGGGATCCGGAGCGCTCGGCGTAACAGTACCCCCCCCCTTGGGTCTCCCCCTCTTCTTAGAGCCTGAGAACCTGAGGAGCAGACTTTTGTCCAGGATGTTGTCCTCAGGTTCCCAGGATCTCTCTTCAGGACCACAACCCTCCCAGTCCACTAAAAAAAAATTTTTTCCTCTGACCTTTTTGGCAGCTAAAATTTCTTTGACCGAGAAGATGTCCGAGGAGCCGGAAACAGGAGTGGGAGGAACAGATTTGGGAGAAAAACGGTTGAGGATGAGTGGTTTGAGAAGAGAGACGTGAAAGGCATTAGGGATACGAAGAGAAGGAGGAAGAAGAAGTTTATAAGAGACAGGATTAATTTGACACAAAATTTTGAAAGGACCAAGGTAGCGTGGTCCCAACTTGTAGCTAGGGACACGGAAGCGGACATATTTAGCGGAGAGCCATACCTTGTCTCCAGGGGAAAAAACGGGAGGAGCTCTTCTTTTCTTATCCGCGAACTTCTTCATGCGTGATGAAGCCTGTAAGAGAGAATTTTGGGTCTCTCTCCATATGATGGAAAGGTCACGAGAAATTTCATCCACAGCGGGCAGACCAGAGGGCAAGGGAGTAGGGAGGGGGGGAAGAGGGTGACGGCCGTACACCACGAAAAATGGGGATTTGGAGGAAGACTCAGAGACCCTGAAGTTATACGAGAATTCGGCCCATGGGAGGAGATCTGCCCAGTCATCCTGGCGGGAGGAAACAAAATGTCGCAAATAATCACCCAAGATCTGGTTAATTCTTTCTACTTGTCCATTGGACTGGGGATGATATGCAGAAGAAAAATTTAATTTAATCTTGAGTTGTTTACAGAGAGCCCTCCAGAATTTAGACACGAATTGGACGCCTCTATCCGAGACAATCTGCGTAGGCAACCCGTGAAGACGAAAAATGTGTACAAAAAATTGTTTGGCCAACTGAGGCGCAGAAGGAAGACCAGGAAGAGGGATGAAATGTGCCATTTTGGAGAATCGATCAACGACCACCCAAATAACAGTGTTGCCACGGGAAGGGGGTAAATCAGTAATGAAATCCATACCAATCAGAGACCAAGGCTGTTCGGGGACAGGCAGAGGATGAAGAAAACCAGCGGGCTTCTGGCGAGGAGTCTTATCCCGGGCACAGATAGTGCAGGCTCGCACAAAGTCCACAACATCCGTCTCCAGAGTCGGCCACCAATAGAAGCGGGAGATGAGTTGTACAGATTTCTTGATACCCGCATGACCTGTGAGATGGGAGGAGTGACCCCATTTGAGGATTCCGAGGCGTTGGCGAGGAGAAACAAAGGTCTTTCCTGGAGGAGTCTGCCTGATGGAGGCAGGAGAAGTGGAGATCAGGCAGTCAGGTGGAATGATGTGTTGCGGAGAGAGTTCAACTTCTGAGGCATCCGAGGAACGAGAGAGAGCATCGGCCCTAATGTTCTTATCGGCAGGACGAAAGTGAATCTCAAAATTAAATCGGGCAAAGAACAGAGACCACCGGGCCTGGCGAGGATTCAGCCGTTGGGCAGACTGGAGGTAGGAGAGGTTCTTGTGGTCGGTGTAGATAATAACAGGAGAACTTGATCCCTCCAGCAGATGCCTCCATTCCTCAAGTGCTAATTTAATGGCTAGAAGCTCTCGATCCCCGATGGAGTAGTTCCTCTCCGCAGGAGAGAAGGTCCTAGAGAAAAAACCACAAGTGACAGCATGCCCGGAAGAATTTTTTTGTAGAAAAACAGCTCCAGCTCCCACTGAGGAGGCATCAACCTCCAATAGGAAGGGTTTGGAAGGGTCAGGTCTGGAGAGGACGGGAGCCGAAGAAAAGGCAGACTTGAGTCGTTTAAAGGCGTCTTCTGCTTGAGGAGACCAGGACTTGGGATTAGCATTTTTTTTGGTTAAAGCCACGATAGGAGCCACAATGGTAGAAAAATGTGGAATAAATTGCCTGTAATAATTGGCGAACCCCAAAAAGCGTTGGATAGCACGGAGTCCGGAGGGGCGTGGCCAATCTAAGACGGCAGAGAGTTTGTCTGGATCCATCTGTAGTCCCTGGCCAGAGACCAAATATCCTAGAAAAGGAAGAGATTGGCATTCAAACAGACATTTCTCAATTTTGGCATAGAGTTGGTTGTCACGAAGTCTCTGAAGAACCATACGGACATGCTGGCGGTGTTCTTCTAGATTGGCAGAAAAAATTAGGATATCGTCCAGATATACAACAACACAGGAGTATAACAGATCACGAAAAATTTCATTGACAAAGTCTTGGAAGACGGCAGGGGCGTTGCACAGGCCAAAGGGCATGACCAGATACTCAAAGTGTCCATCTCTGGTGTTAAATGCCGTTTTCCACTCGTCCCCCTCTCTGATGCGGATGAGGTTATAGGCGCCTCTTAAGTCCAATTTAGTAAAGATGTGGGCACCTTGGAGGCGATCAAAGAGTTCAGAGATGAGGGGTAAAGGGTAGCGGTTCTTAACCGTGATTTTATTAAGACCGCGGTAGTCAATGCAAGGACGTAGGGTGCCATCTTTTTTGGACACAAAGAAAAATCCGGCTCCGGCAGGAGAGGAGGATTTACGGATAAAGCCCTTTTTTAGATTCTCCTGGACGTATTCGGACATGGCAAGAGTCTCTGGGGCAGAGAGAGGATAAATTCTGCCCCGGGGTGGAGTAGTACCCGGGAGGAGGTCGATAGGGCAATCATAAGGCCTGTGAGGAGGTAGAGTCTCAGCTTGTTTTTTGCAGAAAACATCCGCGAAGTCCATATAGGCCTTAGGGAGACCGGTTACTGGAGGAACCACAGAGTTACGGCAAGGGTTACTGGGAACCGGTTTTAGACAGTTCTTGGAACAAGAGGACCCCCAACTCTTGATCTCCCCAGTGGACCAATCCAGGGTTGGGGAATGAAGTTGAAGCCAGGGAAGTCCAAGGAGAATTTCCGAGGTGCAATTGGGGAGGACCAAAAGTTCAATCCTCTCATGATGAGATCCGATGCTCATAAGAAGGGGCTCCGTGCGGAAAGGTATGGTACAGTCCAATCTTTCATTATTTACACAATTGATGTAGAGGGGTCTGGCGAGACTGGTCACCGGGATGTTGAACCTGTTGACGAGAGAGGCCAAAATAAAATTTCCTGCAGATCCAGAGTCCAAGAAGGCCACAGCAGGGAAGGAGAAGGCAGAGGCAGACATCCGCACAGGCACTGTAAGACGTGGAGAAGCAGAGTAGACATCAAGGACTGTCTCACCTTTGTGCGGAGTCAGCGTACGTCTTTCCAGGCGGGGAGGACGGATAGGACAATCCCTCAGGAAGTGTTCGGTACTAGCACAGTACAGGCAGAGGTTCTCCATACGGCGTCGTGTCCTCTCTTGAGGTGTCAGGCGAGACCGGTCGACCTGCATAGCCTCCACGGCGGAAGGCACAGGAACAGATTGCAGGGGACCAGAGGAGAGAGGAGCCGAGGAGGAGAAACGCCTCGTGCGAACAGAGTCCATATCTTGGCGGAGTTCCTGACGCCTTTCGGAAAAACGCATGTCAATGCGAGTGGCTAGGTGAATAAGTTCATGTAGATTAGCAGGAATTTCTCGTGCGGCCAGAACATCTTTAATGTTGCTGGATAGGCCTTTTTTGAAGGTCGCGCAGAGGGCCTCATTATTCCAGGACAATTCTGAAGCAAGAGTACGGAATTGTACGGCATACTCGCCAACGGAAGAATTACCCTGGACCAGGTTCAACAGGGCAGTCTCAGCAGAAGAGGCTCGGGCAGGTTCCTCAAAGACACTTCGGATTTCCGAGAAGAAGGAGTGTACAGAGGCAGTGACGGGGTCATTGCGGTCCCAGAGCGGTGTGGCCCATGACAGGGCTTTTCCGGACAGAAGGCTGACTACGAAAGCCACCTTAGACCTTTCAGTGGGAAACAGGTCCGACATCATCTCCAGATGCAGGGAACATTGGGAAAGAAAGCCACGGCAAAACTTAGAGTCCCCATCAAATTTATCCGGCAAGGATAGGCGTAGCCCAGGAGCGGCCACTCGCTGCGGAGGAGGTGCAGGAGCTGGCGGCGGAGATGACTGCTGAAGCTGTGGTAGTAACTGTTGTAGCATAACGGTCAGTTGAGACAGCTGTTGGCCTTGTTGCGCTATCTGTTGTGACTGCTGGGCGACCACCGTGGTGAGGTCAGCGACAACTGGCAGAGGAACTTCAGCGGGATCCATGGCCGGATCTACTGTCACGATGCCGGCTGGCAGGTAGTGGATCCTCTGTGCCAGAGAGGGATTGGCGTGGACCGTGCTAGTGGACCGGTTCTAAGCCACTACTGGTTTTCACCAGAGCCCGCCGCAAAGCGGGATGGTCTTGCTGCGGCGGTAGTGACCAGGTCGTATCCACTAGCAACGGCTCACCTCTCTGGCTGCTGAAGATAGGCGCGGTACAAGGGAGTAGGCAGAAGCAAGGTCGGACGTAGCAGAAGGTCGGGGCAGGCAGCAAGGATCGTAGTCAGGGGCAACGGCAGAAGGTCTGGAAACACAGGCAAGGAACACACAAGGAACGCTTTCACTGGCACTAAGGCAACAAGATCCGGCAAGGGAGTGCAGGGGAAGTGAGGTGATATAGGGAAGTGCACAGGTGAACACACTAATAGGAACCACTGCGCCAATCAGCGGCGCAGTGGCCCTTTAAATCGCAGAGACCCGGCGCGCGCGCGCCCTAGGGAGCGGGGCCGCGCGCGCCGGGACAGAACAGACGGAGAGCGAGTCAGGTAGGGGAGCCGGGGTGCGCATCGCGAGCGGGCGCTACCCGCATCGCGAATCGCATCCCGGCTGGCAGCGGAATCGCAGCGCCCCGGGTCAGAGGACGTGACCGGAGCGCTGCAGCGGGGAGAGTGAAGCAAGCGCTCCGGGGAGGAGCGGGGACCCGGAGCGCTCGGCGTAACAATAAGGATGGGATATGAGGAGGGGATATGAGGATGGGATGTGAGGTCGGGATATAAGGGTGGGATATGAAGACAGGATATGAGGACGGGACATGAGGTCATGATATGAGGAAGGGATATGAAGACGGGATATGAGGGCGGGATATGGGCTCGGGATATGGGGTCGGGATATGAGGACGGGATATGAGGACAGGATATGGGAACGACATATGGGGATGGAATATGAGATCGAGATATAAGGATGGGATATGGGGACGGGATATGAGGACAGGACATGGGGTCGGTATATGAGGATGGGATATGAAGAGAGAATATGGGGTCGGGATATCAGCAGGGGATATGGGGTCAGGATTTAAGGACGAGATATGAGGACAAATGCTTCCTCCTTTGCTGCTTTTCCTCTCCCACGAGGACATGGTAGGTAAAACCGGGCAGCGCCAGGTGCTCAGCTAGTGTGTGTGTATATATATATATATATATATATATACAGGGTGGGCCATTTATATGGATACACCTTAATAAAATTGGAATGGTTAGTGATATTAACTTCCTGTTTGTGGCACATTAGTATAAGGTGAGGGGGGAAACTTTTCAAGATGGGTTGTGACCATGGCAGCCATTTTGAAGTTGGACATTTTGAATCCAACTTTTGTTGTTTTCAATAGAAAGAGGGTCATGGGAATTTCACAAGAAAAACAATGATGTGCTTGGTTTTAACGTATCTTTATTCTTTCATGACTTATTTACAAGTTTCTGACCACTTATAAAACGTGTTTAATGTGCTGCCCATTGTGTTGGATTGCCAATGCAACCCTCTTCTCCCACTCTTCACACACTGATAGCAACACCGCAGGAGAAATGCTAGCACAGGCTTCCAGTATCCGTAGTTTCATGTGCGTGCAGCATAGGCAATTGCCTTCAGACTCATAACTTCACAGCATAGACAATTGCCTTCAGATGACCCCAAAGATAAAAGTCTAAGGGGGTCAGATCAGGAGACCTTGGGGGCCATTCAACTGGATATGCGAAATTGCTACATGATGATGTGTGTCCCTCTTTATGCACTGAAGCTGGCACGTTCCCTGAGTTTTTCCAGCAAGATGGTGCACCACCACATTATGGGTGTCAGGTCCGAGCATTCCTAGATGAACAGTTTCCTCTAAAGTGGATTGGTCGTCGTGGGCCAGTTGAATGGCCGCCAAGGTCTCCCGATCTGACCCCCTTAGACTTTTATCTTTGGGGTCATCTGAAGGCAATTGTCTATGCTGTGAAGATAGGAGATGTGCAGCACCTGAAACTACAGATACTGGAAGCCTATGCTAGCATTTCTCCTGCTGTGTTGCTATCAGTGTGTGAAGAGTGGGACAAGAGGGTTGCATTGACAATCCAACACAATGGGCAGCACATTGAACACATTTTATAAGTGGTCAGAAACTTTTAAATAACTCATGAAAGAATAAAGTTACGTTAAAACCAAGCACATCTTTGTTTTTCTAGTGAAATCCCCAATAAGTTTGATGTGTCACATGACCCACTTTCTATTGAAAAAACAAAAGTTGGATTCAAAATGGCCGACTTCAAAATGGCCGCCATGGTCTCCACCCACCATGAAAAGTCCCCCCCCCCCCTCACATATACTAATGTGCCACAAACAGGAAGTTAATATCACCAACCATTCCCATTTTATTAAGGTGTATCCATATAAATGGCCCACCCTGTATATATATATATATATATATATATATATATATATATATATATATATATCTAAGGAGTGCACACACAGGAGTACTTTTTTACAGGCTCTGACTTCCTGGATGTTGATCACAGTGCCATGATTAAGAATCAAATATGGAGTAGGAACACGTGTAGATTATACTGTTATATTGTACTTTTGCTTTTATTATGAAGTAAACAGTATATATTATTATCTAGATTCTGAATGTTTCCCCTTGGCTTTGAATTATTGCAATTCATTATATAAGATAAAGTTTAGCAAAAATGTATTAAGGCTGCTCTTACACAGTGCAGTTTTGCTGCAGTTTTAAAGCCACAACCAGGTGTGGATCATAACAAATTAGTTAAAATAAAGAACAGATGCTACAACTACTATTTTTGTTTTTCTTTTTTTAATTCATTCTGCACCAGGAATGGATTAATAAAAAAGGAACATCTGTTCTTTATATTAACTTATTTCTTATGATCCACACCTAGCTCTGGCTTTAAAACTGAATTATATAATAACCTGTCTACAAACTGTATTTAAAATACAGGTGTGTGCAATGGCAGACTGACCGTCCACTGCTGTTTGGGGTCCAGGATGACACTTGTGTCGGATCCACAGGAAAGCGAGAGCTGATTTTAGCTGTTTGTGCTCACACGCATGCTGCATCTGCAGCTTGCAATGAGAGAAGACATGACCTTCGCCCCACGCAGGTTAGTGTGCAGTGCACTGTGGAGGAAGAAAGGAAATGGAGTTAGCGGTAGGGCTGCTGACTACCTATATAGCTACCTATCTGTCTACAAAACTACCCACCTGACTACCTGGCTACAAAGCTATCCACTAATCTATTGGGCTACATAGCTATCCACCTGACTACCTGGCTACATAGATACTCACTTAACTACCTGGCTGCATGGCTACTCACCTGACTACCTGGCTACATAGCCACCCACCTGATTGTCTGGCTACATAGCTACCCACCCGACTACCTGGCTACATAGCTACCCACCTGACTACCTGTTTAAATAGCTACTCAACTGACTACCTGGCTACATAGCTACCTGCCTGATTTCCTGCCAACATAGCTACCTACCTGGCTAGATATCCACCCACCTGACTTCCTGGCTACATAGCTACCCCCCTGACTACATAGATACCTAACTGGCTACAAATCTACCAAACTGGCTACCAACCTACCTGGCTACCTACCTACCAACATTTGACCTACCTACTTTTTAACCCACCAACTTACATACCTAGCTACCTACCTATTTAGCGACCTACTTACATAGCTAGCTACCTGCCTATTGGTTTATCTACCTACTTATGTAATCTACCTACCTGTCTTCATACAAAGTTCATATGAATCCGCAGCACACAGGTCCAATATGGTGAAAAAGAAAAAACTTTATTCCATCATGTGAATGTCATACAGCGACGTTTCTGCTGGCTCTCCCAGCCTTTCTCAAGCTCATACAAGTGTTCCAAATCACCCATTTTATAATGGCAACAATTACAAAGTCAGTTACAAAAAAATCAGTGAAAAACATAAAGTACACAAAGTAAGGTATACATCATACAATCCATAGTATACATAAACACATGCTCATTATAACCATATATAATATTCACCTACATAGGGAAGTGATAACACATCGTTCTACTATATCCTTAATAAGGTTCTGATTGCAGTCTCAGAACACATGAGCACGTGTATTAAAAACAATTATCACCGCTATGTATATGTAAATCAGCGTGGAGGTATTCTACGGCGCATATGCGCTGGAAATGTGTAGTTTCAGAACGAGGGTTGGGAGTGTGGGAGTTGCCATAGGTATACCAGAAGCTGCGTTCCACTCATGGACGTCACGCTGTGCACGCGCACAGTCGGCCCGGCCATGATTTTCATGCGGACAGCGCCGGCATCACCATGGCAACTCAACTTCACCAATATACAAAAGGTCATTCTTAACAAAAAATAGATGAAGACAATAAAGATTGACAAATGATAAAAGAAAAATAATAAAATCAAATCAGGGCTTCCCAGATTTGAACTCACAGTACTTGTGGTGGCACCACATTCATTCACTCCTCTCCTTCTGCTCTGTGCTATTCAGTAATCCACAGTCAGGCATGTTGAAGTGTCGTGTGTTGGTTCGCATGTGGTCCTGTCCATGCCGAAATCCATAGACTGAGGACTTCAGCAAGTCCTGGCCACTAGTGTGCACAGAGCCCTACAGAGAATTGGAGATTTAACCCATATCTGGGAATAATATTGCACTCAGTACACCGGCTTATGTCCACAAATCAAATAAAGTCATAATGAATAAATGATGTAAAAGTAAAATTAAAAATTAAAAATGAAATAACATAAAAAAATAAATTAAAAAAATAAAAATAAAAAATGTTTTTTTTTTTTTTTTAAAGAATAAGATTGAAGGTGAGAAAAATGAAAGTAATCCAATAGTCATAGGCTACTGATGATAGTCGTGAGGTGCACTCCCATATCCCCTCTGAAACATATACACATGCAAAAAATATGAATAATAATCATAATTTATTAGATCAAAGCAAAACAATATGTCTTGTGTTCAGTGAGTGACGAAGTATTCCCATATGGCCTCTGTAAGACAAAGGAAGAGAGAAAGATTATTAGTTATTATGTCTTTAACAGTAAAGATGTATATAGCACACTTGTAATAACCACTCTGATGCTAGTTAGTCCCCACCCTCAGGCTGAAGCATAGGGTACCTCATCTCCCAACCACCCTTTGTGGTGTTTTAAATTCAACATTCAATCCAGAAGGTTTTAAGGTGTTCAGATCATAGATCCATTTCAGTTCCAGTCTCTTGAGTCGGCCCTGTCTATCCCCACCTCGTCTCATGGGTGGCACATGGTCAATGACCATGAACCTCAGGTCTCTTTCACCATGGTTCAGTTCAGTGAAATGTTTAGATACTGGGAGATCCAGTTTCTTTTTGCGAATCGTATATCTGTGTTGATTCAGTCTTGTCTTGAGGTCCCATGTGGTCTCCCCAGCATAGAGGAGACCACATGGGCACCACAAGACATAGACCACATGAGATGTGTTACATGTTAGGTAATATCTGATTGGGTAAGATTTTCCCGTGGCCAGATGTGTAAATCTCTCACCTTTACACATCAGGCCACAGTTAGTGCATGACCTACATGGGAAACTTCCTTTTCTGATTGTAGTAAGGTATTGTTGACTGTCACTTTTTCTCAAAGGAATGTCAGCTCTCACCATCTTGTCCTTAAGATTAGCTGAACGCCTATATGACATGGTTGGTGGGGATCTAAATTCAGGGATATTTGTGTGGCCCTCCAATATGTGCCAGTGCTTGCGGATGACTTTACCAATCTCTGGGGATATCTCACTATATGTAGTTACAAAGGTCAGGCAGGGATCCCTATGTGGTTTGACCTGTCCCACAGATAGACCTCTGTCTTGTACATTAATTCTAGATATTTGTTTGTCAATGAGTTTCTGTGGATAACCCCTCTCTCTGAAATTGGCTACCATTTTTTCCAGCGCTTTCTCAAATTTCTCATCAGTGTCCGTGATCCTCCTTGCCCTCAGTAGTTGACTATAGGGCAAGGAGTTCATCATCGGTCTAGGATGGCAACTTTCAAATTTTAACAGTGTATTACAGTCTGTGTCTTTTGTGTATAGGTCAGTTGACAACCGTCCATTGGATATAGTGACTTTTACATCCAAAAAGCACACTGTTTCTGTCGAGTGGGTCAGTGTAAAGCGTATTCCTGTGTCCCTGCTGTTAAGGTATTCCTGAAACAATAGTAATTCAGTTAATCCACCAGTCCAAATAAGAAACACATCATCTATGTATCTCCACCACTCCAGGATATACCTGGAGTGGTGGGATACATAGACGTGACAGTCCTCAAATCTTGACATTTGTGTAAAGGTGAGAGATTCACACATCTGGCCACGGGAAAATCTTACCCAATCAGATGTTACCTAACATGTAACACATCCCATGTGGTCTATGTCTTGTGGTGCCCATGTGGTCTCCTGTATGTTGGGGAGACCACATGGGACCTCAAGACAAGACTAGATCAACACAGATATACGATTCGCAAAAAGAAACTGGATCTCCCAGTATCTAAACATTTCACTGAACTGAACCATGGTGAAAGAGACCTGAGGTTCATGGTCATTGACCATGTGCCACCCATGAGACGAGGTGGGGATAGACAGGGCCGACTCAAGAGACTGGAACTGAAATGGATCTATGATCTGAACACCTTAAAACCTTCTGGATTGAACGTTGAATTTAAAACACCACAGAGGGTGGTTGGGAGATGAGGTACCCTATGCTTCAGCCTGAGGGTGGGGACTAACTAGCATCAGAGTGGTTATTACAAGTGTGCTATATACATCTTTACTGTTAAAGACATAATAACTAATAATCTTTCTCTCTTCCTTTGTCTTGCAGAGGCCATATGGGAATACTTCGTCACTCACTGAACACAAGACATATTGTTTTGCTTTGATCTAATAAATTGTGATTATTATTCATATTTTTTGCATGTGTATATGTTTCAGAGGGGACATGGGAGTGCACCTCACGACTATCATCAGTAGCCTCTGACTATTGGATTACTTTCATTTTTCTCACCTTCAATCTTATTCTTTAAAAAAAAAAAAAAACATTTTTTATTGTTTTATGTTATTTTTTTATGTTATTTCATTTTCAATTTTTAATTTTACTTTTACATCATTTATTCATTATGACTTTATTTGATTTGTGGACATAAGCCGGTGTACTGAGTGCAATATTATCCCCAGATATGGGTTAAATCTCCAATTCTCTGTAGGGCTCTGTGCACACTAGTGGCCAGGACTTGCTGAAGTCCTCAGACTATGGATTTCGGCATGGACAGGACCACATTCGAACCAAGGCCGGACACTTCATTGTGCCTGACTGTGGTTTCCTGAATAACACAGAGCAGAAGGAGAGGAGTGAATGAATGTGGTGCCACCACAAGTACTGTGAGTTCAAATCTGGGCAGCCCTGATTTGATTTTATTTCTTTTATTATTTTTCTTTTTTTCTTTTATTATTTGTCAATCTTTATTGTCTTTATCTATTTTTTGTTAAGAATGACCTTTTGTATATTGGTGAAGTTGAGTTGCCATGGTGATGCCGGCGCTGTCCGCATGAAAATCATGGCCGGGCCGACTGTGCGCGTGCACAGCGTGACGTACATGAGTGGTACGCAGCTGCTGGTATACCTATGGCAACTTCCGCACTCCCAACCCTCGTTCTGAAACTACACATTTCCGGCGCATATGCGCCGTAGAATACCTCCACACTGATTTACATATACATAGCGGTGAGTGGGATTCCCTTATAGCCTGCAAGTATTGATTTTAATTGTTTTTAATACACGTGCACATATGTTCTGAGACTGCAATCAGAACCTTATTAACCCCTTCAGGACCAAGCCCATTTTAGCCTTAAGGACCAGAGCGTTTTTTGCACATCTGACCACTGTCACTTGAAACATTAATAACTCTGGAATGCTTTTAGTTATCATTCTGATTCCGAGATTGTTTTTTCATGACATATTCTACTTTAACATGGTGGTAAATTTTTGTGGTAACTTGCATCCTTTCCTTGTGAAAAATCCCAAAATTTGATGAAAAATTTGAAAATTTTGCATTTTGCTAACTTTGAAGCTCTCTGCTTGTAAGGAAAATGTATATTACAAATAAAAAAATTTTTTATTCACATAAACAATATGTCTACTTTATGTTTGCATCATAAAATTGACGAGTTTTTACTTTTGGAAGACACCAGAGGGCTTCAAAGTTCAGCAACAATTTTCCAATTTTTCACAAAATTTTCAAACTCACTATTTTTCATGGACCAGCTCATGTTTGAAGTGGATTTGAAGGGTCTTCATATTAGAAATACCCCACAAAAGACCCCATTATAAAAACTGCACCCCCCAAAGTATTCAAAATGACATTCAATCATCATTTTAACCCTTTAGGTGTTTCACAGGAATAGCAGCAAAGTGAAGGAGAAAATTCACAATCTTCATTTTTTACACTCGCATGTTCTTGTAGACCCAATTTTTGAATTTTTACAAGGGGTAAAAGGAGAAAATGTATACTTATATTTGTAGCCCAATTTCTCTTGAGTAAGCACATACCTCATATGTCTATGTAAAGTGTCCGGCGGGCGCAGTAGAGGGTTCAGAAGGGAAGGAGCGACAAGGGGATTTTGGAGAGTACGTTTTTCTGAAATGGTTTTTGGGGGGCATGTTGCATTTAGGAAGCCCCTATGGTGCCAGAACAGCAAAAAACCCTCACATGGCATACCATTTTGGAAACTAGACCCCTTGAGGAACATAACAAGGAATAAAGTGAGCCTTATTACCCCACAGGTGTTTCACGACTTTTGCATATGTAAAAAAAAAAATATTTTTTTTCACTAAAATGTGTGTTTCCCCCCAAATTTCACATTTTTCCAAGGGTTAATAGCAGGAAATACCCCCCCCAATATTTGTAACCCCTTCTCTTCTGAGTATGGAGGTACCCCATAAGTGGACCTGAAGTACACTACGGGCGAACTACAATGCTCAGAAGAGAAGGAGTCATATTTGGCTTTTTGAGAGCAAATTTTGCTCGGGGGGCATGTCTCATTTAGGAAGCCCCTATGGTGCCAGAACAGCAAAAAAACACATGGCATACCATTTTGGAAACTAGACCCCTTGAGGAACGTAACAAGGAATAAAGTGAGCCTTAATACCCCACAGGTGTTTCACGACTTTTGCATATGTAAAAAAATTAAAAAAAATTCCCACTAAAATGTGTGTTTCCCCCCAAATTTCACATTTTTGCAAGGGTTAATAGCAGAAAATACCGCCCAAAATTTGTAACCCCATCTCTTCTGAGTATGGAGGTACCCCATAAGTTGACCTGAAGTGCACTATGGGCGAACTACAATGCTCAGAAGAGAAAGAGTCATATTTGGCTTTTTGAGAGCAAATTTTGCTCAGGGAGCATGTCACATTTAGGAAGCCCCTATGGTGAAAGGACAGCAAAATAACCCCCACATGGCATACCATTTTGGAAACTAGACCCCTTGAGGAACGTAACAAGGGGTACAGTGAGCATTTGCCCCCCACTGGTGTCTGACAGATCTTTGGAACAGTGGGCTGTACACGTTTTCATTTCCACGGACCACTGTTCCAAAGATCCGTCAGACACCTGTGGGGGGTAAATTCTCACTGCACCCCTCATTACATTCCGTGAGGGGTGTCGTTTCTGAAATGGGGTCACATGTGGGGTTTTATTTTTTTTGTGTTTGTCAAAACCGCTGTAACAATCAGCCACCCCTGTGCAAATCACCTCAAATGTACATGGTGCGCTCTCCCTTCTGGGCCTTGTTGTGCGCCCCCAGAGCACTTTGCGCCCACATATGGAGTATCTCCGTAGTCGGGAGAAATTGCGTTACAATTTTTGGGGGGCTTTTTTTCCCTTTTACCTCTTGTGAAAATGTAAAGTATAGGGCAACATCAGCATGTTAGTGTAAAAAATTAAACATTTTTACACTAACATTCTGGTGTAGACCCCAACATTTCCTTTTCATGAAGGGTTAAAGAAGAAAATACCCACCAAACATTGTTAGGCAATTTCTCCTGAGTACGGCGATACCCCATATGTGACCCTAAACTGTTGCCTTGAAATACGACAGGGCTCCAAAGTGAGAGCGCCATGTGCATTTGAGGCCTAAATTAGGGATTTGCGTAGGGGTGGACATAGGGGTATTCTACGCCAGTGATTCCCAAACAGGTAGCCTCCAGCTGTTGCAAAACTCCCAGCATGCCTGGACAGTCAACGGCTGTCCGGCAATACTGGGAGTTGTTGTTTTTCAACAGCTGGAGGCTCTGCTTTGGAAACAGTGGTGTACCGGACGTTCTTATTGGGGGAGGGGGGCTGTGTAGGGGTATGTGTATATGTAGTGTTTTTAACTTTTTATTTTATTTTGTGTTACTGTAGTGTAGTGTAGAGTTTTTAGGGTACAGTCACATGGGCGGGGGATTACAGCGAGTTTCCCAGCGCAAAATTTGCTGCATCTCAAACTTGCAGCGAGAAACCCACTGTAAAAGCCTCGCCCATGTGAATGTACCCTGTACATTCACAGGGGGGGGGGGGGGGGGTGCACCAGCTGTTGCAAAACCACAACTCCCAGCATGCATGGTCTGTTTGTGCATGCTGGGAGTTATAGTTTTGCAACAGCTGGAGGCACACAGGTTAGGAAACACTGAGTTAGAAACAGACAATGTTTCCCACCCAGTGTGTCTCCAGTTGTTGCAAAACTACAACTCCCAGCATGCACAGACAGCTGAAGGGCATGCTGGGAGTTGTAGTTCGGCAACATCTGAAGGGCCAGATGTTGCTGAACTAAAACTCCCAGCATGCCTGGACAGTCAGTGCATGCTGGGAGTTGTAGTTTTGCAACAGCTGGAAGAGCACAGATTGGAGACCATTATACAATGGTCTCCAAACTGGGGCCCTCCAGATGTTGCAAAACTACAACTCCCAGCATGCCCAGACAGCCAAAGGCTGTCTAGGCATGCTGGGAGTTGTAGTTTTCAGACTCCTAGAAGCAGCAGTGAAGATCTTCACTGCTGCTTCTGAGGACCATATACTCACCTGCCGGTCCCGTTGCTGCTCGTCCACGTGGCCGGTCCCGCCGCTGGTTCGGGTAAGGCCGCCGGTCCCCTCCTGTTCCCCCCGAATGCCGCAGGTCCCCGCGAGCCCCCGCAGCCATCGTCCCCCGTTCTGCCCGACTTCCAGGGGCGGGCAGTGCGGGGGATCTGAACTTTCACCCCAGATCACTGTGATTGGTCCACAGGGACCAATCACAGTGATCGCTGACCAGGACCATCAATGGATGGTCCTGGGGGGTGAAGCAGAAGTTGTCCCCTGCTGGAAACAGCGGGACTTCTGCCAGTTAACCCGTGCGATGCTGTGCATCGCCGGGTTAACTGAGTGTCATTTATAAACGTCGGGATGTGCGAACGCACTGCACAACCCGGCGTTTATATATGACAGTCTGCGGGAAGGGGTTAAGGATATAGTAGAACGATGTGTTATCACTTCACTATGTAGGTGAATATTATATATGGTTATATTGAGCACGTGTTTATGTATACTATGGATTGTATGATGTATACCTTACTTTGTGTATTTTATGTTTTTCACAGATTTTTTTGTAATTGACTTTGTAATTGTTGCCATTATAAAATGGGTGATTTGGAACACTTGTATGAGCTTGAGAAAGGCTAGGAGAGCCAGCAGAAACGTTGTTGCATGACATTCACAATATGGAATAAAGTTTTTTCTTTTTCACCATATTGGACCTGTGTGCTGCGGATTTATATGAACTTTCTGTGAATTGGGACCCCTGACCAAGGTCTGGTTCTGCGTGCACCCACAGATATTGAGCTCAAGGGAGTGCTGTTTCTCTTTGGATACCTGTCTTCATAGCTACTTACCTACCTTTATGGCTACCTACCTATTAGAGTTGAGAAAACTTTTAAAAACTTTGGTTCGCCGGACTCCCTGAACTATTCGGAATTCGCAAACTGGCAATGAAATAAGCCCCTAAGCATGTTCATAACACTGCCTAACAACTCAAAACACCTTTTAAACACTGTTAGGAATTTATTCAAGACGTTTTAAAGTGTTTCCAAAACAAATCAATTTGAATTTGGACAGCAGCCCTGGCTGGCCACAGGGTGTTTGCAAAAGCAACTGCAATCAATTTGAATTATGCTAGCAGAGTGTTACAACTAGCGCTCCAGCTGGACATGCTGGCCGCAGTGCCCTCCTGCCCTGTCCTCCTCTGTGGTGCCGCCGTTCGCAATGCGGGATGCAAATGCATGTGAATGCCGGGCCGTTACTCACCTCCTGCTTCCTCCGCTTTCCCAGGTTGCCGGCGTGTGTGTACCTGCCCTCTAGGGCATGCGTGCCAGCTCTCTGTGATTTAAAGAGCCAGTATGACCTTAATTGGTTACTGCTGCTCGCTGACACTATAAGTGTCAGCACTTACTGTTTCACCTTGCCGGATCTTTGTGCCTTGATGCCTTAGAGAAAGTGTACCTCCTGTGTGTTCTGCTATTCCGTGTAACAGTTCCTTCAGCTCCGTTCCCTGGCCACGCTCCAGTGCCGCCTGTCCTGACCTTCCAGCATGTCCCCGACTAGAAGTTTGCCTCTTCCTTCCTGTATCTTGTTACACCTCGATAGCCTGTGTGGACGAGTCATATCAGGGGTAGCGACCTGGGTGCCGCCTACCACTGCAAGTCCATCCTGCTTTGGGGAGGGCTCTGGTGAAAACCAGTGGCACCTTAGACTCAACTGCCTGGTACAGCCCACACCATCATCCACACAGGTTCAGAGGATCCATTTCACCACTGCCATTACACAGAGGTAGTGCAGTGTTGACTCTGTGGAGCGCAGAGGCTGGACCCCCGCTCAGCAGGTTTCTAAAAATATTAATTTGAATTTGACCAGCAGCCCTGGCTGGCTGCAGGGTGTTTGCAAAAGTAACCGCAGGCCTGGCTAGAAGTAGCAGGTTTCCAAAAGAAATCTATTTGAATTTGGCCAGCAAACCTGGGCAAGTTCTGAACAAGGATCTAATCTGGTGAGCCAGAAGTCCATGGGGTCTGGGCTCTGGTGCCTGGGTGCTGGTGTCTGTCAGAGAAAGGGCACTTCTGAGGTAGGTGAGAAACATTCCCCCATTTTGGTTTTATACCGTGGGTCTAAGAGTGTGGCTATCCAGTGCTCTTCTCTTCCCTTCAAGCCCACAATAAGCTTTTTATTGTTCAAGAAGGAAAGCATACACCTAGCCATCCTAGCCAGCTTTTATGAGAGCCCAGCTTGTTCCACCTCTGTCACATACTGCCAAGGTTGGTCTTGCTTCTCCTCATCCTCATCAGTGTCTCTTTCATAGAGTCCATCTCCAAATTCTCCTCCTTAGGTCCTACTACCTCCTCATCCAACTCCTCCTCAAGGAGAACATCCATACTGCTGCCATCAAGACATGTAGTCTCCTCCATCATCGCCGTCAGCATCTGCTCAAAAAGAAATATCAGAGGAATCATTGCCAATGCCACTGTTTTCCTTGATGATATATAAGTACTGTACTAGTACTGCAACGAACATTCTTACTGGCAGAGAACATGGCGGGGGTCTTCTGCCCTCTACCCTGTCCACCAAGTAATTTTTTTTAGTTTTTTTTTGTTACAATTATCTTTTTTGGATGAATTTTTACCAATCTACTTGTCAAATCTAAGTTTAAATGCTTTGAACGCTTTTTGGGTGGCAGAGGATACAGCAAAATGAGTACTGAAGGTGATTGCGGAACAATATCAAATGCACCATAACCTTATAACACTACAGTCTAGATACGTGTAACTTCAACACACTTTTTGCATGGCATGGATGACAGCACAATGAGTACTGAAGGTGTTTGCGGAACAATATTAACCTGTTGGGGACGAAGAGCATACAAGTATGCCCTTGCGTCACTGTACTTAAGGACCTGCCACCGGGCGGTGATTGGAACAGGATGACAGTTTATATCTATCAGCATCCAGGCACATTGCATGGAGGGGTCCTGAGACCCATTATCACGCCCATTATCACGGCAAATCACATTTTTTGGGGGCCAACCAGGTCTCTGGTAACCCAAAGGCCCAGAAAATAAGGGTGATCTGCACATATCACCATGAAGGATAGGAGAGAGGTGGCAGGGTTGCCACCCCTCCAATCCCTGCCATTGATCGGTCAGGAGCGACTGACCAATCGTAGATCGGGGCGGGGGGCTTAAAAATCCCTTCCCCCACTCTGCCCACCCATGAAAGGCTTACCTGCGACCTCGGCGGGCGTGATGCATCAGTGGCAATTCAGTGAGTGGCTGGAAGATCTGAAGGACCACAATTTGGAGATCACTGTGCAGCAGTCATTAAACTGTGGCCCTCCAGATCTTGCAAAACTACAACTCCCAGCATGCCCAGATAGCCGTATTTGTAGTTTTGCAGTATCTGGAGGGCCACAGTTTGGAGATCACTGTGCAGTGGTCTTTAAACTGTGGCCCTCAAGACTTTGCATAACTACAACTCCCAGCATGCACGGACAGAAAAGGGCTGTATAAGGCATGCTGGGAGTTGTAATTGTGCGCCTCCAGCTGTTGCATAACTACAACTCCCAACATTCCATTTGGCGGTAAATACATGATGGGAGTTGTAGTTTTGCCACAACTGGAGGCACACTGGTGGGAAACACTGAGACAGACTAACTCAGTGTTTTCCAACCCGTGTGCCTCCAGTTGTTGCAAAACTACAACTCCCAACATGCACTGACAGACTGTGCATGCTGAGAGTTGTAGTTTTGCAACAGCTGGAGGCACGCTGGTGGGGAAACACTAAGTTAGTCTGCTACCTAACTTGGTGTTTCCCCAACAGTGTGCCTCCAGCTGTGGCAAAACTACAACTCCCTGCATGCACGGCCTGTCAGTGCATGCTGAGAGTTGTAGTTCTGCAACAGCTGGAGGTACACTGGTGCGGAAACACCAAGTTAGGTAACAGACTAACTCAGTGTTTTCCAACCCACGTGCCTCAAGTAGTTGTAAAACTACAACTCCCAGCATGCACTGACAGACTGTGAATGCTGAGAGTTGTAGTTTTGCAACATCTGGAGGCACACTGGTGGAGAAACACTGAGTTAGTCTGGTAAATTAACTCGGTGTTTCCCCACAAAATAAACATGCTGTCGGGTTTGCATGCCACATAGTTACATAGTTCATAAGGTCAAAAAAAGACCAGAGTCCATCAAGTTCAACCTATATCCCTAATAAGTCCCTACTGAGTTGATCCAGAGGAAGGCAGAAAAAACCTCATACTAGAGGTAAAAATTGCTTCCCAACTCCAAATATGGCAGTCAGAATAAATCCCTGGATCAACCTTCTGGGGGACATGTATCATTTCCAGTGTATAATAGAAGTTTTTTACCCCTCTGCCTGTTGTGTAAATTTGGTGCAGCTGCGTTAAATTTATCATTCTTGTGCAGCTACTTTCTTGAATTGCGTTTAAATTTAGAATTCTCCTCAGAGCATAAATTTACACCGCAGCTCTATTTAGTAGGAGCTTTGTCTGCAGTGTATCTGCACATAAACAGTAAGTGTGTCCTCGTTATTAGTTTTAGAATTTTTTTCTTCATTATGTAGAGTTTTATTCTCACAATAATACCACTTTTTGCACCCAATTATAACACATCAATTATACCAATGTCCTTATTCTTCATTTAACATCTGTGACATCTTTTTTCCCATTTACCTCTTGTGAAAATGTAAAGTATGCGGCAACACCTGCATGTCAGTGTAAATAATTTTATTTTTATACACTAACATACTGGTGTAGACTCCAACTGTTCCTTTTCATAATGGGTAAAAGGAGAAAAAGCCCCCCAAAATCTGTAAGGCAATTTCTCCCGAGTACGGCGATACCCCATATGTGACCCTAAAATGTTGCCTTGAAATACGACAGGGCTCCAAAGTGAGAGCGCCATGCGCATTTGAGGCCTAAATTAGGGTTTTGCATAGGGGTGAACATAGGGGTATTCTATGCCAGTGTTTCCCAAACAGGGTGCCTCCAGCTGTTGCAAAACTCCCAACATGCCTGGACAGTCAATGGCTGTTCGGCAATACTGGGAGTTGTTATTTTGCAACAGCTGGAGGCTCCATTTTGGAAACAGTGCCGTACCAGACGTTGTTCATATTTATTGGGGAGGGGAGGGGGGCTGTGTAGCGGTATGTGTATATATAGTGTTTTTTACTTATTTTATTTAAGTGTAGTGTAGTGTTTTTAGGGTACAGTCACTCGGGCGGGGGTTGACAGCGAGTTTGCTGCATCTCAATCTTGCAGCACTCCCTGTAAACCTCCGCCCATGTGAGTGTACCCTGTCCATTCACATTGGAGAGAGGGGGGGGGAAACATCCAGCTGTTGCAAAACTACAACTCCGAGCATGCCCTTTGGCTGTCCGTGCATGCTGGGAGTTGTAGTTTTGCAACAGCTGGAGGCACACTGGTTGCGAAACACGGAAACAGACTCAGTGTTTCACAATAAGTGTGCCTTCAGCTGTTGCAAAAACTTCAAATCTCAGCATGCAGTGACAGCAGAAAGACATGCTGGAACTTGTAGTTATGCAACAGCTGGAGGCATACTGCTACAACTCCCAGCATGCCCTTTGGCAGTCCATGCATGCTGAGGGTTGTAGTTATGCAACAGCTGAAGGCACACTGGTTGCAAAACACTTGAAAGTTTTTTACTTAACTTAGTGTTTCCAAACCAGTGGGCCTCCAGCTGTTGCACAACTTCAATTCCCAGCATGCATGGTCTGTCAGTGCATGCTGGGTTTTATAATTTGCAGGCAAAGCTGGAGGCACACGCGTTGGGAAAAAGAGTTAGGAAACCAACAATATTTCCCAACTAATGTGCCTCCAGCTGTTGCAAAACTATAATTCCCAGCATGGCCAGACATGCTGGAAGTTGTATTTCGGCAATATCTGAAGGGTCAGATGTTGACGAACTACAACTCCCAGCATGCTTGGGCAGTCTGGGCATGCTGGGAGTTGTAGTTTTGCAACAGCTGGAGGTCCACAGTTTGTAGACCACTGTATAATGGTCTCCAATCTGTGGTCTTCAAGATGTTACAGAACTACAACTCCCAGCATGCCTCGAGAGAGTGGGCATGCTGAGATTTGTAATTTTGGAACATCTGGAAGAGCACAGATTGGAGACCATTATACAGTGGTCTCCAAACTGTGGCCCTCCAGATGTTGCAAAACTACAACTTCCAGCATGCCCAGATGGTCAAATGGTAAGATGGCTGGCTATCAGTGATAGCCACCATCTTACGGGGCGCTGGGGAAAAGTATAACGGAAAGCAGTAAATTTTAAAAATAAAAGGAGAATGATCTACAGTGTTAAGTGGATTACAAAGCTATTTTAATGTGACGGAGCTTGTTCAATGATAAGTTATCAAACATTTCCTAAGTAAATGTTTAAATTGTTGGATCATAAAATAACAATATCAATATACAAGTGATCTAATGAATAACTGAACTGTAAACAAATGTTCTATATGCAAATTATTTTAAAAGTGCTTTGGAATAACCAAGGAGTAAAAAGCAATATAAAGCAAACCAAATGAGGAATTGAGATCGGAAAGTGATAACATTCTGGTGGTTCCTTAGTAGAACTTTCCTTCAGAAATAGAAAGGATTTCGCTACGTGCAGTTAAAGTTGGCTTATATTTACGGGGAAAAAGACGCACTTGCGTCAAAATTTTTGGTGCAAAGGAAAAGAACGCAGGTAATAAATCCATGTGTACTATAGATGTCACTCCAATGTACCCTGATTAGGCCACATCTGGACGACATGCTCTACCAAAACGTGCGCAAAAAAATGGGGGAAAAAAAGCGCTTGCGCAAAATTTTGCGCAAAAAAATACACACAAAACAGGGGTAAAATCTTTGATACATGTCCCCCTCTGTCCCTATAAATCTAGTTTACATAACGGGTGATGTTATTTTTCTCCAAAAAAAAGCATCCAGACCGCTTTTGAACTCTTTTACAGAGTTCCCCATGAGCACCTCCTCCGGGAGAGAATTCCACAGTTTCATTGCTCTTACAGTAAAGAACCCCCGTCTGTGCTGCTGGTGTAGAAACCTTCTTTCCTCAAGACGTAGAGGATGTCCCCTTGTTATAGATACAGTCCTGGGTACAAATAGATCATGGGAGAGATCTCTGTACGGCCCCCTGATATATTTATACATAGTTATTAGGTCTCCCCTAAGCCTTCTTTTTTCAAAACTAAATAAACTTAATTTTATTACAAGACAAAGAGGCTCCTATTATGCCATTATTTCTTTACTTGCTCAAATAGCAGTAAACAAACAGTTAAAATAACAGCAGAAAAAACTTTCAAGTGGTAACAGGAGTGCTCTCAGGTAACTAGTCCACCAATCAGCATCCAGCACAGGTAATATAAGGTCCAGATAGCTCTGTCGCTCCCTCTTTCTTTGCTGCTCTGCTTATATAGTGTCTGACAAGTCTACATTTGTGGTTTTGCATATATGTACATTGTGTTTCCCTTATTGCAATATATATTCATTCCTATTCAATTTACCTTATTCGGTTATACCCTTATTCATATTGCTGTGCAGTCAGTTTTTCCTGCATGTATTTTTTCCCTCACTGCCGCGGCCCCTTGCTTCTTGTATTTCATTTTCCTTCCTGTATCATTCCCTTACCGTGGTTCATGTAGTTATCCCATCTCCGGGTTCAATCGCATTATCGCATCTTTTCCCTCACTTTCGCGAGGCTGCTCCTGTTACTAGGCAGTTTATCCTCGTTTCTGACGCGATCTCGTCAGGTATCGCGAGACTTCGCGCTCCTGTGCTAATCTTCTCTCAGGCGCTGCTGCGGCTGTCAGTGTCTCAGCGGAGAGCGTCCTGTCACAGCGAACACTGTATTCTCTTATCTCCCTGTCAGGGGACTCTGGGCATAGTATTTAATTATAATTACTTATAATTACTAATTATTAACACCATTAGTTTTATCTGCATGTATTTGTTGTTAATACAGCCAACAAATAGTAGGTAATTATGACTGAGGAGAATAATACTACACAGTCCCCTCTCTTTGCCTTTCCCTCAGGGGATAAGGATTTTCATTATGCCTTAGATGAACACATTAGAAATGTGGTTGACAATTCTGTGACTAAATCTGTCAATTTAGCTGTTCAAACAGCTATGGGTTCTATACAGGATTCTATTGCTAAGTCAGTAATTATGGCAGTGTCACACACTACTGCTTCCAAAAAGAAGCACCCTTCTACCCCGTCCGACATTTTTTGGTCGGCGGAGGACTCCACCTCGGGCTTGGCTAAAGGCTTTAAAAAATCTGGCAAGCGTTCTCATAAGAGACGCCACTGTAAAACCGATCTTCATCCATCTACAGTAGCGGCTTTACGCCAGGAAGTTCAGGGACACTCGTCTTTTGCACCTTCTAAAGGTAGCACATTTAAAGGTAAGCACCACATACCCTCGTCCCGCGAGGAGATCATTGTTAAGCGGGTTAAAAGAGCCTCTAAGTGTCTCAAGCCAGATTGCTACAATACCTCCTCCAGTCAAGGGTCCTCTGATGAGGAGAGTGTAATCATTTCAGCTTCTGATTCTGAATATGAGGATTTATCTGATCATCAGGATTCCTCTTAAATAAATGCTGAGAAATCTGCCCCTGTAGTCTTGGATAGTAAAGGGCTCCCATTTTTTGACCCTGATAATATCAAGCACCCCCGCTCTGGGGAATGGGAGCCCCAGCCTCAGGTATCCGAATACCTTTGTGCCTGGCTCAGGAAACCTCTGGACAAATCAGCCAGAAATAAAATGAAAGCTGAATGTCCAAGGCCCACTCTTCCAAATAAAATCTCCCAGACTCCTGAGTTGGACCCGATTATTGCCAGGTACTTACAAAAAGCGGGCAGTAATCCCAAAAAAGGGATAGACCGTTCATTCAAATTTTGTCAGGATAAATTCCTTGACCTCTTGGGGCCCCTCACCAAGATTGTTGATTTGTCCGAAGAAGCTGCATCTTCTGGCCAACCCATCAATGTGGAAACCATGCGAGGATGGGCTCAAAGAGCGATTTGCATGTTTGGAGGTGTAAATGCGACCTTCTGCTGCGAAAGGCATAGAGCTATCCTCCTGAAACTTTATCCCCAATTAATGCACCTAGCCAATACAGAACCGGAATACAAATCTGAGGGTCTCCTCTTTGGGGACTCTTTAATCAAGGAGATCTCCAAATATGTAGGGCTGTTCTCGTCCCTTGACAAAGAGCAGACTTCCCTGAAAAAAGTGTTCCAGAGAAAGGTTTTTGGTAAGGCCGGGAAAGGAAGGGGCCGCTTCCCCGGCCGTCAAGGTCAAGAGACACAGTCTTATAAAGGTCCCTTCAATACTGACAGAAACTACCAGGGATCGACTTCATACCAGAACTCTCCCTTCTTCCTTACAAGAGGCAGACCATGGAGAGCAAGAGGGCATCGAGACTACCCCAGATCGCAAGCTTCTACAGGTAAGTGTAATGAATCCCCTTTCTTCCCAAATTCCATTAGGGGGAAGACTAGGGTATTTTTCCCTAGCCTGGCAAATGATCACATCAGATGCCTGGATTCTGAACACCATAACAGGCTGCCAAATAGAATTTTTGCAAACTCCAGTCCAGAAATGTCTTCCCCACCCCATTTTCTTCTCTCGAGAAGATTACAGTCTAGTGAACGCAGAAGTGATGGAATTATATTCAAAAGGGGCTATTTGCCCAGTACCCTACCACTCTCAGGGTTTTCTCAGCAACCTCTTTTTAGTAAAAAAGAAGGATGGCAGCCACAGGCCTGTAATAAATCTGAGAGAACTAAATTACTTCGTGAAATACCAACACTTCAAGATGGAAGGTATCCATACTTTAAGGGATCTTTTGTCCATAAATTCCTTTGGGAAGGCCAGAAATGGCAGTTTCAGAGTCTTCCTTCGGTCTATCGTCGGCCCCCTGGTGCTTTACAAAGCTTTTAAAACCAGTGGTGGCGACATTGAGGAGCAGAGGTGTTCGTCTTATAATCTATCTGGACGACATCCTTATCATGGCTCATCTAATCAATCTTTATTCTCAATGGACCTTATCACTTCTAATCAATGTAAAGAAATCCGTTATAACCCCTACAAAGGAGGTAGAATTTTTGGGCTTTACAATAGACTCACGTGCGGCCCTTCTAAGTCTCCCCAACATGAAATTATCTCTAATACGGAAAGAGATTCGGTCCATCCTGAACAAGGATTTGGTATCCCTGAGGAGCATAGCCCGTGTAGTGGGTCTTCTTTCAGCCTCAATCCAAGCAATATTTCCAGCTCCTCTCCATTACAGAGCCTTACAACGTCTCAAGGCTCAACACCTAAGATAGGGCTTGGCCTACTCAGACGAGATAACTTTAAATTCGGAAACCAAAGAGGAGCTTTTATGGTGGCTACATTACATACAGGAATGGAACGGAAAAACTATTTTCAATTCCCTTCCAGATCTCATCATGGAGTCAGACGCCAGTCAGTTGGGTTGGGCAGCCCGTTGCGGTCATTCCTCTACAGGGGGCAAATGGTCAGAGGAAGAAACTTCTCTTCACATCAATTGTCTGGAACTTCTTGCAGGCTTCTTTGCGCTCAAGATTTTCGCGAGAGACAAGTCTCATTGTTGCATCCTATTGAAAATGGACAACATTTCGGCAGTTCAGTACATAAATCGCCTAGGAGGCAAAAGATCGAAGCCTTTGGCAGACATTGCCAAAGAGCTTTGGCCTTTCTGTCTGGACAGGAATATTGTCCTCAAGGCGGAGTATCTTCCAGGACTGTCCAATACGGTAATACCTAATCGACAACAGCAATTGGTCACTCGATCGCCAGGTCTTCCTCCAAATCAACTTTCTATGGGGACCCTTTTCCATAGATCTGTTCGCTTCTCGATTGAATTGTCAGATCCCTCAATTCTTCAGCTGGCGACCAGATCCCGAAGCTCTGGGAGTGGATGCACTCCGTCAAATTTGGCCTCCTTTGACTCTTTACGCTTTCCCCCCCTTTTCTCTCATTCCGAGAGTTCTCCTTCATGCCTTAACTCAACAAGCAACTTTAGTGATCGTGACCCCTTGGTGGTCAACCCAGTCATGGTTTCCCCAGATCTTGGGGATGACAATAGATGTCCCGCGCATCCTTCCTCAATTCAAAGAAATTCTCAGAGATCCGGCAGGGAACCTTCATCCTCTGATAACTTCGGAACTACTTCATCTTGTAGTATGGCTAATATCCGGACGGCAGAGTTTGATTCACAACTTTCACAGACATCTAGAGATATCTTGCCCGAGGCCTGGGCATCAGGAACCAGATCGGCTTACCGATCAGCCTGGGGACTATGGCTACATTGGAGCATGCAACTGGATTTGGATCCCTTACATGCATCTATTGCCAACATCTTAAATTTCCTTTCCTTTTCTTTTGAATCTGGGAAAGCTTATCGCACCATCAACGTCTATCGCTATATCATTTTTTGATCCCCCTGTAAATTCTATTACTGTTGGCCAACATCCTTTAGTTTGCAAACTCATGAAGGGTATTAAGTTCACGAGACCTCCTCGTCCCAGATATCATTCTACTTGGGACGTTACTTTGATTTTTAATCTTTACAAATCCTGGGAGGACAATGATCTCCTCCCTCTCAGGCTTCTGTCACGATTCGGCTAGCTGGATGTGGATCCTCTGTGTCAGCGAGGTGATTGGCGTGGACCGTGTCGGTGGACCGGTTCTAAGATGCTAGTGGTATTCACCAGAGCCCGCCACAAAGCGGGATGGTCTTGCTGCGGCGGTAGCAACCAGGTCGTATCCACCGGCAACGGCTCAACCTCGCTGACTGCTGAGAAGGCGTGGGACAGAAGGACTAGGCAGAGGCAAGGTCAGACGTAGCAGAAGGTCGGGGCAGGCGGCAAGCTTCGTAGTCAATATGGATAGCAGAAGATCTGGAAACAGGCTTTGGACAACACTAAACGCTTTCACTGGCACAAGGCAACAAGATCCGGCAGGGGAGTGCAGGGGAAGTGAGGTATTATAGCCAGGGAGCAGGTGGAAGCTAATTAAGCTAATTGGGCCAGGCACCAATCATTGGTGCACTGGCCCTTTAAATCTTAGAGAGCTGGCGCGCGCGCCCTAAGGAGCGGAGCCGCGCGTGCCAGGACATGACAGCCGGGGGCCGGGACAGGTAAGTGACTTGGGATGCGATTCGCGAGCGGGCGCGTCCCGCTATGCGAATCGCATCCCCGCTGGCAATGTCAGTGCAGCGCTCCCGGTCAGCGGGTCTGACCGGGGCGCTGCAGAGAGAGGAACGCCGCGAGCGCTCCGGGGAGGAGCAGGGACCCGGAGCGCTCGGCGTAACAGCTTCTATATTTTAAGCTCACCGTTCTTCTTTGTCTCATCTCAATTAAAAGAATTTTGGATGTTAGGGCTCTAGATATTTCCCACAGGACTTTTTCCCCTCAAGGCGTACACTTCTCTATCTCCAGACGCACTAAGACTAACCTTCATACAGTCTTTTCTCCAACTTTTCCTCATCAAGAAAAACTATGTGTAGTTCGGTGTCTCAAAGCTTATGAGACTAAAACCTCTCCCATCAGACAAGAAAACTCTTCTCAACTACTTATTTCATACTGTAGACCCTATTTGCCTGTTTCCTCTTCCACCTTAGCCCGATGGGTCAAGAATACTATGAAGCTAGCTGGCATTGCTACTTCCCAATTTTCAGCTTACTCCTCCAGAGGAGCTATGTCCACTAAAGCTTTCCAAGCTGGAGTCTCTTTATCTGAAATTCTTAGAACAGCCGATTGGTCTTCAGAATCCACCTTCAAGACCTTTTACTTTCGTCCAGAGTCTCATGTATCTGATAGAGTTATTTAACCTCTTAAGGACCGAGCCCTTTTTCACCTTAAGGACAAGAGCATTTTTTGAACATCTGACCACTGTCACTTTAAACATTAATAACTCTGGAATGCTTTTAGTTATCATTCTGATTCTGAGACTGTTTTTTCGTGACATATTCTACTTTAACATAGTGATAACATTTTGTGGTAACTTGCATCCTTTCTTGGTGAAAAATCCCCAAATTTGATGAAAAAATAGCAAATTTAGCATTTTACTAATTTTGAAGCTCTCTGCTTGTAAAGAAAATGGATATTCAAATTAAATTTCTTTTTGGGTCACATATACAATATGTCTATTTTATGTTTGCATCATAAAATTGATGAGTTTTTACTTTTGGAAGACACCAGAGGGCTTCAAAGTTCTGCAGCAAATTTCCAATTTTTCACAAAATTTTGAAATTCGATATTTTTCAGGGACCAGTTCAGTTTTGAAGTGGATTTGAAGGGTCTTATTATTAGAAATACCCCATAAAAGACCCCATTATAAAAACTACACCCCCCAAAGTATTCAAAATTACATTCAGTCAGGGTTTTAACCCTTTAGGTGTTTCACAGGAATAGCAGCAAAGTGAAGGAGAAAATTCAAAATCTTCATTTTTTACACTCGCATGTTCATGTAGACCCAATTTTTGAATTTTTGCAAGGGGTAAAAGGAGAAAATTTTTACATGTATTTGTAACCCAATTTCTCTCAAGTAAGCACATACTTCATATGTCCATGTAAAGTGGTCGGCGGGCGCAGTAGAGGGCTCAGAAGGGAAGGAGCGACAAGGGGATTTTGGAGAGAACATTTTTCTGAAATGGTTTTTGGGGGGCATGTCACCTTTAGGAAGCCCCTAGGGTGCCAAAACAGCAAAAAAAAAAAACATGGCATAACAATTTGGAAACTAGACCCCTTGAGGAACGTAACAAGGAATTAAGTGAGCCTTAATACCCCACAGGTGTTTCATGACTTTTGCAAATGTAAAAAAAAAAAAAATGTTTACCTAAAATGCTTGTTTTCCCAAAAATTTTAAATTTTAAAAAGGGTAGTAGCAGAAAATACCCCCCAAAATTTGAAGCCCAATTTCTCCCGATTCAGAAAACACCCCATTTGGGGGTGAAAAGTGCTCTGCTGGCGCACTACAGGTCTCAGAAGAGAAGGAGTCACATTTGGCTTTTTTGAAGGAAATTTTGCTCTAGGGGCATGCCGCATTTAGGAAGCCCCTATGGTGCCAGGACAGCAAAAAAAAACCACATGGCATACCATTTTGGAAACTAGACCCCTTGGGGAACGTAACAAGGGGGTAAAGTGAGCCTTAATACCCCACAAGGGTTTCACGACTTTTGCATAAGTAAAAAAAAAAAAATTTTACCTAAAATGCTTGGTTTCCCCAAAAATTTAAATTTTTACAAAGGGTTAAAGCAGAACATACCCCCCAAAATTTGAAGCCCAATTTCTCCCGATTCAGAAAACACCCCATATGGGGGTGAAAAGTGCTCTGCTGGTGCACTACAGGTCTCAGAAGAGAAGGAGTCACATTTGGCTTTTTTGAAGGAAATTTTGCTCTGGGGGCATGCCGCATTTAGGAAGCCCCTATGGTGCCAGGACAGCAAAAAAAAAAACACATGGCATACCATTTTGGAAACTAGACCCCTTGGGGAATGTAACAAGGGGTAAAGTGAGCCTTAATACCCCACAGGGGTTTCACAACTTTTGCATAAGTAAAAAAAAATTAAACATTTTACCTAAAATGCTTGGTTTCCCAAAAAATTTTAATTTTTACAAAGGGTTAAAGCAGAAAATACCCCCCAAAATTTGAAGCCCAATTTCTCCCGATTCAGAAAACACCCCATAAGGGGGTGAAAAGTGCTCTGCTGGCGCACTACAGGTCTCAGAAGAGAAGGTGTCACATTTGGCTTTTTTGAAGGAAATTTTGCTCTGGGGGCATGCCGCATTAAGGAAGCCCCTATGGTGCCAGAACAGCAAAAAAAAACACATGGCATACCATTTTGGAAACTAGACCCCTTGGGGAACGTAACAAGGGGTAAAATGAACCTTAATACCCCACAGGGGTTTCACGACTTTTGCATAGGTAAAAAAAAAATAACAAAATTACCTAAAATGCTTGGTTTCCCAAAAAATGTACATTTTTACAAAGGGTTAAAGCAGAAAATACCCCCAAAATTTGAAGCCCAATTTCTCACGATTCAGAAAACACCCCATATGGGGGTGAAAAGTGCTCTGCTGGCGCACTACAGGTCTCAGAAGAGAAGGAGTCACATTTGTCTTTTTTGAAGAAAATTTTGCTCTGGGGGCATGCCGCATTTAGGAAGCCCTTAGGGTTCCAGGACAGCAAAAAAAAACCCACATGGCATACCATCTTGGAAACTAGACCCCTTGGGGAACGTAACAAGGGGTAAAGTGAGCCTTAATACCCCACAGGGGTTTCACAACTTTTGCATAAGTAAAAAAAAATAAAAAAATTTACCTAAAATGCTTGGTTTCCCCAAAAATTTAAATTTTTACAAAGGGTTAAAGCAGAAAATACCCCCCAAAATTTGAAGCCCAATTTCTCCCGATTCAGAAAACACCCCATATGGGGGTGAAAAATGCTCTGCTGGTGCACTACAGGTCTCAGGAGAGAAGGAGTCCCATTCTGGCTGTTTGGAAGGAAATTTTGCTCTGGGGGCATGCCGCATTTAGGAAGCCCCTATGGTGCCAGGACAGCAAAAAAAAAAAACACATGGCATCACATTTTGGAATCTAGACCCCTCCGGGAAAGTAACAGTGTTACAGTGAGTACTTACACTTCACAGGTTTTTTGAACAGTGGGCTGTAAAAGTGAAAAATTTGATTTTTTTTTGCACTATATTGATAGTGTTACCCCAAATGTTTCATTTTCACATTGGGTAATGGGGCAAAAGGCCCCCAAAATTTGTAGAACAATTTTGTCTGAGAAAAAAGAATACCCCATATGTGGATGTAAATTGCTCTGTGGACGCACTACAATGCTCAGAATAGAAGGAGTGAAAATTTTGTTGAAATTGAAATCGGGGGTCATGTGCATTTATAAAGCCCCCAAAAGCAAAAATAAACCCACATGTGACACCATTTTAGAAACTACACCCCTCAATGAACGTAACAAGGGGTACAGTGGGAAATAACACCTCACAGGTTTTTTGAAAAGTGGGACATAAATTGGAAAATTTGATTTTTTTACACTAAAATGCTGGGGTTACCCAATTTTTTACATTTTCACAAGGGGTAATATGAGATATTGGGTTACAAATTTTTGAGGGCTTTTCCCCCTGACTATAAAAATACATCCACATATGGGGTAACGTGCTGGGCGGGCGCACAACAAGGCTCAGAAGTCATAGAGGTCACTTTGTATTTGTGGCCTTTGGCATATCAGTAGCTGACGGTTACATACATTCCGAGGAAAATACAAAAATGAAACACCCACATGTGACACCATTACAGAAAGTACCCACCCTGAGGAATGGGTATAGGGGTAAAGAGGACATTTTTAACGCCCAGGTGTTTCCTAAATTTATTTTCCAGGAATGGATGAAGGGTAGCTTTTGAAAATTGCAATTTTCAACCTATGCTCTGCTTCATCTTTCTGGAAACAACTAACATGTGACTCCGAATTGTCGCCTGGAAATACGACAGAGCTCAGCGAGAACTCTTCGCATTTGAGGCGGATGTTTGTTACGGACCTAACAGTTACATACAATCAGAGGAAAATACAAGAAAAGAACACCCACATGTGAGAATACTACAAACAGTACACCCCCTAGGGAAGGTTTATAGGGTGAAGTGGAGCTTTGGAACAGACGGGTGTTCCCTTCATTTATTTTCCAGGAATGGATGAAGAGTACTATGGGGGGAAGAAAAATGCCAATTATTTTCCCAGAATGATGACCCAGAGTACAGCCAAAAGTAAAAATGATGCCCACCCCAAACCCTATACTCTGAATCATCATTCTGGGAAGGGGATGTGTGGGGCCGTCCCTATTCTGTTACCTCAAATGCGCAACCCGCTCAGGTGGGGAGAGAGAGCGTTGCGCATTTGAGCCAACTGCAAACCTCCAATGCTGTTGACTCTGTGTCCCATGACCCATTTTTTGGGGGACAAAGATATTATGAGGGGCATTGGGAAAGAGGTTTTGGGTTAGATTTTTTCGGGGTAGGGTATTTTGGTATAAAATTTGGAAGTCAATGTACCCTGGACTGGTACATTGGAGACGAATTCTGGGGAATTAAAATCAGGGAAAATGATTAAAAATGTAGTATTCCATGGAAGTGTGATACTCCCTGAAGCAGTTTTTAACGCAGAGGCCCGGATGATCGGGGCAAGTGTCACACTGAGTGGTGGTATCCTTCCGAATCCCCCTCTTGTGACACACTCTGCATTTTTTCTGAGATCGTCCCTTCTTTCCAGTGTGGGGGACCTCACCTGGAAAGTGTTGGCTGGGGACGATCCGGGGCACTGAAGTTCCAGAGGTGCTCTGACTCGCTCTTTGGCGGTCACCAAAGATGAGGGCCCTTAGAACTACCTCTTGAAAGTCCAGGTATGTCCCTGTGTTGACAGCGTTCTGGTACAGTATAAAAGAGTTGTACTTGGCAACCTGTACCATGTAGACCGCAACCTTTTTATACCATACACATGTTTTCCGCATGGCATTATATGGCTTGAGGACTTGATCAGAAAGATCAACTCCCCCCATATACCGATTGTAGCCCAGAATACAATCGGGCTTGAGGACTGGTCCCAGGGTACCTCGCACAGGGACAGGGGTGCTGCCATTCCCATGAATTGTGGTGAGCATAAGGACATCCCTCTTGTCCTTATACCGGACCAACAACAGGTTCTCATGGGAAAAGGCACGGGACTCACCCCGGGGGATAGGAGCATGTAGGGGATGGGGCGGAAGGCCTCTTTGATTCTTCCGGACTGTCCCACAAGCGACCGTGGATCTGGCGGCGAGGGATGGGAAGAGAGGGATACTAGTATAAAAGTTATCCACGTAAAGGTGGTAACCTTTATCTAGCAATGGGTGCAAAAGGCCCCAAACTATTTTCTCGCTAACACCCAGAGTGGGGGGACATTCTGGGGATTCAAAACGGGAATCTCGTCCCTCATACACTATAAACTTGCAAGTGTAATCGGAAGTACTCTCGCAAAGTTTATACATCTTCACGCCATACCGCGCTCGCTTGGTCGGGATGTATTGCCGGAAGCTGAGTCTCCCCTTGAAGCTGATGAGCGACTCATCAATAGAGACCTCCCGCCCCGGGACATAGGCCTCCCAAAATCTGGCCCCGAAGTGATTGATGACCGGCCTGATTTTATACAGGCGGTCAAACGCAGGATCAGTTCGGGGCAGACATGCCGCATTATCAGCATAATGCAAACATCTCCGAATGGCCTTGAACCGGGAGCGTGCCATGGCCATACTGTAGAGGGGTGTCTGGTAAAAGACGTCCCCAGTCCAATATTGCCTGACACTGGGTTTTTTAACTATATCCATTTGCAGCGTGAGGCCCCAAAAGGTCCTCATTTCGGCTGCATCGACTGGAGTCCAGCCGCCAGGTCTAGCTAAAAGTGAGCCCGGGTTAGCGGCGACGAACTGTTGGGCATACAGATTCGTCTGTGTAACCATCAAATTAACAAAGTCGTCACTGAAAAAATGACCGAAAAAGTCCTGTTCAGTGAACCCGGCAATGTTAATTTTGATTCCTGAGTCGCCAACAAACTCAGGAATCACGGGCTCGTGGTCCGCTGGCTCAGCCCAGTCAAGTTCTCCGGTACGATGTACCAGTGATCTTGGCAGGGGGGCTTCACTAGTATGAGCGCCAGGGGGACTCATACTAGCATGGGGCACAGGGTCAAGAGCAGAGGAGGTTTGCGGCGCCGCACGGTGGCGTCTCCGCTGCCTTGATGGCTCATCATCAGAACTAGATGATGAGGAGGACGATGAAATAAGGAAGGTGGGGTCTTCATCGTCCTCTGAGACGCTCTCGATGTCGGAGGCAATTATGTCATATGCCTCCTCCGCCGAAAACACTCTGCGGGCCATTTCCCTACTCTAATGGGGATACGGGGGGTGTGTGTGTGTGTGCGGGGGGGAAACTTTATTGGTGTATGTGCTGTGTGTGGTGTGGTGCGAGACTACCTCCCTAATCCACCCTAACCCTCCCTAACCTAACCTAAACTAAACTAACCCGCCCTAACAGAAAAAAATATTTAAAAAAAAGGGGACTTTAAAAAAAAAAAAAAAAAAAGGGGACTTCTAGCGCAAAAAAGCCCTGCGCCAAAAAAAAGCATTTATCTAATCAGTGGTGTGCGCACTGATTAGCGCTTGTGGCGGCAGGGGGCGCAGAAGTCAGTGGGCCACTCAGCCCAGAACAGTGGCTGGTGGCTTGTTCACAGACCCCCACACAAAAAACCTGAAAAATAAAATAAAAAAACGCTTTACCCCGAAAAAAATGCACCCACCTGAACCCCAAAAGACACTGATCAGTGATAAATCACTGACAGCGGTGGGACAGGCTGCACACACAGGTACGGTCCGTCCACACAGTACACGCCTGCTACTGGTGGCACGGACCGCCTATGGGTGCAAAAAAAAATAATACGCGTTAACCGAAAAAAGTGCCTTTACCACAAAAAAAAAAACGCTGATCAGTGATAAATCACTGACAGCGGTGAGGCACGCCGCACACACAGGTAAGGTCCGGCCACACAGTACACGCCTGCTACTGGTGGCACGGACCGCCTATGGGTGCAAAAACACGCTAGAAAACGCGCCGGCTCTACAAAAAAAAAAACGCCGATCAGTACTACGGGACTGATCAGCGGTGGGTGGGCTTTAACAAACGGTGGCGGACCGCTCTTTTATAACTAAGAGGGTCCGCACACACGCTTAGGAAAAAAAAAAAAAAAGATCTGCGCCAAAAAAAAAAAGGCTGGCGGCAGACCGCAACGACCCTGCAGGGCTGGGGTCACACAGCTAAAGGTGCTACGGACCCACGGACACCCACTGAGGTACGCCGAAAAAAAAAAGGCTTTTTTTTTTAACCCTAACCTGTCCCTACCTAATCTAAAGCTAACCCTGTGTGATTACTGTGCCAAGGGGCCACAGAAAGGGGGCAAGGGGCACTTTTTTCAACTGAGGGGATGGTGGGCAGCACGGGGCTCCGTCCTGCACACCAGATCTGAGTGGAATGGCGGGCAGAACGGAGCAACGTGCTCCTAGCCCCCAACATCCCCTCCCATTACATTATGATTGGTGTGGCCACTTTGGCCACCCAATCACAACTGTACTGAGGGGGGTGGCCACAATGCCAGCCCCCAGTACAGCATGGATGGTGATTGGTGGTGTATACTACACCACCAGTCACCATCTATATCCGGGTCACAGGGTCACACATGACCCTGATGACCCGGAACCGCTGCAGAACGCCGGTAAGTAGTTACCGGCGTCCTGCAGCAATCGCCGGTATAGGAGGTCCTCCGGACCTCCTCCGGCACACTGCCGGGATGTCTGCTGATAGAAATCAGCAGACATCCGGCTCCGATCCCCGCCCAGCGAGCGACGGGAACGGAATCGCAGCACATCGCTCGTCTGAATTGACGAGCGATGCGCTGCGATCGCCGACATGGGGGGAAATAATGACCCCCCTGGGCGATATGCCGGGATGCCTGCTGAACGATTTCAGCAGGCATCCGGCTCCGGCGCCCCTCCGGCTAGAGGCGGGGGCCGGAAATGCTCAGGGCGTATCCATACGCCCTCGGTCCTTAAGGACTTGGAAACGGGGGCGTATGGATACGCCCTATGTCCTTAAGGGGTTAATTATTGTCGCTTATTATTATTGATGTTTATTGTGACCAGCTTCAAACTGGCATAATAGGGGCCTCTTTGTCTTGTAATAAAATTTGAGATTTACTTAGTGTTCTGTGAAGGAAAATATGGATTTTATTAAAGACAAGAGGCGAGTATTATCCCTCCCTTCACAACCCACCCTATCATCATGTTTTGTTTGTGTCTCCTACAGCCTCTTAGTTCCAATCAGTGGATCCTGTTTTCGACCAGCCCGTTTCGGCTTCTGGATCATACTTCAGTTTTACAGTCTGTGTTCCTTTTGAAATCCTGGAGTCTTCTGTTTCATGATGTGTTGTTCCAGTCTTTTGTTTCTTAACCTTATATTCAATCAACTTTACACCAAAGAAAGAGGGAGTGACAGAGCTATCTGGACCTTATATTACCTGTGCTGGATGCTGATTGGTGGACTAGATACCTGAGAGCACTCCTGTTACCACCTGAAAGTTTTTTCTGCTGTTATTTTAACTGTTTGTTTGCTGCTATTTGAGCAAGTAAAGAAAGAATGGCATAATACTCGCCTCCTGTCTTTAATAAAATCCATATTTTCTTTCACAGAACACTAGGAAAATCTCAAATTCTGATAATCTTTCTGAGTACTGTAGTACTCCCATTCCCCGTATTACCCTGGTTGCCCGTCTTTGAACCCTCTCCTGCTCCACTATATCTTTCTTGTACACTGGTGCCCAGTACTGTAAACAGTATTCTATGTGTGGTCTGACTAGTGATTTGTACAGCGGTAGAATTATTTCCTTGTCGTGGGCATCTATGCCCCTATTGTTGCAACCCATGATTTTATTTGCCTTGGTTGCAGCTGCCTGAAACTGATCACTACAGCAAAATTTACTGTTAACTAAGACTCCCAAGTCCTTTTCCACGTCAGTTGTCCCAAGTGTTCTCTCATTTAATACATAATCCCAGCCCGGATTTTCCCCCCCATGTGCATTACTTTACATTTATCAGTGTTGAAGCTCATGTACCACTTCCCAGCCCAAACCTCCAACCTATCCAGATCCATTTGTAACAATGCACTGTCCTCTATAGTGTTTACCGCTTTACAGAGTTTAGTATCATCTGCAAAGATTGCTACTTTACTATTCAACCCCTCTACAAGGTCATTAATAAATACCCCATATATTAAATATGGGGTATTTTCGTACTCGGGAGAAACTGTGTTACAAATTTTGTATTTTTTCTTCTTCTTTTTTTTTACCCCTTATGAAAAGGAAAAGTTACATCAGCATCTTAGTGTTAAAAAAAATAAAAAATTTTACACTAACATGCTGGTGTTGCCCCATACTTTTCATTTTCACAAGAGGTAAATGAGAGAAAGGCCCCAAAATTTGTAATGCAATTTCTTCCAATTACTGAAATATCCCATATGTGGAGGCAAAGTGCTTTGGGGTGCACAACAGGGCTCGGGGATGAGAGAGCACATTTGAGGACTAAATTGGTGATTTGCATTGGAATAGTTACAGCGGTT
The DNA here is from genome assembly GCF_029499605.1 of Hyla sarda. Classification (NCBI taxonomy): domain Eukaryota; kingdom Metazoa; phylum Chordata; class Amphibia; order Anura; family Hylidae; genus Hyla; species Hyla sarda. Next base: position 165,426,278 of record NC_079191.1, on the reverse strand, counting down.
CTGACATAAACGCAAATAAATATATATATAGAAAACACCGACATGTGACCTTATTTTGGAAACTACACCCATCACAGAATGTAACAAGGGGTGCTGTGAGCATTTACACCCCAGGTGTCTGACAGATTTCCATTTGCACAGCCCACTGTTCTAAAAATCTGTCAAATGCCAGTGGGGTGTAAATGCTCACTGCACCCCCTTACTACATACCGTGCAGGGTGTAGCTTCCAAGATGGGGTTTCATGTGTGTGTGGGGGGGGGGGGGGGGCGCGTTGGGGGGTCCACTGTTCTGGCCCCCATGGGGCTTTGTGAATGCACATGGCCCCTGACTTCCATTCCAAACAAATTCTCTCTCCAAAAGCCCAATTGCACTCCTTCTCTTCTGAGCCCTGTAGTGCACCTGCAGAGCACTTTACATCCACATATGGAGTATTTCCATACTTGTTAGTGTATAAAATGGAGATTTTGAGTTTTCACCTCCAATTGCTGCAATTCCAGTGAAACACCTCAAGGGTTAACAAACTTTCTGAATGTCATTTTGAATACTTTGAGGGGTGCATTTTGGGGGAATTTCTAACATAAAGTCCCTCAAATTCACTTCAAAACTGATCTGACAAATAACCATGCTTTCAGGTTTTTCATGCTATTTACTGGCTCGCGTGAGCTGAAGCGGTGAAAGCTTGTGTGTTCGCCAAGCCGGAAAAATACAAAAGCTTGGGTCGAATCCGGGTTCGCCGGATTCGGCTCGCTCATCTCTACTACCTATAAAGCTACCTACCTACTTATCTTGCTAACTACTTGACTATTCTACTCCCTTTTACTGTGCAGGACACAAGGGGGGCATTATTACAGTTCAGGGGCCTATAAATGGGGAGATTGTGTAGAGGTGGGGAGAGCACTGAAAAAAAATGCGAAGTCTAACACGTTTGTCCTGCAGATGCTGAAGAGATGACTTTTGGCTTTTGGCTGAAAGAAGTTAACATGTCGGTCTGAGCCAGATGAAGAAGTAAAAGATAGAGGACAACGCTGATCCGACAAGATGTCACCTGTGAGTCACTAGATGTAACCATAGCTAATTATATGGAATACAGATCCTGTGTACAGCTGTTATTTACATCTATATGACACTACATAATATATTATAAACCTAAACACGGAACTACTTGGAGTCACTTAAATGGGCACTATTACCAACTTAATTTTTTGATATGTTGTAGTACTTATGTACTACAACATATCTCTAATATACTTTTATTATTATTATTATTTTTTAATTAAAATGCTTTAATTTACATTTGAAAACCGGCCACTAGGGGTCTCCCTCCTAGTGGCCGGCTGCAGCCTGGCGTGACGTTACGCCTGAAAAAAGACTGATGCGGCCGGGCATCGGTCCTTTTTCATTCAGCCTGCGCTCGCTCCCTGCCTGTCAATCAGACAGGCAGGGAGCGAGCGCATTGGCTCCCCGGCCACTGGCTGAGAGGCCACTGCTCCCGCACATTGCCGCCGCCTCGTCGCCACCGCTGTCCCTGCATGCCCGCTGCCGGACTCTGCAGTAAGTGTAATGAGGGAACGGGGTATGCGGGAGGGGGGTTTGTGATGGAGGGAACGGGTATGGCGCGGGGGGAGGGAGACGGAGGGGACGGGCTAGCGCCGCATGTAACTAACTAATAGTTTATCTACACAGGGTGCCTCCAGCTGTTTCAATACTACAACTCCCAGCATGCCCTGACAGCCAATAGATGTCAGGGCAAGCTGTGAGTTGTAGTGGTGAAACAGCTGGAGGCACCCTGTGTAGATGAACTAAGGGCGGAAGTCCCCCCCAGCAGGCATCAGTGACGTGGTGCCTTCTGGGGAAGTCTGCCTGGTAGTGAGCACACTGCCAGGCAGACAAAAGGCATTTTTAATATAGTATAAATAAAAATTAAAAGCAGGGAGGGGGTTAGGGATAGATTGGAAATAGGCAGGGACAGAAAAAAAAATAGGATGGTGGGAGCTACCCTTTAATATAAAATGTAATATTTATTAATATACATTGAAATAACCATCAGGTTTCAAGAAAGAGGGAAAGGGGAAAGAAAACAGCATCACAAAAAATACAGCAAAATCACTGGCATATCTGCCAAACAAGATGGTGATAGGTGGGCATATATTTCATTAAAGTTCACATAATATGAATAGCAGCAATATTGGACAAGATATAGTACAGTAGTTAAACACAAAATAGTATTGCAATGAAAAGTGCCATATGCATAAAGTGCTATAAGACTTAAGAGACCACATCAGTGCCATAAGGTAATACATGAACAATACCCACAGGCAGAGACCGTGATGGTGCCACTCCTATGTGCATTTCGGCATGCTGACCTTTCCCGGACCACTGTTCAAAAAATCTGCCAGACACCTGTTGGGTGTAAATGCTCACTGCACCCCTTATTACATTCTGTGTGGGGTGTAGTTTCCAAAATGGGGTCACATGTGGGGGGGGGGGTCCACTGTTCTGGCAGCATGGGGTTTTTGTAAATACACATGGCCTTCAATTTCAGCCAAAAGCCCGAATGGCGCTCTTTCTCTTTTGAGCCCTGTAGTGTGCCCATAGAGCACTTTACATCCACATATGGACAGAACTCAGAAGAAATGGTGTTAAAAATTGTGGGTGTTTTTCCTATTACCCCTTGTGAAAATGAATACTTTGGGGTGACACCAGCATTTTTATGAAAAAAAAAAATCATTTTCATGTCCAACTTTAACGAAAAAAACACCTGTGGGGTGTTAAGGCTCATTAAACCCCTTGTTATGTTCCGTGAGGTGTGTAGCATTTTTTTTTGTGTGTGCGTCTATGTCAGAACCGCTGTAACTATCAGCCACCCCTGTGCAAATCACCAGTTTAGGCCTCAAATGTACATAGTGCGCTCTCTCTCCTGAGCCAGCTGGTAAGGCGACCCCTGCCACCGCCGATCACCCCCCCCCCCCCCACAGGACTCGGCCAATCAATCACGGGGATTGTGACCAATGCTACCTCACTCCTGGTGGGCAAAGGTGATTGGTGCTGTCTCTGACAGCACCAATCACCGTAATTTTCCGGGTCACCGGGTTACCAGTGACCCGATTGACCTGGAAAAGCCGCGATTCGCTGGTCAGAATTGATCGGCAAATCATGGCTCTCTCTCTCTCTCTCTCTCTCTCTCTCTTCCCTAATTAGCCCCTAGTCACCCCTTAGTAAGTTAATATTTATAACAATTATCATTGTAAATATGTATATTGCATCACTCACTTGTTTGGCGTCGCAGGACCTTAGGTCATGTGACCCGTTACTCAGAACTTTATGGTATATTGAAGGACCTTAGGTGGTTCTTGTGTCACATGTTCACCCACAATGCCATGTAACGGTGATTGACAGTTGTTATGGACCAATCCAAAACGGCTCAGCCCTGCCCATATAAGGGAGCTGCGGCCTTGATTCTCTCTCTTGGGTTGCTGTCACTTTCAAGTACGTTTACTAGGCCAAAGCCTTGCGGCCTCGGCCTATACCAAAGCTGTTGTACTTCTGCAATTCCCCACTACTCTCCGTAAGATCACTGGACCTAAATGCACCCCTAAATCCAGCGGATCTATGCTACGGAATCTTTTAAAAGCTAACCTGAGCTTATCTGATCCCAACCAACTGTTAATCGCTGCTCAACTGTAAATAGACTCTGTTATCTGGACTGTTATTGATCTTGCCTGCTACAGTTCCTGCAAGTTTTCAGTTCAACAGTGGTTGTGGACAATCCATTTATTACGCACTCACCTATTGCTCTTGGGAAGGGTGGCGATAGGCCCAGCACCATTACAGTATTTAACCCTCACCCTGGCGTCATGACTGACAAGGGTTAACAGAACCCTTTATTATTCAGAACAGCAACACCCCAACTACCCTACAACCCCCGAGGCGTACCACATCTATCTATCTATCTATATGCCTCTATATCTATCTATCTTATATTCAGGGGCAGACTGACAGGTTGGGCACCCGAGGGACTGTGCCTGAGAGGTGGACAGCCTTTTATTTATTTTTCTTTTAAAGGGAACCAATCAGCAAATTTTAGCATATATAATGCTTGCCAATGCGTTATATATGCCAAAACCATTATCCTCACCATCCCCGGGAGATGGTTGTGCCCCCAAGGATGGTGAAGATATTAAGTTATAAAGCCCCCCCCCCCAGCTCCTTTGGCTGCGGCCATGCCCCCGCCCCACAGCTTGAATGACGGCTCATGTCACCGCTCTGCTCCGTGCGCTTAGGGAGCAGAGCTGTGATGCAAGCCGTCATTCAAGCCGTCAGGGCGGGGCCATGGCCACAGCGAATGGAGCTGGTAAGGGGCACAAACATCTCCTGGAGATGGTGAGGATAACGATTTTATTATATATAACACATTGCCAAGCTTTATATATGCTAAAATCTGCTGATTGGTTCCCTTACATTTTATTTACCTTCAGCCTAATTGAATGGCAGGAAATTGGCCTGCCGCTAGCCCCTAACCCCAACATGGGGACACTACCTACTGGGGCACATTCTACCTGGAGAAACTACCTACTGGGGGCATTACCTACCTATGGAAACTACCTTTTATGGGCATTACCTACCTGGGGGCACTACCTACAGAAGGCACTACCTACTAGGGGAATTAACTACCTGGGACACGATCTACTGGACCTTATCTACCTGGGGCACTGCCTACTGGGTACCTTACCTATTTTGAGCCTTATCTACTACCTCCTGGGGGTATAACCTACCTGGGGGGCACTACCTACTGGGGAAATTACCTACTACCTACCTTTTGGGGGCATAAGCTACAACCTACCTGGAGGCATTACCTGGTACCTATGGGGGGCATAACCTACCTGGGGGTACTACTTACTGAGGGCATTACCTACTGGGGGCATTACCACCCTACTAGGGGCTTCAACCTTATTGGGTAGATTATCTACCCTGTCTACTGGGGGAATTACCTAGGGCATTGAGAGTAGGGACAGGTGGGGAATGATGTTAAAAAGTGCAAGCCTAATATGTTTGTTGTCTGGCAGATTCTGCGGTGACAACTCATTGAAAGGTTGGAAGAAGACCTCATGACGGTCTGAGCAAGACAGAGAAGAAAAGAGAAGAGAGCGACTCCAAGAAGACGCCTCCTGTGAGTCAGTAGATGTAACTGCACTGTAATCACTTGTACGGTTTGAAGAGCCTGTATAGAGCAGGGGTCACTACTATGTGGGCTATGTATGGGGGATATTGGTCAATGTTGTGTGGTTTTTATCCACTGAACCTATGTGGTGGTAATGGTAGTGGTCATGATGTGACGGTGTTATTCTCACTTGTATACTGGTATTGGTGATATTGGTCTCCGTATACAGGATTTGGTCAGTAACAATATGATGGTATTATGTATGGCAATAATATTCCTCCTTGTTTACTGGTATTATTGGTAATATTGATCTCAGTATATTGGATTTGGTCAGTAACAGTACGATGGTAATATGGATGGTTATGATATATCTCCTTGTATACTGGTATTATTGGTAATATTCGTCTCAATTTACAGGATATGGTCAGTAACAGTATGATGGTAATATGTATGGTGATAATATTCCTCCTTCTATACTGGAATTATTGGTAATATTGATCTCAGTATATTGGATTTGGTCAGTAACAGTATGGTGGTAATACATATGGTGATATTTTTCCTCCTTATATACCGATGTTATTTGGTAACTGTATGATTTGTTTAGAGACATGTGTTTCTATCATGGGAAATTGTCTTATCTTAACAGGCTAGGTTCATAAAGTGTATTTCAGGCATATTTCATAAAAAAAATGTGTCCACAAAATCACAGAAAGGTTGCGTCAGTATTTTTAACATTAATATGCTCTATGTAAGTCTATGAAAAAGTGGTTGTTTTGCACACCATTTTTTTTAAAAGGACATAATTTTACGATCCGCAACATGTCACTTTTTCACTCTGCTCTAAAAAATATGTCCTTTTTTTTTAACATATTGTGTGCACAGACAACTACTTACCCATACACTTACGGTACATTTTTCCCCCCTTTATGTTCCCTATTATACCCAACTATGATTATCAGATGTCCCTTCCCATTTGTGGCTCCACCTCCACATAGCCACACCCACAGATAAAATGGGCTGCTTATTATAAAGTGCATGGGCCTATTTTTGGTCCCAGTCCGGCCCTGACTGCAGCCATCCCGGCCCGATCACGATGTCCGGAGAGGCAGTGATCAAGGAACGCAGCACAGTAAATGTATCTCTTAGCAGCGCCGTAAATGTATCTCTTAGTGCGTTAAAGGAGTGTGGTGCAGGAACATTTATCCGCTTATCCAAACCATAGAGGATGAGTATCTCATCATGGGGGGTCTGACCGCTGGGGCCACCTGCTATCTCCTGCACTGTGCCCCAGCTTTTCCCAGGGATGGAGTGTGTCAACCTCCACAGGAAGCGGTGGCCGACATGCCCCCTCCATGTATCTCTATGGAAGAGCCGGAGACACCCGATCTCCGTCTCTTAGTGATAATAATTATGGTCAGTGAATCAGGCATCACCACAGTTATATCACCTGTGAAAGACTTAGGAAATCCTGAAAACATGACCTGTTGGGAGATCTTGAGGACCGCACTTGAGAAACACTGCTCTAGCTCATCAATTTATATGTTACAGGTAAATGTTATGAGAGAAATTAGAGAGGTTATTTGAGATTAGAAAAAGGTAGCTTTATTCCGGTGACAGCAACATTCTTGTCTAATTGTTGTGTTGGGTATTGTAGCTCACACCCATTCACTAGTCCACAGACAAGAATGTCACTGCTGCAAAGGGGATTTTTTGGGCAATCTTATCTGTAATTTAGCCCCTGAACTACTCTCCTCATTTCAGGTGGCAGGATCAAAGCTGGGCTGTTTGCCAGTGGCACACACACTTGCTTTCCCTTATTTTTCTTTGCAGATGACCACTCCTCTCTCTGTTGAGAACACATAAATGGCTGACTATGCAAAGCGTTCTTGTATATGGGAGATTGTGAGAGAAAGCTAGTAAAGGACATATATCATGCTGAAAAACGTATCCCCTATCCCAGCGGTCAGACTCCCCAAGATCTCCTGCACCGGACCCTGGCTCTCTCGCGGCGGCCAGAATGCCTCCTCCATGTATCTCTATGGGAGAGCCGTTCGGCTATCTTTGGCTCTACCATAGAGATACATGAAGGGGGTATGTCAGCCGCCATTTTCATTTTGTAAAAGTCTTTAAAATAAAGATTGGCCATGGAAAGCTTTCTATAAATAAACAGTTACTTTTTACTGCTGCTGTGTTAACTGGCCTAGTATATTGTGCCATTTTTGCTGTATCAGTTTCATGAAGCTAAAGTGCACGTCCCAACTTCAGTTCCTCATCCGCCAGTGGTTTTTCATACCTTTCCTCCAATCAGCTTGGTCCACAGAACCCTGTTCTGTTTATGCATCAGTGCCAAATTGCAAAGGCAAGGATCACCTGAAGATGATGTTGGGCCTGGTGGTTTATTTAAATGGTGAATCGCCCTGCTTTACATTGCCTGTTGATAAAGGCACTGTCTTTTTAGTCCCTTTTTGGTACTTTTTTTTTTTTCCATTCGGATTGCAATTTTGTTGGTCTTGTTCCTAACCTTAGCCTTGTTTCCTGACAATGCCATGTACTTGTGGTACGTCTATTGGTCTTAGTTAATTCAGGCTATTCCTAACTATGCTCTGCCTTGACCCTTGGATACTACACTAGGTACTACTAAGACTGCAATTTGTCCTTGATCTTGGCATCTCATGTATAGCTGCCTAGAACATACAATGATATAAATGTAATTTTAACCTGTAATTGTCCCTGAATCTGTTCCTGTTTCATTCCTTGTCCTGTTGTATCCTGACTGCTCTTCTGGTTACAACATATGCCTCTGATACTTACTCTGACAGTGCCACTGCTGCCATTTGTTTATTATTCTGGGAATCTGGACCTGGTAATCCCCCAGAAGAGTCCACCTTATTTCTGGGTTTAATATTAAAAATGGAGGATTCCTTAGACTCTGCACCACAGCTTACTCACTGTTCATCAACTGGACTGCAGCTTAACCCCTTCAGGACGGAGCCCATTTTGGCCTTAAGGACCGGAGCGTTTTTTGCACATCTGACCACTGTCACTTTAAACATTAATAACTCTGGAATGCTTTTAGTTATCATTCTGATTCCGAGATTGTTTTTTCGTGACATATTCTACTTTAACATAGTGGTAAATTTTTGTCGATACTTGCATCCTTTTTTGGTGAAAAATCCGTAAATTTGATGAAAAATTTGAAAATTTAGCATTTTTCTAACTTTGAAGCTTTCTGCTTGTAAGGAAAATGGATATTACGAATACATTTTTTTTTGGTTCACATATACAATATGTCTACTTTATATTTGCATCATAAAATTGATGAGTTTTTACTTTTGGAAGACACCAGAGGGCTTCAACGGTCAGCAGCAATTTTCCGATTTTTCACAAAATTTTCAAACTCAGTATTTTTCAGGGACCAGTTCAGGTTTGAAGTGGATTTGAAGGGTCTTCATATTAGAAATACCCCATAAATGACCCCATTATAAAAACTACACCCCCCAAAGTATTCAAAATGACATTCAGTCAGCGTTTTAACCCTTTAAGTGTTTCACACGAATAGCAGCAAAGTGAAGGAGAAAATTCACAATCTTCATTTTTTACACTCACATGTTCTTGTAGACCCAATTTCTGAATTTTTACAAGGGGTAAAAGGACAAAATTTTTACTTGTATTTGTAGCCCAATTTCTCTCGAGTAAGCACATACCTCATATGTCTATGTAAAGTGTTCGGCGGGCGCAGTAGAGGGCTCAGAAGGGAAGGAGCGACAAGGGGATTTTGGAGAGTACGTTTTTCTGAAATGGTTTTTGGGGGGCATGTTACCTTTAGGAAGCCCTTATGGTGCCAGAACAGCAAAAAAAAACCACATGGCATACCATTTTGGAAACTAGACCCCTCGGGGAATGTAACATGGGATAAAGTGAACCTTAATACCCCACAGGTGTTTCACGACTTTTGCAAATGTAAAAAATAAATAAAAAATTTTACCTAAAATGCTTGTTTTCCCCCCAAAATTTTATTTTTAAAAAGGGTAATAGCAGAAAATACCCCTAAAAATTTGAAGCCCAATTTCTCCCGATTCAGAAAACACCCCATATGGGGGTGAAAAGTGCTCTGCTGGCGCACTACAGGTCTCAGAAGAGAAGGAGTCACATTTGGCTTTTTGAACGCAAATTTTGCTCTGGGGGCATGCCGCATTTAGGAAGCCCCTTTGGTGCCAGGATAGCAAAAAAAAAACACATGGCATACCATTTTGGAAACTAGACCCCTCGGGGAACGTAACAAGGGGTTAAGTGAACCTTTATACCCCACAGGTGTTTCACGACTTTTGCATATGTAAAAAAAATTTTTTTTTTTTACCTAAAATGCTTGTTTTCCCAAAAATTTTACATTTTTAAAAAGGGTAAAAGCAGAAAATACCCCCCAAAATTTGTAACACAATTTCTCCCGAGTACGGCGATACCCCATATGTGGCCCTAAACTGTTGCCTTGAAATACGACAGGGCTCCAAAGTGAGAGCGCCATGCGCATTTGAGGCCTAAATTAGGGACTTGCATAGGGGTGGACATAGGGGTATTCTACGCCAGTGATTCCCAAACAGGGTGCCTCCAGCTGTTGCAAAACTCCCAGCATGCCTGGACAGTCAACGGCTGTCCGACAATACTGGGAGTTGTTTTGCAACAGCTGGAGGCTCCGTTCTGGAAACAGTGGTGTACCAGACGTTTTTCATTTTTATTGGGGAGGGGAGGGGGGCTGTGTAGGGGTATGTGTTTATGTAGTGTTTTTTACTTTTTATTTTATTTTTTGTGGTAGTGTAGTGTAGTGTTTTTAGGGTACAGTCGCACGGGCGGGGGTTCACAGTAGTTTCTCGCTGGCAATTTGAGCTGCAGCAGAAAGTTTGCGGCAGCTCAAATTTGCAGCCAGATACTTACTGTAATCCTCCGCCCATGTGAGTGTACCCTGTACGTTCACATTGGGGGGGACATCCAGCTGTTGCATAACTACAACTCCCAGCATGCCCGTTGGCTGTCGGTGACTGCTGAGAGTTGCAGTTTTGTAACAACTGTAGGCACACTGGTTATGTATCACTGAGTTTGTGACCTAACTCAGTGTTTCACAACCAGTGTGCCTCCAGCTGTTGCAAAACTACAACTCCCAGCATGTACGGTGCATGGTGTACGGTGACTGCTGAGAGTTGTAGTTTGCAACAGCTGGAGGCACACCGGTCGTGAAACACTGAGTTAGGTAAAAAAAAACTGAGTTTCACAACCAGTGTGCCTTCAGCTGTTGCAAAACTACAACTCTCAGCAGTCACCGACAGCCAACGGGCATGCTGGGAGTTGTAGTTATGCAACCAGCAGATGCACCACTACAACTCCCAGCATGCACTTTAGCTGTTTGTGCAAGCTGGGAGTTGTAGTTATACAACAGCTGAAGGTACACTTTTCCATAGAAAGAATGTGCCTCCAGCTGTTGCAAAACCATAAGTCCCAGCATGCCCATAAGGGAATGCTGGGAGTTGTGGTGGTCTGCCTCCTGCTGTTGCATAACTACAGCTCCCAGCATGCCCTTTTTGCATGCTGGGAGCTGTTGCTAAGCAACAGCAGGAGGCTGTCACTCACCTCCAACGATCCAGACGCTGCAGGTCAGTCCCGCCGCCGCAGCTGCTCCTGGGGCCCCGATCCCAACAGGGGCGCCGGGGATCGGGGTCCCCAGCACCGGGGGTCGTCTTCCCGCACCCGCTCACGTCCTCCAGAAGAGGGGCGGAGCGGGTGCGGGAGTGACACCCGCAGCAGGCGCCCTGATTGGTCGGCCGGTAATCCGGCCGACGAATCAGGGCGATCGTGAGGTGGCACCAGTGCCACCTCACCCCTGCAGGCTCTGGCTGTTCGGGGCCGTCAGAGACGGCCCCGAACAGCCAGTAATTCCGGGTCACCGGGTCACCGGAGACCCGATTGACCCGGAATCGCCGCAGATCGCTGGACTGAATTGTCCAGCGATCTGCGGCGATCGCCGACATGGGGGGACATAATGACCCCCCTGGGCGATATGCCGGGATGCCTGCTGAACGATTTCAGCAGGCATCCGGCTCCGGTCCCCAACCGGCTAGCGGTGGGGGCCGGAATTCCCACGGGCGTATGGATACGCCCTCGGTCCTTAAGGACTCGGGATTCAGGGCGTATCCATACGCCCTATGTCCTGAAGAGGTTAAAGAGTTCACATGACTGAAACAGCAGTAACTTAAACACTTACTACACAATTTAAATGTAGAAATATTGTATTTGCAGCACAATGTACTTCAATATATTAGTACTTAGGGAATTGTACAGTGAGGTTGCATGTTCAAGTGTTTAAGTCTCCTAAAAGAAATTCCATAATATAAGCTTTCCATTTATAGTTATTAGAGAACATAACCTGAGACAATGGCCCTTATTTACTAAGAGTGTTGTGTAGGTTTCTTTGTGGGTTTTAATTCCCTACAATTTATTTTCCACAATATTTACTAAGGTTTCCCTACATTTTCCACTTTCCCTACACTTTGCTTTTTTTACACATGCTCAGATCTGTCTGGTTTTCCTCAGCTCAAATCCACCACATTTTATGTGGAAACCTTAATAAGTATGTTGGGTTTTTGTGAAAATGTCGGGAACACACCCCTTTTTAGAGACCACGCCCCTTTCCCTGGCGGACATGCCCCTTTTTCGGGTTTTCTTAGCAAAATGGAGAGTTTGTTGGGGGGTTTTCAATTCTGGCGCAAATTCTGGTACAAAATCTGGCGCAAACAGAATTTCTGCCGCACAACCCGACAAAACATGTCGGGTTTGCAATAGTAAATGAGGGCCAATGACTACAAATATGGTAAAAAAAAAAAAAAAACAATAATTAAACTACAACCATAAACTTTAAATTGCGTACAATACTACTATAAATGTATAAATGTATGTGTGTGTCTGTGTATGTGGCTTTATGTCATGCCTGCCTCAAAATCCATGACAAAATCTGCATGCAATTCATCTGAACCAGACCTTACACCATGACTTAAAATGAAGATGTCTTAATTTCCCAATAACTCTGCACATTGTTTTTATTATTATGTAAAACATGGAATAGTTATTACCCTAATGTGAGCGGAGACAGAATGACAAAGAACAAATCCCTTCTGTCTGTGTTTCTATTCAGAAAAAAGACATTTCCTATTTTTTTATTAGTCATTTCCTAAGGCTCCCACAGGTGCCACTTAGTTCTTATGAGGAGAATTCTGTGCGCACTATTTAAGGGAACAGAATGAGAAACTTGAAAAGAAAAACACTGAAGAACAGTAGAAAAACAAACCTGAAGTTCTACCTATTAGATTTCATTTTTCCTAGACAGTTCTAACAGGATCAACAAATATAAAGTGAAATTGTATCACTATTGTGAGAGCTTTCCATATTACTATTAAACTAAGTCTTCACTGAACAAATGGTTTATAATTACTGTAGCAGAATGGCGCACGTGCATTACAGCAAAGCTTATAAAACATCTGGGAGGAGGTCTCCATTCAGCAATGATTTTTTTTGTCTCTGGGCAAGACATTCTTTTACCACCATGAGAACCTAACATCAAAACCCGCAGGTGTTAACTAAAGGGCAAATGATCTGAGTCACATTAATGTATGTGTCCCATTGTATACTTCTGTCATCTAATCAAAATAAAACAGTCATCTGACTTGACCTATTAAAATTCAGGGCCTGGGATTCAAACCTACACCATTGTAATTTTATCTGTCAGTCTAATACCTTAACCCCTTAAGGACCGTTTTTTTTTTCAGTTTTTGCATTTTCGTTTTTTGCTCCTTGTCTTTAAAAAATCATAACTCTTTCAATTTTGCACCTAAAAATCCATATGATGGCTTATTTTTTGCGCCACCAATTCTACTTTGTAATGACGTCAGTCATTTTGCCCAAAAATTTACAGTGAAACGGAAAAAAAAATCATTGGGCGACAAAATTGAAAAAAAAAACGCAGTTTTGTAACTTTTGGGGGCTTCCGTTTCTACGTAGTACATTTTTCGGTAAAAATGACACCTTATCTTTATTTTGTGGGTCCATACGATTAAAATGATACCCTACTTATATAGTTTTGATTTTGGCGGACTTCTGGAAAAAATCATAACTACAAGCAGGAACATTTATACGTTTAAAATTGTCATATTCTGACCCCTATAACTTTTTTATTTTTCCGTGTATGGGGCGGTATGAGGGCTCATTTTTTGCGCCGTGATCTGAAGTTTTTAACGGTACCATGTTTGCATTGGTAGGACTTATTGATCGCTTTTTATTCATTTTTAAATTATATAAAAAGTGACCAAAAATGTACAATGCACGCCATTGACCGAGCGGTTTTATTAATGATATATTTTTATAATTCGGACATTTCCACACGCGATGATACCATATATGTTTACTTTTATTTTTATTTACACTGTGTTTTTTTTTATTGTAAAAGGGGGAGTGATTCAAACTTTTAATAGGGGAGGAGTTAAATGATCTTTATTCACTTTTTTTTTCACTTTTTTTTTGCAGTGTTATAGGTCCCATAGGGACCTATAACACTGCACACACTGATCTTCATCATTGATCACTGGTTTCTCATAAGAAACCAGTGATCAACGATTCTGCCGCATGACTGCTCATGCCTGGATCTCAGGCACTGAGCAGTCATTCGGCGATCGGACAGCGAGGAGGCAGGTAGGGGCCCTCCCGCTGTCCTGTAAGCTGTTCGGGATGCCGCGATTAGCCGCAGCTATCCCGAACAGCCCGACTGAGCTAGCCGGCAACTTTCACTTTTAGCCGCACGGCTCAGCTCTGAGCGCGCGGCTAAAGGGTTAATAGCGCGCAGCGCCGCGATCGGCACTGCGCACTATTAGAGGCGGGTCCCGGCTTCACTATGACGCTGGGCCCGCCGTGATATGACGCGGGGTTACTGTGTAACCCCGCGTTATATCAGGAGAGCAGGACCAAGGACGTACCGGTACATCCTTGGTCCTTAAGGGGTTAAAGGGGTAGTCCTGTGGAAACCTTTTTTTTATTTTTTTATTTTTTTTTTTTAAATCAACTGGTGCCAGAAAGTTAAACAGATTTGTAAATCACTTCTATTAAAAAAATCTTAACCCTTCCAGTACTTTTTAGGCGCTATAGACTAAAGAGAAGTCCAGAGCCGGAGAAAATCCCCATAGCAAACATATGCTGCTCTGGACAGTTTCTAAAATGGACAGCAGAGGTCAGCAAAGAGCACTGTGGTCATGACATCAGAGGAAATTCATTTCTTTTTTGTATTTCTCCAGTATATAGCCCCTAAAAAGTATTGGAAGGATTAAGATTGTTTAATAGAAGGAATTTACAAATCTGTTTAACTTTTTGGCACCAGTTGATTAAAAAAAAAAAAGTTTTCCACGGGAGTACCCCTTTAATTCCTATAACCTAGCAAGAGCAAATCAGGTGCCTGGTTGTCAGAGACATTTAGGAACTATGATAAGAAGACAGAAGCTGATTATTATATCTTCGGTATTCCCTATTTTAACCTAACAATATCACTACCTCTATTGAATGGGGCACGTGTAACTGCTGATGCTGTGTTTGTACACAGTGCTGTAAAAAGTAATTGCTCCTTTCCTGGTTTCTTACTTTTTTTTTTATCACACTGAAATGTTTTAGATCATCACATCAAATACTAATATCAGGCAAAGATGACCCAAGTAAAGACAAAATTCAGTTTTCATTAAATCATTTCATGGATTATGGGGGAAAAGCTGTCGAAACCTTCATAGCCCCATGTGAAAAAGGAATCCCCATGTTAAATCATGAATTTATTGTAGTTAGCCACATTGTTTGGAAAACTGAGTAGAATTTCACTAGCCACACCCGGGCCTGATTAAAGGGGTACTTCGGTGGAAAACTTTTATTTTTTTTAATCAACTGGTGCCAGAAAGTTAAACAGATTTGTAAATGACTTTGATTAAAAAAATCTTAATCTTCCAGTACTTATTAGCTGCTGAATACTACAGAGGAGATTATTTTCTTTTTGAAACACAGTGCTCTCTGCTGACATCATGAGCACAGTGCTCTCTGCTGACATCTCTGTCCAGTTTAGGAACTTTCCAGAGCAGCATAGGTTTGCATTTTTCATTTCCACAGCCCACTGTTCTAAAGATCTGTCAAATGCCAGTGTGGTGTAAATGCTCATTGCACCCCTTATTACATTTATTGAGAGGTGTAGTTTCCAAAATGGGGTCACATGTGTATGTGTGGGGGGCACTGTTCTTGCAGCAAGGGGGCTTTGTAAACGCACATGGCCCCCCAACTGCCATTCCAATGAGATTCTCTTCTGCGAGCACTTTACGTCCACATATTGGGTATTTCCATACTCAGAAGAAATGGTGTTACATATTTTGGGGGGCTTTTTCTCCAATTACCCCTTGTGAAATTTAAAATTTGGGGTAACACCAGAGTTTTTGTGAAAAAAATCAAATCTTTCATTTTCACGTCCAACCTGTGGGGTGAAAGGCTCACTGTACCCCTTAATACATTCCTTGAGGGGTGTTGTTTCCCAAATAGTGTGCCATGTGTTTTTTTTTCTTTTTGGCACCATAGGGGCTTCCTAAATGAGACATGCCCCCCCAAAAAATTCATCAAAATTTGCTTTCAAAAAGCCAAATGTGGCTCCTTCTCTTCTGAGCATTGTAGTGTGCCTGTAGAGCACTTTACGCCTACACATGGGGTATTTCCATACTCAGATGAGATGGGGTTACAAATTTTGGGGGACATTTTCTCCCATTAACCATTGTAAAAAAAAATTACATTTGGGGAAAAATTTTACATTTTAGTGAAAAAAAATTTATTTACACATCCGACTTTAACAAAAAGTTGTCAAACACCTGTGGGTGTTAAGGCTCACTGTACCCTTGCTACGTTCCTTGGTGGTGTAGTTTCCAAAATATTTTGCCATGTGGGTATTTATTTTTTTATTTTTTTGCTGTTCTGGCACCATAGGGGCTTCCTAAATGCAACATGCCCCCCAAAAACCATTTCAGCAAAATTCACTCTCCAAAATCCCATTGTCACTCCTTCCCTTCTGATCCCTCTACTATGCCAACAGAACATTTTAAATCCACATATGAGGTATTTTCTTACTCAAGAGAAATTGGGTTACACATTTTTGGGGTGATTTCTCTCGTTTTACCCTTTGTAAAAATTTTAAAACTGGGTCTACAGGAACATGCAGGTGTAAAAAATGAAGATTGGAACTTTCTCCTTCACTTTGCTGCTATTTCTGTGAAACACCTAAAGGGTTAACAAACTTTCTGAATGTCATTTTGAATACTTTGAGGGGTGCAGTTTGTATAATGGGGTAATTTATGGGGTATTTCTAATATGAAGGCCCTTCGAATCCCCTTCCAATCTGAACTGGTCTCTGAAAAATTACAATTTTGAAAATTTTGTGAAAAATTGGAAAATTGCTGCTGAACTTTGAAGCCCTCTGATGTCTTCCAAAAGTAAAAACATGTCAACTTTATGATGCAGGCAAAGAGTAGACACATTGTATATCTGAATAAATATATCATTTATTTGGGATGTCTATTTTACGTATAAGAGTTTCAAAGTAAAATAAAATCAACATTCAAGTTTTCACCAAATTTTGAAATATTTCACCATGAAATGATGCAAGCATCGACAAAAAATTACCACTAACATAAAGTAGAATATGTCCCGAAAAAAAAAACTGTTTCAAAATCAGAATGAAAAGTAAAAGCATCTCAGAGTTATTAATGCTGAAAGTGGTAGTGGTCAGATTTGCAAAAAATACTCTTGTCCTTAAGGTGAAAATGGGCTTGGTCCTTAAGGGGTTTAGAAATGCATAATAAAAGTTATGTTTCATCATCTTTATCATATGCATTGATCAGAAGTTTTGAGTCAGTTATCATTGTTTGACTGACCTTTTGAATGATATGGTGTAGGAACTGGACATCCTTGGTCACTATTTGTTTTTTATAACTGTAAAAAAAAAAAAAAGGTAAAATAAATAAGAGCTCTTGTATAAGGAAATCTTAACTGATGACTTACTAATACTGATGACTTCACACTACCATCACAGGCTCTGTTCAGAGCCTTTATTGGTAGTTCTATCAGAACTTACAGGCCCAGAATGGTGCAGCATGCAGCCCTACTTTTCCCATCAATATGATGGACAAAACAATGGACCCCTATAGACCCCAATATAACTCATTAGGATCCATCATACACTGTTGAAAAGTAGAGCAATGTCCAGCACAAAAGCACGATGCAAGATGAAATTTATTGTAGATACACACAGCAAACAGCAACACGGATCATGGAGTAGAGTGACGCGTTTCAGCAACCTTAGTCGCCTTAGTCATACCATGGTGTACTCGGATCAATCTGGCTCTTATAATGGGCAGCACCGCCCCCCCCCCACCAGGTGAAAACACCTGAGTGGGCCGGGGCGGCGCATAGCCACACACAAGGGCCAGACCGACGCCTGCGTTCACACTAGACAAAGAAGAACACTATAAAAAATATATAGATCACAAATAAAAACTAACTGTGAAATATCACAGACAGAAAAAAATATACAATCAAAGTTCCTAGGGATAAAGACTGACCAACGTGTATAGAAAACATAATAGTAAATCAGTGACCTGAAAATACATAGTAATATACACTGTCAGTCACACCCTATATGTGCTCAAGTTTATCAATGCTGGACACAGTATAGAACCAATACCATCATTATTGAGACATTAGGCCAAGTCACCAAATGCATAATAAGTAATGTTAATATATTAGAAGAAAAGAGGGACTTGGTGTAAATAGGCTGGTAAGAATACTTAAAAATTATTTTGAATTGATTAAAAGCTAATCCCTTGGATATAACCCACATCCGAAAAAGATAAATGCAGAAAAATTCATAAGCTGATATAAATTTTAATATAGATGCTAACAATCTGTGTAAACGGATGTTGGACAATCCATGGGAAGATATTTAGGTTCTATAGAAAAACATAATGGAGAAAAAGGTGAGGGCCACTAATCCAAAGTCTATATATCACAAGACCACATATAATTGGATATAATACGTTTATAATATTAAAATAGAGAACATATATTGTGGTGGATATAGAGCTAAGGAAAATACCAACTGATAGGACAAGAGGACTATAAACTATAGAGAACTGAATTATTAAGCTTAATATGTAGAAGGGAGTATCTGAGATAACTGTATTACATACTAAGCTGTAACGTCCCTATACATATGGGTTTAGCGAGGGGATAGGAACAGGGGCAAGACATCAAGTAACAGGTTCAAAAGATGAAATGAACTGTCAGTACGTATACTTCTGTCACGATGCCGGCTGGCAGGTAGTGGATCCTCTGTGCCAGAGAGGGATTGGCGTGGACCGTGCTAGTGGACCGGTTCTAAGCCACTACTGGTTTTCACCAGAGCCCGCCGCAAAGCGGGATGGTCTTGCTGCGGCGGTAGTGACCAGGTCGTATCCACTAGCAACGGCTCACCTCTCTGGCTGCTGAAGATAGGCGCGGTACAAGGGAGTAGGCAGAAGCAAGGTCGGACGTAGCAGAAGGTCGGGGCAGGCAGCAAGGATCGTAGTCAGGGGCAACGGCAGAAGGTCTGGAAACACAGGCAAGGAACACACAAGGAACGCTTTCACTGGCACTAAGGCAACAAGATCCGGCAAGGGAGTGCAGGGGAAGTGAGGTGATATAGGGAAGTGCACAGGTGAACACACTAATTGGAACCACTGCGCCAATCAGCGGCGCAGTGGCCCTTTAAATCGCAGAGACCCGGCGCGCGCGCGCCCTAGGGAGCGGGGCCGCGCGCGCCGGGACAGAACAGATGGAGAGCGAGTCAGGTAGGGGAGCCGGGGTGCGCATCGCGAGCGGGCGCTACCCGCATCGCGAATCGCATCCCGGCTGGCAGCGGAATCGCAGCGCCCCGGGTCAGAGGACGTGACCGGAGCGCTGCAGCGGGGAGAGTGAAGCGAGCGCTCCGGGGAGGAGCGGGGACCCGGAGCGCTCGGCGTAACAACTTCATTATATACAAATCTAATAATATAACATGGTGTCCTGCCTTTTGTTCAGACCCCTCGGAGACCTGGTATCAAGTTTTAAAATCCAAAAAACCTCACGGTCAAGTAACTTTTTTCTATGGTCTCCGCCGCGCAAAGGCATAGTGACTTTTTCTATGCCCTGAACATATAAGCTGCGAATTGACCCAGAATGTTTCTCTGCACAATGTCGGCTCACCATGGATACGTGCCGGGAGTTAAAATGGGGGTTGTCCGACAGGTGTCTCCGAATTCTCACTTTCAGGGCACCCGTCGTGTACCCCACATATTGGATGTTACACTCCCGGCACGTGATGAGATAAACGACATGGTGCGTATTGCAATTGACAAATTGTGTCATATTAAATTGCTCACCATTGGATGCTGACACAAAGCTCGTGCTGTTGAGCATAACAGAACAGCAGGTGCATCTACCATGACCACATCTGAACGAGCCCTGGTGTCGCAACCAATTGGTCTTGTGACTCTTAGTATTCAAAAAGAGACTAGGAGACACTTTATTAGATATGGTTTTGGCTTTCTTAGATATACATCTGAACCCACCACTGAATATTTCGGAAAAAGACGGATGACCTGAGATCATGGGAATGTATTTTTGCACTATATTGCGGATAGCATGAAAGTCATCACTATATTGGGTCACAAATGTAATTGGGTGATGTCTTTGTATCACCACATCGTCATCGCTGGTGGGACAAGGCAATCTCCTCCCACCAGACAGAAGTTTTGGACGATCACGGTCGCGGGCAATATTTATCGCCCGTTGAATGTGTCGATCGTGGTAGCCCCTTGATCTCAAACGGGATGAGATAACTCCGATCTCACGATCAAAGTCCTCCTGTCTAGAACAATTACGTCTAGCACGTATCATCTCCCCCACGGGTAAATTTTTGGTCACGTGGGTGGGATGACACGAATCGGCTCGTAGGATGGAGTTCACATTGGTCTCCTTCCTATATGTGGACGTCACAATCTTTCCGGTAATAATATCACCAGTCAAATACAGGTCCAGGAAGGAGACAGTGGGGACATAAGATGACACAATAAATTTGAGGTTAAGAGCGTTATCATTTAAGTAATCTGAAAATAGTTCCACGGCCGCCACATCCGAATCCCATATAAATATGAGGTCGTCGATGTAGCGGCCGTAAAATAAAATGGATGAAGAGTAAGGATTGCTGGGGGCGAAGATAGTCTCCCTCTCCCACCAACACATGTAAATGTTGGCGAGAGAGGGGGAGAACTTCGCCCCCATCGACGCTCCAGTCGTTTGCAGAAAAAAATGTTGCTCAAATTTGAAAAAATTATGTGTTAGTAAAAACTCTACCACTAAGATAACATATTCGCATAAATCAGCCGAATACTGCGAGTATGTTTTCAAAAACCAGTCCAATGCTGGTCTAACTAGTGTGTGAGGTATAACTGAATAAAGGGAGGTGACATCAGCAGTTATCCATATGTAGTTATCTTGCCAGGTTATATCCTCACACATAGTCAAAATGTGTCCGGTGTCTTTAATATAGCCCGGAATTTGACCGATCAATGGTTGAAGCAGATTATCCACCCATGAGCACATTCTTTCATTAAGGGAAGATATCCCTGCCACAATTGGTCTCATGGGTGATATTATTATATCATCGTCCGGCAGGCTGATAAAGGGGGGGCGGTTGTAGTCCTTGACAAAGGACTTTACCGCAAACTGAATATGATCATGTTGCAAGATACCAACACCTACAAAACATTATCCGGTGATCCCACCTGTTCCTTTAGACCTATTCTGGACAACCTTGTGGATTTTGGGGTAGCCAATGGATTTATTGATCAGCGTCAAGTTGAGTACATCAAAATCAAACATCCGGTCATTGCTATATTCCATTCGCTCCCCAAGGTCCACAAAGGTGTATTCCCCCCACCCATGAGACCAATTGTGGCAGGGATATCTTCCCTTAATGAAAGAATGTGCTCATGGGTGGATAATCTGCTTCAACCATTGATCGGTCAAATTCCGGGCTATATTAAAGACACCGGACACATTTTGACTATGTGTGAGGATATAACCTGGCAAGATAACTACATATGGATAACTGCCGATGTCACCTCCCTTTATTCAGTTATACCTCACACACTAGTTAGACCAGCATTGGACTGGTTTTTGAAAACATACTCGCAGTATTCGGCTGATTTATGCGAATATGTTATCTTAGTGGTAGAGTTTTTACTAACACATAATTTTTTCAAATTTGACCAACATTTTTTTCTGCAAACGACTGGAGCGTCGATGGGGGCGAAGTTCTCCCCCTCTCTCGCCAACATTTACATGTGTTGGTGGGAGAGGGAGACTATCTTCGCCCCCAGCAATCCTTACTCTTCATCCATTTTATTTTACGGCCGCTACATCGACGACCTCATATTTATATGGGATTCGGATGTGGCGGCCGTGGAACTATTTTCAGATTACTTAAATGATAACGCTCTTAACCTCAAATTTATTGTGTCATCTTATGTCCCCACTGTCTCCTTTCTGGACCTGTATCTGACTGGTGATATTATTACCGGAAAGATTGTGACGTCCACATATAGGAAGGAGACCAATGTGAACTCCATCCTACGAGCCGATTCGTGTCATCCCACCCACGTGACCAAAAATTTACCCGTGGGGGAGATGATACGTGCTAGACGTAATTGTTCTAGACAGGAGGACTTTGATCGTGAGATCGGAGTTATCTCATCCCGTTTGAGATCAAGGGGCTACCACGATCGACACATTCAACGGGCGATAAATATTGCCCGCGACCGTGATCGTCCAAAACTTCTGTCTGGTGGGAGGAGATTGCCTTGTCCCACCAGCGATGACGATGTGGTGATACAAAGACATCACCCAATTACATTTGTGACCCAATATAGTGATGACTTTCATGCTATCCGCAATATAGTGCAAAAATACATTCCCATGATCTCAGGTGATCCGTTTTTTTCCGAAATATTCAGTGGTGGGTTCAGATGTATATCTAAGAAAGCCAAAACCATATCTAATAAAGTGTCTCCTAGTCTCTTTTTGAATACTAAGAGTCACAAGACCAATTGGTTGCGACACCAGGGCTCGTTCAGATGTGGTCATGGTAGATGCACCTGCTGTTCTGTTATGCTCAACAGCACGAGCTTTGTGTCAGCATCCAATGGTGAGCAATTTAATATGACACAATTTGTCAATTGCAATACGCACCATGTCGTTTATCTCATCACGTGCCGGGAGTGTAACATCCAATATGTGGGGTGCACGACGGGTGCCCTGAAAGTGAGAATTCGGAGACACCTGTCGGACATCCCCCATTTTAACTCCCGGCACGTATCCATGGTGAGCCGACATTGTGCAGAGAAACATTCTGGGTCAATTCGCAGCTTATATGTTCAGGGCATAGAAAAAGTCACTATGCCTTTGCGCGGCGGAGACCATAGAAAAAAGTTACTTGACCGTGAGGTTTTTTGGATTTTAAAACTTGATACCAGGTCTCCGAGGGGTCTGAACAAAAGGCAGGACACCATGTTATATTATTAGATTTGTATATAATGAAGTATACGTACTGACAGTTCATTTCATCTTTTGAACCTGTTACTTGATGTCTTGCCCCTGTTCCTATCCCCTCGCTAAACCCATATGTATAGGGACGTTACAGCTTAGTATGTAATACAGTTATCTCAGATACTCCCTTCTACATATTAAGCTTAATAATTCAGTTCTCTATAGTTTATAGTCCTCTTGTCCTATCAGTTGGTATTTTCCTTAGCTCTATATCCACCACAATATATGTTCTCTATTTTAATATTATAAACGTATTATATCCAATTATATGTGGTCTTGTGATATATAGACTTTGGATTAGTGGCCCTCACCTTTTTCTCCATTATGTTTTTCTATAGAACCTAAATATCTTCCCATGGATTGTCCCACATCCGTTTACACAGATTGTTAGCATCTATATTAAAATTTATATCAGCTTATGAATTTTTCTGCATTTATCTTTTTCGGATGTGGGTTATATCCAAGGGATTAGCTTTTAATCAATTCAAAATAATTTTTAAGTATTCTTACCAGCCTATTTACACCAAGTCCCTCTTTTCTTCTAATATATTAACATTACTTATTATGCATTTGGTGACTTGGCCTAATGTCTCAATAATGATGGTATTGGTTCTATACTGTGTCCAGCATTGATAAACTTGAGCACATATAGGGTGTGACTGACAGTGTATATTACTATGTATTTTCAGGTCACTGATTTACTATTATGTTTTCTATACACGTTGGTCAGTCTTTATCCCTAGGAACTTTGATTGTATAATTTTTTCTGTCTGTGATATTTCACAGTTAGTTTTTATTTGTGATCTATATATTTTTTATAGTGTTCTTCTTTGTCTAGTGTGAACGCAGGCGTCGGTCTGGCCCTTGTGTGTGGCTATGCGCCGCCCCGGCCCACTCAGGTGTTTTCAACTGGTGGGGGGGGCGGTGCTGCCCATTATAAGAGCCAGATTGATCCGAGTACACCATGGTATGACTAAGGCGACTAAGGTTGCTGAAACGCGTCACTCTACTCCATGATCCGTGTTGCTGTTTGCTGTGTGTATCTACAATAAATTTCATCTTGCATCGTGCTTTTGTGCTGGACATTGCTCTACTTTTCAATTGTTCGTCCTCGTGGTGTCCGCACGAGTCCGTGCACTGAGGCGGCGGTGGAGAGCTGGACGATCTTTCTATTCCTATATCATACACTGTTGGTATCCATCATTAGACAGGTCTAACATTGAGTTTCATTTTAATGAAAACCATGATATCAATGTAAACAGAGCATTTCATTCTTATTCATATTTTTATGTAGTTTTAAAAAGGGGTGATTTTTTGGGGGGAAAACACAGGATACTTCGGCTGGTGTCTTCATAATAGCTAAAAGAAATCAAGTGTAAAAAATAACGTAGTCACGGTTTGACAAACATACATTGACTGGTCTAGCTCACGTTTCTAATTTTTTCTGCTCTGCGGATCTTTTCCGTAATGAACTAAGACTTCTGCAGACAGAACCGCAGAGGGTTCAGTACAATAATTGCAGATCCAGGTTGATTGGTTAAATGTGAACTTTCCAAAAGTTAATTTGAGATTTCTACAGGAAAATATACAAAGTATCCCCATTGGACTATTAGTAAGGTATAATTTAACGCAGACCTTCCGATGATGTCAGAGATTATCTTGATAAAATGTCAGCATCCACTAGCCTTTGCGTTAGAGTAAGGCCTACTAAAACAATTATTTTCCTGCTCTTTTTATTTTATTTACATTGTCTGTTTCCTTGAAAGACAGTGTCTTTCTTTTTTTCTCTCTTTTAACATTACGGTATTGTAAAATGGCTAGGTTTGTTTATGAATTTCTGCCAAAGACCACAAAAAGAGGTGATTTATTAATCTACAGAAGTGCCAAATAAGTCTGCATCACATATGAAACGTCACATTCTCATCTTGTACTCTGCTCTGTGTCCATGGAAAGTTATGTTCATCTACCAATGCGTTTTACCAATTACAAACAGCTTGTCCAAAGAAAAGGGAATCATTTGTACTTCTGAAAACCAAATTAACTTTCATTACTTCATTGTCTAATTCAACACATTCAAGCATTGTTTTTTTACTTAAATATACAGTCAGTTCTTGAAGGAAGTAATGTTCTAATAGCTTGCCTGTGTGGCAAAGTTTGCAGCATGGGAATAAGTTAGGTCAGGAAAGGGATAATAAAATAGGGCAGATAAACTTGGAGTCTAAGGCTAGTACCGAATGGGGAGCAGGTATGAACACGAGATCAGATGAACTTCTGCCAGTTCTTTGTCATTCATTTTTTTTTATAACTGTTTATTTTTTTGGTTTTCAAAAGGAAAATTAAATTTACAATTTCGCACAAGTGCGGAATGACAATGAAGAGAAAAAAACAATAGTACAAAGGGAAAGTAAAAGTAAGCTATTATTCCCAGGTCATACCTATACCAAATATTATGATAATATATCAAGTGGGAACACATAATTATTAAATAGGTATATATATCTCTAGTTTTAAAAGAAGCAAGGAAGGTCTTCTTTGTCATTCTTAAAAGTAGGGATGAGTGAATCGAATCTGACGTATCCAAATTCCTTACGAATTTCAGGAGAAATTTGATTTGCAAGGAATGCAAATATCGCCACAATTTGATTACGTGAATGGCTTCATTAAACCAAATTTAATGTGGTCCAGGCTCCAGGGCATCTAAAATGGCAGATCCACATGTGAGTATATGGGGCAGGGAATCCTAGGAAGGCGGGAACATGGTTTGGCGGAATGACCCTGAATCACATGCAGTATGCAGCCTATCAGCAGCCAGCCACCCCTGTGATGTCACAACCCTATATAATCAGCAGCCATCTTGTGGCCAGTCACATCAGCATTCTATTACAGAGAGAGAGAGACAGACAGCAGTGTGTGTTGAACAGAAAAGCATTTTTACAGCAGCGGTTCACCTCCTAGTCACATCAGTGTTCTATTGCAGAGAGAGAAGGACAGAGAGCAGTGTGTGTTGCACAGAAAAGCATTTTTACAGCAGTGATTCAACTCAAGCCCAAATCCTGCCAAGAAACACTGATAGGGAAGGGAGTGAGATTTTGGGTTTAGTACACAGCGACTGTGTGCTGCAGCACTGGTGTGTACAACAACTGAAAAGCTAATAGTAGCCAGCCAGTTAGGGTGAGCAGAGCACTAAAAGCATATTGTCCTCTATGAAATGTAACCTGTGCGTACATCTAAGTGGTTTACCATTTTGCTCCTGTTAAAGTATTAAGGGCCTAGATAGAGTGAAAGGCCAGCCAAAAGTACACACCTGCTGGAATTGTAGACAAATACTGTTTTAAGCATACTGGAGCGCACTGACCTCCCCTTATAAGTGCATACCAAATACGTACACCTAAGTGGTGTACCATTTTGTTTCTTTTAAAGTCTTAAGGGCCTAGATACTGTGAAAGGCCAGCCAAAAGTACATACCTGCTGGTGTTGTAGGCAAATACTGTTTTAAGTGTAGTGAAGCGAATTGTCCTCCCCTCATAAGTGCATACCACTTACGTACATCTAAGTGGTGTACCATTTTGTTCCTGTTAAAGTCTTAAGGGCCTAGATACTGTGAAAGGCCAGCCAAAAGTACACACCTACTGGTGTTGTAGACAAATACTGTTTTAAGCATAGTGGAGCGTATTGTACTACACTATACACACTAAGTATGTCAGGCAGAAAAGTGCCAGGACGTGCCCAGAGGAGTAGCAGAGCCCTAAATTAATCAGGCAGACTAGGGGCGAGTGGCAGCAAGAGGCCTGAGCTCCCAATATCAGCTAGGGGTCGTGTCTTAACCAGCAACCCCTCTGCCATCATCGATTGGTTAACACGGTCATCCACTTCATCAAAAGTGACATCTGACATCCCCAGTCAACAGTCGGTGAGTTCCTCAGACACAACCCTCAGTTGGCATGCCCCGTTAGCAGTCCCTATTCTCACATTACCTCTGTCCTATGCTGTTCCCTGCCCCACAGAAGTATCTTATGCTGTGGGTTCAGCTCCACTATTTAGTGAGGACGATACACTAGACAACAGTCAGCAGCTACTGCCCAGTTAAGAAGTGGAGAAGAAATCCACCTCTTCCTCCGCTAGGTGGGCAAGTAGGGATGAGGAGAGTGGCGTGGGAGGTGGTGTTGCGAGCATTTAGGCTCCTGAAGCAGACACAGTTTAGAAACCTGAGGAGGACATCAGTGACGTGCAGACACAACTCAATGATGATAAAGCCAATCGCACTTGGGAGCCGGGTTGAGATGGGACAGATGAGGCAGTGAGGCAGCAGCTGAGCCAGCAAGGTGGTAGCACGGTTGTCAGTTAGCATGGTGGCAGAAGTGGAAAGTCTGGAGCCAAACATGCCCTGGGTAGACCACCTGTTTCGCGGCAGCATACCTTCCTGGGAGGAAGTGGAAGACGGATTCCTGGAGTCGGCGGCGGTAGCAGTCAATCAGTGCTGACTGTTGGTGGGACTACTCGACAGTGTGGCAGTTTTTCCTCAAGCATTCGGAGGATGTTAACCTGGCCACATGCAAGATGTGTCCGCAGAAGGTGAAGCGTGGCCAGGGTCCCAATGTTGGTATCACGGCCCTGTGTCAACATATGTAGCATCACCATAAAGCAGCCTTGGAGAACCGTGGCTTTGAAGTGGTGGTCCAGCCTGCTGCATCACCCAGTGGCACTCCGCACCCTGTTTCAGCCAGCCAAGGCTCCACCACCTAAGCTAAAGGGAGCTGTGTGTCATACCCATCTTCTGTCTCTCCAGATGCTCCTGCTCCTCCTACTTCGAGTCAGTCATTCCGCTAGCAATCCATCGGCAAAGCCATGTCCAAGAGACAACAGTATGTGCCCACTCATCCAACAGCGCAGAAGCTAAATGTGCTCCTGTCAAAGTTGCTGGTGCTGCAGTTCCTCCCTTTTCAAGTGGTGGACTCTGCACCTTTCAGAGAACTGATGGTTTGTGCCGAGCCGAGGAGGAGAGTCCGAAACCGTCATTTCTTTGTGAACAAGGCAGTACCAGCCCTGCACAATTTTGTGGTACAGAAGCTGGGCCAGTCCTTGAGCATGTTGGTGTGTACCAAAGTGCACGGCAGCGCCAACGTGTGGAGCTGTAACTACGGCCAGGGACAATACATGTCTTTTACGGCCCACTGGGTAAATGTGGTTCCTGCACAGCCACAACAGCAACTTGGACAGGTCACACCACTTCCGCCTCCCCTCTCTCAGGCCATTGGTCCTGTGACAGTGTGCGACTCTGCCTCCTTCTCATCCTCCACCGTGTCCTCAGCCTCCATTGCACATATCATGTGTGCAGGGCACGGCGTTGTCACTCTGTTCTTCACATGGTTTGCCCTGGAGTCACACAGGGGAGGAACTGCTAAAAGTCATTCATCAAGAAATCGAATCATGGCTTACTCCACGAAAACTGGAAATGGGGACCATGGTGACCGACAACGGGAAGAACATCTTTTCTGCGCTGCAACAAGGAAGCCTTAGACATGCACCCTGCATTTTGCACATGTTCAAACTGGTTGTTAAGTGGTTACTGAAGTGTCCCCCCCATCTGTAAGACATCCTAACAATGGGAAGGAAACTTTGCATGCACTTCAGCCAGTCGTACACTTCAAAGCATACAATCCTTGAGCTGCAGCGTCAGAATGGTATCCCTCAACATAGTCTGAATTCCACCCTCCATCTGTTGGACCAACTATACGAAAAGAGAAAAGCCATAACCGAATTATTGATGATCCAAGTAGATAGGGGGATTCCCCTGTGTAACTTCAATGTCAACCAGAGGCAGCTCATACGTGACACCTGCCGTTTGCTCAAGCCCTTTGAGGAAGCCACCTTATTAGTCAGTCGCCAGGATTATGGGATGAAAGACATCATTCCACTGCTTCATTTACTACAACACATGTTAGAAACTATGGCTGGTCAGGGAACTAGAGACACTACATTTCATGGCCACATGAGCCCTGTGGGGGCTGAACTGGAGGAGGAGGAGGGGAAGGGGCACAGTGGAGCACAGTTTAGGTTTTGCGAGGTGGGTGGTTTTTCTAGTCATCTGATAGGAGAGGAGGAGTAGGAGAAGCCAGAGAAGCTAGAGGGTTATGAGGAAGATGAGAAAGAGGACCTAGACACACTGTGGCGGTATGCAGTGGAGATGGAGGCAAGGTGTCCCTCCGAGTCACTTGAACAAATGGCACGATGCATGCTCAGTTACTTGCTAAGTGACTGCAGAATTGTCACCATTCGGCAGCGGGATGACTTCTGGCTCTGACTTCTGGCTCTGCACCATATTGGACCCTCTCTACCTGCACAAAATGGAGGCCTTTTTTACACCCACTGAGAGGGAGGACAAACTGACCTACTACAGAGACATCCTAAATAGTCAGTTGGCTGATACCTATCTGTGCCATCGTCCATCCTCTTGCAGGACTGACTTTATGGAGGCCTCAGCACTTACCTTCCACTGCCATAGTTGCTGGGGAGGGGGGGGGGGCAGGAGCAATACCAGCTCTATCAGCAGCAGCCTGAGTTTAAAGTCGCTGATGATGAGCTTTCCTCACCCGCATAGTGAAGCAACTCATCAGTAGCAGATAGACCTGGAGAAGGACCTTAACCAGCAGGTGGTGGCATACCTTGACATGACCCTGTCAACACACTTTAAAGATTGGCTTGACTTCTGACAACCAAACTTGATTTGTGGCCACAACTAGCAGAGTTTGCCCTGGAAAAGCAGTCCTGCCCGACCAGTAGCGTGCCATCAGAGCGGGTGTTTAGTGCAACGGGGCCATAGTAACCCCAAGGAGAACTCATCTATCCATGAAAAATGTGGACAGACTGACCTTTGTAAAGATGAATCAGGCATGGATCAGCCAGGATTACCACCCACCAATGCCTGATGCATCAGAGTAGATTGACCATGGTGCCCCACCAACGCTTCACAAATATGGATAGTTCTAAACATATTTAAGGTGCTGCTCCTCAGTTAAAGACATTCCTCCACATCAGACCACCCAAATATTGAGCATATGCATTACCTAAAACTTAACTTTTAATAATATTTTGAGGATAAAATAGATGTACACAATTTTTTTTTAAATTAAACAAAAGGAAAGCTGTGCAAAAAACACCATGTGCCACCTACACCACCAAGTATTGATGTGATGGAAAGACCTCTAAAAGGTGGAAGGGAACAACGTATGGTCCATTGTAACCAGGGGAAGTTTTTACCCCCACCTGCTACAATGGACAATACGTTGTTTCCTTCCACCTTTTCGAGGAAAGTGCTACTCGTCTTAAAAAGGGCGGCCCCACACAGGAACCCATCCCTATTTCCACCTAAAAACCCTGAGAAATGGCAGTGTTTGTAGGTGGAAATAGGGAGAGGTTCCTATGTGGGGCCGCCCTTTTTAGGGCGAGTAACACTTGCCAAGAAGAGAATTAATAATGCGAGAGTAGGGCCTTACAGGGGAAGTTTTAACCCCCACCGGTTACAGTGGACCAAACGTTGTTCCCTTCCACCTTTTAGAGGTCTTTGTATCACATCAATACTTGGTGCACACCTTTCCTTTTGTTTTATTGAAAAAAGTCCATTTATTTTATCCTAAGCAATTTATTATAAGTTTTACGCAATGCATATCCTCAATATTTACTTGTGCACACTAACACTTTTACAAAAGAGAGCATTTTCTTCTGCCTACCTGCCTCAGCTACTATTCTGATCCTGCCTCCCGCCTGATGCCACACATCTCATGCCAAGTTCTCCTTTTTTCACTCACCTTCATCAGCGAGTACTAGTATTGCCACCCACTGCAGCACTCGGTCACTTTCAGGACTCCTGAAGTTGCTGCTGCCACCTCCAGGCTGTCTAGTTCTGCCAACATATGTTTATGATCTCCTCATGCTGATCCCAGCTCCAGGCTGTCTCATTTTGTCACCATATGTTCTCCCCATGCTGATGCCGGCTCCAAGCTGTCTCATACTGCCACCATATGTTCTCCCCATGCTGCTGCCATCTCCAGGCTGTGTCATTCAGCCACTAAATGGTCTCCTCATGCTTCCGCCACCTCTGGCTGAATCATTCAGCCACTATATGGTCTCCCCTTGCTGCTGCCAACTCCAGGTTGTGTCATTCAGCCACTATATGTTCTCCTCATGCTGCCGCCACCTCCATGCTGTGTCATTCAGCCACTATATGGTCTCCTCATACTGATGCCCCTCCAGGCTCTGTCATTGTGCCGCTCTGCGACAGTGATTCAAATGGCGATGCCTCTTATCTGCATGTCATACTGAATAACAGTATTATTTTCACTAACCCAGCACACACCCTATGCATGTTACAGCAAGTCAAAGTGTTCTACACCCCTATTGAGGCTCTCTGTAGGCCAGAAATAGCCGTTTTTAATAGTCATTAGCCGCAAATAAATTTGGACCGGAATAAATTTGGCGAATTGGCCAAATCGAATTTCTCAAAAATTCACTCATCTCTAGTTATTATCCTTGATGGATTGTTTGTCTGTTCTCGTCCAGTCTGTATTGTTATATATAGTTTAGTTTTTGGCAATGAAGGCTGTGGGTTATAGTAGGTATTCTGCTGCCATGTTGTAGCCAGAAGTTAATCCCTTGGAAATAGAAGGGGAAGTATAAATTCTTCTAAATATTTCCAATTTATTTTTAATACAATTCTGGCTTTGGCTCCATAACTGCAGTGACGGTTTTCCAAAAAACTGCCAAGTGAAAACCCAACCTTAAGAAAACCCAACATCATTTATTGGGAATTTCTCTAGTGTATTGCCTATTTAGTTTTATGGTCCTGTTTTCTTTAATTTGGTCAGTTTTGGCCTTTTATGTGTTTGTCCTGTATAATTACTCTTTGCGAGATGAGTTCTCCCATTGACAACGGATGTCTAATGGTGAGATGCTATTTGTTTTTGCTTCTGATATTTGATATGAGCTTCTATGATTTTCTTTCATGACTGCTGATTGGTTTCAGTATTCTGCCCTATCATACTGCCATTATTAGGACCCAAGAAAGGTGACTGCTAAAGGTGAAGCCTGTTTCTTCAGTCTAGCTATCTTAACACCAGTTCTCAATTCTATGGTTTTAAATGGAAGGGCAAATGCAGGATCATGTAACCTTTAAGACATACTGTACGTCTACATTGATTTTCTACACAAAATTGTAGTGATGTTTTTAATCAAGACAATTTTTTAAATTGATTCTTTTTTCTACTATATGCATTAAAGAAATAAATATGATGTTTTCCTTTTCATCATATTACTTGTTAATTAAGACTTTCTTTAAAGGGGTACTCCACTGGAAAACATTTTTTTCTTAAATCTACTGGTGCCAGAAAGTTAAACAGATTTGTACATTAGAGCAGGTAGAGAAAGTATAAGTCCGGCACTGCTATGCAGGTGAAGGCAGTTTACTGGGTAATATGGTGTCCGCTTTCTCAGGTATGGATAGAGACTAGACGGTGTGTGCTATGTCGGGGTACTGGTTGAGGAAAGCACATATCGCTTGACACAATCGGAACAATGTAGAAAAAACCGCACTCACCCGATCAACGTGCACAGATTTCTTTATTCCGTTGAACATAAACGTGGAACACAGAAGGACTAGTGGTCGGCAGGGACGCCAGGGAACAGGAGGTGTAGTTACAGCTGTTTCACAGGAACACAGCCCGCTTCGTCAGACTACGCCCTCTGATGACGCGTCGCAGGTTATATACACACCCACGGTTACGTCAGCAGGGGAGCGTTACACACAGGTAAGTGATTTAAAACCTTAGAAAAGTAGAAAAATCTTTAAAATCAACATCCTCTACAAAAATCTATGAAATATATGGACTTCTATTTATAGAAATACACTAAAATCTAGCTTATCATTGAGTCCAAGATTACCTTTGGCATCCGTGCGCAGGATGAACTCCGCCTTCGTGCGCAGTAGTAGCTTTTTCCTATCAATCCCTTCTTTGGGCATTATTCTCTTTATCCCAAAGAATTTTAATTCAGCTGGGTCATTATTGTGAGTAGTTTTAAGATGTTCCAGGACCCGAGGACACCCTTTTCCTGAACGAACTGAATAAAGGTGTTCTCTAAATCTGATGTTTAGCGATTTTGTGGTGCTACCTATATAGTAGCGGCCACAGTCGCAAAACATACAGTAGATAATATGATTCATTTTACAATTGATGAATTCCCTCACTTTGATTTGTATTCCTCCAATGGTGAAGATTTTACCTACTTTGAGTTTAGGGCACCATTTGCAGTTCCCACAGCGGAAATTTCCGCATATTGTGGGGCCGCTTAGCCAGCTCGTGTTCTCCTTACTGGAGTATTTACTGCTAGTTAAGATGTCACCTAGATTTGTAACTCTTTTGTAGGAGATGAGGGGTTTATTATCAAATTGTACAGATAGAATAGGGTCACTCTGGATTAAGTACCAATGCTTATGAATACTTTGCTTTATCTTCTCAGCCATCGGGCTGTGTGTGAATGTAAAGCAAAATCTTCTATTATTGTTTTTTAATTTATGCTGTTTTTTTTTTTAGAGTTTTTTGAACCACTATTTTGTACAAGGGAGTTCCTATTTTGTCTGTTGGCCCTATTGTAAGCTGTCTGTAGAATCAGAGGTGGATAACCTCTTTCTAGTAGTCGTGCAGTGAGTTCTTTAGCTTGCTTTTCAAAGCTACTCTGGGTATCATTTATTCTTCGCAAGCGAAGAAATTGCCCATAGGGGATAGCGGTTTTGACGTGACTCGGGTGGTAACTCCTATAGTGTAGGAGAGAATTCCCTGCCGTCGGTTTCCGGTAGCCCTCTGTGCGCAATTTGTTTTCACGTATTCTTACTAGGACGTCTAGGAACTCTATTTCTTCTTTGCTTGACTTTCTGGTGAAACTGAGACACATATTGTTGTTAGTATTAAGCCATGTGATAACATTTGTGAACTCTGTTCCAGTACCTGTCCAGGTTATCAGGACGTCGTCCACAAATCTTACGTAACTGGCAATCAGTTTTCTAAAAAGATTAATTTCTGAAAAGATCCATCTTTTTTCCAAAAAGGCTACATAAATATTTGCCAGGGTACATACCACCGGTGTGTCCATGGCAACACCGCTTTTTTGTGTGTACCATGTGTTATTAAATTGAAACACATTGTTGGTGAGAAAGAGATGTAAAGCTTCACAAATAAATGTGATGTAAGAATCACTTTTGTCCGAGGACATCAACAATTCCCTCACGCACTGGATTGCTATATTCTGGTTGATGTTTGTGTACAAACTTTCGATATCAATGGCTCCCAGCAAATAGTTGGGCTGCCATTGTATGTCTTTCAGGGTTTTGAGGAAATGGTTGGTGTCCTTGACCATATGTGGGATTTCTTTCAACATAGGGTGTAAGACCCAATCAATGTATTTTGAAAGGGGTTCCATTAGAGACCCCACCCCGGAGACAATGGGTCTCCCGGGTGGGGTCTCCAGTGTTTTGTGTATTTTCGGCAGGAAATATCACCCTGGATATGTTGGTGTAGTTGGGAACAATTTTGTAGCAGTGGAGTTTGAAACTGTCCCCATCTCTACAGCCCTTCGTAAAAAGGACTGCAGGCATGAGGAGAGCCTAGGTATAGGGTTAATTTCTAGAACCTTGTAGTTATTTTTGTTAGACAATTGGCGATTGGCTTCGGATAGATAGTAACTTTCTCTCATCAACACAATATTCCCCCCTTTGTCAGATCTTTTAATAATAATACCCTTTTGTAATTTAAGCCATTTTAATGCTTCCTTTTCTTTTAAGGTAAGATTAGGGCTGTCTTGTGGGTACATGAGTGCTTTTATATCCTCCATGACTTTTTGTTGGAAAATATCTAGGTTATTACCTGGTGCTATGGGGGGGTTATAGGTCGATTTTATCCCACCAGAGAAAAAGCCATGTTCCAGCGGATTGCTAGTCATAGCTTCGCCTGTGGGGGTTTCTCCTATAATACTGTCATTGACCCCCAACAGTTCAGTCAAAGCCAACAAGCATTCATTTTCAGAAGTGCTAGGGTTAATAAGAGGGCTAAACCCCAAGGGGCTTATTTGTATCGGATTATCTCCCTCTTTCTTGGAAGTATTATTATCTTTACTAGCAAACACTCTTTTGAGGTTCAGTTTACGCATGCTTTTGAATAAATCTACCTCGAAAGACACTAAATCAAAATCATTAGTTGGACAATAATTTAGGCCTTTTTGTAATAAAGATGTAACATCATCATTCAAAGTCAAGTCCGTGAGGTTTACTATGGTAGCAAGATTAGGGGTAGTTTGGCTGCTACAGGGGGTATGGTTGAAGAGGGTTTCAAGGGAAGTGATGTCCGTGAAAGTAGAGAGTCCGGTGGTAGTGACCTCTTGAGTGTCCTTTATTGTCTCCAAGTTACTTTTTTTTCTTTTTTCGGCTCCCCCTTTTCCTATTCTTTTTTCCTCCTCTTCTTGTCTTAGCTCTAAAGGGTGCCCCTTTGCAATTGTACTGGCTGGGTTGCCAGGGGTTACTATTTCTGGATCGCTAGAATCCGAGTCTGTGGTCATGAAATCGGAAGTTGCGCGTTCATTTTTCTTACGGTATTTTTTATTATTATTGCCTTTATTGGTGTATTATTATTGCCTTTATAAATAGAAGTCCATATCATATATGTCATAGATTTTTGTAGAGGGTGTTGATTTTAAAGATTTTTCTACTTTTCTAAGGTTTTAAATCACTTACCTGTGTGTAACGCTCCCCTGCTGACGTAACCGTGGTTGTGTATATAACCTGCGACGTGTCATCAGAGGGCGTAGTCTGACGAAGCGGGCTGTGTTCCCGTGAAACAGCTGTAACTACACCTCCTGTTCCCTGGCATCCCTGCCGACCACTAGTCCTTCTGTGTTCCACGTTTATGTTTAACGGAATAAAGAAATCTGTGCACGTTGATCGGGTGAGTGCGGTTTTTTCTACATTGTTCAGATTTGTACATTATTTCTATTAAAAAATCTTAATCCTTCCAGTAGTTATCAGCTTCCCTGTGATCCACAGGAAGTTGTTTTATTTTTGCATTTCTTCTCTGTCTGACCACAGTGCTCTCTGCTGACACCTCTGTCCATTTTAGGAACTGTCTAGAGTAGGAGCAAATCCCCATAGAAACCTCTCCTGCTCTCAACAGTTCCTAAAATGGACAGAGGTGTCAGCAGAGAGCACTGTGGTCTGGCAGAAAGGAAATTCAAAAAGAAAAGAACTTCCTGTGGATCATAACAGCAGCTGATAAATACTGGAAGGATAAAGATTTGTTTAATAGAAGTAATTTACAAATCTGTTTAACTTTCTGGCACCAGTTGATTTAAAAAAAAAATGTTTTCCAGTGGAGTACCCCTTTAAATGATTAAATGTTTTAAATATAACATGCACATTCTATTTTTTATGAAACACAGTGCAAAAGGTGGCAATTTTATACAAATATCACACAAATATTTCTAATTTTACTTGAAATCCAAAAATAGAAATGCATGTCCTAATTATATAGCACTGGGAGATTTCTGTTCATGTTGGCATGTTGGAAATATGTCTGGGAAACTGGTTACATTGCATTATTAGAGTACAGACAATTCATAAATCTATTTAATCATTTCTGTTGAAGTAATACAGTTTGGTGATCTTAAGGAATATACTTCCTAGAAATACCTCAGGGGTATTAGCTGCTGAAATCATTTCCATCAACGAAAAATGTTATAATATTTATCTGAGAGACAGACTTTTTAGTGTTATTAATTTAGGATTTGTTTAGTCCTTACCAACTTTATGTTTTGTATTTAGGGGGTTCCTACTTTTCTATCTACATACAGATCAAAAAGTTGTTCATAATCAGGTTATTCCTTATAATATTAAAATTGCAAGTCTACCTACTGTATGTTTAGTTTACCACTAAGGCTAGGTTCACATTGTCATTGTGCTCCTTCCCATTCTGGGTCAGTATGGCTCTTTTTTATTGCACTGAATGACCCTAAAACGGGTCGGAGCACAACTGAAACCACCTGATTTCTGACGGATTCCATTCACTTGAACGGGGTCTGTTACCGGAGTTTAGTGGAGAAAAATAAATTACGTGTGCACTATTTTTTTCTACACTAAACTCCTGTTGTTCTGACAGACTGACTGATGAAGCTGCAAATAATGGGGGTAAACAGCAAAGCGAAAGAAGCCTAGCCAACACTTAATAGAGCATAATAAGTTGTTGTTCAATGCATTTTAAAATGTACCTGTCAGATCCCACATAGAAAAAGAGAATTAATATGTTACTTAGTACCTAATCCTGGCTCCTGCTCATGCAGCCTTGTCCATCAGTCAATCCTTGTCCATGACTCATGGACAAGCCTGATGCTGATGAAAGACTGGTTAGTGTCCCAGTAGGTATGGGTACCCTTAGTGGGATTTTTAGGATCCATTTTTGTTATTAAATATTCACGCCACACCACTCCATTCATGTCTATGGGAGGGGGCTTGACAGCTAGTACATAGCCGTCATGTCTTCTCCCATAGATGTGAATGGAGGGGGCGTGATGGCTGTGGTCGCCTGTCATCCGGCACAGACTGGAATTTGCTCTGTGCATCGGATGACTGGGGTGTCTTTTTGGAGATCACAGTGTCTCAGCGGCCAGACCCCCGCGATCAGACATCTTATCCCCTATCCTTTGGATAGGGAATAAGATGTTTAGGAGAGAGTACCCCTTTAAGTATTAAATTGACATTGATGCAACCCTGGTTTTACAATATTTGGAATAAAAAATGCTAATTATTCCATTAAAGGTAAATAAACTGTTTCATGCTTGTTAATCTTGGAAAACATAACTCTATGTGGTAGAATGGTAGAATATGAGAGCGTGACCTGTGGTTAGTTAGTCAAAGGTATGTTCACAAAGCTTATCTGGCTTCCCCATAGTCTTTTACGGATTCATAGGCACTTTGTCAATTCTTTATCACTTAATCAGGAGACCATCAAACATGGAATGTGTAGACTTATAGCCCATGAAATGTTCCACTTGGAGAAAAAAAAACATTTTTTTTTGTCCTTCATTGTTCTGTATGTTTTTTTTTTGTTTGTTTTTTTTTTTTTTTTTTTCTATTGCGGTAATGTGCAAGTTAATTTATTGTAATTGTAAAAAAAAGAAAAAAGAAAAAGAAAAAAAACATATACAAAATAAATATCCAGGGTTAAAATAGCTTGCTTTGTGGTGCCACCTACTGGAGATAGCTTCCCTGCAAGTCAATGCTTGACATCTTAAAACCTTTGGTGTTAATCACCGGGCCAATTATTCATTTTTGCGCTTCGTTTTTTTTGCTCCGTGCATTTTTAAATCCATAACTCTTTTATTTGCACATACAGGGCCATATGTGGGTTTGTTTTATGCAGGACAATTTGTAACTTGTAATGACATCATTCAATTAACCACAAAATGTGTGGTGAGACACAAAAAATTGTTACTGGGAGAAAATGTTAATAAAAAAATTAGCACTTTTTTTTTTTTTTGCGTCTAGACAATTCACCTTAGAGTTAAAATAAATAAAATAGAGTTTTATATTAATTCTGTAGGTCAATAGGATTACAACACAGTCTTGCATGGTGATGTCAGTCAGGTAGATTGTTAAGTTGATGCTTGGTTCTGGCAGCCTATATTTCTTAAGGACCAAATGATTTCTGTTCTTAAAGAGAGTTTTTGTCTTACATTTTTACCTCCCACATTCTTTTAGCTATACCTTCTTTGTTTTTTAACACCTTCATGGAAAATGCAGCAGTAAGGCTGGGTTCACATATATCAAGAGTCCGACATAGTTTCCCTGCGGAGTGCACCAGAGGGAAACTGATGCTAGAACTGATCCCATTAATTTGAATGGGACAGTTCCCAATCATCCAGCGTCTCAATTTTTATGATGGATTGTTGGACACACCGGATAGCACCGGAGAGGGGAATTCAGCTTGCTGCTTTCCCCTGTCCACCGTGCTGAAACAATGGACGCCGGATGCCATACAACTGATGACAACTTGTCATTAGTTGTGGCATCAGTTGCGTCGAGATCTAGGCCTATGCCAGATGCCAGACATATGTGAACCCAGCCTTACTTAGAACCATGATTGCAGGTGAGGGAACTTTTGAAACGCTTGACTGTCCGAGCAGGTCAAACTTTTTGAAAATGTTTGGTTTGCATTAGTGTTGAGCAGCATAGGCCATATTCGAATTTGCGATATTTCGCGAATATATGGACGAATATTCGTCATATATTCGCTAAATTCGCATATTTGTAATATTCACGTTTATTTTTGCATATTCGAAAATTTGCATATACGAAAATTAGCATATGCGGAAATTAGCATATATTGTGCCATATTCGCGAATGTGCGATATTCGCGAGCAACACTAGTTTGCATCTTAATAGTATATAAGCCTCAGAACAAGTGTATAACACTGCCTAAGAGCTCTAAAGCCATGAATAACTCTGCTAGGAATATGCTCAAGTAGTTTAAAAGTGGTTTAAAAGCTAAGTTACGGTGACAAGTTGTTAAAAGCACACTCTACTAGTTGTTGGCAGATGCCTATGAGTGTTAAAATGCACAGGGAGGTATAGGAAGATGCAATGGCTTTTCCCAAATGTTCCAAAAAATGATTCTTCTTTGGGAGTAGTAACAGGGTTTGAGTCTAGCAAGTGAAGAATAATGCATGGCTCTTTCCAAGCGTTCCAAAAATCATCCCTTTTTAGGACTAGCAACAGGTTTTGGGTCTGGCACATGAAAAAGGCGCAATGGAGTTTTCCAAGCATTCCAAAAATTATCTTTTTGGGGGTAGCAACAAGTGAATAAGATGCAATAATTTTTTTCAAACAATCTTAAAAGTATCCCTTTTTAGGAATTGAAATAGGATTGGTGTCCCAAAATAGCAAAGAAGAAATAGCTTTTGTATGAAAAGCTGAAAAAAATTATCCCTTTTTTGGGGATCATGGGATGTATATGTGTTAGTCTGGCTAGTTGAAGCAATAGCAGCAAGGGTAGCAGACTGGTAGGAATTGTAATAGCCAGCATACAGCAGGAAGTGGCGGACAGGTAGGACTTCAACAGCAAGGGTGGTATCTGGCACATGAGTCTTAAATTCCCAATTGATCCATGCCTGATTTATTTTAACAAATGTGAGTTTTTCCATGTTGCTGGCAGACAATCCTGTTTGCTTAGGGGTAATGCCACCTACTGTGCTGAACACTCTCTCTCTCATGCTACAATGGAGGATGGACAAGACAGAACACCCATGACAAACTGCAAGTTCTGGACAATGGTCTAATCTGGTCAATGTCTGTCAGGGAATGGGCACAGTTTAGGTATGCATCCACCTGGTTGTTCAGGTGGTGGTGTGTATCCCTTTGGCACAATTCATGTCAGTGTGGAATGCCAGATGCAAATACTTTGTCATCATATAAATGCTTTGCCTCTTGCAGAGGTAGTGGTGACAGAGGGAGTAGAGCATTGACTTAGCGGGGAGTAGAGATTGGCCCCCCGTTCAGCATGTCCTAGGCAAGCTGGCTGCATAACTTCTCCCTATTAAAATTCAATTTATCCTTCTTCTCAGAAGGTGAAAAAAATTCCCCCATTCTGGCTTTGTAATGAGGATCTAAGCGTATGGTTATGTAGCACTCCTCTCTTTCCTTCAAGCAGGCAATATGCCTGTCAGTGCGCAAGCAAGAACACATACAGCTCGCCAACATTGTCAAGTGTTTTGAGGGCCTGGCTTGTTCCACCTTTCACCCATACTGCCAAGGTTGGTCATTGATTTGGACACAGAAAATTATATTTGTGTTTTTACATCCATAATAAACCATGTAGTCAACATTTCCTGCCACCTTGCAGTTTCGAGCAGTGAAGGAGTGGCTAAAAAACAGTTTTTATAGTAACTGTGAATTTGAGGAGAGTAGACAGAAACTATGCAACTGGGCAGGGCATTCATGGTATTTCAGGCTGAGGCCTTCTACCAAACAGACTCTTGACTTTCTGTACAGGAGTGGGGAAGGGCACACATCTTCTGCTCCTTATCACCGCAACATAGCCTGGGATGGATAAGAATATTGATTGTGTAATTTCTATGTATATATAATTTCTATAATAAGTATGTATCACTCAGGTAGATCCATGCTAGTCTGCTAAACATATAGCATGTACATTTGCATTGGTGTTTGTAGGTAGTTTTTTTTGTTTAGCTATAAATGTTTTTACTAAAAACATTATTAACTGTGCTAGCTACTGAGGGGGAGATTTATCAAAACCAGTGCAAAGGAAAAGTTGCCCAGTTGCCCATGGCAACCAATCAAATAGCTTCTTTCATTTTGCAGAGGCCTTGTTAAAAATGAAAGAAGAAAGCTGATTGGTTGCTATGGGCAACTGGGCAACTTTTCCTCTGGACAGGTTTTGATAAATCTCCCCCTGAGTGATTGTTAATTTGGTGGGATAAACTGGTAGCACAAGACATTTCTGCCAAAATATGTGATACAATTATTTAATAGTTGTACAAAACTTAATCAGTGTTTCGGCGTGTTTCCAAACATATTTAGATCCTACTAATTTTGGCTGTGCCTTCTGCTTCAGTTTTAAACAGTCAGCGGCCATTTTGGGACTCAAAGGAGCACAGTGTTTAGGGGCCATGTTTGTTGCTGTAATTGCATACTCTAGTCCTTAAAACCACAACAATTGGTGTAGTCAGTAGGATTACCACAATAAGTGAAGCTGTGAACAGGATTATGACCCTAGAGCCACAACAATCAATGTGAAGTAGGGTATTTTTATTTGCAATCCAAAATATTGTAACGTTTCGATCCTATTAGGATCTTCCTCAGACCTATGACTTCATATATCTATAAAACAAAAAGCAGAGCTCCTCATAGGGCAGTATGTTCTAAACAGCGTGGATGTAGGTGGATGTAGGATACACAATTGTTTCAGTGGTCCTCTCACCTGGCACGGTTGTATAAATGACACAACTACACAAGCGCATAAAGATAGTGGTGCAGCCTCCCGGTATCGGATCCAGCGAACAGCAGGCCGATCAGTAGCAGGGTGTATAGGTAGAAGGAAAACCCGGTTCCACGGCGCGATCCACAAAGTCAGTCATATGGTGGTGATCAGTATAATAAATATTTATCTAGCCAGGGTGCAACGCGTTTCGGGGCATGGGATCCCCTTCGTCAGGCAAATAGGCATAACATCATGTACAACAGACTGGTGCATTTTAAATAGACCTATTTGGCGCCAAACAGATGTGGCTCCACCCAGTGGGCGTGGCCTCGGTGGGCGGACCCACAGCGCCAAAAGCAAGTAGTAATAAAGTAGTAATAAATTCAAACATTTAAAATCATTACCGCATAAAACATAAACACTTAATACAAACAGTTAGTGTGAAATTAGGAAGAAAGGAAAAAACGCACGCCACCGAACCTACGGAGCTAGCCTCCAAGAATAATGAAATGATGACGGCCGGAGGTAGGAAGCGTGCGGCGCATGAGCCCGCCCGCACCAGGTAGATATCAGTGCGCACGCACACCCAGACCAGAAGGGCACGGACTGCGAATCCAATGCGTGTGCGCCCCTGATATCATATATATGGAGCAGCATAGTATGGTAGATATAGTGTGTATAAAAAAGGATGCCGAAGAAGGTAAGCGAAAGTAATTGTAAGGATGAGGAAAACTATAAGATAAGGTACTGGTAGAAAATAGGAAAAAATAAAATTGCTAAAAAATGAAAAATGAGAAAAAAAATGAAAAAAGTAAAAAAGGTGATAAAGATAAACAGGGGAAAATAGAATAAAAGACTGAATGATAAAAAGAATGAATGAAAAAGGAATGAATGAAAAAAAGTAAAAAAAAAAGAAAATGTAAAAAAAAAGGGAAAAAAAGAATAAAAGTTGAAATAAGAATAAAATGGAATAAACGATAAGAATAGGAGATAGAGATGTAAAAGTGAAAAAACAGGGAGAAAGAAGGAAGGGAAATAAGGAAGGAGAGGGAAAATAAAAAGGGGGAGCTATCATGAGGAGAAGGGTAGTGCATCAGAAAAAGGATACAAGGAACTCAGCAGCATTGATCCGGGTAATGCCCAATTATGGAGCCTAGGAAAGAGAGAACGTTGTCAGTGATGCTATATGAAACATTGTGACATGCAATATAGACATAACATAAATATGAATTACATATAAGTGATATCATACTCCCTATTCATACCATACGGTTCTAAAGTCTGCATAGTGAAAATCCAAAAGGCTTCTCTCTGTTTCAATAATTTTGTCCTATGGCCACCCCTTCTACCTCGCTTAATTTTTTCTAGGACCTGAAAACGTAATTGGGAGGGTGTGTGGCCATGGGTGTCAAAGTGGTGGGGTACAGGTAACAATAAATTCTTCCTTCTGATTGTGGATTTATGTTGGCAAATCCTATCTCTGATCCTTTGGGTAGTCTCCCCCACATACATTAGGCCACATGCACACTTCAATAGGTAGATCACATAGTTAGAATCACAGGTGAAAAAACCTTTAATTGGGATGGATTTGCCAGACCTGGGATGGTGTGTCTGGCTCCCTTTGATCATGTAATTACATTGTAGGCAATGGAGGCATGGGAATGTACCATTTTTCCGGGGGCACAGTAGTGTTTGTGTATATTTGATATCAGTAGTACCAACATCTGCTCTGACAAGTTTGTCACGTAGATTTTTGGGCCTGCAAAAACATGGTAAAAAAGAAATGGAGAATTCAGGTACACCAGGGTACGCTTTCTGGAGGAGGGGCCAATGTCTACGGATAATGCCATGTATTCTGTATGATGATGGGTGAAATGTATGGACAAATGGAATGCGGGAGGTTGATCGATTGGTTTTGGGGGACCTTGGCTCCAATGCTTTCTTAAGGACTCTATCGGGATAGCCTCTATCACGGAATCTGGATTACATTTCCTCCATGCAGTGTTGTTGTGTCAAAGGATCATTAACAATTCTTTTAACTCTATGGAACTGAGAAGTCGGAAGGGATTCCAAAGTGGCCTTGGGGTGACAACTGGAGAAAAGTAATAAATTATTTCGGTCTGTAGGTTTTGTAAATAGATCAGTGGTAAGGAGGCCCTGAGGATTAACTGATACTGTGGTATCAAGGAAATCAATTTTTTCTTTATGATGGTGTATTGTAAATTGAAGTTCCGGCCATACAGAGTTGATGCTATTATGAAAGGCTATGAGTGTGTCTAGTGGACCTTCCCAGATGCAAAAAATTTCATCGATATAACGTTTCCATGTCTTGGCATGGGTACAGAACAATGTATTTGGGTAGATGAATCTGGATTAAAAAAAAGCCATGTAGGAGTTAGCGTAAGGGGCGCCACATTAAACCCCATAGCCATGCCCTGTACTTGTAAGTAGAATTTATCTTGGAATAAGAAATAATTATTGTTCAAAATGAGTTCAAGTAAATCGGTTAAAAAATCGACGAGGGAGGGTTCTGAGTGTTAATCAATCAGTAGCTGTCTTGTTGCATTAATACGTTTTTCATGTTTGATTGAATTGTATAGGCTATTGACATCGAATGTGACAAGAATGGAATCAGATGATATATGGTTAATGTCATGAATCAATTGTAAAAAGAAAGATGTATCTAGTAAGAATGAGGGTGTGTTTTTGACCAGAGGGGTTAAGATTTTTTCTATCAAGATGGACAATGGTGAAAGTACAGAATCGGTGGAGGCCACTATGGGTCTACCAGGCGGATGTTGAAGGTTTTTATGAATTTTGGGTAAGGTGTACAGAACCGGGATGAAAGGATGTTGTTTAGTCAGGAAAGTATGCGTTTTGGTGTCAATCACATTCGTTTCAAGATATTTGTTAGTAATGATTTGGATTTTACGACCGATTGTGATGGTGGGGTCTCCATCCAATCTTCTATACACTTCTGTGTCACTGAGTTGGGAGTTAATCTCTTGTAGATAATCAGACATATTTTGTACTACAATGGCGCCACCTTTATCAGCTGGCTTAATGACGATAGATTGGTCACATT
This sequence comes from Hyla sarda, assembly GCF_029499605.1. Taxonomy (NCBI): domain Eukaryota; kingdom Metazoa; phylum Chordata; class Amphibia; order Anura; family Hylidae; genus Hyla; species Hyla sarda. The sequence goes on along the minus strand of NC_079191.1, from coordinate 165,381,288 downwards.
GTAAATCTGTCAGGGCTTGTCTTTCTGCCTGGGTAAAATTGTTAGGAAAATGCAAAGACCCCCTTTCCACCTCTTTTCTGAACTGTATGACATCTTTTTTAATGAAATCAATAAATGTCTCTAGTACCGGGGAACCTCTAGGAGGTGAAAACCTACTGGGAATTTTAATACCCAGAGAATGAGTGAAAACCAATGGAGGGTCAGAGGAGGAGGAGTTGTCTGTTGGTGTTATTTTTTCACTAAAAATGCTTTTAATCTGATGTTCCTAAAAAATCTCTGTAGATCTAGATCCAAATGAAATAGATCAATGTTATAGGAGGGGCAGAATGAAAGACCTTTCTGTAGGACCTGTACCTGTAAAGGGTTCAATGCTTTAGATGAGATCTTTACTACCAATGGTGTCTGTGAGGATGAACATACCTGTGTTCGGGTAGTAACACCTGTATCAGCTGGAAACTGCCCGCCACCCCGCTTTCTGGAAGCCCGGCGTTTGTTGCTTGGACGGCCTCTCTGGAAGTAGGAACTGGTATTCTCTGAACTAGAGGAATGAGAGTCCTGGGATGCATCTCTGGAGTAATATGGCCGTTGAAAGAAATTAGGATCCTGCCACCTGTACACTCTGTTCTTTAAATAATCCTCCGCATCCCGTACAAATTTCTCATGTTTCTTCTTTTCGGCTTCCTTTTGGTAGCTGTCCATAGTATTAGATGTTCTATTCTTCAATCTTCCAAAGCCTTCGGGACCCAGGGTGGTTTCTAATTGGGTCTCAATGGTTTTGATCTTATCATTGATGCTATTGATCTCTTTTTGTAGGTAATCCACAGTGAAGGTCATCAGGTCATTCGAACATTTGTTCAGAATTTGTTAAAAAAAAACTTGCAGAAATCTTTCTTTTCACAGAAGACAGTGGGCTGGAGTGGGACTCGTAATCCCCACGGAATACAGTGGGTTTTCACATATTCCGTTAATGTGGCACAGTGTAGTTGTAAGTTGATTAAATGTCTTAATTCAAGTTTGTACTCTTGAGTACGGTTTTCATGGGTAGGTACTTGTAGGAAGTCACCTGATATGGTCGTTCTGGCGATGATATCCTCAGTTTCGGCTTGTTCGTAGTAGAACATATTACTTGCCATTTTCTATGGAGGTTTCCGTATAGGGACGTTTATGTTGATGACAATTACGTTACACTCCAACAGTATGGGTGCTCAAAGTAGGAATCCCAATCCTTACAATAAACGATAAAGTAGACTTGGCACACCAATCAATGAGAAGTAGGGCATTTTTATTTGCAATCCAAAATATTGTAACGTTTCGATCCTATTAGGATCTTCCTCAGACCTATGAGGAATAATCAATACAGAACAAATCCATTACAATTAAAGTTTTTTTCACCTGTGATTCTAACTATGTGATCTACCTATTGAAGTGTCCATGTGGCCTAGGGTATGTGGGGGAGACTACCAAAAAGATCAGAGATAGGATTTACCAACATAAATCCACAATCAGAAGGAAGAATTTATTGTTACCTGTACCCCACCACTTTGACACCCATGGCCACACACCCTCCCAATTACGTTTTCAGGTCCTAGAACAAATTAAGCGAGGTAGAAGAGGTGGCCATAGGACAATATTATTGAAACAGAGAGAAGCCTTTTGGATTTTCACTATGCAGACTTTAGAACCGTATGGTATGAATAGGGAGTATGATATCACTTATATGTAATTCATATTTATGTTTTGTTTATATTGCATGTCACAATGTTTCATATAGCATCACTGACAATGTTCTCTCTTTCCTAGGCTCCATAATTGGGCATTACCCGGATCAATGCTGCTGAGTTCCTTGTATCCTTTTTCTGATGCATTACCCTTCTCCTCATGATAGCTCCTATTCCCCATTTTTATTTTCCCTCTCCTAACTTATTCCCCTTCCTTCTTTTTCCCTCTTTTTTTCATTTTTACATCTCTATCTCCTATTCTCATCGTTTACTCCATTTTATCCTTATTTCAATTTTTATTCTTTTTTTCCCTTTCTTTTTTCCCTTTTCTTTTTTTTTTAAACTTTTTTTCATTCATTCCTTTTTCATTCATTCTTTTTATCATTCAGTCTTTTATTCTATTTTCCACTGTTTATCTTTATAACCTTTTTCTCTTCTTTCAATTTTTTTCTCATTTTTCATTTTTTAGCAATTACATTTTTTCCTATTTTCTACCACTACTTTCATTTTACCTTATCTTATCGTTTTCCTCATCCTTACAATTACTTTCGCTTTCCTTCTTCTTCTCCTTTTTTATACACACTATATCTACCATACTATGCTGCTCCATATATATGATTATCATATTAATACACTAGTGTATTCTATTTACTTTTCTATTCCTCCTCTTTCTCTGTTTGCCCTCTATCTCTTATTTTCTTATTTTATCTCCCATTCCTTTTCTACTATCTGACTATTCTACTTTGTCACATACATTGGATTCCGGCCTTTGAAACGCAGTTTGCGTTCCACCTATATCTATTCCCCATATCATGTGACCGGCGTGTGGTGCGCACCTTGCGTTCCACCTCATTTGGCGCACTTTGAGATCGCTGTGTTCGGCGGTCTCGGAGGCGCTTCTCTATAGTTATACATATTCCTCACCCCTACATCATGTGACCGCTCGGGGGAACGCATCCTGCGTTCCACTGCCCGGCACGCATCGAAGATCGCTGTTACACAGCGGCCTCTGATGCGCCAGGGGCTATAGACTCATCACATGACCCTGGGTGGAGCGCATGGTGCGTTCCACCACCCGTCGGCTCTGTCTTTTCCTCTCTTCTTTTTACGGTTTTCTTCTTCATCACCCTGTTATGCTGCCCTTTATTATCACATTTGCTCTTTATTGGGTTCACACAGGTAATATTCATTGTTTTTACTCCATTACCCTGGTATTTGCTTGCACTATATTCTAACTATCACCTTCCACCTCCAGTTCATTGAACGGGAAGTTATTCTGTATTGACCTATATAAACCACTCATTCCATTCCATGTGCTATGACACCAGCAGCTATATGCTGCAATTCCATATACCAAAACCTTCATCTTTCTTAATCATTATCTCTCCAGCAATCGGGTAAGCCCAGACTATGAGTACAGACATCCTCTCAAGTATGCCTATATTGTTTGATGTGCATTTTCTTTTTCCCAAACACATTATGTGATGTCTAGTTTTCTTTGTATCATTATTGGTTTGATGTCAACATATCATTCATTGTTATACCAGTAGTTGTATGATGTGCTATTTGTTTTGATCATATATCGCATGTAATTTCATATACCATCATTTGTTTTGATCATATCTCCTATGTAATTTCATATACCATCATCAGCTTATTACCTATGTACAATTTATTGCATTCTCATACCATTACTAGTATGTGATACTTACATTTTTTGATTGTATCTCCGATGCCTTATTTCCCTACTTGTGTCATTTATGTATCACACATACCTCGTGATGAATCAGACATAATTGTGTGATATTATTTTTTATTTTTATTAGTTTTCTATTATCATCTATTTTTGTAGAGTACTACTCTCTAGCATAAGTATCCCATATGATTTTACATAAATATGTGACCTAATGTGTTCATATGTTCTGTATTGATTATTCCTCATAGGTCTGAGGAAGATCCTAATAGGATCGAAACGTCACAATAATTTGGATTGCAAATAAAAAAAAAACCTACTTCACCTTGAATGGTGTGCCAAGTCTACTTTATTGTTTATTGTAAGGATTGGGATTCCTACTTTGAGTACCCATACTGTTGGAGTGTGACGTAATTGTGATCAACCTAGAGCCACAACAGTCATCATGATCCTCATCATCATCATTATCATTCCCTATCCCTTCGACAGATTCCATCTCCAATTCCTCCTCCTCAAGCCCCACTTCTTCATCCTCCTTATCCTACTCCTCATCAAGAAGAACATCTATACTGCTGCCAGACAGATGTGAACCTTCCTATCTCCCTCCTTGCTTAATCACCTCATTGAGTGTTTGCTCCAGAAGGAATATGAGCAGCATAACATCATTAAAGGGGTACTCTGCCCATATAATTGGTATCCCCTATCCAAAAGATAGGCGATAACATGTCTGATTGCAAAGAGGGGGGGGGGGGGGGCGGCATTAAGGTCACTGAAGCCTGGGGCTTCTGTGATTGTGATGTCATGCCACACCCCTTAAATTCATGTCTATGGGAGGGGGCCTAATGGGTAGTACACAGCCATTACACCTCCTCCCATAGACATGAATGGAGGAGGCATTGCAGCTTTGTTCGCCAGTCATCCATAGAGATGTAGTTTCAATAATCATTCTCTAGCCATGGATTACTTTATGTTTGCAGACGGCACAGTACTAAATTTTTGCATCTGGTAAGGTAGAAAAGAATTTCGAGATGGCAGAATAATGGACAGGTATGTCACTATCTCACTGTGCCCCTTCTCTGAAAGGTTTTCAACTCTCACAGATGCAGCAGTATCACTGTCACTTGCACCTGAGCTAATGAGACCAGACGAACTATGTCTAGTAAGTTTGACAGGTGTTTTGGCCCTACCTCTGCTAAGCTCTTCTTTGCTTACAGTAGTACTACTCTTCTGGTCTAAACGCTCACTGCTCTCCTGTCCTAAACTACTTCATCATCATTAAACTTCTCCCTATTATCCTCGCCACTCTTCTCAGCATGAACTTTAGATTTCTACTCATTGCTCTTTGCACCCCTAGGCATATCCACCATGATGCCTTACAGTATTCCCACCACACCTACCACCACCAGTCCCTCTTGCTATGCTCAACCACAGCTTCCACCTCCACCAGAGAAAATGCTATGTGTTTCATTACATCCAGAAAATACACATAAATTGGCCTAAATTGTGTATTCCACAATGCCAACAATTTTAAATGTGTGTTTATGTTTAAATATAGGTCTGCCCATTGCTTTGCTCAGCTTGCTAGATATTGTAATGTAATAGCTATTATGGCCTTGCTCTGAAGTCAGACTGCTGGGATTTTTAGTGCACCAACTGGACACAGTAATGTAGTTAACAGGAGGTCACTGTCTGAGGTCTGCCCACTGCTCAATTGTTTGCTTAGCTTGTAATGTGATAACTTATATGGGCTTGTTTTGTAGTGACACTGCTGGCCATGTGTTTCTCAACATTCAGCTACTGTCACCACCATTGCCAGGCTCACACGAGACTGGCAAAGTTTTAAAGCCCGGCAAGCTGAAGTCACCCCAAACTTCTGTACATGGCCGGTTTTGCTGGGCTCAGCTCACTCATCTTTCAGTAGTATCTGGGTCAGTCACTGTGATCATGGCACTGTGTGGTATTCAGGAAGTCTTTACCCAAGATTGTCTCTAGTCCACACTGAGAGGGCAATTATCTCTAAAAATCCTTTTCCTGCTCAGAGAAGGAGATCTGTCTAGTCAGATGAGGGAATAGCAGAGCAACAACTCTTCTGCAACATTTGACTCTTTGGGGGCTTCCAGCTAAAGTTTGTGCTGCATGGCTACCATGTCACAATCAACTTTACCATAAGCCCTATCAGTGATCCTAGGCACATAACCAAGACAATTCAGCAATGGCTTAGGGACAAGTTTGTGAACCCAGCCAGAGCCCGGACTTGAACCCAGTTGAACATCTGTTGAAAGATCTGAAAATGGCTTTCACTGACGGTCCTTAACCAACCTGACAGAGCATGAGGGTGTCTGCAGAGAATAAGGCAGAAAAATCCCAGAATCCAGGTGTGAAAACAACTTACTGTAGTTATGATACCCAAAAAGACTGGAAGCTGTAAATGCTCCCAAAGGGGCTTCAACTAAGTACTTATTAAAGAGTTTGAATACATGTCTGAAAATGTAATTATTTTTTCACTTTCTGAATATAGAGTACTGAATGCAGATTAATAAGGGAAAACTTGAATTTTGTGGATTATAGCAAAGCCTGCCTTTGGGTGTCAAAGCCTGCCTGTGTGACCTGTGTGTCCCTTGAAAAGGAGCACCCCAAAAAGCAAGCTGTAAAAGCAGCCTAGTCAGTAAAGCAGGTATTCTTAGAGAACAATGGTTAAGGACCAGTGCTACTTTTTATATAAACAGAATCTCTCCTAGCACTCCTTGATGTTTACAGAGCGCAGCAAGTAAAACGGTTAAGAGCCCAAAATGTCCATATGTCTTGATTGCTCCAAGTTAAGGATTCTCCCAGTACCATAAAAGGCTCTTGACTGGAGGGAAAATTTGAACCGAATAATTTGCCATAAAGAAAGAGAATAGAGAGTGATTAAGGCGGAGGAGGGAACCAGATGAGTAATGTGTGGAAGGGACCAGAAGGAGAATGAGGGGACAGCTGAGCAGATTAAAGTCGAGGGGTGCAAGAAGCAGCATGAAATAATGTAAGTTGAGAAAGCCAAGCCACATAATAATATTTAGAGAAGTTGGGGACTGTGAGTCCAAGGAGGGGACCAGAATGGGAAGGGTACGAAAGAGATATAAAAGACATGGCAGCACGTCCCATTTGTCAAGATCAGCACGGATAGATCGGAAAAGGTTAGGGTAATTGGCAGAGTATGGAGAGGGAATAGAGGGGGTAAGAGTGATCCCTAAATTGGAAAGCTTAGAGGTAGAGGCCTGAAAACCAAAGTTGAGGTTGATTAATTTCTGAGTGTGGGCAGGAACCCCACAATAAATGGTTTCGGACTTCTAGTTGTTGACCTCAGCCCTGACATAGATGAAAAATCAAACAACAAATTTGGCAGGGAAACCAGTGGTTTCATGAAGGTTAACAGCAGGTTGTCTGCAAATATGCTAAGCTTATATTCAGTCTGACTGATGAGAGTACCTGTAACATCTGGACAGTTCTGGAAGAGAGATGCCAGGAGCTCCATTGCTAAAGCAAAGAGAGCTGGTGAAAGGGGATATCCCTGGCGAGTCCCCCGGTAGTGTTTTATCAGTAGGGAGCTTCAAGTATGCCGAGGGCTGAGAGTACAACAAGCAAAGCAGATTGACAAAAGGGCCAGAAAAACCCATGCTAGATAGGACACCAAAGAAATAAGACCAAGTAATGCTGTCGAAAGCCTTTTCTATATCAAGGGTGAGGACCATAAGGGGGTGGAGGAGGTGGTACACCATTGGATAACATTCAGCACTTTCTGGACATTTTCCTGTGCTTGACGTCCGAGAATAAACCGCACCTGGTCAGTGTGGATGAGGCAGGGAGAAGAGAATTAAGTCTACATGCTAGGATAGAGGAAATAATCTTGGTGTCCAGATTAATGAGAGAGATGGGTTTATAGTTGGCGACTAGTTGGGGGTCCTTGTTAGGTTTAGGTATAACTGTAATAAGGTCATCTAAATATTCTGTAAGTAGAAAAGGGGTGGGAAAAGAGATGATTACATAATGTTGTGAGGTGGGGTAGAATAAGGTGGGAGAACATTTTATAGTGTTGGGCTGACAGCCCATCTGGGCCCGGGGCCTTACCTAACTTGAGGTGGGAGAGGGTGGTAGAGACTTCATCGATAGTAACGGGCGCATTAAGAACATCACAGTCAGAAGGAGAGAGGGAGGGAAGAGAGATAGACCGAAGGAAGGAAGAGAGATGAGCAGAAAAATCAGGCGAATGAACAGCATATAGGCCGGAGTAGAACTAATAGAAGGACGTATATATACAGTGCGGGTGAGAAGAGCAAAGACCCGGTAGCAGCTGAACCCTATGCATACGGTTAATAGTCTGCTGTTGCTTTAGCTGCCTAGCTAGAAGTTTATCAGGTTTATTCGCAAAGCAATAGTAAGTCGCCTTAGTCCAGCGAATAGCTTTTTCCACTGTATGAGACAGCATCCAGCTGCAGCCGGGTGTTCTGCAGAGCCTTAAAAAGATAAAGAGAGGGGGCTCTCTGATGAGCAAAGGACAATCTAGTGAGTTTATACTCCAAGGTTGCTAAATGTTTGTCACAGTCTTTTTGGAGACCAGAGGTGAGAGCAATTATACGCCCCTTAATATAGCCCTTGTGGGCAGACCATACCCAAACCGGATCACTATCGGGCATTGCATCAAGAGCAAAATAGGAGGATATGTCCTCCGTCAGTTGGGCTTTAATCCTAGGGTTAGTAAGCAGAGATTCATTCAAACGCCATTTAAACGGCCATATCATGATCCGACCAGGTGGATAGGATGTGTCGTGCATACAATAGGTGTGGGAGTGAGAAGGTGTTAGAATCCAGACAATACGTGAGTAGTGGCCATGGGAATGAGAATAGTAAGAGTAGCCACGGGCAGACCGGTTATGTTCCCTCCACGTTTCGGCTAGAGATAGGAAGCAGAAACGGTTCAATATAGTACATTGTTGGGAACCAGTATTAGAGCAATCTAGCTTACCATTTAGAACAAAATTAAAGTTGCCCGCCCAAAGTAGATGATCATGAGTAAGTGAGAAAAGTCTGTCGCACATTACATCAAAAAAAGAAATGGGATCAGAGGTCGGGGCATATGTATTTACTAGGCAGACCATCTTATTTACAAGGCAGACCATATAGAGAACCCTGCAAAATAAGGAAACGTAACCTCCGTAACCTCGTGAACCTCCAGTGGCAGGGAGTTATGGAGACCTATCAGGACCCCCCTACACTTAGATTGATATGAGGAGCGGTATACCCATTGATAACTAGCGTGGATATATTTGGGAAAGGAACTTGGGGTAAAATGAGTCTCCTGGAGACATATAACATCTGGACGATGAAGGGCATAGTCCAGAAAGGCTTTCCTGCATTTGGAAGGGGAATTAAATCCCCGGACACTATGGGATAATATACGACACATAGTAAAAACATAAAACAGGCTAAGGGACCTCAAAATTTACATAATATACTGGTTACAACCCCTGAGAGGTAAACAGTGAATCATAGCAAAACCATTCCCAGCATGGTGAGAGATAAATGAGAGAAATAATAAAACACGTAAGAACAGATCTGGACAAACAACAAAAAACAAAGCATAAATAACCAACATAACATGGAAAGACGTGCCAGATATTAGCAGGTTATAGCCTACTTCCACTCCCGAGAGCAGGGAAGAGGGCATGAGAGTCCAGCCACAACCGACTTTGGAAGATGGAGTGGGAAAGGTGCACCAACCAGTTCAGAAGAGTAGAAGGCATCAATTGAGTCCACAGTCTGGAAGAGTTGACAAGCGAGGGGCAGCCTGCTGCCTGCGGTAAGGGGAAAGGTGACCCAGGTGCATATGGTTCGGGACCTCTCTGGGGCAGCAGAGGCGCATCAGTCCAGCTAAGGTTCTCCTTGAGAAGAGCTTCCTGAGCAGCAGGGAAGAAGCATACCGTGCACTCCAACTTAGAAGGACAAAACAAAGGAGAAACCCCATTGGTACTTTATCTTTTCCTGCTGCAGGGAGATGGTGATCGGGCAAAATGCCCTGCATCTCTCCAATGTCGAGGGAGCCAGATCAGAATATAAATGGACTGTAGGTGGTAGGTCAGGGGGAATACCAAGGTTCCTGGTGGCAGCCAGCAACATATCTTGGACCTCAGGATAGTATAGCTTAAGCACCACATCGCATGGTATGTTATGTCCGGATTGCAAGGGCCCAATGGATTCTGTCCATACAGAGCAGGTCAGAAGCCACCTGGGGGAGCAGGGCACTAAACAAAGTTGTGGCTGCGCCTTTAAGGTCAGTAGTGGACTCCAGCAGACTGCGGATCCGCAGATTGTCGTGGCGGGACCGGTTCTCCAGGTCTTCCAGTTTCAGCTCCAGGGCTTCAAGTTTCTCAGCTTGAGAATCAATGTCCCTCCGGTCAGTCCCCGCAGCGTCAGCTAATTCATCCAGCCACCCGCTGGCCCAGATCTTGAATTTGCTTAGTAAAGTTACTTACCGCTTTTTGAAGTTCCGTGTGGAATAGCTCTTTCGCAGCCGGAGTGAGGTGAGACGAGCCTGCAGGAATCGTCATCATCTGAGGCCTGTTCTGAATGAGAAGGAGAAGTGGGTGCCATCTTGGAGGCTGGGGAGGCCCTAAAGAGCTCCGGGATAGACAGCGACAGAGCCTGGGTAAGTTTCTGCTTGGACTTCTTGGAGGAGCGGGACAACATCTGAAGCACTGGGTGCAATTCCTATGCTCTGGGAGCCCGAAGGGCGCTAGAAGGAACTGGTTACCTTGCGGCCGGCACGGAGCTCACATCACCTGCGACCGTCCTAGTGAGCTGTGCGCATGCGCCCCTCTCTTTATATCCTTTTTTAATCATTAAAAAGTTCATATGGAATATTCTTCTTTGTCTACCTTTTCTTTTTTTTTACTTTTATTTTAAAGCATGCACGTCATTGAAATTAAGGAAAGAAGGAGCTTTCTGCAATCCACAAATGCTGCCGTCATTTACAAATTATATTTCACTCTCCTCATACACTACACCATAAGGAGTTATTTACATTTCAGTCATGAAGGACAATTACTCTGTATTCATTATAGCCCCTTAGTCTTTCTATTCAAAGCCATTTTATTTTCATGCCCTTTCATAACAACTATGGATTGATTATAAAATAATAGCAATAAAACATGTTGGCAGCTCAGGAAGTAATTCATAATTAGTTGGGATTACCACCTTGATGATTACCTCATTATATGAAGTCACCATGAAAATGAGACCTTCCTTAGTCACACAATTTTGGTTTGCTTACGTCTTGTTTGTAAGAAGGAACAGAAGGGGAAATGATTCTACAGAACTGGCAAGCTATGTGATTCAAAGTGAACATGAAGTACACATCTCTCAAATTTTTAAGACAAGAAAGTTCTTCTTTGTCATTCTTTTTCTGCATCACATTCATCTTTGGTGACTGGAACAGCATATCACACTTATTTAAATCTGTCTGAAGCTTAAAGGGACAAAGGGGGCGCTATCTAAGTGCTATTGCTGAGATAAATCAGTAGGTTGAAATAAAAACATTCGCAAGGTGAGATTGGCACACTCACCTTTTTATGTTGCGCTAATATAGGCACAACACTGGTAGTCGCATGTAAGAGTGTACCATACACTCATAAGGCTCCTTGTGGTTGCCGTGCATTGGTTCCGATCATCCATGGTGTCAGTCAGGTAACTGGTTGCGCTTGTGCTGGAGTGGAGCTGAAAAGTAGCTCGTCCAGCAGGAAAATAATGATGCTGCAATGGGATGTCTGGGAGAATCTGGGAGACATCCCGATACTGTATCCCAGTATCGGGATGTCAGAGTGAAGATGCAGATAACACATATGATAAATGTTTCCCTTTATTTGGACAATTGTGACAACGTGTTTCGTGAGGGGTCCCTTGCTTTGTCAGGAAACTGACAGTTGGGGTCTGGAATTTCAACAGGCCATTACACCTTGATTCTGATTCATGTTTTGGTCCCTTTTGAATGCTAGCACTGCTTTCTCTCTAGTGGTAGTATGAAACGGAGTCTACAAGTCACACATGTGGCTCAGGTAGTGTAGTTTATCCAGGATGGCACATCAATGCGAGCTGTGGCAAGATGTTTGCTGTGTCTGTCAGCGTAGTGTCAAGAGCACGGAGGCGCTACCAGGAGAAAGTCCAGTACATCAGAAGACATGGAGGAGGCTGTAGGAGTGCAATAACCCAGCAGCAGGACTGCTAGAGCCCTGCAAAATGACCTCCAGCCATAAGGCTCCTTGTGGTTGCCGTGCATTGGTCCCGATCATCCGTGGTGTCAGTCAGGTAACTGGTTGCACTTGTGCTGGAGTGGAGCTGAAAAGTAGCTTGTCCAGCAGGAAAATAATGATGCTGCAATGGGACGTCTGGGAGAATCTTGCTCTTTATCCCAGTATCGGGATGTCAGAGTGAAGATGCAGATAACACATATGATAAATGTTTCCCTTTATTTGGACAATTGTGACAACGTGTTTCGTGAGGGGTCCCTCGCTTTGTCAGGAAACTGACAGTAGCATCACCCATACTAACTTACTGGTACAGTCAAATAGTAAAAGTGACACCAATATCAAGGGTCTTTACCTTTTTTTCCTACATGGCAACCAAGTCCAAGATATGCCCAACAATTCTAATACTCTGCTCAAAAAAATAAAGGGAACACTTGAACAACACTTAATCCAAGTCAACCACACATCTGTGAAATCACACTGTCCACTCAGGAAGCAAGACTGATTGACAATCAATTTCACATGCTGTTGTGAAAATAAAACAGACAACAGGTGGAAATTATAGGCAATTAGAAAATAAAGGAGTGGTTCTGCAGATGGTGACCTCAGTCCACTTCTCAGTTCCTATGCTTCCTGGCTGATGTTTTGGTCTTTTTTGAATGCTAGCGGTGCTTTCTCTCTAGTGCATGAAACGGAGTCTACAACTAACACATGTGGCTCAGGTAGTGCAGCTTATAAAGGATGGCACATCAATGCAAGCTGTGGCAAGAAGGTTTGCTGTGTCTGTCAGCATAATGTCAAGAGCATGGAGGCGCTACCAGGAGACAGTCCAGTACATCAGGAGACATGGAGGAGTCTGTAGGAGGGCAGCAACCCAGCAGCAGAACTGCTAAAGCCCTGCAAAATGACCTCCAGCAGGCCACAAATGTGCATGTGTCCACTCAAACGGTCAGAAACAGACTCCATGAGGGTTTGTATGAGGGCCCTACGTCCACAGGTGGGAGTTGTGCTTACAGCCCAACACCGTGCAGGACATTTGGCATTTGACAGAGAACACAAGATTGGCAAATTCACCACTGGCGCCCTATGCTCTTCAAAGATGAAAGCAGGTTCACACTGAGCACATGTGACAGACGTGACAGAGTCTGGAGACGCCATGGAGAACGATCTGCTGCCTGCAACATCCTCTAGCATGACCGATTTGGTGGTGGGTCAGTAATGGTGTGGGGTGGGATTTCTTTGGGGGGCATCACACCCCTTATAAGACCATATGCTGGTGCGGTTGGCCCTGGGTTCCTCCTAATGCAAGACAATGCTAGACCTCATGTGGCTGGAGTGTGTCATCAGTTCCTACAAGAGGAAAGCATTGTGTTAAGTAGTCAAGAGGTAAGTTTAAAAGCAGTGGGTGTTGAATCAGGGTTTGGATATAGAAGTGAAGACATCCCTTGCTGCTAAGCAATGTTTTCATTTGTCCAGAATTTCCTTTAAAGGGAATTTGTCAGCTCTAGCCGCATGTAATGGTTCTCTGCATGAAGGAATTTTGTCCCTTTCATTTTCACAATGTTGCTTCAATTCACTGCGGTTGTGGTAATTTATGCATTGGCTTATGGTCCCACCAAGGTATTATAGTGGAGTTGGGGTCTGGAATTTCAACAGGCCATTACACCTTGATTCTGATTCGTTACTTTTTTAGCCCTTCTGCTGTAAATTTTCTAATGAGCATCATGTTTTACTGGATATTAGGGGGGAGAGTCCATTTTACATAAAAAAAATCATATCAGCTCTTTGCTAGTATAGAAATGAGCAAATTTTTGAAAAATTAGATTCAGCCGATTCGCAAAATTTAGCCCAAAAATTTAAGGGCGAGTAACACTTGCCAAGAAGGGAATTAATAATGCGAGAGTAGGTCCTTACAGAGGAAGTTTTTACCCCCACCAGTTACAATGGAACATATGTTGTTTCCTTCCACCTTTTAGAGGTCTTTGCATCACATCAATACTTAAAACAAATATTTGGGTACATACATTTTACCCTAACAAAAGTTAAGATTTAGCTAATGCATATCCTCAATACTTACTTGTGGTCTGATGCGGAGGAATGTCTGTGACTGGGGAGCAGCACATTAAATATGTTTTGCACTATCCATATTTGTGAAGTGTTTGTGTGACACCATGGTCAATAAACTCTGATGCATCAGGCATTGGTGGGTGGAAATCCTTGCTGATCCATGCTTGATTCATCTTCACAAAGGTCAGTCTCTCCATTTTCCGTGGACAAATGAGTTCTCCTTGGGGTTACTATGACCCTCCCCACACTAAACACCTGCTCTGACGGCACACTACTGGCCGGGCAGGACAGCTTTTCCCAGGAAAACTCTGCTAGTTGTGGCTACAAATCAAGTTTGGCTGCCCAGAAGTCCAGCAAATCTTCAAAGTGTGTTGGCAGGGTCATGTCAAGGAATGTCATCACCTGCTTGTTCAGGTCCTTCTCCAGGTTTACCTGCTGCTGATGAACTGCTTCACTATTCGGGTGAAGAAAGCTACTCATGGACGATGGCGCAGACTGACTACGTAGGATGTCTCTGTAGTAGGTCAGTTTGTCCTCCCTCTCAGTGGGTGTAAAAAAGGCCCCATTTTGTGGCGGTAGCGAGGGTCCAATAAGGTGGAGAGCCAGAAGTCATCCTGCTGCCGAATGGTGACAATTCTATGGTCACTACGCAAGCAAGTGGGCATGCATTGTGCCATTTGTGCAAGTGACTTGGAGGGACTCCCTACCATCCATCTCCCCTGATACTGCCACCATGTGTCTAGATACTCTGTCTCGCCTTCCTCATGACCCTCTAGCTCCTCTAAATGCTCCTGCCACTCCTCTCCTGTCAGATGAATAGAAAAACCGCCAATCTTGCAAAACCTAAACTGTGCTCCATTGTGCCGATCCCCCTCCTCCACCATTTCAGCCCCCACAGGGCTCATGTGGCCATTAGATGTAGGCACCAAGTCTCCAGTGCCCTGACCAGCCATTGTTTCCAACACGTGTTGTAGTAGATGAAGCATTGGAATGACGTCATTCGTCCCGTAATCCTGGCAACTGACTAATAATGTGGCTACCTCAAAGGGCCTGAGCAAACGGCAGGTGTCACGTATGAGCTGCCACTGGTTGACATTGAAGTTACACAGGTGAGTCCCCCTATCCGCTTGGATCATCAAGAAATCAGTGATAGCTTTTCTCTGTTTATATAGTTGGTCCAACATATGGAGGGTGGAATGCCAACGTCTGGAAACGTCTCAAAACCGACTATATTGGGGGATGCCATTTTGACGCTGCAGCTCAAGGAGGGTGTGCTTTGCGGTGTACGGAGTGGCTGAAGTGCATGCACAGTTTCCTTTCCATTATTAGGATGTCTTGCAGATGGGGGGGAACACTTCAGGAACTGCTTGACAACAGATTGAACACGTGTGCCATGCAGGGCGCATGGCTCAGGCTTCCTTGTTGCAGCGCAGACAAGCTGTTCTTCCCGTTGTCGGTCACCATGGTTTCCATTTCCTGTTTTCATGGAGTAAGCCATGATTCAATTTCTTCATGAATGACTTTTAGCAGTTCCTCCCCTGTGTGACTCCGTTCACCAAGGCAAACCATGTGAAGAACAGTGTGACACTGCCGTGCCCTGCACACATGGTATGCTGGAAGGGCACTGAGACTTGTCCGTTCAGTGGAGGCTGAGGATACGGTGGAGGACGAGGAGTCGCACACTGTCACAGGACCAATGGCCTGAGAGCGTGGAGGCGGAAGCTGCATGACCTGTCCAAGTTGCTGTTGTGGCTGTGCAGGAACCACATTAACTCTGTGGGCCGTAAAGGACATGTATTGACCCTGACCGTAGTTACAGCTCCACACGTCGGCGCTGCCGTGCACTTTGGTACACTCCAACAGGCTCAAGATTGTGCAGGGCTGGTACTGCTTCGCAAAGAAATGATGGCTTGGGACTCTCCACCTCGGCTCGGCACAAGCCATCAGTTCTCTGAAAGGTGCAGAGTCCACCAATTGAAAAAGGAGGGACTGCAGCACCAGCAACTTGGACAGGAGCACATTCAGTTTCTGCGCAGTTGGATGAGTGGTCGCATACTGTTGTCTCCTGGACATGGCTTTGCTGATAGATTGCTGGAAGAATGACTGACTCAAAGTAGGAGGAGCAGGAGCATCTGGAGCGACAGAAGATGGGTATGACACACAGCTCCCTTCGGCTGAGGTGGTGGAGCTTTGGCTGGCTGAAACAGGGAGTGGCATGCCACTGGGTGATGCAGCAGGCTGGACCACCACATCGGAGCCACGGTTCTCCGAGGCCGCTTTATGGTGAAGCTGCACATGTTGACGCAGGACTGTGATGCCAACATTGGGACCCTGGCCACTCTTCATCTTCTGTCGACACATCTTGCATGTGGCCATGTTAATATCCTCCAGATGCTTGATGAAAAACTGACACACCGCCAAGTAGCTGATTTTCCCACCAACAATCCGCACTAATTGACTGTTACTGCTGCCGACTCCAGGAAACCCAGTTCCACTACCCCATGGGAAGGTAGGCTGCCATGAAGAAGGCACATTTGGCTCCAGATTTTCCACTTCTGCCACCATGCTGACTGCCAACCATGCTACCACCTTGCTGGCTCAGCTGCTGCCTTACGGGCAACCTGCAACCTTCTTCTCCAGATAATAATGAAGCCCCTTCTGCATCCGACTCCTAAGTGCGATCGGCTTCATCATCATCGAGTTGTGTCTGCACGTCATTTATGTCCTCCTCAGGTTCCTCAACAGTGTCTGCTTCAGGAGCCTAAACGGTTGCAACACCACCTCCCACGCCATTCTCCTCATCACTACTTGCCCGCCTAGCGGAGGTAGAGGTGGATGTCTCCTCCAATTCCTGGCTGGGCAGTAGCTGTAAACTGTCCTCTATTAGATCGTCCTCACTAAATAGTGGAGCTGAACCTACAGCATAAGATACTTCTGTGGGAAGGGAACAGCATAGGACAGAAGCAATGGGAGGATAGGGATTGCTCCCGGGCAATGCCAACTAAGGGTTGTGTCTGAGGAACCCGCCGACTGTTGACTGGGGTGTCAGATGTCACTTGTGAATAAGTGGATTACCGTGTTAACCAATCGATGACAGCAGATTGGTTGCTGGTCAAGACACGACTGCTAACTGATACCGGGAGCTCAGACCTCTCACTGCGACTCCTGCTGCCACTCGCCCCTAGTCTGCTGCGACCTATGCCTGAGTTTTGGCCTCTGCCACTTCTCTGTGCACATCCTGGCACTTAGTTAAATGATTTTTTTTTTATTGATTGATTTTAAATGTTTTAATTTAATTAACTTGATTAAATGTAGTGGCCACACTGCAACCTGGGAAAAACTGAAACGAGTCATTTTGTATGCTGTAAAAAAAAAAATTGGGGAGAGAAGATCACAGAAGAATTGTGAGAAAACTGTCACACACAGGTACAGACACTATATTATGAACAACATTAACTTTACAGCCACTGTAGCAAAATCAAATTAAAAAAAATCCTGGCATACCCCTTTAATGCTTTATATTACATTTATTTTTGGTACTGTCTTTTATATTGTAATAAGTTAGTTTTTCTTTATTGTCTTCTATATAACGTTGTTCAGAAAAAGCAAATATTTCAATAAAAAACTGTCACATAAAGAGAGAGTATAATGATGCATCTATTTACACAGGCATGAAAGCTGAATCCTAGAAGGTTGCTTCCTATAGTGAACCCTCATCCCAGCACTGCTAAAAAAAAAAAAAAAAAAAAATTGTATGAATCATTTGACTGACAGCTTCCTACCACTGGAACTTTATTTTACTTAAAATTGTGGATTGTGAATATGTATTGCAATCTTATGTTAGAATTCTGAAGGATTATCAGCACATCGAAGGGTAATATTTTATGTAACAGTATACCTACACTTTTGTTCCCTATGAAATGAGAGTTCCTTATTTCATTTTCATTTAATCTGTTTCTTTTTACTGACCACCAGCACACTGGTTTTAGTAATCTTGTACTTCCTTCAGGTGTATGATGAGAATTTAATTCTGAAGATCTTTTTTACTGATGACAGAACCATCTTGTGAATGTCGTATTCTTATTTTTTAAAACACAGTTGACTTTGGCAATACTCGATGCCAAACTGTCTGGACAAGAATTACGTCCTTATTAAACCTTTCGTGTCACTGAATTGTAATATACAGTAGCCATGGTTATCTTGAATGCATTAACCCAACATGTGTTAATCTAACACCCAGTTATCAATTTACTAATACATTTGTAGAACAAAAAATAAGAGAATGGTACAGTGCAGTTAAAAGACAATATCCTACATATTTTTTGCTTTAAAGGGGTACTCCGGTGCTTACACATCTTATCCCCTATCCAAAGGATAGGGCATAAGATGCCTGATCGCGGGAGTCCCGCCGCTGGGGACCCCTGTGATCATGCACGCGGCACCCCGTTTGTAATCAGTCCCCGGAGCGTGTTCGCCCCGAGGCTGATTAAGGTCGACCGATGGGCTGGCGGCGTGTGACGTCACGTCCCCGCCCCCGTGTGATGTCATGCTCCGCCCCTCAATGCAAGCCTACGGGAGGGGGCGTGATAGCTATCACGCCCACTCCCGTAGGCTTGCATTGAGGGGCGGAGCGTGACGTCACACGGGGGCGGGGGCGTGACGTCACACGCCGCTGGCCCTGCGGTTGACCGTAATCAGACCCGGAGCAAACACGCTCCGGGGACTGATTACAAATGGGGTGCCGCGTGCATGATCACAGGGGTCCCCAGCGGCGGGACTCCCGTGATCAGGCATCTTATCCCCTATCCTTTGGATAGGGGATAAGATGTGTAAGCACCAGAGTACCCCTTTAAACAAAATCCCATGCGGTCATTAGAAAATCCCATTATAGTCTATGGGATTTTTACATTATCCGTTTTAACCCGTTATACCCCGTTATTAATAAGTTATTTTGTGACGGGTAAATGAACGGAAGAAATAGTGCATGCACTATTTCTCCCATTACAATCTTCCATCATAAACTAAAGACCGTTATTATAACGGGTTATAACGGGTTAAAACGGATAATGTAAAAATCCCATAGACTATAATGGGATTTTTTAACGGCCATATGGGATTTTGTAAGGGCCATTTAACGGACGATTTTTAGGTTTTTTATAACAGAACTTCTAACGAATCTTTGAAAGGGATACATTTTATAGTGTGAAAGCAGCCTTACCCTGTAATGCCTTCTACATAATTTCATTTATTGAATACTGAACTTCATTGTTGCGTCTTAGAAGGATATGCAATGCAGCTCTTAGGTTTTTACAAAACTCATTCTCTTAGAAATGGCTCCATTTTTATCAATGGTCAAAACAAAATGTGAAACCTTACTCTATAGCTCCATGCAGCCCTTTATCTATCATTAACTTCACTTCCTGGTTTTGAGGGGGTGGGGCAATGGGACATTCAATCCACTTTCACAATTCCAGTCACCTGGCCCTCTCCTGTTATCATCAGCCAGGCCACCACTTCCAGAGAGGACCAGTGATCGGTAACATAGGAAACAAGCTATGGAAGACAGGATTAGGCACAACATGAGAAGGAGGCAAGTTGGGTGATAATACATTATGTATTTGCAAACATGTTTAACTTTGCATAGTCTACTAGTTGAAATCTGATATAGAAAATAGTAATATCTCTTTAAATTCTTCTTATTGTTCTTCCTATCTCTTCTCTTTAGCTATTTCCCAGTTTTACATGAGCATAGATTAGTTTCATTAACTGAACATGGCATGGATCGTGTGCAACCTCGTGTGAATTGACAAACTACTGGTTTATAAAGTAACTAGAGATCAGCAAATTTTTGGAAAATTCGTCTGTTTGGCAAAATTTTCCACCAAAAATCTGCTTCGGTCCAAATTTATTTGCGGCGAATCGCTATTAAAACAGTTATTTCTGGCCTACAGAGAGCCTCAATAGGGGGTTTAAGACACTTTGCCTTGCTGTAACACGCATAGGGTGTGTGATAGGTTAGTGAAATAATACTGTTATTCAGTATGACATGCAAATTAGAGGCGTCGCTATTAGAATCACTGTCGCAGAGCAGAACAATTACACAGCCTGGAGGTGACATTAGCATGAGGAGACCACATAATGGCTGAATGACACAGCCCGGAGGTAGCGGAAGCATAAGGAGACCATATAGTGACTGAATGACACTGCCTGGAGTTGGCGGCAGCATGAGGAGAACATATAGTGGCTAAATGACACAGCGTGGAGGTAGCGGCAGCATGAGGAGACCATATAGTGGCTGAAGGACACAGCCTGGAGTTGGCGGCAAATGAGGAGAACATATAGTGGCTGAATGACACAACCTGGCAGTGGCAGAAGCATAGGGAGACCATATAGTGGCTGAATGACACAGCATGGAGGTGGCGACAGCATGATGAGACAATATAGTGGCTTAATGACACAGCTCTGATTTGGCGGCAGCATGGGGAGACCATTTAGTGGCTGAATGACACAGCGTGGAGATGGCAGCAGCATGAGGAGACCATATAGTGGCTGAATGACACAGTATGGAGTTGGCGGCAGCATGAGGAGACCATACAGTGGCTGAATGACACAGCCTAGAGTTGGTGGCAGCATGAGGAGACCATATAGTGGCTGAAGGACACAGCCTGGAGTTGGCGGCAAATGAGGAGAACATATAGTGGCTGAAGGACACAACCTGGCGGTGGCAGAAGCATAGTGAGACCATATAGTGGCTGAATGACACAGCAAGGAGGTGGAGGCAGCATGAGGAGACTATATAGTGGCTGAATGACACAGAATGGAGGTGGCGACAGCATGATGAAACCATATAGCTGCTGAATGACACAGCCTGGAGTTGGCGGCAACATGGGGAGACCAAATAGTGGCTGAATGACACAGCCTGGAGGTGGCGGCAGCATGAGAAGACCATATAGTGGCTGAATGACACAGTGTGGAGGTGGCGTCAGCATGAGGAAAACCTATAGTGGCTGAATGATAGAGCCTGGAGTTGGCGGCAGCATGGGGAGACCATAAAGTGGCTGAATGGCACAGCCTGGAGATGGCAGCAGCATGGGGAGAACATATGGTGGCAGTATGAGACAACTTGGAGCTGACATCAGCATTAGGAGAACATATGGTGGCAGAATGACAGCCTGGAGGTGGCAGCAGCAGCATCAGGAGTCCTGCAAGTGACCCAGTGAAAGAGCGGTGCCGTGGGTGGCAATACCAATACCTGGTAACGAAGGTGGGTGAAAAAAGGAGAACTTGACATCAAATGTGTGGCATCAAGCGGGTTTCAGAATCAAAATAGTAGCTGAGGCAGGCAGAAGAAAACACTATCTTTTGTTAAAGTGTTAGTGTGCAGAAGTTGGTATTTAGGATGTGCATTACGTAAAACTTAACATTAAATAATATGCTTAGGATAAAATATATGGACCCCCCAAAAAAACAGATGTGCAAAAAAAACATGTGCCACCTACACTAGCATGTAATGATGTGATGCAAAGACCAAATGGTGAAAGCGAACAACGTATGGTCCATTGTAACCGGTGGAGATGAAAACTTCCCCTGTAAGGCCCTACTCTCACCTTATTAATTCCCTTCTTGGCAAGTGTTACTCGCCCTATAAAGGGCGACCCCACACAGGAACCTCTCCCTATTTCCACCCACAAACACTGTTATTTCCCAAGGTTTTTAGGTAGAAATAGGGATTGGTTCCTGGGTGGGGCCGCCCTTTTTAAGAGGCGTAACACTTTCCTCAAAAGGTGAAAGGGAACAATGTATTATCCATTGTAGCAGGTGTGGGTAAAAATCCTCCTGTAAGGCCCTGCTCTTGCCTTATTAATTCCCTTCTTGGCACCACACAGGAAACTATTTCCACCTAATAATCCTGAGAAATGGCAGTGTTTGTAGGGGGAAATAGGGAGAGGTTCCTTTTTAGGGCTCGTAACACTTGCCAAGAAAGGAATTAATAAAGGTAGAGTAGGGCCTTACAGGGGAAGTTTTTACCCCCACCGGTTACAATTGACCATACCTTGTTCCCTTTCTTTTAGAGGTCTTTGCATCGCATCAATAGTTGGTGGTGTAGGTGGCACATTGTGTTTTTTGCACACCTTGCCTTTTGTTTGATTTTAAAAAAAAATTCAGTACATATATTTTATCCTAAGAATACTATTAAACAGTTAAGGATGCAGGGGGTACAGGTATGCCCCAGTTCCCGAGTCCTTAAGGACTCAGGGCATACCTGTATGCCCTGATCCCGCTAACAGGGTTTAAACCGTTCTCACGAGGGAAGAACGGGTTAAACCCTGTGGGTCCCAGTTGCTACGGGCAGCCGAGACCCCCGGCTAATGCCGAGAACCACAGATCGAGCCGATGCCCGTCATTAACCCTTTAGACGCCGCAATCAAAATTGATTGCAGCGTCTAAACTGAAAGTAAAACTATTGCGACAGAATCGCAATGTCCCGATTAGCTTACTGGACGAGATGAGGGTCCTCCCCTGCCTCCTCATCGTCTGATCGGCGATCTACGCTCCATGCCTGCGCAGCAGGCTGGAGCATCAGAGTGCCAATAACAATAACATAGTGCATAGCATTAAACAGTGTATGCAATCAAAAGATTGTATGGTATAGCCTCCTAAGGGGGCAAAAAAAAGTAAAAAGTGGTAAAAAATAAGAATAAATGTGAATAAGCCCCTCCCTAATAAAATATTAAATCAACCCCCTTTTCCTATTTTATAAATAAAAAATGTTTATATGAGAAAAATAATCATATGTGGTACCGCCGTGTGCGTAAATGTCTGAACTATTAAAATATAAGGTTAGCTAAAATGCACGGTCAATCGCGTACACGTAAAAAAATACCAAAATCCAAAATTGTTCATTTTTGGTTATTCATGTACCATGAAAATATTAATAAATAGCGATCAAGAAGTCCCATCAAAACAAAATCTGGTTCAGATAAAAACTACAGACCACGGCGCAAAAAATTAGCCCCACATGTAGAAAAATAAAAAAGTTATAGGGGTCAGAAGAAGTCAATTTTAAACATACTAATTTTGGTGCATGTAGTTATAATTTTTTTAAAGTAGTAAAATAAATAAAACCTACATAAATTGGGTATCCCTGTAACTGTATGGACCTACAGAATGAGTAAGTATTGAGGATATGCATTACGTAAAACATAACTTTTAATCCAGTAAGGACTCAGCCCATTTTCATCTTAAGGACTCAAAACAATCTTAGTTTTTGCACTTTCGTTTTTTTTCTCATCTTCTAAAAATCATGACACATTCAATTTTGCACCTACAGACCCATATATAGGCTTGCTTTTTGCATCACCAATTGTAATTTGTAATGACATTACTTATTTTTTAACAATCTGCGGCAAAACAAAAAAAAATAATTGTGGCGTGAAAAAACAAAACAAAAACATTTTGCTCATTTTTTGGGCTTCCGTTTCTACGCAGTCCACTTTTCGGTAAAAATTACACATTATATTTATGGTCTGATACGGAGTAATGTCTGTAACTGGGGAGCAGCGCCTTAAATATGTTTAGCACTATCCATATTTGTGAAGTGTTGGTGTGGCACCATGGTCAATCTATTCTAATGCATCAGGCATTGGTGGGTGGAAATCCTGGCTGATCCATGCCTGATTCATCTTCACAAAGGTCAGCACATTACTGGCAGGATAGCTTTTCCAGGGCAAACTCTGCTAGTTGCGGCCACAAATCAATTTTGGCTGCCCAGAAGTCCAGCGGATCTTCAAGGTGTGTTGGCCTGGTCATGTCAAGGTATGCCATCACCTGCTGGTTCAGGTCCTGCTCCAGGTCTATCTGCTACTGATGAGTTGCTTCACAATGCGGGTGAGGAAAGCTACTACAGTAGACTCAGGCTGCTGCTGATGGGGCTGGTACTTCTCCTGCCATCCCACCACTCCCCAGCAGCCATGGCAGTGGAAGGTGAGCACAGAGGGACCCCCGAGTTAGACCTGCGAGAGGATGGACGATGGTGCAGATAGGCATCGGCCAACTGACTACATAGGATGTCTCTGTAGTAGGTCAGTTTGTCCTCCCTCTCAGTGGGTGTAAAAAAGGCCCCCATTTTGTGCCAGAAGCGAGGGTCCAATAAGGTGGAGAGCCAGAAGTCATCCCGAAGCCAAATGTTGACAATTCTGCGGTCACTACACAAGAAACTGAGCATGCATCATGCCATTTGTGCAAGTGACTCGGAGAGACTCCATCTCCACTGCATACTGCCATGGTGTCTCTGGGTTCTCTGTCTCGCCTTCCTCATAAACCTCTAGCTCCTCCTCCTCATCTCCTGTCAGATGACTAGAAAAACTGACCATCTTGTGAAACCTAAACTGTGCTCCACTGTGCCCCTCCCCCTCCTCCATTTCAGCCCCCACAGGGCTCATGTGGCCTTGAGATGTAGGCACCATGTCTCCAGTGCCCTGACCAGCCATTGTTTCCAACACATGTTGTAGGAAATGAGGAAGTGGAATGAGGTTGTTCATCCTGTAATCCTGGCGACTGACTAATAATGTAGCTTCCTCAAAGGGCCTGAGCAAATGACAGGTGTTATGTATGATAAGCCACTGGTTGACATTAAAGTTACACAAACATCGCAAATCAGACTATGTTGGGGGATGCCGTTCGGAAGCTGTAGCTCAAAGAGGTTTCTGCTTTGCGGTGTACGAGTGGCTGAAGTGCATGCAAAGTTTCCCTCCCATTGTTAGGATGTCTTGCAGATGGGGGGAATACTTCAGTAACCACTTGACAACCAGATTGAACACGTGTACCATATCTCAGGCTTCCTTGTCGCAGCACAGACAAGATGTTCTTCCCGTTGTCGGTCACCATGGTTCCCATTTCCAGTTTTCGTGGAGTAAGCTATGATTAGATTTCTTCATGATTGACTTTTAGCAGTTCCTCCCCTGTCTGACTCTGTTTACCAAGGCAAACCATGTGAAGAACAGCGTGACACCGCCGTGCCCTGCACACATGGCATGGTGCAGTGGAGGCTGAGGATACGGTGGATGATGAGGAGGCGGAGTCGCACACTGTCACAGGACCAACGGCCTGAGAGCTTGGAGGTGGAAGCTGCGTGACCTGCCCAAGTTGCTGTTGTGGCTGTGCAGGAACCACATTCACCCAGTTGGCCATAAAGGATATATATTGTCCCTTGCCGTAGTTACAGCTCCACATATTGGCACTGCCGTGCACTTTGGTACACACTTACAGACTCAAGGACTGGCCCACCTTCTGTTCCACAAAATTGTGCAGGGCTGGTACTGCCTTCTTCACAAAGAAATGATGGCTTGGGGCTCTCCACCTCGGCTCGGCACAAGCTGTCAGTTCTCTGAAAGGTGCAGAGTCCACCACTTGAAAAGGAAGAGACTGAAGCACCAGCAAATTGGACAGGAGCACATTCAGCTTCTGCGAAATTGGATGAGTGGGCCCATACTGTTGTCTCTTGGACATGGCTTCGCTGATGGATTGCTGGTGAAATGACTAACTCGAAGTAGGAGGAGCAGGACCATCTGGAGCGACAGAAGATGGGTATGACACACAGCTCCTTTTGGCTGAGGTTGTGAAGCCTTGACTGGCTGAAACAGGGAGCGGCGTGCCACTGGGTGATGCAGCAGGCTGGACCAACACATCGGAACCACAGTTCTCGCAGGCCACTTTATGGTGACACTGCAAATGTTGACACAGGGCAGTGGTGCCAACATTGGGACCCTGGCCACGCTTTACCTTCTGCCAACACATCTTCCATGTGGCCATGTTAACATCCTCCAGATGCTTAATGGAAAACTGACACACTACCAGGTAGCTGATTTTCCTACAAACAGTCCGCACTGATTGAAGGCTACTGTTGCTGACTCCAGAAACCCCTGTTTCACTACCTACTGGGAAGATAGGCTTCTGTGAAGCAGGTGGTCTACTCCGGGCACGTTTGACTCCAGACTTTCCACTTCTGCCACCATGCTGACTGCCAACCATGCTACTACCTTGCTGGCTCAGCTGCTGCCTCACGGGGAACCTGCAACCCTCTTCTCCTGATGATGATGAAGCCCCTTCTGCACCCGGCTTCCAAGTGCGATCGGCTTCATAATCATTGAGTTGTGTCTGCACGTCACTGATGTCCCCCTCAGGTTCCTCAACAGTGTCTGCTTCAGGAGCCTGAACGCTCACAACACCACCTCCCATGCCACTCTCCTCATCATTACTTGCCCGTCTAGTGCAGGAAGCTGCGGATGTCTCCTCCACTTCTTGGCTGGGCAGTAGCTGCTGACTATCCTCTAGATCGTCCTCACTAAATAGTGGAGCTAAATTCTCAGCATAAGATACTTCTGAGGGGGAGGGAACATCATAGGACAGATGCAATGGGAGGATAGGGACTGCTCCCTGGCCATGCCAACTGAGGGTTGTGTCTGAGGAACCAACCGACTGTTGACTGGGAATGTCAGATGTCACTTGTGATGAAGTAGATGACCATGTTAACCAATCGATGACAGCAGATGGGTTGTTGGTCGGGACACGGCCGCTAGCTGATACCGGGAGCTCAGGCCTCTTGCTACGGCTCCTGCTACCACTCGCCTCCAGTCGGCTGTGACCTCTGCCTGATGAATTTAGGCCTCTGCCACGCCTCTGTGCATGTCCTGGCACTTTTCTGCCTGACATACTTAGTGCGTATATGAGGGGAGTACAATACGCTCCACTACGCTTAAAACAGTATTTGTCTACAACATCAGCCGGTGTGTAATTTTGCCTGGCCTTTCGCAGTATCTAGGCCCTTAATATTTTAACAGGAACAAAATAGTACGCCACTTAGATGTGTGTATGTGGAATGCACTTATGAAGGGAGGACAATCCACTCCAGTAAGGTTAAAACAGTATTTGTCTACAATACCAGCCGGTGTGTACTTTTGCCTGGCCTCTTACAGTATCTAGGCCATTAAGACTTTAACAGGAACAAAATATTACACCACTTATATGTACTTATGTTGTATGCACTTATGAGGGAAGAAAATGCGCTCCACTATGCTTAAAACAGTATTTTTGTACAACACCAGCAGGTGTGTACTTTTGGCTGGCCTTTCACAGTATCTAGGCCCTTAAGACTTTAAATGGAACAAAACAGTACACCAATTTGATGTACCTATGTGGTATGCACTTATGAGGGAAGGATAATGCACTCCACTGCGCTTAAAACAGTATTTGTCTAGAACGCCAGCAGGTGTGTACTTTTGGCTTGCCTTTCACAGTATCTAGGCCCTTAAGACTTTAACAGGAACAAAATAGTACACCGCTGAAATGTACATATGTGGTACACCCTTATGAGGGGAGGAAATGAGCTCCAGTACGCTTAAAACAGTATTTGTCTACAACACCTGCATGTGTGTAGTTTTGGCTGGCCTTTCACAGTATCTGGGCCCTTAAGACTTTAACAGGAACAAAATAGTACACCACTTTGACGTATGTATGTGGTATGCACTTATGAGGGGAGGTAAAGTAAACACCAGCTGGCGTTTACTTTTGGCTGGCCTTTCACAGTATCTAGGCCCATAAGACTTTAACAGGAACAAAATAGTACCCCATTGAGAGCTACATATGTGGTACGCGCTTATGAGGGGAGGACAATGCGCTCCACTACGTTTAAAACAGTATTTGTCTACAACACCAGTCAGTGTGTACTTTTGCCTGGCCTCTCACAGTATCTAAGCCCTTAAGAATTTAACATGAACAAAATAGTACACCATTTAGATGTACCTATGTGATATGCACTTATGAGGGGAGCATAAAGCGTTCCAGTACTCTTAAAATAGTATTTGTGTACAACACCGGCCATACAAACCAGTGCTGTAACACACAGTTGCTGTGTACTACACCCAAAATTGCACTTTCAGTCTCACTCCCTTCCCTATCAGTGCTTCTAGGCAGGATTTGGGCTTGAGGTGAATCGCTGCTGTTCTGTGCAACACACTGTGTAACACACTGCTCTTTGTCCCTCTCTGTAATAGACTGCTGTAGTGTCTGGGAGGTGAATCGCTGCTATAAAAATGTTTTTCTGTGCAACACACACTGCTTTCTGTCCCCCTCTCTGTTCAACACAACGTTGATGTGACTAGGAGGTGAATCGCTGCTGGAAAATTGCTTTTCTGTGCAACACACACTGCTGTCTGTCCCTTTCTATCTCTCTGCAATAAAAGGCTGAAGTGACTGGTCAATGATTATATAGGGCTCTGACATCACAGGGGTGGCCGGCTGCTGATAAGCTGCATGCTGCATGTGATTCAGGGTCATCCCGCCTAGTTTCCACCTTCCAAGGATTCCTTGCCCCATGTCCTCACATGTGTATCCACCATTTTAGATGCCCTGGAGCCTGGACCACACTAAATGGAGTTTAATGAAGCCGATTCACGTGATAGAATTGCGGCGATATTCACATTAGTTGCAAATTGAATTTTTCCTGAAATTCGTAACGAATTCGGATTCATCAGATTCGATTCACTTATCCCTAAAAGTAACCATAACATTTTTCAAAATGTCAGCAAGTATGCATTATCCTAGGAAACAAAGAGATAAACAATACATAGATCACAGTATTATTATATCACTTATGAGTGGGGGTAGTGGATTGACCACATTTTTATTCGCACAAACCGCTTCCTATAAAATTCTCCACATAATCCCTTAATACATGTTATTTCATACTGCTTTAACATATGATCTAGAGCCACCGAACATAAGAAACTTAGAGCAAATAGTAAAACTGTGTATTCTCTGCTATGGTTTACCACAATTTAAAAATATCAGCCCTATTAAAATATCAGTGCTATTTTTGTGTTACTTTACTTTAAAGCAAGCAGACTATTGCAATAAATTGAAAATGGGGGCTTTGTCCTCTACCCAACAGAGCAATGGAGTAAAAGCACGAAAATAGATTGTAATAATAGAGCTTGGAAATACTAGGAAATAGTAGGGATAATAAGAAATTCTACGAAAAGACTGAGAGCCTGTCTTTGAGCGCCAGATTCCTATGACACCCCTTGTTTGTAGAATAGATATTATTGTCTTGGCAACTTGATTGAGATGACCCCTGAATAACTTTTGTATACATGTAAATTTCACCATACTTCCTTAGATTTCACCTGGTGATCAATGAAGATGTGCTCTACAATCATGTTCTTGCTGGTCCAGGGCTGTGTACTAGAGGTAAATCCCCTGACACAAAAACAGCTATGCTCCATATTTCGTGATCAACAAATGATCTAGAAAGGGCCAAGACAGAAAGATATGGAGCTTCATAGAATAAGCTTTTCAAATGTAAAACATGCAATAAATGTAAAATAAATAAAAAGGTACAAGATGTATATAGACAGATCAAAAGTATAGATCACACTGGCTGGCAGTCCTGAGTCCGTCTGTAGTAGCGAGTCATAACTCGATGAAGTGCACAGCGTACTCTAGTGACTCTTAAAGGACCTTTTCACACCTTAAGATAAAAGAAGTTTTATAATGTACACTGTGGTTTCCTTTGTCGTGACATTTTCTGAAGGCAGTAGAATATGCATGTTCTTAACAAACAAACATACCCTAAACTAAGGGTAACTTCTCACACAACCCTTTTGTGCCAAAGCCAGAAGCCAATTTTAAAAGCATATAGAATATAATAAAAGAAAGACATGTACTTCTGCTTATTGCTGGATCCACTTCAGATTTTCACTCAAAAACCTGCATCAAAAACTGCAGTGGCATTTTTTTTTCAAACAAAGCTGTATGTGAACCTACCCTAAGGGCATCCATTAAGCCTAAACAGGTACAGACACCTAAAACATCTTAAAAACCCTGGTTGCAGTTATGAAGTTAAGATAAAGATAGTCATACAACATTAGTATTTTCTATGCTAACTCAATTGTTTCAAATCCTCCTCTGAGGTAAATATAACAATGATTATCTACAAAAGACAGATCACACTATAGGATTATTGAACTCCACTATCGTAACCAATTTTATTGGAAGGGGAAGAAGACGTGACAAAAGCATTTGGGGCACAAAATGGTTTGTTTGTTAAAGGGTCAATTCTGTATGTAAAGCTTAACCCAATTAGGGGTCTCCACTAAATGTTGGGCTTCCCCTTTATAGTACCTCATGATATAGTGCATTGTTTAAACATGTGATTAAAATTTTCATATGTGTGACTTGTCTATATTCTACATTTTACTGTGGTCTACTGTTAACTACTGCCGATTCAGTAAGTGGCCAGAGGAGGTGAGCATGGACAGCAATGCTGTTCCAGCAATACTCAAGTGGGATCCTCCCACCTGGGATGAACTTAAAGGGGTGCTCCACTGGAAAACATTTTTCTTTAAATCAACTGGTGCCAGAAAGTTAAACAGATGTGTAAATGACTTCTATTTAAAAATCTCAATCCTTCCAGTACTTATCAGCTGCTGTGTACTACAGAGGAAATTCTTTTCTTTTTTAATTTCCTTTCTGTCTGACCACAGTGCTCTCTGCTGACACCTCTCTCCATGTCAGGAACTGTCCAGAACAGGATAGATTTGCTATGATGATTTTCTCCTACTCTGGACAGTTTCTAAAATGGACAGAGGTGTCAGCAGAAACAACTGTGGTCAGACAGAAAGGAAATCCGAAAAGAAAAGAACTTCCTGTGGAGCATACAGCAGCTGATAAGTACTGGAAGGATTAAGATTTTTAAATAGAAGTAATTTACAAATCTGTTTAACGTTCTGGCACCAGTTGATTTAAAACAAAATGTTTTTCAGTGGAGTACCCTTTTAACGCATTAGTGCAATTTATATAAACTTTTGACATGTCACCCAGACATCTCCCCCTCACCTACTGTTTCCTTCCTCTCTCCTTGTAGATTGTCTATGTCTATACCTTCTCTATATCGGTCTGCAATTTAACCCCTTAAAGGGGTACTCCGCCCCTAGACATCTTATCCCCTATCCAAAGGATAGGGGATAAGATGTCAGATCGCCGTGGTGCCGCTGCTGGGGAGCCCCGGGATCCCCGTTGCGGCACTGCACTATCATTACAGCACAGAGTGAGTTCGCTCTGCACGTAATGACGCGCAATACAGGGGCCGGAGCATCGTTACGTCACGGCTCCATCCCCTCGTGACGTCACGGCCCGCCCCTTTCAATACAAGTCTATGGGAGGGGGCGCGGTGGTCGTCACGCCCCCTGCCATAGACTTGCATTAAGGGGACGGGCCGTGATGTCACGAGGGGCGGAGCCATGACGTCACGCGGCTCCGTCCCCTGTATCGCCCGTCATTACGCACAGAGAGAACTCGCTCTGTGCTGTAATGATAGCGCAGTGCCGCAGCGGGAATCCCGGGGATCCCCAGCAGCGGCACCGCGGAGATCTGACATCTTATCACCTATCCTTTGGATAGGGGATAAGATGTCTAGGGGCGGAGTACCCCTTTAACGACCACGGACATAAATGTACGTCCTGGTTTGGTGGTACTTCGCACTCAGGACGTACATTTACATCCTGCTTGCGTCATACACGGCAGGTTCCAGCTGCTATTAACGGATCGCGCTGATGTCCGCCATTAACCCCTCAGATGTCGTCATCAGTACAGATTACAGCATCTGCTGCAATGCACATGTTAAAATAGATGATCGGATTGCCCGCAGCAATGATACGGTGATCCAATCATCTGCAATGACGGACGGAGGTCCCCTGACCTGCCTCCGTTGAATCTCCCGACATCTCCTGCTCTGGTCTGAGATTGAGCAGACCAGAGCAGAAGACAGCTGATAATACTGATTAGTGCTATGCCCTTTGCATAGCACTGAACAGTATTAGCAATCAAATGATTGCTATAGATAGTCCCCTATGACGACATAAAAAATGTAAAAAAAAGTTGAAAAATGTAAAAACAAAAAGTAAAAAAAAAGTGAAAAATTCCCTGCCCCAATAAAAATGTTTTTTTTTTAAATATTTGGTATTGCCGCGTGTGTAAATATCCGAAATATCAAAATACAATGTTAATGATCTTGTACGGTGAACGGCGTAAACGTAAAAAATAAATAAAGTCCAAAAATGCTGCCTTTTTGTCCCATTTTATTCAAAAAATTATCTAAAAGTTTTCTATATGCAATTTTGGTATTGATAAAAAGTACAGATGACGGCGCAAAAAAATTAGCCCTCATACTGCCCTATATACGGAAAGTTTAAAAGTTATAGGTGGTCAAAATAGGGCGATTTTAGATCACTGATTTTGTACAAGAAGTTTTAGATTTAGGTACAAAAATATAAAAGTATCTAGCCATGGGTATCATTTTAATTGTGTATATGAACCTACACTTGCTACCAAAAAAGGATATACTCCAATACCGTCAAATGCAAAAAACTTTTTTAAATAACATTATACAGTGGTCCCTCAAGTTACAATATTAATCGGTTCCAGGACGACCATTGTATGTTGAGACCATAACTCTATGAAAACCTGGTAATTGGTTCTGAAGCCACCAAAATGTCATCCAAAAATAGGAAAAAGTGAGGATTAAAGAAAAATAAGTTGATAACTAATATAGATAAAGCAAGTTCTTACAAATAAAAGTAAGAAAGATCTGCTGGAAGCTGTAAATCACTGTGTAGAGGTAGGAGGTTCTTCAGGGTCCTGTACAGTATATACAGTGTCCTAAAAAAGTAAAATGGAGCTGCCCTTACCTGGAGTCCAAAGGAGCAGCTAACCCTGGCACAGGTAAAGAGTACAGAACATGTAGTACCTCCCTGTATTGTAGGGGGCGCTACCAGACAGGAGTTCAGTGCATACACTTAAGTAATACAGGGGTTTTACCAGTGAATGCCCATTCTAATTGGACGGTTCTTCCAGCCATTGACATGTATCACAGATCTGGACTGTCCGTAGCATTGTATGTTGAGTCTGGTTTCAAGTTACAATGGTCCAGAAAAGACCATTGTATGTTGAAACTATTGTATGTTGAGGCCATTGTAAGTTGAGGGATCACTGTACATGATTATCAAAACAGCTCAAGAAAGGACAAACACCCCTAACCTGTAAAAAACATGCACCCCAATAAGAAATGGTGTCCCCTGCCGAGATAGATGAACAATAATATGGGCAACATACATATAAGATCTTAGATCATCCTCTATATATATACAATCCCAAGTAATGCTACAATACCATTAATAACATAGTGGTACCATAATTTCTAAGATACATTACTGTTCCTAGCATGCTAGCATGTTGCCAGCGGCCATTTGGGGACCCCGTGCACCCTCGACGGACGTAGTTTCGTGGGCTAACCCACTTCATCAGGATATCATTTTAATTGTATTGACCCATAGAATAAAGAACACATGTCATTTTTACCGTAAAGTGTACAGTATGAAAACGAAACCCTCCAAAATGTGCAAAATTGTGGTTTTCATTTAAAATTCCTCCCTAAAAAATAATTTTTTGGGTTTGCCGTACATTTTATGGTAAATTGAGAGGTTTCATTACAAAGTACAATTGGGCACGCAAAAAAAAAGCCCTTATATGGGTCTGTAGATGGAAATATAAAAGAGTTATGGATTTTAGAAGGCGAGGACGAAAAAACGAAAAAACGAAAAAAAATTGGCCTGGTCCTTAAAGGGGTACTCCACCCCTAGCATCTTATCCCCTATCCAAAGAATAGGGGATAAGATGTCAGATCGCCGGGGTCCCGCTGCTGGGGACCCCCGGGATCTCCGCTGCAGCACCCCGCTTTATTACTGCACAGAGCAATCCCGCTCTGTGCGTAATGACCGGCGGCGATACAGGGGCCGGAGCATCTTGACGTTACGGCTCCGTCCCCTCGTGATGTCAAGGCCTGCCCCCATAATGAAAGTCTATGGGAGGGGGTGTGATGGCTGCCACGCCCCTCCCATAGACTTGTATTGAGGGGGTGGGCCGTGAAGTCAAGAGGGGGTGGAGCCATGACTTCACGATGCTCCGGTCCCTGTATTGCCCGTCATTACGCACAGAGCGAGTTTGCTCTGTGCAGTAATGATAGCAGGGTGCTGCAGCCGAGATCCCGGGGACCCCCAGCGGATAGAGGATAAGATGCTAGGGGCGAAGTACCCCTTTAAGGTTAAAATGGGCTTGGTCCTTAAGGGGTTAATCTGTGCCACATTCATTGTCCCTGTATTTGTATTGTGTATTTTAACCCTTATCAATAGTGAAGTGCCCTGGAACCAAGGGTGCTATTTAAATAAATAAATAATGATAATCTCAGTGGTTTAGATTGCATCAGGTTTCATTCCAGTGTAAAGTGATAGTTCGGAGTGAAGCATTTACTTTAGGCTTATAGCAGAACACACGCTGAGTTTTCCTTAAATGTGTGATTCTGATAATTTCCTATTTTTCTTTCATTCTGTCCTTTTAACGCTTTTTATCAGTTTTTTATGCGTATTATCCTGATGTAGATGCGGATTTGTAAACTGACTTTCTTATTCCCAAACCACCCAGTTTTTTTTTTATAAAATGATTTCCAGGAAATAAATGCAGGTTCAAAAGAACATTTGGATAGGAGTATTAATGTTTTTTGGCCCTGCATAGGACTCCAGTCAAAATACTCATATTTCTAAATTAGTTTATGTTTCACTGATATTTCTTGTGTAGCACTGCAATTATCTTAATATCCTAATCTCCTTTTCACTCTCTGTTTGTTCCAATAGTTTGTGCCAATAGTAACAGCTGTTGGCAATGAGAAACAATCTGGATTTCATAGTTCAGTTTTAGTGACCATGTTCACTTAAGATCTAAACATTTAACTAATAGGAACCCTTAATTATGGTATACAATAGGAAAGTTTTTAGACCCATTAACTTTTTAACATTTTGTTGTGTTGTGACATTGTGATGAAACAAATAATAAATCTAGTTTTCCCTATGAATCAGCCCTCAGCACCCCTATAATGATGAAAATCTAAACAGAATAAAAACATTTTTGCTAATCTATTAAAAAGGAAGACATTTTAGTAAATTATGTCCATGCAAAAGAAATTTTGCATGAACATAAGTATTCAGACCTTTTGCTATGACACATGAAATTTAGTTCTGGGGGCCTTCAATTTCTCTTGATCCTTTTCAAGATATTTTAAGACATGACGTGGAAAGACACAGCCCTGTCTATATAAGTTCTCACATTTAACAATACATGTCAAGGCTAAAACCAAGCCATGAGGCAAAAAGACTTGCCTGTAGGGCTCAGGAACAGAACTGTGTGAAGGCATAGTTTTGGAGAAGGGTACAAAAATTGGAAGCAGTTTGGAACAACCAGGGCTGTTCCTTGAGCTGGCCATTCCACCAAACTAAGTAATTGGTGGAGAAGTGTCTTAATAAGAGAGGTGGTCAAGAACCCTATGGTACCTCTGGCTGAGCTCTAAAAATCCAGTGTACAGATGGGGGAAAGAAGCTTCTTCTTAGTAAAAGCCCACCTAAAGTTTGGAACAAAAAAACACCTAAAGTACTCTCAGACTGTGAGAGACAAGATTTTCTGTAATTAAGTAACAAAAATTTCTAGCCTGCTTATCACCTCCTCAAATGGTTTTCCTAAAGTGAAGCATGGTGGTGTCTGCATTTTGCTGTGGTGGTGTTTTTCAGTGACTGAGACAGGGAGACTGGTCATGGTTGAGGGAAAGCTGAATGTTGCACAGTACAGAGATATACAGTGGGGCAAAAAAGAATTTAGTCAGCCACCAAGAGAGGCCTGTTATATTCATCATAGGTATACCTCAACTATGAGAGACATAATGAGAAAAAAATATCCATAAAATCACATTGTCTGATTTTTAAAGAATTTATTTGCAAATTATAGTGGAAAATAAGTATTTGATTGCCTGCAAACAATCAAAATTTCTGGCTCTAACACACCTGTAACTTCTTCTTTAACCCCTTAAGGACGCAGGACGTAAATGTACGTCCTGGTGAGGTGGTACTTAACGCACCAGGACGTACATTTACGTCCTAAGCATAACCGCGGGCATCGGAGCGATGCCCGTGTCATGCGCGGCTGATCCCGGCTGCTGATCGTAGCCAGGGACCCGCCGGCAATGGCCGACGCCCGCGATCTCGCGGGCGTCCGCCATTAACCCCTCAGGTGCCGGGATCAATACAGATCCCGGCATCTGCGGCAGTTCGCGATTTAAATGAACGATCGGATCGCCCGCAGCGCTGCTGCGGGGATCCGATCATTCATAACGCCGCACGGAGGTCCCCTCACCTTCCTCAGTGCGGCTCCCGGCGTCTCCTGCTCTGGTCTGTGATCGAGCAGACCAGAGCAGAAGATCACCGAAAACACTGATCTGTTCTATGTCCTATACATAGAACAGATCAGTATTAGCAATCATGGTATTGCTATGAATAGTCCCCTATGGGGACTATTCAAGTGTAAAAAAAAATGTAAAAAAATGTAAAAGTAAAAGTAAAAAAAAAGTGAAAAATCCCCTCCCCCAATAAAAAAGTAAAACGTCCGTTTTTTCTATTTTACCCCCAAAAAGCGTAAAAAACATTTTTTATAGACATATTTGGTATCGCCGCGTGCGTAAATGTCCGAACTATTAAAATAAAATGTTAATGATCCCGTACGGTGAACTGCGTGAACGAAAAAAAATAAAAAAAGTCCAAAATTCCTACTTTTTTTAATACATTTTATTAAAAATTTTTTTATAAAAAATGTATTAAAATTTTTTTATATGCAAATGTGGTATAAAAAAAAGTACAGATCATGGTGCAAAAAATGAGCCCCCATAACGCCACTTATACGGAAAAATAAAAAAGTTAGAGGTCATCAAAATAAAGGGATTATAAACGTACTTATTTGGTTAAAAAGTTTGTGATTTTTTTTAAGCGCAACAATAATATAAAAGTATATAATAATGGGTATCATTTTAATCGTATTGACCCTCAGAATAAAGAACACATGTCATTTTTACCATAATTTGTACGGCGTGAAAACAAAACCTTCCAAAATTAGCAAAATTGCGTTTTTCGTTTTAATTTCCCCACAAAAATAGTGTTTTTTGTTTGCGCCATACATTTTATGATATAATGAGTGATGTCATTACAAAGGACAACTGGTCGCGCAAAAAACAAGCCCTCATACTAGTCTGTGGATGAAAATATAAAAGAGATATGATTTTTAGAAGGCGAGGAGGAAAAAATGAAAACGTAAAAATTAAATTGTCTGAGTCCTTAAGGCCAAAATGGGCTGAGTCCTTAAGGGGTTAAGAGTCTCCTCTGTCCTCCACTCATTACCTGTATTAATGGCACCTGTTTGAACTTATCAGTATAAAAAACACCTGTCCACAACCTCAAACAGTCACACTCCAAACTCAACTATGGCCAAGACCAAAGAGCTGTCAAAGGACATCAGAAACAAATTGTAGACCTACACCAGGCTGGGAAGACTGAATCTGCAATAGGCAAGCAGCTTGGTGTGAAGAAATCAACTGTGGAAGCAATTATTAGAAAATGGAAGACATACAAGACCGCTGGGGCTCCATGCAAGATCTCACCCCGTGGTGTCAAAATGATCACAAGAATGGTGAGCAAAAATCCCAGAACCACATGGGGTACCTAGTGAATGACCTGCAGAGAGCTGGGACCAAAGTAACAAAGGCTACCATCAGTAACACACTACGCCGTCAGGGACTCAAATCATGCAGTGCCAGACGTATTCCCCTGCTTAAGCCAGTACATGTCTGAGCCTGTCTGAAGTTTGCTAGAGAGCATTTGGATGACCCAGAAGAGGATTGGGAGAATGGTCAGATGAAGCCAAATTAGTACTGTTTGGTAAAAAATCAACTAGTTGTGTTTGGAGGAGAAAGAATGCTGAGTTGCATCCAAAGAACATCATACCTACTGTGAAGCATGAGGGTGGAAACATCATGCTTTGGGGCTGTTTTTCTGCTAAGAGACCAGGACCACTGATCCATGTAAAGGAAAGCATGAAATGCAGGAAAGCATGTATAGTGAGATTTTTTGTGAAAACCTCTTTCCATCAACAAGGGCATTGAAGATGAAACGTGGCTGGGTCTTTCAGCATGACAATGATCCCAAACATACTGCCCGGACAATGAAGGAGTCGCTATGTAAGAAGCATTTCAAGGTCCTGTAGAAGCCTAGCCAGTCACCAGATCTCAACTCCATAAAAAAACTTTGGAGGGAGTTGAAAGTCTGTGTTTCCCAGCGACAGCCCCAAAACATCACTGCTCTAGAGGAGATCTGCATGGAGGAATGGGCCAAAATACCAGCAACAGTGTGTGAAAACCTTGTGAAGACTTACAGAAAATGTATGACCTCTATCATTGCCAACAAAGGGTTTATAAAAAAAAAGTATTGAAATTGACTTTTGTTATTGACCAAATATTTATTTTCCACCATAATTTGCAAATAAATTCTTTAGAATTCAGACAATGTGATTTTATGGATTTTTTTTCTCATTATATATCTCATAGTTGAGGTATACCTATGATGAAAATGACAGGCCTCTTTTAAGTGGGAGAACTTGCACAATTGGTAGCTGACTCACAACAAGCCTATGGCCCTAATCACACAGCCAAGATAACACATGAGTGACTTATGGGCAAGTTTGTGAATGTCTTTGAATGGCCCAGCCATAATAAGAAACAATAACTTCAGACTGTCCGCACAAAAAATCTCTGCGGATATTCTGGAGACTGTGGGCTATTTTCATAGACGGCTATGCAATTAGTGCGGAGTTAGCAGAAATAATGAACAGGTTAATTCTTTGTGCGGAGATGAAAATTGGAATTTCTAAGCCAGAAACATCTGGCACAAAATTTACGCCATGTACACAGCGCAGCAGAATCTGCTGCAGCGGAATCTATGTGCAGAATTCCAAAGTGGAATTACGCCTGGAAATTCAGAGTTGTGAACATAGTCTAAGAGTCAAAGCATGTAGCATCTATGACAGAAATGTTACCAATAAAAAGAACAACTCTTCCTGCAAAAATAAGCCCTGGCACAAAGTGGTTGGATAAAAAATAAAAAAAAGTTATCACTGTAGGAGCATGACAATACAAAAAAAAGGAAAGGAAGGATTGTGTTGTGAAAAGGAAAAAGAAAATAAAAACCTACATTGTTCTTCTCATGTTGCTCACAAATAAACCAGAAATATTCAAGACTTGTTTCCCTTTTATTGTTTAAATCCAATTACTAAGAACCCTCACCTCAGTCTCGGATGCTCGACCCTGTCTTCGACCTTCCCTGGGTGGTGGAGTAGATAGACTGGGAACAGTCTCTCAATCATCTGCACAATTGCCTCCTCTGGCAGCACAGTGCCACATACCTCCCCCTGACAAAGGCTGAAGAATTTTTCACTTCACTAAACCTCCCTACAGGTTCAAAGCACTACATTTGGGGTACCATTTACACTCTTTCAGCTTTTCTGGGGAGGCACTGCACCAACATTCTGTGAACCAATGTCAACATTTTTACTAGAGATGAGCGAATCAAACTTGACGAACCCAAATTCATTACGAATTTCATGAAAAATTCGATTCACAACGAATACGAATATCGCCGCGATTCTATTGCACAAATTGCTTCATTAAACTCCATTTACAGCATTCCAGGCTATTGTAGAGCTAAGATGGCACATCCACATGTGAGTACATGGGGCAGGGGATTATGGGAGGGTGGGAAACAGCGGCGGGAATGAAGGTAGGCGGGCTGACCCTGAATAACATGTGAGATGCAGCCTATCAGTGTTCACTGACCCCTGTGATGTCACAGCCCCTATATAATCGGCGGCCATCTTGCCTCTCTTCATTTCATCTATGCACTCAGATGGAGAGGATGGGACTGTGTGTGTGTGAATAGCTCATACCACAGCGTTACACTGAAACTGCTAGTCACATCAGCATTAGGGAAAGGCAGGAGTGCATAGTGCTGTGTTGTTACTCTGAGAAGGATCATTGATAGCTAAACCTCCTATTCACGTTATTGAGCATTGCAGCAGAGAGGGGCAGATAGCTGTCAGCTGCCTCATACAGATCTCCAAGCTGCCTGAACTTTCTGAAGCATCTCATCTCCTCATTTTTCAGCTCTATTGAGTTTTTTTTTTCTCCACAAATCTTCTGCTGCTCAGAATTGTGTGACAGAGTGCAATTTAGGGTTTAATCCCTGGATTTTTTTTTTTTTTTTTTTTTTTTGTGGTGCTGCACTGTTGGGTCCTGCTGCTGATCAGAAATAAGTCATATTAGTGTGGACTTTAGTGCCTTTTAACCATACTTCACCGGTTACTCTGTCTCTGTGCTAAATTCAGTGTTATATCACACGTTATACACCTGCCGGTGGATTAAAGATTTTTTTTTTTCCTGAGTACAAATACGCTTTTTCAGTGGCCTTATCATTGCAAAGGGCCTAAATTCAAGCAAATAGTGTACCATTTACCACCTTTTTTTCTGTCTCTGTGCTAAATTAAGTGTTATACCACACGTTATACACCTGCCGGTGTATTAAAGAAAAAAAAGTTTTTCCTGCATACAAATACGCTTAACAGTGCGCTCATCATTGCAAAGGGAATACATACAACCAAGTAGTGTACTATTTAGAACCTGTATTTCTGTCTCGGTGCTAAATTCAGTGCTATTCCACACATTAGTATACACTTTGAGCAGTATACCTTTAGTATACCTTTGTACTGATGAGCAGTGCGCTCATCAGTACAAAGGGCATACATACAACAAAGCAGTGTACTATTTAGTAGCTGTTATTCTGTCTAGGGCCTATATACTTTGAAAGGACAGCCGTAAGTAATCGCCTGCTGCTGTTCTATACCCTGATAAACGCACTAAGTATGTCAGGCAGGGAAGTGCCAGGACGTGCACAGAGAAGGGGCAGAGGCCTACATACGTCAGGCAGAGTTGGCAGCAGACTTGGGGCGAGTGGCAGCAGGAGTCGCAGCAATAGGCCTGAGCTCCCGTTAACACCCAGCGGTCGTGTCGTCGACCCATCTCTTCTCGTCAATTGGTTTGCACACTCATCCCCATCATTACAAGTGACATCTGACAACCCCAGTCAAGAGTCGGTGGGTTCCTCAGACACAACCCTCAGTTGGCATGGCCCGGGAGCAGTCCCTGTAATCCCATTGCCTTTGTCCTATGCTGTTTCCTCTCCCAAAGAAGTATCTCATGCTTTGGGTTCAGCTCCACTATTTAGCGAGGACGATGTAATAGAGGACAGTCAGCATCTAATGGGCAGCCAAGAATGTGAGGAAACATGCGCCCCTTGCTCCACAAGGCAGCCAAGTAGTGATGCGGAGAGTGACAAGGGAGGCGGTGTTTCAACAGCTCAGGGTCCTGAGGCAGACACTGTTGTGGAACACGAAGAGGACATCAGTGAGGTGCACACATCTTTTGATGATGATGAAGCCGATCGCAATTGGGAGCCGTGTGCAGAAGCTGGGGCTTCATCATCATCAGGAGAAGAGATTTGCTCTTTGTCTATGAGGCAGCAAGGCGGTAGCATGGTAGGCAATCCGCGTGGTGGTGGCAGTAGTGGAAATTCAGGAGCCAAACGTGCCAGGGGGAGACCACCTGCTTCGCGGCAAGCTACCATTCAGGGAGGTAGTGGCACAGAGGTTCCTGGAGACGGCGCCAATAGCAGTGAAATAGTGCGAACTACGGGTGGGAAAATCAGCTACTCTGCGGTGTGGTTGTTCTTCATAAAGAATCCAGAGGACCTTAGCGTAGTCACATGCAAAATCTGTGGGCAGAAAGTGAAGCATGGCCAGGGTCCCAATCTCGGCACCACGGCCCTGCGTCAACACATGATTCACCACCATAAAGTGGCCTGGGATAACCGTGGCTCCGAGGTAGTGGTCCAGCCTGCCGCATCACCCAGTGGCCATCCGCTCCCTCCGTCATCCAGCCAAGGCTCCACCACCTCAGCCGAAGGGAGCATTGTGTCAAACCATCCTTCTTGCGCTCCTGCTTCCTCCGCTCGTAGTCAGCCATTCTGCCAACAATCGATCGGCGAAGCCATGTCCAAGAGACAACAGTATGCACCCACTCATCCAACGGCGCAGAAGTTGAATGTGCTCCTGTCCAAGTTGCTGGTGTTGCAGTCCCTCCCTTTCAGACTGGTGGACTCTGCAGCTTTCAGGGAATTGATGGCTTGTGCCGAGCCGAGGTGGAGAGTCCCAAGCAGTCATTTCTTTGCGAAGAAGGCAGTACTGTCGGTGTGTTCAAAAGTGCACGGCAGCGCCGACGTGTGGAGCTGTAACTACGGGCAGGGACAATACATGTCTTTTACGGCCCACTGGGTAAATGTTGTTTCTCCACAGCCACAGCAGCATCTTGGACAGGTCACACCGCTTCCTCCTCCATGCTCTCGCTCTCAGGCAGTTGGTCCTTTTACAGTGTGTGCCTCCTCCTCCTCCCCCGTGTCCTCGGCCTCCACTGCACATCCAAATCTTGGTGGCCCTTCATCCTTCCACATGTGTAGGGCACAGCGGTGTCAAGCCGTCCTTCACATGGTTTGCCTTGGCGAACGGAGTCACACAGGGGAGGAACTGCTGAAGTTCATTAGGGAAGAAATCCGAGTATGGCTTACTCCACGAAATCTGGAAATGGGAACCATGGTGACCGACAATGAGAAGAACATTGTGGCCGCTCTGCGACAAGGAAGTGTGAACCATGCGCCCATGGCACACGTGTTGAATCTGGTTGTCAAGAAGTTCATCAAGTCTTCACCCCATTTCCAAGACGTCCTGACAATGGCAAGGAAACTGTGCATGCACTTCAGCCACTCGTACACCGCCAAGCACACTTTGCTTGAGCTGCAGCGTCAGAACGGTATCCCACAACATAGTCTCATTTGTGACGTTGCCACAAGTTGGAATTCCACCCTCCATATGTTGGACAGACTATACGAACAAAGAAAAGCCATCACAGATTTTTTGATGATACAAGCAGATAGGAGTACTCCCCTGTGTAACTTCAATGTGAACGAGTGGCAGCTCATACGTGACACCTGCCATTTGCTGAGGCCCTTTGAGGAAGCCCCATTTTTTGTTAGTCGCTCGAATTACGCCATGAACGACGTAATTCCACTCCTACATTTACTCCAAAAAATGATTGAAAACATGGCTGGTCACGGCAATGGAGATGTTGCGCCTACATCAGAAGGCTACATGAGTCCTGTGGGGGATGAACTGTAGGAGGATGATGAGGGGCAGAGCAGAGCACAGTTTACTGTGGATGAGATGGCCAGTGTTTCTGGTCATTGGACAGGAGGGGAGGAGCAGGAGCAGCCAGCGCAGGAGCAGCCAGCTCTGACCAGCCCGCGCTGATTGGGGGACAACTATGCTGCCTAATCTGGGGGACATCTATGCTGCCTAATCTGGGGGACAAGTATGCTCCTAATCTGGGGGACATCTATGCTGCCTAATCTGGGTGACATCTATGCTGCCTACTCTGGGGGACAACTATGCTCCTAATCTGGGTGACAT
This sequence comes from Hyla sarda, assembly GCF_029499605.1. Taxonomy (NCBI): domain Eukaryota; kingdom Metazoa; phylum Chordata; class Amphibia; order Anura; family Hylidae; genus Hyla; species Hyla sarda. The sequence goes on along the minus strand of NC_079191.1, from coordinate 165,337,993 downwards.
CTATGCTTCATTATCTGGGGGACAAGTATGCTCCTAATCTGGGGGACATCTATGCTGCCTACTCTGGGGGACATCTATGCTGCCTAATCTGGATGACATCTATGCTGCCTAATCTGGGGGACAACTATGCTCCTAATATGGGGAAAACTGAAGCTTCTGGCCTTGGGCCTATAATTTTTTGAAGTTTAGCAGTAGCCAAATACATGCTTAATGCAAATGTCAAAATTCATCTTTAAATGTAAGGGGTTATGAAACCCACTTGGGTACTGCGAATGACTGCTCCAGACTCATTCTGTGTCTTTCACAAACTACTTGCCTCCCTGGAGCCTCAGGCCTTGGGCCTATCATTTTTTGAAGTTTTGCAGTAGCTAAATACATGCTTAATGCAAATGTAAACATTGATCTTTAACCCCTTAAGGACCAGGCCATTTTACACCTTAGGACCAGAGCGTTTTTTGCACATCTGACCACTGTCATTTTAAACATTAATAACTCTGGAATGCTTTTAGTTATTATTCTAATTCTGAGATTGTTTTTTTGTGACATATTCTACTTTAACATAGTGGTAAAATTTTATGGTAACTTGCATCTTTTCTTGGTGAAAAATCCCCAAATTTGATGAAAAATTTGAAAATTTTGCATTTTTCTAACTTTGAAGCTCTCTGCTTGTAAGGAAAATGGATATTCCAAATAAAAAAAATTTTTATTCACATATACAATATGTCTACTTTATGTTTGCATCATAAAATTGACAAGATTTTACTTTTGGAAGACACCAGAGGGCTTCAAAATTCAGCAGCAGTTTTCCAATTTTTCACAAAATTTGCAAACTCACTATTTTTCAGGGACCAGTTCAGGTTTGAAGTGGATTTGAAGGGTCTTCATATGAGAAATACCCCACAAATGACCCCATTATAAAAACTGCACCCCCCAAAGTATTCAAAATGACATTCAGTCAGCGTTTTAACCCTTTGGGTGTTTATCAGGAATAGCAGCAAAGTGAAGGAGAAAATTCACAATCTTCATTTTTTACACTCGCATGTTCTTGTAGCCCCAATTTTTGAATTTTTACAAGGGGTAAAAGGAGAAAATTTGTACTTATTTTTGTAGCCCAATTTCTCTTGAGTAAGCACATACCTCATATGTCTATGTAAATTGTTCAGCGGGCGCAGTAGCAGGCTCAGAAGCGAAGGAGCAACAAGGGGATTTTGGAGAGTACGTTTTTCTGAAATGGTTTTTGTGGGGCATGTTGCATTTAGGAAGCCCCTATGGTGCCAGAACAGCAAAAAAAAAAAACACATGCCATACCATTTTGGAAACTAGACCCCTTGAGGAACGTAACAAGGAATTAAGTGAGCCTTAATACCCCACAGGTGTTTCACGACTTTTGCATATGTAGAAAAAAAAAAATAATTCACTAAAATGTGTGTTTCCCCCAAAATTTCACATTTTTTCAAGGGTTAATTGCAGAAAAGACCCCACAAAATTTGTAACCCCATCTCTTCTGAGTATGGAAATACCCCATGTGTGGACGTCAAGTGCTCTGCTGGCGCACTACAATGTTCCGAAGAGAAGGAGCGCCATTGAGCTTTTGGGAAAAAAATTGTTTGGAATGGAAGTCAGGGGCCATATGCGTTTACAAAGCCCCCCGTGGTGCCAGAACAGTGGACCCCCCACATGTGACCCTATTTTGGAAACTACACCCCTCACAGAATTTAATAAGGGGTGCAGTGAGTATTTACACCCCACTGGCGTCTGACAGATCTTTGGAACAGTGGGCTGTGCAGATGAAAAATAAAATTTTTCATTTTCACGGACCTCTGTTCCAAAAATCTGTCAGACACCTGTGGGGCGTAAATGCTCACCATACCCCTTATTACATTATGTGAGGGGTGTAGTTTCCAAAATGGGATCACATGTGGGTATTCATTTTTTTGCGTTTATGTCAGAACTGCTGTAAAATCAGCCACCCCTGTGCAAAGCACCAATTTAGGCTTCAAATGTACATAGTGCGCTCTCACTCCTGAGCCTTGTTGTGCGCCCGCAGAGCATTTTACGCCCACATATGGGGTATTTCTGTACTCAGGAGAAATTGCGTTACAAATTTTGGGGGTCTTTTTTTCCTTTTAATGCTTGTGAAAATAAAAAGTATAGGGCAACACCAGCTTGTTAGTGTAAAATGTTTTATTTTTTTACACTAACAAGCTGGTGTAGCCCCAACTTTTCCTTTTCATAGGGGTAAAAGGAGAAAAAGCCCCCCCCAAATTTGTAGTGCAATTTCTCCCAAGTACGGAGATACCCCATATGTGGCCCTAAACTGTTTTCTTGAAATACAACAGGGCTCCGAAGTGAGAGAGCTCCATGCGCATTTGAGGACTAAATTAGGGATTGCATAGGGGTGGACATAGGGGTGTTCTACGCCAGTGATTCCCAAACAGGGTGCCTCCAGCTGTTGCTAAATTCCCAGCATGCCTGGACAGTCAGTGGCTGTCCGGAAATGCTGGGAGTTGTTGTTTTGCAACAGCTGGAGGCTCCGTTTTGGAAACACTGCCATACAATACGTTTTTCATTTTTATTGGGGGGGGGGGGAGGGGGACAGTGTAAGGGGGTGTATATGTAGTGTTTTACTCTTTATTATGTGTTAGTGTAGCGTTTTTAGGGTACATTCGCACTGACGTGTTATGGTGAATTTCTCGCTAGGAGTTTGAGCTTGAAAAGTTTGAAAAATTTGCCGCAGCCCAAACTTGAAGCAGAAAACTTACTGTAAACCTGCCCGTGTGAATGTACCCTGTACGTTCACATGGGGGGGGGGGCAAACCTCCAGCTGTTTCAAAACTACAACTCCCATCATGTACTGACAGACCGTGCATGCTGGGAGTTGTACTTTTGCAACAGCTGGAGACACACTGGTTGGAAAACCTTCAGTTAGGTTCTGTTACCTAACTCAGTATTTTCTAACCAGTGTGCCTCCAGCTGTTGCAAAACTACAACTCCCTGCATGTACTGATCGCCGAAGGGCATGCTGGGAGATGTAGTTATGCAATAGCTGGAGGTACGCAACTACAACTCCCAGCATGCCGAGACAGCTGATTTGCAACATCTGGAGGGCTACAGTTTTAGAGAACACTGCAAAGTGATCTCCAAACTGTGGTCCTCCAGCTGTTGCAAAACTACAATTTCCAGCATGCCCTGACAGCAAACAGTTGTTTGGGCATGCTAGGAGTTGTAGTTTTGCAAGATCTGGAGGGCTACAGTTTAGGGACCACTATATAGTGGTCTCGAACTGTAGCCCTCCAGCTGTTGCAAAACTACATATTCCAGCATGCCAAAACAGCTGTATGGGTATGCTGGGAGTTGTAGTTTTGCAACATCTGGAGGGCTACAGATAGAGACCACTGTATAATGGTCTCAAACTGTACCCTCCAGATGTTGCTAGGCAACTCACTGGCTTCTGTCAGATCCAGCCGCACGTCATCGCCGCCCGCCGATCTCCGTTGCCCGCATCCTCCGACGCCCGCCCGGATCGGTAAGTGGATCTTCGGCACCGGTCCCCGTCGTTTCCCCATCCTGCCCCGCCTATTGTGGGAGGGCAGGACGGGGAAAATGAAAATAAACCCCCCACCCAGATCTGCCATTAGTGGTCGCGTCTTCTAGACCACCAATAGCAGGGATAAGAGGGGTGGCAACCCTGCCACCTCACTCCTATCGCTTCAGGGGGATCCTGGGTGTCTTAGACACCCGCGATCCCCCTTACATTCCGGGTCACCGGGTCACTGCAGACCCGTAATGACCCGGAATCGCGCAAATCGCAAATGTGAATTCACTTGCGATTTGCCGCGATCACCGACATGGGGGGGGGGGGGTCTGATGACCCCCCTGGGCATTTGTACGGGATGCCTGCTGAATGATTTCAGCAGGCATCCCGCTCCGATCCCCGCCCGGCGCACGGCGGGGACCAAAACTGCCCATGACGTAAATGTACGTCCTTGGTCCTTAAGACCCAGAGTGTCGGGGCGTACCGTTACGTCATGGGTCCTGTAGGGGTTAAATGTAAGGGGTTATGAAAACCTCTTAGGTACTGCAAATGCATGCTCCAGACTCATTCTGTGTCTTTCAGGAACTACTTGCCTCCCTGGTGCCTCTGGCCTTGGGCCTTAAATTTTTGGATGTTCAGCAGTAGCTAAATACATGCTTAATGCAAATTTCAACAATGATCGTTAAATTATCGGCGCTCTGCCAGGGCCTTCTCCTACCCCGCCTGGGCCGTTCCCAGGACCTCACTAACCAACTCACTAACTAATCCAATCGCTTATAGCAACGGGCGGTGTGTACAAAGGGCAGGGACTTAATAAACGCCAGCTTATGACCCTCACCTCACTGGTAATTCCTCGTTTTAAGATTAAATAATTGCAATCACAGATCCCTATCACGAACTGGTTTCAGCGTGCAACACGCACCTGTTCTTGAAAGATAGAGAGACGCTAATCCGTTCAGTGGAGTGCTAGTGCGGCCCAGGACATCTGAGGCCATAACACACCTGTTATTGCTCGATCTCGCAATTGATCGGGCAAGGTAAGGGGTTATTAAAGCCTCTTGGGTACTGCTGAGGCCTACTCCTGACTGCTCCTGGTGCAATGTATGGGGTAATTAAACACTCTTGGGTAGTGTTATTGTTAAATTTACTGGTAATTTTATCAGTAATAAAATTGAATTTTGCGGAACGCTTGTTGCGTGTGATTTTTTAATGAAAAAAAAATTAATTGATGGAGAGGGATTAACTCTGCTTAATAATTTTTGGCGAATAGAATCATTTTGCCATCTGATTTTTTGGAGACAGATGCACTTACACACATGTAATAATTTTTTTAACCAAATTTCAAACATTGTGTGTTTTATTACTTTTGAGAAGAATGTCTTTGGGTGGTCCACCGTCCTGCATTATAGAGCCTTCTGAACTGCTGTATATGCGCTTGTTTTTTTTTAAAAAAAAAAGGTATTTTGTCAGACAATTTCGATAAAATTTTGCGGTTTTTTTGGGTGGATTGTGAAGCCCGGGTGATGGGTGTGTAGTGTGTACTCGTGCATCAGTCAACTCCAGTCTGTGTCCGTTAGGCAATATATGGATTACTGATGCAGCAGAGGTGGGGCCTTGGTCTTGGAATTTCAATTATTTAAAAAAATTGAACATATCGTGTGGTTTATTATATTATAGAAGAATGTCTTTGGGTGGTCCACCGTCCTGCATTATAGAGTCTTCTGAACTGCTGTATATGCGCTTGTTTTAACAAAAATGTATCTTGTCAGACAATTTCAAAAGAATTTGCGATTTTTTGGGGTGGATTGTGAAGCCCGGGTGTGTACTCGTGTATCAGCCAACTCCAGGCTGTGTCTTTCAGGCAATCTATGGGTTACTGATGTAGCTGAGGTGGGGCCTGGGTCTAGGAATATCAATAAAAAAAAAAAAATCAACAATTGTGTGGTTCATTATTTTTGAGAAGAAGGTCTTTGGGTGGTCCCCCGTCCTGCCTTATAGTCTTCTGAAATGTTGGATATGCGCTTGTGTTTACACAAAGTTGTAAATTAAAAAAAAATATATACAATTTTGTCGTTTTTGGGGCAGATTGTGAAGCCCTGTGTGTACTGGTGCATCAGCCAACTCCAGGCTTTATCCTTCAGGCAATAAATGGGTTCCTGTTGCCGCAGAGGTGGGGCCTGGGTCTGGGAATTTAACATTTTTGGATTGCGGGTGCTACAAAAAAAGATGAACACACCCTAATCCGTTCAGTGGAGCGCGCCTGCGGCCCCGGACATCTGAGGGCATAACACACCTGTTATTGCTCGATCTCAGAAGAAGGGGGTTCATCATCGGGAGAAGAGAGTTGCAGGTTGCCCTTGAGTCAGCAAGGCGGTAGCACGGTTGGCAGTCAGCATGATGTGGCAGTAGTGGAAATTCTGGAGCCAAACATGCCCAGGGGAGACCACCTGCTTCGCGGCAGCTTACCTTTCCGGGAGTCAGCGGGTTACCACCACCGGTCGATGAAAGATAGAGACACGCTAATCCGTTCAGTGGAGCGCGCCTGCGGCCCCGGAAATCAGAGGGCATAACACACCTGGTATTGCTCTATCTCGCAATTGATCGTGCAAAGGTAGGGGGTTATTAAAGCCTCTTGGGTACTGCTGAGGCCTACTCTTGACTGCTCCTGGTGCAATATATGGGGTAATTAAACACTCTTGGGTAGTGTTTTTTTTTTTTATTTACTGATAATTTTCTCAGTAATAAAATAGAATTTTCCAGAATGCTAATCGTTACACAACGGAACGCTTGTTGCGTGTGATTTTTTAATGAAAATAAAAATAAAAAAAATACGGACAGGGATTAACTCTGCTTTATCATTTTGGGCGAAAAAAGTCCTTTGGTGATCTGATCTTTTGGAGACAGATGCGCTTACACACATATTGAATTTGTAAAAAAATTTCAAACATTCATAGTTACATAGTTACATAGTTAGTATGGTTGAAAAAAGACATACGTCCATCAAGTCCAACCAGGGGATTGAAGGGTTTATTATTTTTGAGAAGAATGTCTTTGTGTGGTCCACCGTCCTGCATTACAGAGTCTTGTGAACTGTTGGATATGTGCTTGTTCTTACACAAAGGTATTTCTTTAAAAAATTTCGAAAATTTTGTTGTTTTTTGGAGGGGATTGTGAAGCCAGGGTGTGTACTGGTGCATCAGCCAACTCCAGGCTTTGTCCTTCAGGCAATATATGGGTTCCTGATGCCGCAGAGGTGGGGCCTGGGTCTTGAAATTTCAAATTTTTGGATAGCGGGTGCTACCAATGAGAAATCTTTGACAAAAATGTCATATATTGTGTTGGTTTTTTGGGGGGGATTCTGAAGCCCTGGTGTGTACTCTTGCATCAGCCAACTCCAGGCTGTGTCATGCAGGCAATATATGGGTTACTGATGCCACAGGGGTGGGGCCTGGTATTGGAAATTTCAAATTTTTGGATAGCGGGTGCTACCAATGAGAAATCTTTGACAAAAATTTCTCATTGTGTTGATTTTGGAGGGGGGATTGTGAAGCCCTGGTGTGTACTGGTGCATCAGCCAACTCCAGGCTGTGTCCTACAGGCAATATATGGGTTACTGATGCCGCAGAGGTGGGGCCTGGGTCTGGAAATTTCTAATTTTTGGATAGCGGGTGCTACCAATGAGAAATCTTTGTCAAAAATTTAATATATTGTGTTGTTTTTTTGGGGGGGATTGTGAAGCCCTGGTGTGTAGTGTACTAGTGCATCAGCCAACTCCAGGCTGTGCCATTCAGCCACTAAATGGTCTCCTCTTGCTGCCAACATGTCCACGCTATGTCATTCAGTCACTATATGGTCTCCTGACACTGATGCCACCACCAGGCTCTGTCATTGTGCTGCTTTGCGGCAGTGATTCTAAGAGCGATGCCGGTAATCTGCATGCTATTCTGAATAACAATATTATTTCACTACCCCAGCACACTCCATATGTGTTTTAGGACACAGCAAAGTGTTCTATACCCCTATAGAGGCTGTATGTAGGCTAGAAATAGCCTTTTTAACATCGATTCGCCGCGAATAAATTCAGATCGAAACAAACTTTTCGGGAAAATTCGGCGAATCGGCGGAATAAAATTTTTGAAAAGTTCGCTCATCTCTAATTTTTACCTCCCACATTACTGTAGAAAGTCTGGGTTCTATCATAAGTAATGTCCAAGTTATTACCCTTAGCAACAGGAGACCTTTCACAACCTCAGTGGCATACTGGTCTATACAAAACTCAGAGATTGACCCATAGGAAGAGATTTTTCAAAACCTGTGCAGAGGAGAAGTGGTGCAGTTGCCCACAGAAACCAATTAGATTGTTTTTATTTTTTATTTTTTTAGAGGCCTGTTTAAAATTAAAAAAGCAATCTGATTGTTTGCTATGGGCAACTTCACCATTTTTATGGTATGTTCGTGTATTAAGCTGCGGATCCACCGCTGAAGGACCGCTGTATGCTGCCTTTACAGGTGCCTGCTCGGAGCTGCAATCCGCTGCTACAAGCATACACACTGTAATGTGTGAGTCGCCGCGCAAATGCGCATTATATTCGCACATCGCGGCTGCTCTCATCCTAGCTCAGGGAGCAGGGGAAGCGGCTGCGATGTATGCGAGTACACCGCGCATGTGCGGCAACTCGCACATCGCAGCAGTGTCGGCTGGTAGCGGCGTATTGCTGCTCCGAGCAGGCACATCTAAAGGCACTCTGTAAGGGTCCTTCAGCGGTGGATCTGCAGCGTAAAATATGCTGTCGATCCGCTCGTGTGAACTTACCCTTATACTGCACAGGTTTTGAAAAATGTCCCCCAATAGTCTTTATTAACACTGACCCCACACAGGGCAACATGTAGACAACTGCTACTTTCACTCTGTAAGTCACAAGTCACATTTTTGGCATTAAGGCTGCTTTCACACCACATTTTTTGCCCTATTTTGGTCTTTACAACAGAATCCTATTAAAAGGAATTCTGATATGCAGGCCCCTAGACTTGTATGGCCTTAATGTAGTCTAATTGATATTATGTTCAGTCGATTTCCTATAAGTACCCGGCTCCCTTGGTGCTGGTAGGTACTGTAGTGGTGATGGTAGAGGGGATAAGTGTTAGCCTTTTTAGCTTAAAGGGGTACTCCAGTGGAAAACTTTTTTTTTTTTAAATCAACTGGTGCCAGAAAGTTAAACAGATTTGTAAATTACTTCTATTAAAATTTTTTTATCCTTCGAGTACTTATTAGCTGCTGAATACTACAGAGGAAATTATTTTCTTTTTGGAACTCCCAGCATGCCTGGACCGGCAAAGTATGTCCGGGCATGCTGGGAGTTGTAGTTTCACAGCAGCTGGAGGCCCCCCTAGTTTTTAGTATACAGTATTAGGTTTTATATGCTCTGGCCGGCCCCCGTCTGCAGCCACACGCGGGAGCCGGTCCGGGCACATAAAAAGAAGTATTCCTATCCCGGACATCCCTGTGTCCCGAAAAATCTTTTCCGGACATAAGGATGTCCGCCGGTCACTCACTATTCCCCGGTGTCCTCCTGTGATCCTCCTTCAGTCCTTCGCTTCTCCGCCTCTATGGTCGTATGCACGGGACGTCAGTGACGTCCCGTGCGTACAACCATAGAGACGCAGGAGGACCGCAGGATCGCCGCAGGAGAATGCGCGCTGGCCGGGGCCTGGTAAGTGACCGCGTCATCTTGTTCAGTGTTCCGGTCACCGCTCCTCCGGTCCCGGCACCTACTGCTATGGTCCATGGGCCATAGCAGTAGATGTGACCCCGGGCCGGAGGAGCGGTGACCGGATCACTGTGGGGGCAGCAGTACAGACATACAGCCTCCAACCATACACTGTATATGGCTGGAAGCTGTATGTCTGTGGGGTGGGGGGAAGCTGCCTACTATTGTGGGGGAGCTGCCTAATATTGTTAGGGGGCAGCTGTCTACAAATGTGGGGGGGGGGAGCTGCCTAATATTGTTGGGGGGGAGCTGCCTAATATTGTTGGGGGGGAGCTGCCTACAAATGTGGGGGAGCTGCCTAATATTGTGGGGGGAGATGCCTAATATTGTGGGGGGGAGCTGCCTAATATTGTGGGGGGAACTGCCTAATATTGTGGCGGGAGCTGCCTAATATTGGTGGGGGGAGCTGTCTACAAATGTGGGGGAGCTGCCTAATATTGTGGGGGAGCTGCCTAATATTGTGGGGGGGAGCTGCCTAATATTGTGGGGAGAGCTGCCTAATATTGGTGGGGGGAGCTGCCTAATATTGGTGGGGGGAGCTGCCTAATATTGTTGGGGGGGGAGCTGCCTAATATTGTGGGGGGGGAGGGTGCTGCCTAATATTGTTGGGGGGAGCTGCCTAATATTGTTGTGGGGAGCTGCCTACTATTGTGGGGGAGCTGCCTATTAATGTGGGGGAACTCCCGACCTAATGTGGGGGAGCTGGCAATCTAATGTGGGGGAATATAATGAGCGGAGCGCTGCATTTTACCAGAAGACGGGGAGAAGTCATTTTCGGTTTCGGTATCGGTTTCGGCCGGACATTTTTATTTTATTTCGGTTTCGTTTCGGTTCTGAAATTTCCATTTCGGTGCACCTCTAATATATATATATATATATATATATATATATATATTGTTACGCCGAGCGCTCCGGGTCCCCGCTCCTCCCCGGAGCGCTCGCTTCACTCTCCCCGCTGCAGCGCTCCGGTCACGTCCTCTGACCCGGGGCGCTGCGATTCCGCTGCCAGCCGGGATGCGATTCGCGATGCGGGTGGCGCCCGCTCGCGATGCGCACCCCGGCTCCCCTACCTGACTCGCTCTCCGTCTGTTCTGTCCCGGCGCGCGCGGCCCCGCTCCCTAGGGCGCGCGCGCGCCGGGTCTCTGCGATTTAAAGGGCCACTGCGCCGCTGATTGGCGCAGTGGTTCCAATTAGTGTGTTCACCTGTGCACTTCCCTATATCACCTCACTTCCCCTGCACTCCCTTGCCGGATCTTGTTGCCTTAGTGCCAGTGAAAGCGTTCCTTGTGTGTTCCTTGCCTGTGTTTCCAGACCTTCTGCCGTTGCCCCTGACTACGATCCTTGCTGCCTGCCCCGACCTTCTGCTACGTCCGACCTTGCTTCTGCCTACTCCCTTGTACCGCGCCTATCTTCAGCAGCCAGAGAGGTGAGCCGTTGCTAGTGGATACGACCTGGTCACTACCGCCGCAGCAAGACCATCCCGCTTTGCGGCGGGCTCTGGTGAAAACCAGTAGTGGCTTAGAACCGGTCCACTAGCACGGTCCACGCCAATCCCTCTCTGGCACAGAGGATCCACTACCTGCCAGCCGGCATCGTGACAGTAGATCCGGCCATGGATCCCGCTGAAGTTCCTCTGCCAGTTGTCGCTGACCTCACCACGGTGGTCGCCCAGCAGTCACAACAGATAGCGCAACAAGGCCAACAGCTGTCTCAACTGACCGTTATGCTACAACAGTTACTACCACAGCTTCAGCAGTCATCTCCGCCGCCAGCTCCTGCACCTCCTCCGCAGCGAGTGGCCGCTCCTGGGCTACGCCTATCCTTGCCGGATAGATTTGATGGGGACTCTAAGTTTTGCCGTGGCTTTCTTTCCCAATGTTCCCTGCATCTGGAGATGATGTCGGACCTGTTTCCCACTGAAAGGTCTAAGGTGGCTTTCGTAGTCAGCCTTCTGTCCGGAAAAGCCCTGTCATGGGCCACACCGCTCTGGGACCGCAATGACCCCGTCACTGCCTCTGTACACTCCTTCTTCTCGGAAATCCGAAGTGTCTTTGAGGAACCTGCCCGAGCCTCTTCTGCTGAGACTGCCCTGTTGAACCTGGTCCAGGGTAATTCTTCCGTTGGCGAGTATGCCGTACAATTCCGTACTCTTGCTTCAGAATTGTCCTGGAATAATGAGGCCCTCTGCGCGACCTTCAAAAAAGGCCTATCCAGCAACATTAAAGATGTTCTGGCCGCACGAGAAATTCCTGCTAATCTACATGAACTTATTCACCTAGCCACTCGCATTGACATGCGTTTTTCCGAAAGGCGTCAGGAACTCCGCCAAGATATGGACTCTGTTCGCACGAGGCGTTTCTCCTCCTCGGCTCCTCTCTCCTCTGGTCCCCTGCAATCTGTTCCTGTGCCTTCCGCCGTGGAGGCTATGCAGGTCGACCGGTCTCGCCTGACACCTCAAGAGAGGACACGACGCCGTATGGAGAACCTCTGCCTGTACTGTGCTAGTACCGAACACTTCCTGAGGGATTGTCCTATCCGTCCTCCCCGCCTGGAAAGACGTACGCTGACTCCGCACAAAGGTGAGACAGTCCTTGATGTCTACTCTGCTTCTCCACGTCTTACAGTGCCTGTGCGGATGTCTGCCTCTGCCTTCTCCTTCCCTGCTGTGGCCTTCTTGGACTCTGGATCTGCAGGAAATTTTATTTTGGCCTCTCTCGTCAACAGGTTCAACATCCCGGTGACCAGTCTCGCCAGACCCCTCTACATCAATTGTGTAAATAATGAAAGATTGGACTGTACCATACGTTTCCGCACGGAGCCCCTTCTTATGAGCATCGGATCTCATCATGAGAGGATTGAACTTTTGGTCCTCCCCAATTGCACCTCGGAAATTCTCCTTGGACTTCCCTGGCTTCAACTTCATTCCCCAACCCTGGATTGGTCCACTGGGGAGATCAAGAGTTGGGGGTCCTCTTGTTCCAAGAACTGTCTAAAACCGGTTCCCAGTAACCCTTGCCGTAACTCTGTGGTTCCTCCAGTAACCGGTCTCCCTAAGGCCTATATGGACTTCGCGGATGTTTTCTGCAAAAAACAAGCTGAGACTCTACCTCCTCACAGGCCTTATGATTGCCCTATCGACCTCCTCCCGGGTACTACTCCACCCCGGGGCAGAATTTATCCTCTCTCTGCCCCAGAGACTCTTGCCATGTCCGAATACGTCCAGGAGAATCTAAAAAAGGGCTTTATCCGTAAATCCTCCTCTCCTGCCGGAGCCGGATTTTTCTTTGTGTCCAAAAAAGATGGCACCCTACGTCCTTGCATTGACTACCGCGGTCTTAATAAAATCACGGTTAAGAACCGCTACCCTTTACCCCTCATCTCTGAACTCTTTGATCGCCTCCAAGGTGCCCACATCTTTACTAAATTGGACTTAGGAGGCGCCTATAACCTCATCCGCATCAGAGAGGGGGACGAGTGGAAAACGGCATTTAACACCAGAGATGGACACTTTGAGTATCTGGTCATGCCCTTTGGCCTGTGCAACGCCCCTGCCGTCTTCCAAGACTTTGTCAATGAAATTTTTCGTGATCTGTTATACTCCTGTGTTGTTGTATATCTGGACGATATCCTAATTTTTTCTGCCAATCTAGAAGAACACCGCCAGCATGTCCGTATGGTTCTTCAGAGACTTCGTGACAACCAACTCTATGCCAAAATTGAGAAATGTCTGTTTGAATGCCAATCTCTTCCTTTTCTAGGATATTTGGTCTCTGGCCAGGGACTACAGATGGATCCAGACAAACTCTCTGCCGTCTTAGATTGGCCACGCCCCTCCGGACTCCGTGCTATCCAACGCTTTTTGGGGTTCGCCAATTATTACAGGCAATTTATTCCACATTTTTCTACCATTGTGGCTCCTATCGTGGCTTTAACCAAAAAAAATGCTGATCCCAAGTCCTGGCCTCCTCAAGCAGAAGACGCCTTTAAACGACTCAAGTCTGCCTTTTCTTCGGCTCCCGTCCTCTCCAGACCTGACCCTTCCAAACCCTTCCTATTGGAGGTTGATGCCTCCTCAGTGGGAGCTGGAGCTGTTCTTCTACAAAAAAATTCTTCCGGGCATGCTGTCACTTGTGGTTTTTTCTCTAGGACCTTCTCTCCAGCGGAGAGGAACTACTCCATCGGGGATCGAGAGCTTCTAGCCATTAAATTAGCACTTGAGGAATGGAGGCATCTGCTGGAGGGATCAAGTTCTCCTGTTATTATCTACACCGACCACAAGAACCTCTCCTACCTCCAGTCTGCCCAACGGCTGAATCCTCGCCAGGCCCGGTGGTCTCTGTTCTTTGCCCGATTTAATTTTGAGATTCACTTTCGTCCTGCCGATAAGAACATTAGGGCCGATGCTCTCTCTCGTTCCTCGGATGCCTCAGAAGTTGAACTCTCTCCGCAACACATCATTCCACCTGACTGCCTGATCTCCACTTCTCCTGCCTCCATCAGGCAGACTCCTCCAGGAAAGACCTTTGTTTCTCCTCGCCAACGCCTCGGAATCCTCAAATGGGGTCACTCCTCCCATCTCGCAGGTCATGCGGGTATCAAGAAATCTGTGCAACTCATCTCCCGCTTCTATTGGTGGCCGACTCTGGAGACGGATGTTGTGGACTTTGTGCGAGCCTGCACTATCTGTGCCCGGGATAAGACTCCTCGCCAGAAGCCCGCTGGTTTTCTTCATCCTCTGCCTGTCCCCGAACAGCCTTGGTCTCTGATTGGTATGGATTTCATTACTGATTTACCCCCTTCCCGTGGCAACACTGTTATTTGGGTGGTCGTTGATCGATTCTCCAAAATGGCACATTTCATCCCTCTTCCTGGTCTTCCTTCTGCGCCTCAGTTGGCTAAACAATTTTTTGTACACATTTTTCGTCTTCACGGGTTGCCTACGCAGATTGTCTCGGATAGAGGCGTCCAATTCGTGTCTAAATTCTGGAGGGCTCTCTGTAAACAACTCAAGATTAAATTAAATTTTTCTTCTGCATATCATCCCCAGTCCAATGGACAAGTAGAAAGAATTAACCAGATCTTGGGTGATTATTTGCGACATTTTGTTTCCTCCCGCCAGGATGACTGGGCAGATCTCCTCCCATGGGCCGAATTCTCGTATAACTTCAGGGTCTCTGAGTCTTCCTCCAAATCCCCATTTTTCGTGGTGTACGGCCGTCACCCTCTTCCCCCCCTCCCTACTCCCTTGCCCTCTGGTCTGCCCGCTGTGGATGAAATTTCTCGTGACCTTTCCATCATATGGAGAGAGACCCAAAATTCTCTCTTACAGGCTTCATCACGCATGAAGAAATTCGCGGATAAGAAAAGAAGAGCTCCTCCCGTTTTTTCCCCTGGAGACAAGGTATGGCTCTCCGCTAAATATGTCCGCTTCCGTGTCCCTAGCTACAAGTTGGGACCACGCTACCTTGGTCCTTTCAAAATTTTGTGTCAAATTAATCCTGTCTCTTATAAACTTCTTCTTCCTCCTTCTCTTCGTATCCCTAATGCCTTTCACGTCTCTCTTCTCAAACCACTCATCCTCAACCGTTTTTCTCCCAAATCTGTTCCTCCCACTCCTGTTTCCGGCTCCTCGGACATCTTCTCGGTCAAAGAAATTTTAGCTGCCAAAAAGGTCAGAGGAAAAAATTTTTTTTTAGTGGACTGGGAGGGTTGTGGTCCTGAAGAGAGATCCTGGGAACCTGAGGACAACATACTGGACAAAAGTCTGCTCCTCAGGTTCTCAGGCTCTAAGAAGAGGGGGAGACCCAAGGGGGGGGGGTACTGTTACGCCGAGCGCTCCGGGTCCCCGCTCCTCCCCGGAGCGCTCGCTTCACTCTCCCCGCTGCAGCGCTCCGGTCACGTCCTCTGACCCGGGGCGCTGCGATTCCGCTGCCAGCCGGGATGCGATTCGCGATGCGGGTGGCGCCCGCTCGCGATGCGCACCCCGGCTTCCCTACCTGACTCGCTCTCCGTCTGTTCTGTCCCGGCACGCGCGGCCCCGCTCCCTAGGGCGCGCGCGCGCCGGGTCTCTGCGATTTAAAGGGCCACTGCGCCGCTGATTGGCGCAGTGGTTCCAATTAGTGTGTTCACCTGTGCACTTCCCTATATCACCTCACTTCCCCTGCACTCCCTTGCCGGATCTTGTTGCCTTAGTGCCAGTGAAAGCGTTCCTTGTGTGTTCCTTGCCTGTGTTTCCAGACCTTCTGCCGTTGCCCCTGACTACGATCCTTGCTGCCTGCCCCGACCTTCTGCTACGTCCGACCTTGCTTCTGCCTACTCCCTTGTACCGCGCCTATCTTCAGCAGCCAGAGAGGTGAGCCGTTGCTAGTGGATACGACCTGGTCACTACCGCCGCAGCAAGACCATCCCGCTTTGCGGCGGGCTCTGGTGAAAACCAGTAGTGGCTTAGAACCGGTCCACTAGCACGGTCCACGCCAATCCCTCTCTGGCACAGAGGATCCACTACCTGCCAGCCGGCATCGTGACATATATATATATATATATATATATATATATACTTTTATTTTTTTGACATAGTACTCAAAGTAGTTCAAACAATTCCGAGTACCTGATAAAACCAAAAATTAAAAAATGTTTATTAACCTGTTCCTGCCTAAAGACATAACTGTGTGTCCTTTTTGTGGTGTGTTCCCGCTTATGGAATTATAGTCAGAAGGGAAGCTGTGCTTTGTTCCTGAGAATTACTACTTTATATGCTGTGGTAAGATAAACTTTTAGAATCCATGGTGTGTCGGCAATGGAAGCCAATTAGGCTCTACCTAAGGCAATGTCTGATTGGCTATAAGGCTAGGTTCAGACTACGGAATCTCCAGGCAGAAAATTTCCGCCCGGAGATTCCGAGTGCGGCTAGAGCTGACTTAATCAGGCGGCGCTAGGAACGCACGGACACTGCAGTCTCCAAAAGACTCCAATGTGTTCCACGAGTATTTCTGCCTGAAGAAAGAGCAACGCCATTCTTCAGGCGGAAATTTCCAAGCGGATTTTCCTTCACAAATTCCGCTTCACAAATTCTGAAGTGTGAATTTGTGAACGGAAACCCATTCGCTACACTATACATTTTAGCAAGCAGAATTTCTGCCTGCAATTTCAAAGCGGAAATGCAGACGGAAATTCCGTAGTCTGAACCTAGCCTAACTGTCAATATTACACTGACAGACATGTTACACTGCAGTACAGATCTGTATTATGGCAGTGATAACCAGATTGCACAGTTAAAGGGGTACTTCGGTGAAAACCTTTTTTCTTTTAAATCAACTGGCTCCGGAAAGTTAAACAGATTTGTAAATTACTTCTATTAAAAAATCTTAATCCTTCCTGTACTTATTAGCTGCTGAATAATACAGAGGAAATTCTTTTCTTTTTGGAATGCTCCCTGATGACATCACAAGCACAGTGCTCTCTGCTGACGTTATTACAATAATAATAAGTCTTTATTTATTGTTGTCCTTAATGGGATTTGAACCCAAGGCCCCAGCACTGTAAGGCAGCAGTGCTAACCACTAAGCCACCATGCTACCCTTAGCATACATCTGCTATGCACGGTTGCTAAAATGGACAGAGATGTCAGCAGAGAGCACTGTGCTTGTGATGTCATCAGTGTTCCAAAAAGAAAGGAATATCCTCTGTAGCATTCAGCCTCTAATAAGTACTGAAAGGATTAAGATTTTTTAATAGAAGTAATTTACAGATATGTTTAACTTTTTGGCAGAGACGGCCCCGATCAGCCAGTAATTCCGGGTCACTGGAGACCTGATTGACCGGAATCCGCCGCAGATCAGTCCAGCGATCTGCGGCCATCGCCGACATGGGGGGACATAATGACCCCCCTGGGCGATATGCCTGGATGCCTGCTGAACGATTTCAGCAGGCATCCGGCATCGGCTCCCCTCCGGCTAGCGGCGGGGGCCGGAAATGCGCAGGGCGTATCCATACGCCCTGTGTCCTTAAGGACTTGGAAACGGGGGTGTATGGATACGCCCTGTGTCCTTAAGGGGTTAAGCATAGTTAAACGTATTGTACTCCCCTCATATGCGCAATATGCATGTCAGGAAGAGTAGCGCCAGGATGTGCCCAGAGGAGTGGCAGAGGCCTAAATTCATCAGGCGCAGGCGGAGGTCGCAGCAGAGTAGGAGCGTGTGGCAGCAGGAGTCGCAGCGAGAGGTCTGGGCTCCCGGTGTCTCAACCAGCAAACCAGCAGCCGTGATTGATCGGTTCACTCGATCATCCACTTCATCCCAAGTGACATCCGACATCCCCAGTCAACAGTCGGTGGGTTCCTCAGACTCAACCCTCAGTTGGCATGGCCCTCATGCTGCTGCTGCCACCTCCAGGCTCTGTTATTTTGCTGCTTTATGGTCTCCTCATGCTAATGCTCCCCCCTCCAGGCTCTGTCATTGTGCCGCCTTATGGTCTCCTCCTGATGATGCTGCCACCTCCAGGCTCTCTCATTGTGCTGCTCTATGGTCTCTCGATGCTAATGCTACCACCTCCACACTCTGTTATTGTGCCACCATATGGTCTCCTCATGCTGATGCTACCACCTCCAGGCTCTGTCATATAGTCTGACCATGCTGATGCTGCCACCTCTAGCCTCTCTAATTGTGCTGCTCTATGGTCTCCTCATGCTGATAGTACCACCTCCACACCCTGTCATTGTGCTACCACATGATCTCCTCATACTGATCCTACCGCCTCCAGGCACTGTCATTGGGCTGACATATGGTCTCTTCATGCTGATGCTGCCACCTCCAGGCTCTCTAATTGTGCTGCTCTATGATCTCCTCATGCTGATGCTACCACCTTCAAGCTCTCTCATTGTGCTGCCATGGTACTGCAAAACATAATTAAGGTGCTGGTCCCCAGTTTCAGAAATTCCTCTGCATTAGACCACAAGTGTTACGCCGAGCGCTCCGGGTCCCCGCTCCTCCCCGGAGCGCTCGCTACACTCTCTCCGCTGCAGCGCTCCGGTCAGATCCACTGACCCGGGGCGCTGCGATTCTGCTTCCAGCCGGGATGCGATTCGCGATGCGGGTAGCGCCCGCTCGCGATGCGCACCCCGGCTCCCGTACCTGACTCGCTCTCCCTCGGTCCTGTCCCGGCGCGCGCGGCCCCGCTCCCTAGGGCGCGCGCGCGCCGGGTCTTTGCGATTTAAAGGGCCACTGCGCCGCTGATTGGCGCAGTGATTCCAATTAGTGTCTTCACCTGTGCACTTCCCTATATCACCTCACTTCCCCTGCACTTCCCTGCCGGATCTTGTTGCCATTGTGCCAGTGAAAGCGTTCCTTGTATGTTCCTAGCCTGTGTTCCAGACCTCCTGCCGTTGCCCCTGACTACGATCCTTGCTGCCTGCCCCGACCTTCTACTACGTCCGACCTTGCTTCTGTCTACTCCCTTGTACCGCGCCTATCTTCAGCAGCCAGAGAGGTTGAGCCATTGCTAGTGGATACGACCTGGTCACTACCGCCGCAGCAAGACCATCCCGCTTTGCGGCGGGCTCTGGTGAAAACCAGTAGTGACTTAGAACCGATCCACTAGCACGGTCCACGCCAATCCCTCTCTGGCACAGAGGATCCACTACCCGCCAGCCGGCATCGTGACAGTAGATCCGGCCATGGATCCCGCTGAAGTTCCTCTGCCAGTTGTCGCTGACCTCACCACGGTGGTCGCCCAGCAGTCACAACAGATAGCGCAACAAGGCCAACAGCTGTCTCAACTGACCGTTATGCTACAACAGTTACTACCACAGCTTCAGCAGTCATCTCCTCCGCCAGCTCCTGCACCTCCTCCGCAGCGAGTGGCCGCTCCTGGGCTACGCCTATCCTTGCCGGATAAATTTGATGGGGACTCTAAGTTTTGCCGTGGCTTTCTTTCCCAATGTTCCCTGCATCTGGAGATGATGTCGGACCTGTTTCCCACTGAAAGGTCTAAGGTGGCTTTCGTAGTCAGCCTTCTGTCCGGAAAAGCCCTGTCATGGGCCACACCGCTCTGGGACCGCAATGACCCCGTCACTGCCTCTGTACACTCCTTCTTCTCGGAAATCCGAAGTGTCTTTGAGGAACCTGCCCGAGCCTCTTCTGCTGAGACTGCCCTGTTGAACCTGGTCCAGGGTAATTCTTCCGTTGGCGAGTATGCCGTACAATTCCGTACTCTTGCTTCAGAATTGTCCTGGAATAATGAGGCCCTCTGCGCGACCTTTAAAAAAGGCCTATCCAGCAACATTAAAGATGTTCTGGCCGCACGAGAAATTCCTGCTAATCTACATGAACTTATTCACCTAGCCACTCGCATTGACATGCGTTTTTCCGAAAGGCGTCAGGAGCTCCGCCAAGATATGGACTCTGTTCGCACGAGGCGTTTCTTCTCCTCGGCTCCTCTCTCCTCTGGTCCCCTGCAATCTGTTCCTGTGCCTCCCGCCGTGGAGGCTATGCAGGTCGACCGGTCTCGCCTGACACCTCAAGAGAGGACACGACGCCGCATGGAGAACCTCTGCCTGTACTGTGCTAGTACCGAACACTTCCTGAGGGATTGTCCTATCCGTCCTCCCCGCCTGGAAAGACGTACGCTGACTCCGCACAAAGGTGAGACAGTCCTTGATGTCTACTCTGCTTCTCCACGTCTTACTGTGCCTGTGCGGATGTCTGCCTCTGCCTTCTCCTTCTCTACCGTGGCCTTCTTGGACTCTGGATCTGCAGGAAATTTTATTTTGGCCTCTCTCGTCAACAGGTTCAACATCCCAGTGACCAGTCTCGCCAGACCCCTTTACATCAATTGTGTAAACAATGAAAGATTGGACTGTACCATACGCTTCCGCACGGAGCCCCTTCTAATGAGCATCGGATCTCATCACGAGAGGATTGAACTTTTGGTCCTCCCCAATTGCACCTCGGAAATTCTCCTTGGACTTCCCTGGCTTCAACTTCATTCCCCAACCCTGGATTGGTCCACTGGGGAGATCAAGAGTTGGGGGCCCTCTTGTTCCAAGGACTGTCTAAGACCGGTTCCCAGTAACCCTTGCCGTGACTCTGTGGTTCCCTCAGTAACCGGTCTCCCTAAGGCCTATATGGACTTCGCGGATGTTTTCTGCAAAAAACAAGCTGAGACTCTACCTCCTCACAGGCCTTATGATTGCCCTATCGACCTCCTCCCGGGTACTACTCCACCCCGGGGCAGAATTTATCCTCTCTCTGCCCCAGAGACTCTTGCCATGTCTGAGTATGTCCAGGAAAATTTAAAAAAGGGCTTTATCCGTAAATCCTCCTCTCCTGCCGGAGCTGGATTTTTCTTTGTGTCCAAAAAAGATGGCTCCCTACGTCCTTGCATTGACTACCGCGGTCTTAATAAAATCACGGTTAAGAACCGCTACCCCCTACCCCTCATCTCTGAACTCTTTGATCGCCTCCAAGGTGCCCACATCTTTACTAAATTGGACTTAAGAGGCGCCTATAACCTCATCCGCATCAGAGAGGGGGATGAGTGGAAAACGGCGTTTAACACCAGAGATGGACACTTTGAGTATCTGGTCATGCCCTTTGGCCTGTGCAACGCCCCTGCTGTCTTCCAAGACTTTGTCAATGAAATTTTTCGTGATCTGCTATACTCCTGTGTTGTTGTATATCTGGACGATATCCTAATTTTCTCTGCCAATCTAGAAGAACACCGCCAGCATGTCCGTATGGTTCTTCAGAGACTTCGTGACAATCAACTCTATGCCAAAATTGAGAAATGTCTGTTTGAATGCCAATCTCTTCCTTTTCTAGGATATTTGGTCTCTGGCCAGGGACTACAAATGGATCCAGACAAACTCTCTGCCGTCTTAGATTGGCCACGCCCCTCCGGACTCCGTGCTATCCAACGCTTTTTGGGGTTCGCCAATTATTACAGGCAATTTATTCCACATTTTTCTACCGTTGTGGCTCCTATCGTGGCTTTAACCAAAAAAAATGCCGATCCCAAGTCGTGGCCTCCTCAAGCGGAAGACGCCTTTAAACGACTCAAGTCTGCCTTTTCTTCGGCTCCCGTGCTCTCCAGACCTGACCCTTCCAAACCCTTCCTATTGGAGGTTGATGCCTCCTCAGTGGGAGCTGGAGCTGTTCTTTTACAAAAAAATTCTTCCGGGCATGCTGTCACTTGTGGTTTTTTTTCTAGGACCTTCTCTCCGGCGGAGAGGAACTACTCCATCGGGGATCAAGAGCTTCTAGCCATTAAATTAGCACTTGAGGAATGGAGGCATCTGCTGGAGGGATCAAGATTTCCAGTTATTATTTACACCGACCACAAGAACCTCTCCTACCTCCAGTCTGCCCAACGGCTGAATCCTCGCCAGGCCCGGTGGTCTCTGTTCTTTGCCCGATTTAATTTTGAGATTCACTTTCGTCCTGCCGATAAGAACATTAGGGCCGATGCTCTCTCTCGTTCCTCGGATGCCTCAGAAGTTGAACTCTCTCCGCAACACATCATTCCACCTGACTGCCTGATCTCCACTTCTCCAGCCTCCATCAGGCAAACTCCTCCAGGAAAGACCTTTGTTTCTCCACGCCAACGCCTCGGAATCCTCAAATGGGGTCACTCCTCCCATCTCGCTGGTCATGTGGGCATCAAGAAATCTGTGCAACTCATCTCCCGCTTCTATTGGTGGCCGACTCTGGAGACGGATGTTGTGGACTTTGTGCGAGCCTGCACTATCTGTGCCCGGGATAAGACTCCTCGCCAGAAGCCCGCTGGTTTTCTTCATCCCCTGCCTGTCCCCGAACAGCCTTGGTCTCTGATTGGTATGGATTTTATTACTGATTTACCCCCTTCCCGTGGCAACACTGTTATTTGGGTGGTCGTTGATCGATTCTCCAAAATGGCACATTTCATCCCTCTTCCTGGTCTTCCTTCAGCGCCTCAGTTGGCTAAACAATTTTTTGTACACATTTTTCGTCTTCACGGATTGCCTACGCAGATCGTCTCGGATAGAGGCGTCCAATTCGTGTCTAAATTCTGGAGGGCTCTCTGTAAACAACTCAAGATTAAATTAAATTTTTCTTCTGCATATCATCCCCAGTCCAATGGACAAGTAGAAAGAATTAACCAAGTCTTGGGTGATTATTTGCGACATTTTGTTTCCTCCCGCCAGGATGACTGGGCAGATCTCCTTCCATGGGCCGAATTCTCGTATAACTTCAGAGTCTCTGAATCTTCCTCCAAATCCCCATTTTTCGTGGTGTACGGCCGTCACCCTCTTCCCCCCCTCCCTACCCCCTTGCCCTCTGGTCTGCCCGCTGTGGATGAAATTTCTCGTGACCTTTTCATTATATGGAGAGAGACCCAAAATTCTCTCCTACAGGCTTCATCACGCATGAAGAGGTTCGCGGATAAGAAAAGAAGAGCTCCTCCCGTTTTTTCCCCTGGAGACAAGGTATGGCTCTCCGCTAAATATGTCCGCTTCCGTGTCCCTAGCTACAAGTTGGGACCACGCTATCTTGGTCCTTTCAAAATTCTGTGTCAAATTAATCCTGTCTCTTACAAACTTCTTCTTCCCCCTTCTCTTCGTATCCCTAATGCCTTTCACGTCTCTCTTCTTAAACCACTCATCCTCAACCGTTTTTCTCCCAAATCTGTTCCTCCCACTCCTGTTTCCGGCTCCTCGGACATCTTCTCTGTCAAAGAGATCTTAGCCTCTAAAAAGGTCAGAGGGAAAACTTTTTTTCTAGTGGACTGGGAGGGTTGTGGTCCTGAAGAGAGATCCTGGGAACCTGAGGACAACATCCTAGATAAAAGTCTGCTCCTCAGGTTCTCAGGCCCTAAAAAGAGGGGGAGACCCAAGGGGGGGGGTACTGTTACGCCGAGCGCTCCGGGTCCCCGCTCCTCCCCGGAGCGCTCGCTACACTCTCTCCGCTGCAGCGCTCCGGTCAGATCCACTGACCCGGGGCGCTGCGATTCTGCTTCCAGCCGGGATGCGATTCGCGATGCGGGTAGCGCCCGCTCGCGATGCGCACCCCGGCTCCCGTACCTGACTCGCTCTCCCTCGGTCCTGTCCCGGCGCGCGCGGCCCCGCTCCCTAGGGCGCGCGCGCGCCGGGTCTTTGCGATTTAAAGGGCCACTGCGCCGCTGATTGGCGCAGTGATTCCAATTAGTGTCTTCACCTGTGCACTTCCCTATATCACCTCACTTCCCCTGCACTTCCCTGCCGGATCTTGTTGCCATTGTGCCAGTGAAAGCGTTCCTTGTATGTTCCTAGCCTGTGTTCCAGACCTCCTGCCGTTGCCCCTGACTACGATCCTTGCTGCCTGCCCCGACCTTCTGCTACGTCCGACCTTGCTTCTGTCTACTCCCTTGTACCGCGCCTATCTTCAGCAGCCAGAGAGGTTGAGCCGTTGCTAGTGGATACGACCTGGTCACTACCGCCGCAGCAAGACCATCCCGCTTTGCGGCGGGCTCTGGTGAAAACCAGTAGTGGCTTAGAACCGATCCACTAGCACGGTCCACGCCAATCCCTCTCTGGCACAGAGGATCCACTACCCGCCAGCCGGCATCGTGACAACAAGTAAGTATTGAGGATATGCATTACGTAAAACTTTACTTTTCTTAGAACAAAATATAAGACCCAATTTTTTCAAAAATCAAACAAAAGGAAGGGTGTTCCAAAAAAACACCATATGCCACCATTAGCACCAAGAATTCATGCGATGCAAAGACCTCTAAAAGGTGGAAGGGAACAATATAGCCAATACATGGCCTCCTCATGCTTCACTACCTCCAGGCTGTGCCACTTGGCCAATATATGGTCTCCTCGTGCTCTCCACCTCCAGGCTGTTTCCTTTAGCCACTATATGGTCTCCTCATGATTCAGCCACCTCCAGGCTGTGCCATTCAGTCACTTTATGGTCTCCTCATGCTGCCACAAACTCCAGGCTGTGCCATTCAGCCACTATATGTTCTACTCATGCTGCCGCCAACTCCAGGCTGTGCCATTCAGCCACTATATGGTCTCCTCATTCTTTAGCCACCTCCAGACTGTGCCATTTAGACACTATATGGTCTCCTCATGCTGCCACAAACTCCAGGCTGTGCCATTCAGCCACTATATGTTCTACTGATGCTGCCGCCAACTTCAGGCTGTGCCATTCAGCCACTATATGGTCTCCTCATGCTTCAGCCAACTCCAGGCTGTGCCATTTGGCCACTATATGGTCTCCTCATGCTTCAGCCAACTCTAGGCTGTTCCATCTAGGCACTATATGATCTACTCATGCTTCACCACCTCCAGGTTGTGCCATTCAGCCACTATATGGTCTCTTCATGCTGCCACAAACTCCAGGCTGTGCCATTCAGCCATTATATGTTCTACTCATGCTCCTGCCAACTCCAGGTGGTCATTCAGCCACTAGATGGTCTCCTTATACTGATGCCAACTTCAGGCTCTGTCATTGTGCCGCCATGTGACATGTGACACCGGGGCCTGGACATTAAAACTTTGGAATGTAATCTTAAGTTTCTATTTCAAAATCTTAAATTTCAATTTCAAAATCTTACATTTCAATTTAAAAAAATCGATGTAATCTTTTCAAGACTGAGGCCCTATGGTTGTCAACGTCATATAGTAGCTGTGGCATTAGCACAAGAATCCAATGAAACAGGTTGGAGCAATCACAATGAACAATTATTGATTAAATGAAACATTTGCAGTTCCGCAAAAGAGTAAGACAGTCGGAGGGAGGTGGGGGCTGGGCGCGGTGGGAGGAACAGTCTGGAAAAGGTGGTAGCTCACCTCGCAGCGAACCGCCAGTTCGATGCTCACTGGAATGGGTATTCAAAAATTTAAATACATTCAAATTAAATTTGATAAAAATTGCAAAAAAAAAAATCTATTTACTCTCTTAAATTTTTATACCATATGGTCTCCCTGCTGCTACATTCAGACGCTATGCCGCAGTGATTCTAATAGCGATGCCTGTAATCTGCATGTCATACTGAATAACAGTAGTATTTCAGTAACACAGCACACTCCCTTTGCGTATTAGAACAAAGCAAACTATTCTACACCCCTATTGAGGCACTCTGTAGGCCAGAAATAGCCATTTTAAATACAGATTCGCCGCAAATAAATTCAGCGAATCGGCCGAATCTAATTTTTCTAAAGTTCGCTCATCTCAAATAGTAACCCCAAGGAGAACTCGTCTGTCCGCCAAAACTGTGGAGAGACTGACCTTTGTGAATGAATCAGGCATGGATCAGCCAGGATTTCCACCCACCAATGCCTGATGAATCAGAGTAGATTGACCATGGTGCCACACCAACACTTCACAAATCTGCTCCCCAGTTAAAGAAATTCCTCCGCATTAGACAACAAGTAGGTATTGAGAGTATGAATTAGCTAAAGCTTAACTTTTGTTAGGATAAAACATATGGAACCCAAGTTTTTTATATATATATATATATATATATATATATATATATATATATATATATATCTAAGAAAAGGAAAGTTGTGCAAAAAACACCATGTGCCACCTACACCACCCAGTATTGATGTGATACAAAGACCTCTAAAAGGTGGAAGAGAACCATGCATGGTCCATATTAAAGGAGAACTCCAGAATATAAAAAGGGTTCAGAAGGGAAGGAGCAACAATGGGATTTTGGAGAGTTAGTTTTTCTGAAATGGTTTTTGGGGGTCATGTCACATTTAGGAAGCCCCTATGGTGCCAGGACAGCAAAACCTCCCCCACATGGCACACTATTATGGAAACTACACCCCTCAAGGAATGTAACAAGGGGTACGGTGAGCCTTAACACCCCAGAGGTGTTTGACAACTTTTTGTTAAAGTTGGATGTGTAAATGAAAAACATTTTTTTTTTCACAAAAATGCAGTTTTTTCCCCAAATTTTACTTTTTTACAACGGGCAATAGGAGAAACTGCCCCACAAAATTTGTAACTCCATTTCTTCTGAGTATGGAAATACCCCAAGTATGGATGTCAAGTGCTCTGCTGCCGAACTACAATGCTCAGAAGAGAAGGAGCGCAATTGAGCTTTTAGAGAGATAATATGTTTGGGATGGAAGTCGGGGGCAATGTGCATTTACAAAGCCCCCATGGTGCCAGAACAGTGGACCCTCCCACATGTGACCCCATTTTGGAAACTACACACCTCACAGAATGTAATAAGGGGTACAGTGAGCATTTACACCCTACTGACGTTTGACAGATCTTTGGAAGAGTGGACTGTGCAAACAAAAAATTACATTTTTCATTTTCACTGACCACTGTTCCAAAAATCTGTCAGACACCTGTGGGGCGTAAATGCTCACTGTACCCCTTATGACATTCCGTCAGGGGTGTAGTTTCTAAAATGGGGTCACACTCAATTCCAGACAGATTTTCTCTCCAAAAGCCCAATGGCGCTCCTTCTCTTCTGAGCATTGTAGTTCGCCCATAGAGCACTTTACATCCACATATGGGGTATTTATATACTCTGAAGAATTGGGGTTAAAAATTTGGGGGGTCTTTTTTTCCAATTTTCTCTTGTGAATATGAAAAATTTAGGGTAACACAAGCATTTTAGTGAATTTTTTTTTACATTTTTTTATTTTATTATTTTCCCATTCAACTTTAATAAAAATTCGTCAAACACCTGTGGGGTGTTAAGGCTCACTATACCCCTTGTTACATTCCATGAGGGGTGTAGTTTCCAAAATGGGGTCACATGTGGGTATTTATTTTTTTGCGTTTATGTCAGAACCGCTGTAAAATCAGCCACCCCTGTGCAAATCACCAATTTAGGCCTCAAATGTACATAGTGCGCTCTCACTCCTGAGCCTTGTTGTGCGCTAGCAGAGCATTTTACACCCACATATGGGGTATTTCCGTACTCAGGAGAAATTGCGTTACAAATTTTGGGGGTCTTTTTTCCTTTTAGCTCTTCTGAAAATAAAAAGTAAAGGGCAATTTTTTTTTACACTAACAGGCTGCTGTAGACCCCAACTTTTCACTTTCATAAGGGGTAAAAGGAGAAAAAGCCCCCCAAAATTTGTAGTGCAATTTTTCCTGAGTACGAAAATACTCCATATGTGGCACTAAACTGTTTCCTTGAAATACGACAGGGCTCCGAAGTGAGAGAGCGCCATGCGCATTTGAGGACTAAATTAGGAATTGCATAGGGGTGGACATAGAGGTATTCTACGCCTGTGATTCCCAAACAGGGTGCCTCCAGCTGTTGCTAAACTCCCAGCATGCCTGGACAGTCAGTGGCTGTCCGGAAATGCGTGGAGTTGTTGTTTTGCAACAGCTGGAGATTCCGTTTTGGAAACACTGCCGTAGAATACGTTTTTCATTTTTATTGGGGGGGGGGACACAGTGTAAGAAGGTGTATATGTAGTGTTTTACTCTTTATTAGGTATTAGTGTAGTGTAGGGTTTTTAGGGTACATTCGCACTGGCGGGTTACAGTGAGTTTCCCGCTAGGAATTTGCGCTGCAGTGAAAAATTTGCCGCAGCTCATACTTGAAGCAGTAAACTTACTGTAAACCTGCCTGTGTGAATGTACCCTGTACGTTCACATGGGGGCAAACCTCCAGCTATTTCAAAACTACAACTCCCAGCATGTACTGACAGACCGTGCATGCTGGGAGTTGTAGTTTTGCAACAGCTGGAGGCACACTGGTTGGAAAACCTTCAGTTAGGTTCTGTTACCTAACTCAGTATTTTCCTACCAGTGTGCCTCCAGCTGTTGCAAAACTACAACTCCCAGCATGTACTGACAGACCAGGCATGCTGGGAGTTGTAGTTTTGCAACAGCTGGAGGCACAATGGTTGGAAAATCTTCAGTTAGGTTCTGTTACCTAACTCAGCATTTTCTAACCATTGTGCCTCCAGCTGTTGCAAAACTACAATTCCCAGCATGTACTGATGCTTGGAGATGTAGTTATGCAACAGCTGGAGGTACGCAACTACAACTCCCACTATGCCGAGACAGCTGTTTGCTGTTTGGGCATGCTGGGATTCTCAGTTTTGCAACATCTGGGGGGGCTACAATTTAGAGACCACTGAACAGTGATCTCCAAACTGTGGACCTCCAGATGTTTCAAAACTACAAATCCCTGCATGCCCAGACAACAAACAGCTGTGTGGGCATGCTATGAGTTGTAGTTTTGCAAGATCTGGAGGGCTAACGTATAGAGATCACTGTGCAGTGGTCTCTAAACTGTAGACCTCCAGCTGTTGCAAAACTACAAATCCCAGCATGCCCAAACAGCTGCCTGGGCATTCTGGGAGTTGTAGTTTTGCAACATCTGGAGGGCTACAGTCTAGAGACCACTATAGGTCCCAGACTGTAGCCCTCTAGATGTTGCTAGGCAACTTACTGGCTTCCGTCGGATCCAGGGAGCCTTCCTCTTCTGCGGCCCGCCGATGACCGTCGCTCCGCTGCCTCCGGATGGGTAAGTGGACTCCAGCGCCGGTCCCATTCATTTTCCCCGTTCTGGCCCCCCTATTGTGGGTGGGCAGGATGGGGAAAACGAAAGTAAAGCCCCCTGCCCCCGATCTGCTATTGGTGGTTGCGTCTAGACCACCAATAGCAGGGATAGGAGGGGTGGCATCCCTGCCACCTCACTCCTATCCCTTCAGGGGGATCGTGTGTGTCTTAGACAACCGAGATCCCCCTTATATTCCGGGTCACCGGGTCACCATGGCCCCGTATGACCCGGAATCGGCGCAAATCACAAGTGTGAATTCAACATGGGGCATTTGCACGGGGACCGAAATTCCCATGGGTGTATGCATACGCATACACATACAGGATCCTGCGCATATTTGATGCGTAGGATTTGTAACTGCAGATTAGAAGCTGTGCTCAGTCATTTAGTTTACATTGATATCTGCAGCAAAAAATCCTGTGCATCAAATCCTGCACATCAAACCTGCATACGTGTGAACATACCCTAAAAGTGTAAATATTATAAACCATACAAAATATAACATGAATTGCATATCACCATAAGCATGCAGAATAAAATTAACATATAATTTATACCTGAAGGTGAACATGATACAAAAATATAAAAAATCACAAATTTTTGGTAATCCTGCCTATGAAATAAAAAGTGATCAAATCTTAACATGTACCCCAAAATGGTACCACTTAAAACCTGAACTGATCCTTCAAAGAATAAAAAATAAATAAATTTAAAAAAAGCCCTCACGGTGCTAAAAAGATTTTTTTTAAAGTAATACACAAAAAACATTTTAGCAAAAAAAAATTGTTAGGAAATAAATATCATAAGCCATAGGAATGTATTTAAATTAGGTATCATCATAGTCGTACCGACCTTCAAAGTAAAGCTTAAAGTCACTTATACTTTCTTCAATATTGGACCTGTCCAGAAGGATTTTAAAAAAGTAAACAAAAAAAATAACGCTTACTGTTACTTTCCATGGCCTAGAGTTGTCTGTCCTTACTGCTACAAGGTTTCCTGGGCAAAAGAAAAAGGTCAATCAGAATTTAGCACATGATCTGAGTCATGTGCTAAGATCTGGTGCACCTTTTGCTTTTTGCCCCTGGAAATCTGTTGGCACTTAGCAAAAGTTCAGCCTATAAGCCAGCACAAGGTAAAGCAGCGCTGGCTTACTGTCTCTGGTTACATAAGAATCTACAGTACAAATTTCTTTGCTGGCTACATCTCTAGTCATAAGTTCAATGCTTGTTGGGCAGCAACCTGGAATAACATTACAGCTGTCAAATAACTGCTGTTTAATATTTAACAAACATCATTGTATACAACACATTTTCATCTTTTAGTGCATCAGACATTTTAAAGAGGTAGTTCAAGGAATACATTTTGTTTGCTCTGGTAGGTAAAAAAAAGAAAAAAGGTATACTTACACTGCTCACTCCCCCTGCTGCCATGATCTGAAAAAATTTGCTCTCCAGAATGCTTTGTATCCATCCCCAATTTAGATGGTAAGACAGCGAGACTCCATCCACTATCACATCAGGGACTTTTGTATGGAACTCTGGCATCTCCCTTTTTGGCAGCTGTACATTACACTTTGCATGGGGTGTTTTCCCAGGAATCTCCATTTGTATTATCTGGAATTTAAGTGAGTGAACCGAACCTGTAGAACCCAAGTTCTGTCAGAACTTTGCTGAAAGTTCAGTTTGGCAAAAACTCTGAAACTACATCAGGCACATGGCAGAAAGGAGAAGGAGGAAGACTCACATTACCTCAAAAAATCCATAATGCCTTTAGAACAGCTCTTCCACCCAATAGGGAGACAGGTTTGGAATGATTTCAAAGCCAATATAAAATCCCAGGCACCTAGTTTCAACAGCCATTTTAGAGACAGCAGGCTTTAGGTGAAGATCTCTGTGAGGGACACTAAGCAGTTAACACAGATAGGAATAGGACCACACGTATATAATAATTGTAGTAAAGCAGCACAGCAGAGAGCATTCTTGCTCTGTTCAGTGCAAAATATGTTTTAATTGAAAGTTAAGTGTGACAGATTTTTGTTTTACACCAATTGTGAAAATGTGCATAGAGGACATTGTTTCATTTTTGTGTGATTTCTAGGATGCCAGGAAAGGAATCATTTTTTACAGCTTCTTCACAATAATAATAATTTTTGGACCACTTGGAAAAAGCCATTCCTTCTTTCTTCATGTTACCATAAAATTAGAAATTAACTTTGCCTTAAAAACACCTTAGAAGAACATAGACACACTCCTAGAAGACCTAACCATCTTAATACAGGGATTTTATGGCTCTTAGGCAGTGTTATACACACATTTCCGGGCTATTGGTGAATTACAGGATCAGACAGAGCAAGTTCTGTCAGAACCAGAACTTTTTGCCAGAGTTTTTCGGCTTATACTCGAGTGAACTCTCTGCCTGTCAATCCCTTCCAGGCATGCTGGGAGTTGTAGTTTTGAAACCTCTGGAGGTCCGCAGGTTGAAGACCACTGCGGCCTTCGTCATCATCCCCCCCCCCCCCCCCCTTCATCATCACCGCCTGTCAATCCCTTCATCAGTGGTCTTCAACCTGCGGATCTCCAGATGTTTCAAAACTACAACTCCCAGCATGCGCAACATCCCTGTGCGTCATCGTCAAGGCAATGTCAATAGTCCGGGCCCGAAGCAAGGAGAAGAGCCCCCCCAATGGACAGCCCGCAACGACTAACCATCCCCACCGGACGGTCCCTGCAGCATAGTTGGCCCGGACCAGCTCACCCTAACTTTCTGCTGAGGGGAGGTGAGTACAAAACAAAAGGGGGGGGCTGAATGATGATGAAGGCCGCAGTGGTCTTCAACCTGCGGACATCCAGAGGTTTCAAAACTACAACTCCCAGCATGCCTGGACAGCCCATAGCTAGGTTCACACTACAGAATTTCTGAGTTTAATTCCGATTTGAAATTCCACTTGGAAATGTTTGTACAGCAATATCCCATTGCTGGCAATGGGATTCCGCTGCACGGTGCACACTACAAATTTCAGCTGCTGCTGAAAGAATCATCTTGCTCATTCTTTCAATGGAATCCACCTAGAAAACATTGCCTTCTACAGGTATGGCAATGTTCTCGGTTGCTGCTAGCCACACTCGAAATCTCCAGATAGGATTTTCCAGACAGAAATTCCGTAGAGTAAACATAGCCTTGAAGAACATGATATACAGTCCAAAAACAAGTTTTAAAGTCAACCAGTGTTACCAATCTTTGGCCAGATCTTCACAAATAGTCTAATGTCTAAATAGACCCTAGGGACCTCTTGGCAATAATCAACATTTTTCTGCATATGGGGCGGTATGAGGGCGTACGCCATTGACCGTGTGGTTTAATTAACGATATATATTAATAATTCGGACATTTCTGCAAGCGGCGATACCACATATGTTTATTTTTATTTACACTGTTTTTTTTTGTTTTTTTTAATGGGAAAAGGGGGGTGATTCAAACTTTTATTAGGGAAGGGATTAAATGACCTTAATTACCTTTTTTTTCCACTTTTTTTTCTGCAATGTTATAGCTCCCATAGGGGGCTATAACATTGCACACACTGATCTTTTACATTGATCATTGTTATCCCATGGGATAACATTGATCAATGATTCTGCCGCTTGACTGCTCATGCCTGGATCTCAGGTACAGAGCAGTAATTCGGCGATCGGACACACAGGAGGAAGGTTGGGGCTCTCTTTGTGTGCTCCAGCTGTTTGGGATGCCGCAATTTCCAATTGGTTTGTATTAAAAATTTAGCATCCTTTTTTTATTATTACTATTAAAAAAGACAAGTCACTAACAAGTCTATGTAATGATTTCGGACTCATGCTAGCATGAGTCTAAAATTGCAGACTGCAGGCAAGATATAGGCGAGCTCAGCGCAGCTCCCCGTCTGTCAATGAGACAGGCAGGAACGAGCGCTGTGCTCGTTCATCGACAGGGCTTGCTCCTGACTTGGCCAGCAGGCCGCGTCCTCAGGCTCTGCCCCCTGACAAGGAGAGCCTGTGAGAGCAAGCCCCGAGTCAGTGGAGTGCTGCTCATGGATCGGGACTGCCTTGCGAGCCCCGGCAGGCATCAGATGAAGTTGCGCCTGCCGGGACACGCCCACTTCCTCTACTGGCACAGGGCAGCCTACTGAGCTACAGAAGCCATCAATAAAAAGGTATCTTTAGGGGGTTTTGAGCAAAAAAAAGGACAGGGATAGATTTAGTTAGTGTTAGGGACAGATGGGGATGGGGAATTAGGGAGAGTTAGGATGATGATAGGTACTCTTTAAGAGGTTAACTAGTGCTAATAAAATCCACTGCAGACCTTTTTGTAAGATTATACTAAAGAACTGTTTATAAAAGTCATTAATATTTATAATTCTTGCGTGTCAATAAGTCTTGCATGCCATTTCTGCATAAGAACTGATAAGGGCCACATCTGCCATGAAACAAGATGAGTATCTTGCCTCAGGCTCCAACAGCCCTTTCTCCAAGAATCCAGGGCTACATGCTAAAGATCCATGAATAAGTGATGCTTTGTCCTTTGTGGAGGCACAATTTATGGTGCTATCTACTGTGTGGGGACACTATTATTGGCACTATCTGCTGTGTAGGGGCAATATCAGGGAGCTCCTGTGTGTCAGAAATATTAGAAGAGCTTACTAGATTGTGGGCAAACTATTAAGGGGGCTTACTGTAAGAGGGATGTCTCTTTTAATGTCATTGTTTTCTGAGTTAGTTGCTGTGGTGACACCCTAGCCTATCCCCTCTGCTGGATTGATCTAAGTTTTAGTCTCACCTTTTCTGTGTGTTTTGGGTTTGCCTTGGCATCCTGTCCTGTACTACATTTAGCCTTGTTCAATTTTCTGATATTCTGTTACTTTGTGTACCTGGTCGGGATTAGTCTATCCTGTTAGTGTTGTCTAGGTTTCTCCTATAGTTTGTTCAGTTTCCTGTATCTAGTGTGTATCTTGCTCTTGGTCTGTGTTCAGACCGGTGGCTCTTTTAGTGTTTTAGTCTTGGCTTATATTTGTCCCCTTGGCTTCTGACTTGATGTGTTGACTATCCTGTTTGTTTGTCTCCCCTAATTATTGTATTGTGTGTATTTACCTTTTTGTATTCCTGACATTCCCTGACCTTTTGACCGAGGGACCGTCTTCATGGTTTTTGTCATGGAGTAATAACTCAATTATGAATTATGGTCATAAAAAATAGGGAAGATATGCAATATGAAGGGACACAGTGTTGCGGGCTAGTGCAGACATTTTCCTTGCCCATACATGACACTTACTACAGTTTGAGCGGTACAAAGAGGACACAATTACTGTTTGAAGGGCATTTTTTTAAATGTGGGGCACAAAAGGAAAATGAGCTATAAAGTGTGTCTTTCAGTTGTGACTGTGAGAAGTCGTCATGCTGTTCTGGGATGGATGGAAAAAGAAAGAGAACCATTCTGATCGGAGACAACATCACCTGTGATTTAATCCACTATATGGTCACTGTATTTGGTAATGATAGCCTGTGTATAGTGTTTTTTTCAACAACATTATGACGCTATCATTCAAATAGTAGACAGTGTTAATTAGGATGTGGCGGTATTATTTGTCCTTTGTATAGTGTTATTATTGGTTATGTTAGCTTTGTTATACTGGGCTGTGACAGAATGGTGATGGAATTTGTTCCTTGTATAGTGGTATATGGTAATGTATGGACTATTATTTAGAGGTATTCAGAATAAAGGTATACAGTATAGTTTGATGACACTGTTATACCCTTCATGTTTTCTACATGCAGACCTTTATTATTGATGTTATCAAGGGGGTGTGGGGTGACGTAATTTCAATTTTCTCCTCAGGCAGCAGAAAAGCTGGAACTGGAACTGTCAATCATTACATAATCATAACATCATATGTTTGGTGCATATGAGACATCATGGAAGAAAGGGAGGAAGGGAGAATGTTTCTGTGCGTCATTTTAGTTTCAAATATATGTATATTAAACACAAACATGTGGATCACATCAATTTACTCATGAAGAAAACAGATTACAAACATCTTCATACAGGAACCTATATATAGCAAAGGAATGCCAGTAAGGGTGTGCATTTACTGTCTTGCATGGTACATAAACTTTTCTTGTCAGGGGATTGTGATTATTACCATGTACCATTAATTCCAGGACACTGTTAACATAATTAAAATACAAAGGTTAAAATACAAAGCACAAATGCAAGTACAATAAACATGAATGAAGTGAAGTAAATGGCAGTGGAGAGGGAGAAAGGACCCTGCCCGCAAAGACTTACAATCTACAAGATGAGCAGGGTTATTGTAGGTCATAGGTAGAGATGAGCGAACTTTTCCAAAATTTGATTCGTCCGATTCGCCGAATTTTCCGAAAAAGTTTTTTTCGATCCAAATTTTTTTGCGGCAAATCTATATTAAAAAAGGCAATTTCTAGCCTACATACAGCCTCTATAGGGGTATAGAATACTTTGCTGTGTTCTAAAACGCATATGGAGAGTGCTGGGGTAGTGAAATAATACTGTTATTCATAATAACATGCAGATTACCGGCATCGCTTTTAGAATCACTGTCGCACAGCAGCACAATGACAGAGCCTGGTGGTGGCATCAGTGTCAGGAGACCATATAGTGACTGAATAACATAGCGTGGAGGTGTTGGCAGCATGAGGAGACCATTTAGTGGCTGAATGGCACAGCATGGAGGTGTTGGCAGCATGAGGACACCATGTAGTGGCTGAATGACACAGCTTGGATGAGGCTGAAGCATGAGGACACCGTATAGTGGCTGAATGACACAGAATGGAGGTATTGGCAGCATGAGGACACCATATAGTGGCTGAATGGCACAGTGTGGAGGTGTTGGCAGCATGAGGACACCATATAGTGGCTGAATGACACAGCTTGGATGAAGCTGAAGCATGAGGACACCATATAGTGGCTGAATGACACAGCGTGGAGGTGTTGGCAGCATGAGGAGACCATATAGTGGCTGAATGGCACAGCGTGGAGGTGTTGGCAGCATGAGGACACCATATAGTGGCTGAATGACACAGCTTGGATGAGGCTGAAGCATGAGGACACCATATAGTGGCTGAATGACACAGAATGGAGGTGTTGGCAGCATGAGGACACCATATAGTGGCTGAATGGCACAGTCTGGAGTTGTTGGCAGCATGAGGACACCATATAGTGGCTGAATGGCACAGTGTGGAGGTGTTGGCAGCATGAGGACACCATATAGTGGCTGAATGACACAGCTTGGATGAAGCTGAAGCATGAGGACACCATATAGTGGCTGAATGACACAGTGTGGAGGTGTTGGCAGCATGAGGAGTTCATATAGTGGCTGAATGGCACAGCGTGGAGGTGTTGGCAGCATTAGGACACCATATAGTGGCTGAATGACACAGCTTGGATGAAGCTGAAGCATGAGGACACCATATAGTGGCTGAATAACACAGAATGGAGGTGTTGGCAGCATGAGGACACCATATAGTGGCTGAATGGCACAGTGTGGAGGTGTTGGCAGCATGAGGACACCATATAGTGGCTGAATGACACAGCATGGACATGTTGTCAGCATGAGGAGACCATATAGTGACTGAATGACACAGCATGGAGGTGTTGGCAGCATGAGGAGACCATATAGTGGATGAATGGCACAGCCCGGAGTTGCCAGCAGCATGAGTAGGCACTAGGCCTTCACAATCCCTAAGATTAAAAAATGAATTAAGAAATTTAAACCGAAGATTTTGGATAGCGGGTGCTATGAGAAAATTTGAAATTACCAGACCCAGGCCCCACAGCGGCATCAGTATCCCATATATTGCCTGAATGACACAGCCTGGAGTTGGCTGATTCACGAGTACACAGCAGGGCTTCATAATTCCCCCCCCAAAACACCACAATTTTAGACATTTTTGAAAAAGATTTTGGATAGCGGGTGCTAACTATGAGAAAATTTGAAATTACCAGACCCAGGCCCCACAGCGGCATCAGTAACCCATATATTGCCTGAATGACACAGCCTGGAGTTGGCTGATTCACGAGTACACAGCAGGGCTTCACAATCTCATCGGTAGCACCCGCTATCCAAAATCTTTTTAAAAAAATTCTAAAATTGTGGTGTTTTTGGGGGGGGGGGGGGGGCAAAACACCACAATTTTAGAAATTTTTGAAAAAGATTTTGGATAGCGGGTGTTACCCATGAGAAAATTTGAAATTAACAGACCCAGGCTCCACAGCAGCATCAGTAACCCATATATTGCCTGAATGACACAGCCTGGAGTTGGCTGATGCACGAGTTCACACCAGGGCTTCACAATCCCCCCCCCAAAAAAACACCACATTTTTTGAAATTTTTGAAAAAGATTTTGGATAGCGGGTGCTACCCATGAAAAAATTAGAAATTCCCAGACCCAGCAGCGCCATCATTTTTTGATTTGAAATTTAAAACAACCTTTGCGTGTCCCTGACCCCAGTGTGTGGGTACGAAGGACCAAATCCAACAAGCCCCCACAGGGCTCATGTGGCTGTGAGATTTAGACGAAACGTCTCCATTGCCCTAACCGGCCATTGTTTCCAAGACTTCTCGCCAAGGCAAACCATGTGAAGAACAGCGTGACACCGCCGTGACCTGCACACATGGTATGCTGAAAGGCCACTGAGACTTGTCCGGGCAGTGGAGGCTTAAGACACAGTACACACCAGGGCTTCAGAATCCCAAAGAAAAAACAACAATTAAAAATAAAAAAAATTAAGAATATTTAGGACAGCGGGTGCTACCTATATGTTGCATGAATGACACACCCTGGAGTTGGCTGATGCATGAGTACACACTAGGGCTTCACAATCCCTCCAAAAAAACACAACAATTGTAGAAATGTATGAAGAAGACTTATGGATAGTGGGTGCTACCTATGAGAAAATTTGAAATTCCCAGACCCAGGCCCAGCAGCACCATCAGTAAACCACATATTGCCTGAATGACACAGGCTGGAGTTGGCTGATGCATGAGTATGCACCAAAGCTTCACAATCCCTAATAAAAATGACAAACATTTTTGACTAAAAATTTGAACGAAAATTTAGGACAGCGAGTGCTCTCTATATATTACCAGAATGATGCAGCCTGGAGTTGGCTGCAGCATGAGGAGACCATTGAAATGTGTGATTTTTTTATTTGAAATTTAAATCAAAATTTGTGTCCTGGACCCTGCCGTGTGGGTACAAAGGACATAATCTCACAAGCACCCACAGGGCTCATGTGGCCGTAAGATGTAGGCGCAACGTCTCCATAGCCCTGACCGGCATTTTTGGTTTTTATACCTTTGTTTAAGAACAAGCGCATATCCAAGAGTCCAGAAGACTCTATAATGCAGGACGGTGGACCACCAAAAGACATTCTTCTATAAAATAATTTTTTATGAAATAAAGAAGCAGAGTTCATCCCTCTGTATATTTTTTTTGAAAATTTTACTTAAAAAATCACACGCAACAATCGTTCAATGGTGTAATGGTTATTATTGTGGAAAATTCAAGTTTATTACTGTGATAATTATCAGAAAATTTGAAAAAAACACTACCCAAGAGTGTTTAATAACCCCATACATTGCACCATAAATGTTGAAATTTAAATTAAGCATGTATGTATGTATTTCAAAAATCCTAA
The DNA here is from genome assembly GCF_029499605.1 of Hyla sarda. Classification (NCBI taxonomy): domain Eukaryota; kingdom Metazoa; phylum Chordata; class Amphibia; order Anura; family Hylidae; genus Hyla; species Hyla sarda. The sequence continues at coordinate 165,299,473 of NC_079191.1, read as the reverse complement.
AATTAAAGGCCCAAGCCCAGAAGCATCATGAAGTCAAGTAGTTCCTGAAAGACACAGGAGCAGTCAGGTGTAAGCATCAGCAGTACCTAAGAGGCTTTAATAACCCCTTACATTGCACGATCACTCGCGAGATCTTGCAATAACAGGTGTGTTATGCCCTCAGATGTCTGGGGCTGCACGCGCGCTACACTGAACGGACCAGCGTGTGTCTATCTTTCACCGACAGGTGCGGGGGAACCCCGTTCGCGATAGGGATCAGGGAGGCAATTATTTCCTGAAAGACACAGAATGAGTCAGGAGCAGTACCCAAGAGGGTTTCATAACCAACCCCTTACATTTAAAGATGAATGTTGAAATTTGCATTAAGCATGTATTTAGCTACTGCAAAACATCCAAAATTTGTTGTAGGAAATGTAGGAGTGGAATTACGTCGTTCATGGCGTAATCCAGGTGACTCACAAATAATGTGGCTTCCTCAAAGGGCCTCAGCAAACAGCAGGTGTCATGTATGAGCTGCCACTGGTTCACATTGAAGTTACACAGGGGAGTACTCCTATCTGCTTGGATCATCAAGAAATCGGTGATGGCTTTTCTTTGTTCGTATAGTCTGTCCAACATATGGAGGGTGGAATTCCAACGTGTGGCAACATCACAAATAAGACTATGTTGTGGGATACCGTTCTGACGCTGCAGCTCAAGGAAGGTTTGCTTGGCGGTGTACGAGTGGCTGAAGTGCATGCACAGTTTCCTTGCCATTTTCAGGATGTTTTGCAAATGGGGTGAAGACTTGAGGAAGTGCTTGACAACCAGATTCGACACGTGAGCCATGCAGGGCGCATGTTTCACACTTCCTTGTCGCAGCACGGATATGATGTTCTTCCCGTTGTTGGTCACCATGGTTCCCATTTCCAGATTTCGTGCAGTAAGCCATACTCGGATTTCTTTACGAATGAACTTTAGCAGTTCCTCCCCTGTGTGACTCCGTTCGCCAAGGCAAACCATGTGAAGAACAGCTTGACACCGCCGTGTCCTACACACATGGTACGATGAAGGGCCACCGAGATTTGGCCGCGCAGTGGAGGCCGAGGACACGGTGGAGGATGAGGAGGCGGCGTCGCACACTGTAACAGGACCAACTGCCTGGGAGCGAGAGTGTGGAGGAGGAAGCGGTGTGACCTGTCCAAGTTGCTGTTGTGGCTGTGCAGGAACCACATTTACCCAGTGAGCCGTAAAAGACAAGTATTGTCCCTGCCCGTAGTTACAGTTCCACACGTCGGCGCTGCCGTGCACTTTTGAACACACCGACAGGCTCAAGGACTGGCCCACCTTCTCTTGTACAAACTTATGCAGGGCTGGTACTGCCTTCTTTGCAAAGAAATGACAGCTTGAGACTCTCCACCTCGGCTCGGCACAAGCCATCAATTCTCTGAAAGGTGCAGAGTCCACCACTTGAAAAGGGAGGGACTGCAACACCAGCAACTTGGACAGGAGCACATTCAACTTCTGCGCTGTTGGCACATACTGTTGTCTCTTGGACATGGCTTCGCCACTGGATTGTTGGTGGAATGGCTGACTAAAAGCGGGAGAAGCAGGAGCGACAGAAAGAGGGTTTGACACACAGCTCCCTTCGGCTGAGGTGGTGGAGCCTTGGCTGGATGAAGGAGGGAGCGGATGGCCACTGGGTGATGCAGCAGGCTGGACCACTACATCGGAGCCACGGTTCTCCCAGGCTGCTTTATGGTGGCGAAGCATGTGTTGACGTAGGGCCGTGGTGCCGACATTGGGACCCTGGCCACGCTTCACCTTCTGCCGACAGATCTTGCATGTGGCTACGTGAACCTCCTCCGGATGACTTATGAAAAACTTCCACACTGCCGAGTAGCTAATTTTCCCACCCGCAGTCCGCACTAATTGATTGCTACTGGCGCCATCACCAGGAACCCCTGTTCCACTACCTCCCGGAAAGGTAGGCTGCTGCGAAGCAGGTGGTCTCCCCCGGGCACGTTTGGCTCCTGAATTAGCACTACTGCCACCATGCTGACTGCCAACCGTGCTACCGCCTTGCTGCCTCAAGGGCAACCTGCAACTCTCTTCTCCTGATGATGATGAAGCCCCTTCTGCACCTGGCTCCCAATTGTGATCGGCTTCATCATCATCAACAGTTGAGTGCACGTCACTGATGTCCTCCTCAGGTTCCCCAACAGTGTCTGCTTCAGGATCCTGAACACTTACAATACCGCCTCCCACGTCACTCTCTGCATCACTACTTGGCGCCTAGCGGAGCAAGCGGCGCATGTCTCCTCCCCTTTTTGGCTGTCCAGTAGCTGCTGACTGTCCTCTATTAGATCATCCTCAGTAAATAGTGGAGCTGAATCCACAGCATAAGATACTTCGTTAGGAGAGGGAACAGCATAGGACAAAGGCAATGGGAGGACACGGACTGCTCCCGGGCCATGCCAACTGAGGGTTGTGTCTGAGGAACCCACCAACTGTTGACTGGGGGTGTCAGATGTCACTTGTGATGATGTGGATGAGCGTGTTAACCAATCCACGACGGCAGATGGGTTGCTGGTGGAGACACGACCGCTGGCTGATATCGGGAGCTCAGGCCTCTCGCTGCGACTCCTGCTGCCACTCGCCCCAAGTCTGCTGCCAACTCTTCCTGAAGTATTTAGGCCTCTGCCACTCCTCTGTGCACCTCCTGGCACTTCTCTGCCTGACATACTTAGTGCGTTTATGAGGGTATTACAATATGCTACACTACTCTTTAAACAGTATTTATCTAGAACAGCAGCAGGTGATTACTTAAGGCTGTCCTTTAACACTATGTAGGCCCTTGACAGATTAACAGGTACTAAATGGTACAATACTTGGATGTACCTATGCGGTATGCACTGATGAGGGCAGTTATAATTTTTTTTTTTTTTTAAACAGCCAGTGAATAGTATTGTTTGGACTTGCACAGTATGTAGCGAGCCCCTTGACAGATTAACAGGTATAAAATGGTACAAATGCACTACAGTCCACTGAACAATCACGTATTTCTGAACAGCAGCAGGGCCCAAGAGTGCAGCACCACAAAATAAAAACCAGGGATTAAACCCTAAATTGCACTCTGTCACACAATTGTGAGCAGCAGAAGATTTGTGGAGCAAATAAAAATAAACTCAATTGGGCTGAGAAATGGGGAGATAAGATGCTTCAGAAAGTTCAGGCAGCTTGGAGATCTGTATGAGGCAGCTGACAGCTATCTACCCCTCTCTGCTGCAATGCTCAATAACGTGAATGGGAGTTTTAGCAATCAATGATCCTTCTCAGTGTTACAGCACAGCACTTCATTCCTGTCTTTCCCTAATGCTGATGTGACTAGCAGTTGCAGTGTAACGCTGTGGTATGAGCTATTCACACACACGCAGTCCCGTCCTCTCCATCTGAGTGCATAGATGAAATGAAGAGAGGCAAGATGTCTGCCGATTATATAGGGGCTGTGACATCACAGGGGTCAGTGAACACTGATAGGCTGCATCTCACATGTGATTCAGGGTCAGCCCGCCTACCTTCATTCCCGCCCTCCCATAATCCCCTGCCCCATGTACTCACATGTGGATCCGCCATCTTAGGTCTCCAATAGCCTGGAACGCTGTAAAATGGAGTTTAATTAAGCAATTCGCACGATAGAATAGCGGCAATATTCATATTCGTTGTGAATCGAATTTTTCATGAAATTCGTAATGAATTCGGGTTCGTCAAGTTCGATTCACTCATCTCTAGTTATAGGCTTTTCTGAAAAGATGGGTTTTTAAGTTGCTTTTGAAGTTTTTGATTTGGGGTAAGTGTCTGATTTTGTTGTGGTAGTGAGTTCCAGAGGATAAGGGAAGCACTGTCACACCTTGGGGATGGTTGTGTGAGAAGCAGACAAGGTAAAGCACTGATAGAGATCTTTTGAGGATCAGAGATAAGGTGATGGGATGTATTGGTAGATTAGATCAGACATGTATGGAAATTGTAGACAGCATTTATGTCATTGTTAAATTAAGCTGAATTCGCTGAACAATGTAAAGTCAATGAAGGGATTGGCAGGGGGAGAGGCTAAGCAAGAGAAAGAGGAGAGGTACATTACCCCAGCAGTGGAGTTGAGGGTGGATTGGAGGAGATTGTTAGATGGAAGGCCACAGAGAAGGATATTGCAGACGCGGGAGATGAAGAGGACATGAACTAGCATTTTTGTGGATTGAAAGTTGAGAAAAGGTCAGTAGGAGGTGCTGAAGACTTGGATGTGTGGTTTAAAAGACAGAGAATAATTTTACCAAGGTAGCAGACTTGTGGGACTGTGGAGAGAGTGGAATCATTCACCATAATTCATAGATAAAGTTAGGGAGTTGATCAAAAAGATAATGAAGTCTTTTTTCTCCATACCGAGTTTTAGACAGTGAAAAAAGAAGATGAAATATATGTCTTATAGACACTCTGGGATCCTTGATAGCAAAAAGGTAACCAAAGAGGTAAATCAGCATAACATTTTTTTTTAACCCCAGGGATTCTATCATCTGTCAGGCCAAAAGTAGAAATGTAGAACCAGAGGGTCCTCAGAACAGAGCCTTTAAAAACTCCAACAGTGAGTGGGAGAGTTAACGGGACTGTGAGAGACAATGATTATATAGTCAAGTCTGTGATGCCATGGGAAGAGAACAAAAGAATGGTCAACTTTCAAAGGCAGAGAGGGTACATTAGAGAGTAGGAGCAAAGATAGTGGCTTGAGGCTTTGCTGTTAAATCACTGGCCAAATTGGTTAGGTCAAATTGTAGCCCTTTTTTTCCTCTGGTGGCACTTTTTGAATTGTTTTATTGTGTACTTTTTAATTTTTATTAATGTGTACCTCTAATGTTATGGTCAATTTTCTGCAAGAAAATAATATCAGTGGTAACGAAAAGCACAATTCTGTTGCTTCACCTCTTTACTATGTTTTTCAAACTTAAAAAACTGATGCACTAAGCACATACCCACTTAGCATGGGGCCATGTATTGACTGACTGACGTTTGAGATCAGATTTTCAAGCCAAAGGGGAGATTTATGAATTCTTGACACAGGAAAACTATCATACAAAGACACACATTTTTGCACAAACACTGAAAGAGTTAGAATAATGTAAGTAGAGCAAGTGATCTGGTATGTGCACAACTTGGGTTAAATACACACTGAAAGAGTTGCACATTTTTTGGGCAGAAATAAGGCTTGTGCAAGAGGCTGCCACTTTTTTACACTAGCTTTGTGGTTTCGGACATTGATGCATTGTCCCCCCAAAGATGGTGTCTTTTGCTACATCCCACCACTGGCTAAATTTGGTACAAGGTTGGAAAACCCTGTAAAGTCAGCAAGATCAGGAATACTGTCTCAGTTGCCAGTGATCTATCTAATACATCTGTTTTGTTCAGTAGCAGTTTATCCCAGTACTATGGATATACCACACCAGTCCATCAATCTTTCCATATTTATTTTTAAAACAAACTAAAGGAAATATTTGAGACATGAGATAATGAAATCTACCTGAGAGTGATACAAAAGCTGTAGCTTCCACTTTTTACAGCGCTGATCCAGAGATTTTATCTCCCAATCTCTGGCACTAAAAATCTAAATAAATGAAAGGTGATATAATATTTTCTGGTGTGGGAAAATTTGTGTAGTGGAAATAACAGCTGCTTAATGCTGAAATGTCAAAATCTCTGCTTGGACTATGAAAGTAAAGAGGAGAAGCACATGTACTTTTGTTACTCACAGTGAGAGTCAAAGTAATCTTACTCCTTAGACAATGGTCTATGGCAGCTGAACAAGGGCCAATAAAATGCGCTACTGCTACTGCTTACAGATATCTTTGGATAGATATTATTATGTTGTGCCTAGTAACAATAGTTACTTCCCGTCACCATTTTATTTTGGCTTTTATTTTATTGTTAGCCTTCTTCTATCAATAGGCTATTTACATTCCTGCATAGCGTGAATATTTGAAATGCAAATTTTTACAGTGAATATTGGCATTTCGCAATTTCGTGAATATTTAGAATAAAGGGATATATATTTGTAATGACGAATATTCGCTTTTTTCGAATATGCAAAGGTATGCAAATATTTGCGAATATACAATTATTCATGAATATTGGCATATACAGAGGACACTGATTCCTCCCTTCTTTTAGGTGAAAGATATAATTGTGCATGTGCACTATGCGAATTTCATGCAAATTTTTGCATGACAAAAATGAACATAGCGAATATGCGAATTTTGCGAACATGGGATGAATATTCATTCATATATTCGCTAAATATCGCAAATTCGATTATGGCCCCTGCCGCTCATCACTATTTCTGCAGAAGACATGCACCATAGGTCAGATCAGTGGGGATCCAGGGGGGGCAATGGGGCAATTGCCCCCCCAGATTAATTTCCCCCATCAGTATTAAATGGGCACTTTCAGATACAAAAACTTTTGATATGTTGTAAAGCATACCAATAGGTTTTGCAATTGCATTTTCTGTATTTTACACTGAAAAAGCCAGTCAAACAACTGCCCCCCCCCCCCCCTGTCTGCTTGGACACATACTAAACCTGCGGTGTCCATGTGTCATTACGTATGTCATGGACACACTTCCTTGATTGACAACTGTCAGCTTGTATCCCGCTACTCTCAGTGAGGACAAGCTGGGAGTTGTAGTTTTTCTAGGGGAGATGTGAGCAAACACTATACTGAGGGAGGGGGCGGAGACCTGCACAGTGAGGCCATGCCCCCTCCCTTTGAGAGGAATTCAGATTAGTGAGCTAAATTAAAAGTGTAATTAAAATAAAAAATAAAGGTGCTAGACACATAAAAATTAGATGTACATGGTCAGGATTAGGTACTGAGTGATATATTAAAAAAAAAAATTTTAGTTGGATCTGACGGGTAAGCTTTAAGGACATCCGTGTGTGCCGAAAGTTCTTTTTGGGACACAATGATGACCTGGTTAACTCTCTGCGGCCCGTGTTAACTTTAAAAACATAGAGGCCGCCGGGAGGTAGCGCACGCAGGGACATCACTGACGTCCTGTGCATGCGCCCATAGGAGCGGAGCATCGAGCAGGAAGACGCGCTCTTGCCGGCATAGTAAGTTACCAGGGGCATGTCAGCTTCAGTGCTCTGACCACCGCTCCTACGGTCTTAGGACCTGCTGCTATGGCCTATAGGCCATAGCACATAGCAGTAGATCGTGACCCTGACCGGAGGTCGGAGCACTGAGGTGGGGCAGTACACACAGCCACACAGGACATACAGACTCCAAGCATACACTGTATATGGCTGGAGGCTGTATGTCTGTGAGGGCCACTGTCAACTAATGTGGGGGAACTATACTACCAACCTAATTTGGTGGAACAATACTGCCAACCTAATGTGGGGGGACTATACTGCCAAACTAATGTAAGAGAACTATACTGCCAACCTAATGTGGGGGAACTATACTACCAACCTAATGTGGGGGACTTTACTGCCAATCTAATGTGGGGGAACTATACTGCCAACCTAATGTGGGAGAACTGTGCTGCCAATCAAATGTGGGGGGAACTATGCTGCATACTTAAAGGGGTAGTCACCTGCTTCAGCAGTCAGAGCATTTTGTTTTGAATGCTGGGTGCGGGCTGCGGGGGGTTGACACGCCTCCTCCCATAGACTTGAATTTAGGGAGTGTGGCGTGACGTCAAGAGGGGTGTGGACGTGACATCACGCCATGCCTCCTCAATGCAAGTCTATTGGAGAGGGCGGGTCGACTACCACACGATACTCTGATTGTGCCCCTCCTGAGACTAGACTCTGGATCCACCCCTGGGTCAGATAAAAAATAAATATAGAGGGATAAAGAAGGATAAATGCATAGATAGCTAGACATAGATTTACCTCGCCAATTGTTCATGTGGAACTTTGACTACTCATTATAACACTTTGTGGTTGCTGAAGAGAGTGTTTGGATTTATACATATGCTCAGGACTTTTGTGATATTTTAAAAAGAGACCTGTGACATTGATACAACTCTTTATGCTGTAGGATAAGTGATGAGCACTTAGGCTGCTTTCACACTATAAAATGTATTCGTTTTAAACATCCGTTCAATGTTCCGTTATAAAAACCCTGAAAATCGTCCGTTAAACGGCCATTACAAAATCCTGTACGGCCATTAGAAAATCCCATTATAGTCTAAGGGATTTTTACATTATTCGTTTTAACCCGTTAAAGGGTAGCTCCCACCATCCTCTTTTTTTTTTTTTTCTGTCCCTGCCTATTGCCCATCTATCCCTAACCCCCTCCCTGCCTTTATTTTTTTTTTTATTATCTTAAAAATGGCATTTTGTCTGCCTGGTAGTGTGCTCACTACCAGGCAGACTTCCCCAGCAGGCACCACGTCACTGATGCCTGCTGGGGGCCGAGTTCCGCCCATAGTTCTCAGGACAGGGTGCCTCCAGCTGTTTCACCACCATAACTCCCAGCATGCCCTGACATCTATTTGCTGTCAGGGCATGCTGGGAGTTGTAGTGGGGAAACAACTGGAGGCACCCTGTGTTGGAAGACACCCAGCCCCTGACCAATATCGCATCCCCCCCTCCCCCCTCCCCCCTCCCCCTCACCTGTGCCGGACCATGAGCGGGGGTCCGTAGCAAGCAACAAGTGTATGCCCGGCTTCCTGTCATGCCCGTACACTCTGGAAACTGTCTCTATGTTTCTGGAGGATTGAAAGTCCTCCAGAACCATAGAGAGAGTTACCAGAGTGTAGGAGCATGACAGGAAGCCGGGCATACACTTGTTGCTCCATATAACGTGCTCCCCCCGGCAATGACAGTACACAGCTGCAAGGAGCAGTGAGGAGGCGGCGTATCCCCACTGGAGCCGGGGCTGTAAGCAGAGGTAAGAGCCATGTGCCTCCCTGCTGCAGGGAGAATATGCAGCAGGGAGGCGGCCAGTGTGTGAGTCCAGGGAGCCAATGCGCAGCCCTGGATTTCACTGTGCTCGCTCTCGCCTGTTTGATTGACAGGCGGGAGCGAGCACCGCAGTGACTGGAATTTCGACTCATTTGCCAGGCTCAAATGAGACGAAATTCTGTAGTGACGTCACTGCCGAATGCATTCGGCCACTAGGAGGGCGACCCCTAGTGGCCGAATTTAAAAGTGATTTTAAACTGGTTTAAAATCACTTTTTTTAATTAAACTATATTAGAGATATGTTGTAGTACTTAACATGACAGTGCCCATTTAAAGCCCGAATGAATGGAAGAAATAGTGCATGCACTATTTCTCCCGTTACTATCTTCCGTCACAAAATAACGTCCCTTATTAATAACGGGCTATAACAGGTTAAAATGGATAATTAATTTTATAGTGTGAAAGCAGTCTTAGTTGGCTCTTCTTTTTTAATTTATTTGTTTTCCCCCAAGGGACTTTTCATACGTACCGCAAATGGATGAAGATGTTTATGCCATCAAAAAAATGCAGAATGTCTATTATAGAGGTCCCACAAATAGCAGGCTATAGTGGTATTCCATGTACATTCTAAATGTCCTGTGTGACAGTGGTGCCAGGACAGAACCAATGCAAACTAATAGTAACAAAGAAAGGGGGTCCGGCAACTCACGGTTTTGATGCTAGTCGCTAATAGGCTTGAAGTCCGTCCATGGGGCAGAGGTAAGTGCGGGAAGCTCAGGAGGCGATTAACCGGTTGATTTCGTGCAAAAGCACTTCGTCCGACGAGGCCGGACGAAGTGCTTTTGCACGAAATCAACCGGTTAATCGCCTCCTGAGCTTCCCGCACTTACCTCTGCCCCATGGACGGACTTCAAGCCTATTAGCAGCTAGCGTCAAAACCGTGAGTTGCCGGACCCCATTTCTTTGTTACTATTATAATTTACAAATATGTTTAACTTTCTGGCACTAGTTGATTTAAAAAAGAAAAAAAACTTGTTTTTCCACCGGAGTACCCCTTTAATCCTGTAGAACATTCCTGGAATAAGAAAAAAAAGGACTGTTCAGAGCACTTTAATTGTGCAGCAACTAGGGGAGTCTATTTTGTATTTTGCACCTATGTCACCTCCCTTCTATATTATTGTTACTGCTCTGATGATGGTGGGAATAGGTTTTGTACCTGGTAACAACTGAATATGGCCTCTTCTATGTGATTTTATATATGTATGTAAGCTCTTTCACATACACCATCATTGCAGTTTCTGTCATCTGCAGCTAATTCAGTTAGTGAGAATCAAATTATAATCACAAAACAAAATCTGTTTGTGTTATAGCAGTAAGTTGTTACGATGATGTCATGTGTTTGAGTTTATGTCAGCAGTAATCTACAGTGTTTCTAAGCATTTAGAGCTGAATGTCATTTTTTTTTTTCATTTTGAGCTCTCTGGACCCAAATTGTATGCTTGACAAATTTAAAAAATCCCATCCAAATGCTGTTGAAAATTTCAATATGAGAAATGACATGTGGAGCAAGATTTAGAAATCCGTAGTATGTAAATTCCTGTAGCATTTTAATGACAAAATCGAAAAATAATGCAATATTGTAGATTTTACTGCAGATCCAAAGCAAATTCTGCAACTATAGATTTTAAAACCAATGGCCAGATTTATCAATTTAAAACACAAACTGTCTGATTTGCCCATAGTAGCCAAGCAGGGCTAAGTTTTCATTTAACCAGAACAAGAATGCTGAGCGATTAAAGGGGTACTCCGAAGGAAAACTATTTTTTTTCCATATTAACTGGCCCCAGAAAGTAAAACAGATTTGTAAATTACTTCTATTAAAAAATCTTAATCCTTGCAGTACTTATCAGCTGCTGTATACTACAGGGGAAGTTGAGTTGTTCTTTTCTGTCTGACCACAGTGCACTCTGCTGACACCTCTGTCCATGTCAGGAACTGTTGAGAAAGGAAATTTTCCTCTAGGAAATTTAATCGTTGAAATCCTTATTTTTTATTTATTTTTTTGCTTCATGGTAAAATAGAGCAAAATATTTTATGAAACTGGTGCCTATTTTACACTGAATTGGCCGCAGAATTTTGCACAACATTTACTTAATTGCCTTTCACTACAGATTTCACTATAGAATGAAAATGAAGGGGGAGATTTATCAAACTGTGAGAGAAAAAGTGGAGTGATTTTCCCACATCAACCAATCACAGCTCAGCTTTCACTTTACCACAGCTTGTCAGCTGAGCTCTGATTGGTCACTGTGGGAAAATCTCTCCACTTTTTTTCTCACACAGCTTGCTAAATCTCCCCTATTTCACTGAAATGTCTACAAGGAACAGAGTCACTAAAATCCCATTGAAGTCAATGGGAGTATGATGCAAGGCTGGAGCGTGTGGACATTACATCTGTGGAAATAGCTGATGTGCTAACTGTGCAATATTAAAGAAAATTATGAAGAAAATTCAGATATATATGATGTTTGGGGACAGGAGGACTGAAAGTATCCTCTTAACTGCACAGAAAAAAAAAATTGGTAGCTATAATCACAAAAACATCATAAGCAGCAATGCACATGTTACCTGAACTGCTAATGCGTTCCACAAGAACCTTGACATTTGTACCCGTTCCAGATCACAGCCCAAACATTTCCCTGTCATGTTTTTCTTGTGTTCTTTGAACATTGTAACGTTGATACTGTTACCTAGAGTAGGAGTTGTGGACAGGCTGAGATAATAGGCACACCACTTCTTACCTTTCTTTTTGTTTTAGTCACCTAAATTATGGTCCTTAGGGTAAATTGCTTTATTTTTACTAAGAGAGTGTGTTTACACATTTAGATTTATCTAACAACGGCACGATCAGTCAGTACGAGGTGGTTGTGATGCGCATGCGCCGCTGCTTGCGGCACAATGCGCCATCGCTACAGACATATCAGCTGGTCGTATTAATTCTTCAGCGCACACATCCCGCCCTGATACGTAGGTAAGCCCGGAAGTGATTCCACTCTTAGTTAGACCTCATGACCATCATTCAGAGCCTTGATTGGTTGTTTATCTATATAAAACATAACCACCTATTCACCCTGATTACGCCCCGAAGAAGCCTCATTGGTGAAACATTGGGTGAGGGTGGTCTGGTGCACGTGTGTCACTCTTTTGGTAACTATACCTGTATATTGTGTTATTTGTGCTTGGTACTCTTTGCTGTGACTCTCTTATTTTGCCTCTTATATACCTACTTCACTGTTTATTTGACCACTGTGTCTGTGGGGGATTCTATTTTTGTTTGCCTCCCTATATTATTATATATTGCTATTTTCTTATGGGCATTTGTTGTTGGTGTCTCCCTATATTATTTTAGTCACGCCTATGGTAGCATTTGAGTCCCACCTGACCACCTCTTATTTTCTGTGCCTCTGTGGCCGCGGATCTGCAGCTGTATCTGCAATCTATACATTCATATATCTATATATGTATTATACTTGGTTTTAAATGTATGTATTTGGATTTTGGATTTACATGTTAATAAGATTTTGCCTATTTTTCATTATATCTGTATAAGCTTCTTTTTCCATGTATCTAATATGTTTTGGCGTAGGATCTACGCATTTTTTTCAGGGGTCATAGTGTTTACATTTAGATATTTAATTGCAACTACTAAATGCAAAACTGTAAATATAATTTGTTTCTGGCTTTATATTCATTAATTGCATTTAAAATCTAGATTCTTATTGATTTAATCCAAATATAATCCATTTAGAAAATAAAATATCCAGTGTTTATTGTCTTCCAGGCGTAGGTCCAACCATTCCGTTCAGAAGATTTGGATAACTGAGGTAAACTATCCTCCTTTTAGCCAGGTAAATTGGCTAGTAAAGATGATTGTGTACATATTCAGCTTCTTGTCCACTCAGTATTCATGTATAGACACATTCTTTTAATCTGGTGTCCATAGTACCTAATAGTTATTAAATATTTTGTATTATTGGACAAAACTCTCTTGCAAGGGTAAAGAATTATCAGGAAGAAAGTACAAAATTACTGCTTTTTTGTACACAAATATATCTTATTTTTCTCTATTTAATTCTCTGTCTTCTTTGGAAAATTGTTACTAAAATCTACAGTAGCACTGTTTATTATACTTTTATCTAATGCGGAGTAAAGTAATTCAACATATGTATTTACTGTACATTTCTATCTATCTATCTGCCTCTTTCTATCTCTCTCTCTCTCTCTCTCTATCCACCTTCTCATGATGTATTTAGCTCATTATATTATTCACTTTGCCTTTTAAAACTTGTCAACTAGCGCCTGCAATAAGACAGCAACAAAGGTAACAAAGATAGTTAGTTACATAGAGGAAGTACAGTCTTAAAATAAAGATCAGTGGAAAATCTCTAAAAATGATGTAAGAGAAACCTAGGCAGGGATTGGAGTGCGGAGGCTGGAGCAGGGTCTATAAAATCTCTCCCAGAACAAGCTCAAGAAACAAGGATTAGACAGGAGGAGGAGGAGGAGACAGAAACATACCGAGCAGACAGAAACTTTCAATCAGTTGAATTCTATTCAAGGTAAGCAGGAAAGGGATTAGCAACGTGCCGCATGATCTTATGTTCTTTAAGACATGCCTATCAATTGCATGACTTTATTTATTATGTATTATATTATTATTAGAAGACAAACTAATTACGTTTTGTATCATTCATGGTTTATCAGTTTAATTATTATGATATTTCTGATAATAAAGACTATAGAAGTATGGATTATCAAAATATTAAAAATAAGCTGGGAACACAATTGTGTGGCTTAATATGTTATATTTTAATAATAAGTCATATACATAAGAGATGGTGTTTTATAGAATTTTCTATGTTTTTATTTTGATTGAAAAAAAAGAAGAAAAAATATTTTGCTCTATGTCAGATTCCTAGAAAGCTTAAGCTTTACTGTCTTTTAACTGGTTAAGTCTCTCTGATTTTTGAAGCCATCTAAATTAAAATGTATTCTTAAAAAATGTAATAGTTTCTGTTAACATTATTTTCTAAGATATTTAGTCTGATGTTTTTTTTTTTTTTTTTCTTAGCATAATATACCATAAATAACTGATAGTTGGGGCTTCCTCTTCTGTGCCCCGGTCCTATTCAGCTAAAAAGTGACATATATATAGAATTTACCGTTTATGTGTGTACAGGTATTTCGGTCTTGGCAATACAAGTATTTGGCAACACAAGGTATAGACAGCTTACAAAGTACAGCAATACAGCAATACCTCCCTCCTTTCATCATTTTAAATAACAATTTAGATCAAATGTATAGTAATAAAAGTGATAAATGTTGATATAATCATTTTGATTATTATACTGTATATTTACAAACATATCATATAGCAAACTTAAAACATTAATTTATTTGGTTCTTCTGCAACAAATAAGAACATTTTTAAATTTTAGTATTTCTTATGGTTTGTTATATATGAATAAATACATTTAAATCAGTATAGTTTATGTGAAGGGGGAAAAATGAACAGTTTCTTAAAAAAAATGGAACATTTTTTTTTGTAGTTAACTTTTTTAATATATATATATATATATATATATATAATATATATATATGTATATTTGTTTACAGTTTGTATCTTAAATAATCTAATACTCTGTTATCACACATTATTATTATTATTGTAACAATTATAATAATAGCTACACTTTATATATTATCTATGTACCATGTTGAGCTTAGAAATATACGAGACGAGTGGAGTAGCAATGATACCTGGTATCGTCGCTACTCCACTCGTCTCCTATAGTAGTATCATATAATTAATACTTATTCTTGAGAATTCACAATGATAATATTTATTGCACATGAATATTATGGTCTAAAAATAGGGGTCATGTCTCAATAGATTTGGTCGTATGACAATTCTGTGGTACTTCAAAACAATTGGAAGTAAAGCAGTTCCCCGATGTATCCAGTTAGATTACTGCTTTAATAGAAACTAGGATCTAATTGGCTGCTACGGGCAACGGATCCACATTCTTTTATCCTTTATGTGATAAATGTCTATAGTTAAATTTGTTATAACCTAAAGAGATGTCTGTATGACACATGTCCTTTATTTTGACAGAATAATAATAATAATAATCAATCACAATAGATGTAAGAAAAAAAAACTTCCAGCTCAAATTTTTATTTTTATTATTGTTTATTGATATAGTGCCCTTAATTCCAGTGTACTTTACATTTGATAAGGGTAAAAGTACATAATACAAATGTAGGAACAATGAAAGTGACACAGATTAACTTGTGAACTGGTAGAAGGGGAAAGGACCTTGCCGGCAAAGGCTTCCAATGTACAAGAAGGATAAAATTCCAAGCTCTATTATACCTCTTGGATGCGTAGTCCTCATTTATAGCGGTGATGTAGATACATATTGTAAAAAGATAGAGGGTGCAATTGATTGTCCTCCAGACCATATATCAGATTATCAGATTATGCAGTAATACATATGAATGCTTGTAAACTAGTATGGGGGGGGGGGGGGGCAATACTCTACATACATGTACTGACTCCATGTGCGTGGTGATATTTCTAAATGCCATAGGCAGCTAGAGTAAGGTATGCATTATTCTGTTTCACTAAACAATGTGGTTAATATATTATATTAATACTTTCTAAACATAAAACAGAATAACATCAAGGATGTAGTTAAAGCCCAATCAGTACAAGATTTTATTAAAGGGGTTTCCCGATGATATTATGTCAAATTAGGCATGTTAACTTCAATAGGGCAAAAGGAATAAGATGATTCCAGACCTCTCGAGCAGTGGGTTATCTCAAAGGGGACAATGGATTGGGCAAGTTAACATTAAACACTCATGATTCTTCTTTACAGAGACAGCAAAGGGACTAACGCTCCATCCTATTTACATTAAATCATTTTTTGTTTAATCACTATGGGGGAGATTTATCAAAACCTGTGCAAAGGGAAAGCTGCCCAGTTGCTCATAGCAGCCAATCAGATTACTTCTTTCATTTTATGGAGGCCTTATTAAAAATGAAAGAAGCGAGCTGATTGGTTGCCATGGGCAACTGGACAACTTTTCCTCTGGACAGGTTTTGATAAATATCCATATACAGTACAGACCAAAAGTTTGGACACACCTTCTCATTAAGAGTTTTCTTTATTTTCATGAAAATGAAAATTGTAGATTCCCATTGAAGGCATTAAAACTATGAATGTGGAATTATATACATAACAAAAAAGTGTGAAACAACTGAAAATATGTCATATTCTAGGTTCTTCAAAGTAGCCACCTTTTGCTTTGATTACTGCTTTACACACTCTTGGCATTCTCTTGTTGAGATTCAAGGGGTAGTCACCTGAAATGGTTTTCACTTCACAGGTGTGCTGGTGTGGAGGAGGTGTGATGGTGTGGGGGTGCTTTGCTAGTGACACTGTTGGGAATTTATTCATACTGAACCAGCATGGCTACCACAGCATCTTGCCGCACCATGCTATTCCATCCGGTTTGTGTTTAGTTGGACCATCATTTATTTTCAACAGGACAATGACCCCAAACAGACCTCCAGGCTGTGTAAGGGCTATTTGACCAAGAAGGAGAGTGATGGGGTGCTGCGCCAGATGACTTGGCCTCCACAGTCACTAGACCTGAACCCAATCAAAATGGTTTGAGGTGAGCTGGACCACAGAGTGAAGGCAAAAAGGGCCAACAAGTGCTAAGCATCTCTGGGAACTCCTTCAAGACTGTTGGAAGACCATTTCAGGTGACTATCTCTTGAAGCTCATCAAGAGAATGCCAAGAGTGTGCAAAGCAGTAATCAAAGCAAAAGGTGGCTAGAACCTAGAATATGACATATTTTCACACTTTTTGTTATGTATGCAATTCCACATGTGTTAATTCCTAGTTTTGATGCCTTCAGTGTGAATCTACAATTTTCATAGTCATGAAACTAAATAAAACTCTGAATGAGAAGGTGTGTCCAAACTTTTGGTCTGTACTGTATATATAAATATATATATATATATATATATATATATATATGCAGAACTATCGCATTGCAGCACTACAAATCAGATTCCATAAATGTGGTGTCTGCTCCCCAGACCTGATGAATTAATGTCTGACATCACAGCAATGTTTCTGTCATTCCATAGGACCATTTTCAAACTTGAAAATGGTCCCATGAAAGGACGGAAACGTTGCAATGATCTAAGCAAACAAACCCACTTTTTTGCATATCGGAGGGCTGCATTAGTATTTATATATATACTAGCTGAGTACCCAGCATTGCCCGGTTTTTCCTTCCTAATCCCTGTTGTGGAGGAAAATCAACAGAGGAAGCTTTTGACTTCATATCCCGTCCTCATATCCCGTCCTCCTATCTCGACCTCCTATCCCGTCCTCCTATCCCGTCCTCCTATCCTGTTTTCCTATCTCGACCTCCTGTCCCGACTTCCTGTCCCGTCCTCCTGTTCCGTCCTGTCCCGTCTTGACCTCCCATCCTGACCTCCTATCCCGTCCTCCTATCTCGACCTCCTATCTCAACCTCCTATCCAGACCTCCTATCCCGTCCTCCTATCTCGACCTGCTATCCTGACCTCCTATCCTGACCTCCTATCCCGACCTTCTATCCCTACCTCCTATCCCGTCCTCCTATCCTTTCCTCCTATCCCGTCCTATCTCAACCTCCTATCTCGACCTCCTATCCCGTCCTCCTATCCTCCTATCCCGTCCTCCTATCCCTTCCTCCTATCCCGTCCTCCTATCCCGACCTCCTATCCCGACCTCATATCGCGACCCGTAATATGTGTACCAGGTATTGAAATATCTCCAGCCGTACGGAAGTTATGTGGGAACATACATTTCCCATTGATTTGCATGGGACTTTAAACAAAAACCCCGACCCTCACAAATGGGGGTAGTTAAGGGTTAAATTAACTATCCTATATTTTAAGTGGACATATAAGTAACATGTGACGAAGTATTATCAAAATATCTCCAGCTGTTTGGAAGTTATGCAGTAACATATATTTCCCATAGAATTGTATGGGACTTTAAACAAAAACCCCAACCCTGGCAAATAGGGGTGAGTAAGGGTTAAATTACCTATCCTATGTTTGTTGTTGACATAAAAGTAACATGTGTGCCAAGTTTCATGTTAATATCTTTAGCCGTTTGGACGTGATGCTGGAACATACACACAAACACACATACACACATACATACACACATACACACATTGGGGGAGATTTATCAAAACCTGTGCCGAGGAAAACTTGCCCAGTTGCCCATAGCAACCAATCAGTTTGCTTCTTTCATTTTTATGAAGGCCTGTGAAAAATGAAAGAAGCAATCTGATTGGTTGCTATGGGCAACTGGGCAAGTTTTCCTCTGCACAGGTTTTGATAAATCTCCCCCATTGAGTTTTATATATATACTAGCTGAGTACCCGGTGTTGCCCGGTTTTTCCTTTCTAATCCTTGTTGGGGAGGAAAATAAGCAAAGGAGGAAGCTTTTGACTTCATATCCCGTCCTCATATATTGTTTTCATATCCCAAACCCCATATCCGGTCCTCATATCCTGACCTCAAATCCCGTCATCATATCCCGGCCTCATATCCCATCCACATATCCCGTCCTCATATCCCATCCTCCTATCCCGTCCTCCTATCCAGTCCTCCTATCTCGACCTCCTATCCCGTCCTCCTATCCCGTCCTCCTATCCCGTCCTCCTATCCCGACCTCCTATCCCATCCTCCTATCCCGTCCTCCTATCCCGACCTCCTATCCTGTCCTCCTATCCTGTCCTCCTATCCCGTCTATCTATCCCGACCTCCTATCACGACCTCCTATCCTCCTATCCCGTTCTCCTATCCCGTTCTCCTATCCAGTCCTCCTATCCAGTCCTCCTATCCAGTCCATCTATCCCAACCTCCTATCCTGACCTCCTATCCTGTCCTCCTATCGAGTCCTCCTATCCCGACCTTCTATCCCGACCTCCTATATTGGTCCTCCTATCCCAGTCCTCCTATCCCGTCCTCCTATCCCGTCCTCCTATCCCATCTTCCTATCCCGACCTCCTATCCCGACCTCTTAGCCCGACCTGTAATATATGTACCAGGTATTGAAATATCTCCAGCCGTACGGAAGTTATGTGAGAACATACATTTCCCATTGATTTGTATGGGACTTTAAACAAAAACCCCAACACTCACAAATGGGGGTAGTTAAGGCTTAAATTAACTATCCTATATTTTAAGTGGACGTATAAGTAACATGTGACCAAATAGTATCGAAATATCTCCAGCCGTTTGGAAGTTATGCAGTAACATATATTTCCCATTGACTTGTATGGGACTTTAAACATAAACCCCGCCCCTGGCAAATGGGGGTGAGTAAGGGTTAAATCACCTATCCTATGTTTGTTGTTGACATATAAGTAACATGTGTGCCAAGTTTCATTTTAATATCTTTAGCCGTTTGGAAGTTTTTGTGGAACATACACACATACATACACACATACATACACACACATGTTGAGTTTTATATACCGTATTTATCGGGGTATACCACGCACCGGCCTATAACACGCACCCTCATTTTACCACGGATATTTGGGTAAAAAAAGTTTTTTACCCAAATATCCATGAAAAAATGAGGGTGCGTGTGTGCGCGTGTATACCCCGATATACCCCCAGGAAAGGCAGGGGGAGAGAGGCCGTCGCTGCCCGCTTCTCTCCCCCTGCCTTTCCTGGGATCTAGAGCGCTGCTGTCGGCCCTTCTCACCCCCTGGTTATCGGCGCTACTGCCCGTTCTGTCCCCCTGACTATCGGTGCCGGCGCCGATAGCCAGGGAGAGAGAAGCGGCGCCGACAGCCAGGGGGAGAGAAGGGGCAGCGGCACCCATTGCCGGCGCCGCTGCCCCGTTGCCTCCCCCCATCCCCAGTGGCATAATTACCTGAGTCCGGTCCGCGCTGCTCCAGGCCTCCGTCGTGCGTCCCCAGCGTCGTTGCTATGCACGGCGCGGCGCTCTGACGTCATGCGCCGCGCCGTTCAGCGCATAGCAATGACGCCGGGGACGCACGACGGAGGCCTGGAGCAGCGGAGCAGCGCGGACCGGACTCAGGTAATTATGCCACCGGGGATGGGGGGAGGCAACGGGGCAGCGGCGCCGGCAATGGGTGCCGCTGCCCCTTCTCTCCCCCTGGCTGTCGGCGCCGCTTCTCTCTCCCTGGCTATCGGCCCCTAACCAGGGGGTGAAAAGGGCCGACAGCAGCGCTCTAGACCCCAGGAAAGGCAGGGGGAGAGAAGCGGGCAGCGACGGTCTCTCTCCCCCTGCCTTTCCTGGGGGTGTATCGGCGTATAACACGCACACAGACTTTAGGCTAAAAATTTTAGCCTAAAAACTGCGTGTTATACGCCGATAAATACGGTATATAGATATACTAGCGGAGTACCCCACGCTGCCCGTTTTTTCCTTCCTCATCCTTGTTGGGGAGGAAAATCAACAAAGGAGGAAGCTTTTGACTTCATATCCCATCCCCATATATTGTTGTCATATCCCAACCCCATATCCCGTCCTCATACCCCGACCTCCTATCCCGATCTCCTATCCAGTCCTCCTATCCCTTCCTCCTATCCCGTCCTCCTTTCCCGACCTCCTATCCCGTCCTCCTATCCAGTCCTCCTATCCCAACCTATCTCGACCTCCTAATCCCAACCTCCTATCCCGTCCTCCTATCCCGCCCTCCTATCCTGACCTCCTATCTCGACCTCCTATCCCGACCTCCTATCCCGACCATCCCGTCCTCCTATCTGGACCTCCTATCTCGACCTCCTCTCTCGACCTCCCATCCCATCCTCATATCCCGACCCGTAATATGTGTACCAGGTATTGAAATATCTCCAGCCGTACAGAAGTTATGTGAGAACATACATTTCCCATTGATTTGCATGGGACTTTAAACAAAAACCCAGATACTCACAAATGGGGGTAGTTAAGGGTTAAATTAACTGTCCTATATTTTAAGTGAACATATAAGTAACATGTGACCAAGTATTATCGAAATATCTCCAGCCATTTGGAAGTTATGCAGTAACATATATTTCCCATTGACTTGCATGCAACTTTAAACATAAACCCTGCCCCTGGCAAATGGGGGTGAGTAAGGGTTAAATTACCTATCCTATGTTTGTTGTTGACATATAATAACATGTGTGCCCAGTTTCATGTTAATATCTTTAGCCGTTTGAAAGTTTTTGTGGAACATACATACATACATACATGCACACACGTTGAGTTTTATATATATATATATAGATGTAGAACTTAGATTGCATTAGAACTTTGATTGCAATGTAAAGTTTTCATTTACTTTAAATTTAGATTTTCTTTTGCAAGACAAATTGTACTTTTTACTTCTACCATATTTTGTATTAAAAAGTCACAGAAAATTTATTTGTAGGGCAAATTATTTAAAAAGGAAAGTAGAATTGCACAGTTTTGTGGGTCAATAAGTTTTTTTCGAAGTTCACTGAATGGTAAAACTGACATGCTGAATATATTCTACAGGTAATTTGATTCCAACAATACCCGCACCATACTCCCTTGCCCGACCCATTCCATAAGTCTATGGGATGGAGTTAAAACTTCACTTTCAAAAGATATAGAATGAGGTAGGAATATGTCTAGAAATTGGTCTAGTAGTTTATAAAGTTAAAGAGTACCTGTCATCATCTAAACTTTCCCTGATCCCCCTCCCCATCTGTCCCTTTCTCTAACTATGCCTATCCCTGTGTTTATTGAGGTTTAAAACGCTGTGGAAATACCTTTTTTTTATCCCTCTTCATTAGCTCAGGAGCACTGTCTTTCTGAGGGGTGGAAGGAGGCGGGTCCCGGCAGGCATGATGTCACATGAAGCTTGGCTGGGACTCTGCTTCTGCCAGTCTTCTTGTATGCTGCTCTCCCTCTGCAGCAGTGTTTCCCAACCAGGGCACCTCCAGCTGTTGCAAAACTACAACTCCCAGCATGCCCAGACAGCCAACAGCTGTCCAGACATGCTGGGAGTTGTAGTTTTGCAACAGCTGGAGGCACCCTGGTTGGGAAACACTGCTCTGCAGTGTGCATACAGACTAAGTACAGGGGAGGGATGGCAGCCTCTCTCTCTCTCTCTCTCTCTCTCTCTCTCTCTGTCTCTCTGTCTCTCTGTCTCTCTGTCTCTCTGTCTCTGTCTCTGTCTCTCTCTCTCTTCTCTGTGTCTCTCTGCACTAAAAAGTCAATGCTGAGAACCAGGGGCTGAGGGAGCAATTACAGAGGTAGTGATTAAGATAATGGGGGGGGGGGGGGGCACAGAGCAGGGAGTGCAGTGAGATAATACAATGTATAAGATAACGTGTGGTGAGGGGCAGGGAGAACACAGAGCAGGGGGGAGGGGGAGGTGACTGGCTGTTATATGAGAGGCATGTGCAGGCTTGTAGCTCACAGGCTAGGTGCGAGTCCTTAGCTGAGAGTACTGAACTTCCGGTGGAAGGACCAGAGCCCTTTCAGCATTAGTCCTAAAAGCAGTACACTTACTATGAAAAGCATAGGATGCTGCTTGCAGACCAGTCATAGAAGAGTGACCCCTAGTGGCCAAAAGTATAAAATGAAAAAACTGGTATAAATATTAATATTTTTTAATGAAGATATATTTGTTACGCCGAGCGCTCCGGGTCCCCGCTCCTCCCCGGAGCGCTCGCTACACTCTCCTCACTGCAGCGCTCCGGTCAGATCCACTGACCCGGGGCGCTGCGATACCGCCTCCAGCCGGGATGCGATTCGCGATGCGGGTAGCGCCCGCTCGCGATGCGCACCCCGGCTCCCGTACCTGACTCGCTCCCCGTCGATCCTGTCCCGGCGCGCGCGGCCCCGCTCCTTAGGGCGCGCGCGCGCCGGGTCTTTGCGATTTAAAGGGCCACTGCGCCGCTGATTGGCGCAGTGGTTCCAATTAGTCTGATCACCTGTGCACTTCCCTATATCACCTCACTTCCCCTGCACTTCCTTGCCGGATCTTGTTGCCATCGTGCCAGTGAAAGCGTTTCCTTGTGTGTTCCTAGCCTGTGTTCCAGACCTCCTGCCGTTGCCCCTGACTACGATCCTTGCTGCCTGCCCCGACCTTCTGCTACGTCCGACATTGCTTCT
The DNA here is from genome assembly GCF_029499605.1 of Hyla sarda. Taxonomy (NCBI): domain Eukaryota; kingdom Metazoa; phylum Chordata; class Amphibia; order Anura; family Hylidae; genus Hyla; species Hyla sarda. Next base: position 165,276,281 of record NC_079191.1, on the reverse strand, counting down.
GTCTACTCCCTTGTACCGCGCCTATCTTCAGCAGCCAGAGAGGTGAGCCGTTGCTAGTGGATACGACCTGGTCACTACCGCCGCAGCAAGACCATCCCGCTTTGCGGCGGGCTCTGGTGAAAACCAGTAGTGACTTAGAACCGGTCCACTAGCACGGTCCACGCAATCCCTCTCTGGCACAGAGGATCCACCTCCTGCCAGCCGGCATCGTGACAGTAGATCCGGCCATGGATCCCGCTGAAGTTCCTCTGCCAGTTGTCGCTGACCTCACCACGGTGGTCGCCCAGCAGTCGCAACAGATAGCGCAACAAGGCCAACAGCTGTCTCAACTGACCGTTATGCTACAGCAGTTACTACCACAGCTTCAGCAATCATCTCCTCCGCCAGCTCCTGCACCTCCTCCGCAGCGAGTGGCCGCTTCTGGTTTACGCCTATCCTTGCCGGATAAATTTGATGGGGACTCTAAGTTTTGCCGTGGCTTTCTTTCCCAATGCTCCCTGCACTTGGAGATGATGACGGACCAGTTTCCCACTGAAAGGTCTAAGGTGGCTTTCGTAGTCAGCCTTCTGTCTGGAAAAGCCCTGTCTTGGGCCACACCGCTCTGGGACCGCAATGACCCCGTCACTGCCTCTGTACACTCCTTCTTCTCGGAAATCCGAAGTGTCTTTGAGGAACCTGCCCGAGCCTCTTCTGCTGAGACTGCCCTGTTGAACCTGGTCCAGGGTAATTCTTCCGTTGGCGAGTATGCCGTACAATTCCGTACTCTTGCTTCAGAATTATCCTGGAATAATGAGGCCCTCTGCGCGACCTTTAAAAAAGGCCTATCCAGCAACATTAAAGATGTTCTGGCCGCACGAGAAATCCCTGCTAATCTACATGAACTCATTCACCTAGCCACTCGCATTGACATGCGTTTTTCCGAAAGGCGTCAGGAGCTCCGCCAGGATATGGACTCTGTTCGCACGAGGCGTTTCTTCTCCTCGGCTCCTCTCTCCTCTGGTCCCCTGCAATCCGTTCCTGTGCCTCCCGCCGTGGAGGCTATGCAGGTCGACCGGTCTCGCCTGACACCTCAAGAGAGGACACGACGCCGCATGGAGAACCTCTGCCTGTACTGTGCTAGTACCGAACACTTCCTGAAGGATTGTCCTATCCGTCCTCCCCGCCTGGAAAGACGTACGCTGACTCCGCACAAAGGTGAGACAGTCCTTGATGTCTACTCTGCTTCTCCACGTCTTACTGTGCCTGTGCGGATGTCTGCCTCTGCCTTCTCCTTCTCTACTATGGCCTTCTTGGACTCCGGATCTGCAGGAAATTTTATTTTGGCCTCTCTCGTCAACAGGTTCAACATCCCAGTGACCAGTCTCGCCAGACCCCTCTACATCAATTGTGTAAACAATGAAAGATTGGACTGTACCATACGTTTCCGCACGGAGCCCCTTCTAATGTGCATCGGATCTCACCACGAGAGGATTGAACTTTTGGTCCTCCCCAATTGCACTTCTGAAATTCTCCTTGGACTTCCCTGGCTTCAACTTCATTCCCCAACCCTGGATTGGTCCACTGGGGAGATCAAGAGTTGGGGGCCCTCTTGTTCCAAGGACTGCCTAAAACCGGTTCCCAGTAACCCTTGCCGTGACTCTGTGGTTCCTCCTGTGACCGGTCTCCCTAAGGCCTATATGGACTTTGCGGATGTTTTTTGCAAAAAACAAGCTGAGACTCTACCTCCTCACAGGCCTTATGATTGTCCTATCGACCTCCTCCCGGGCACTACTCCACCCCGGGGCAGAATTTATCCTCTATCCGCCCCAGAGACTCTTGCCATGTCTGAATACGTCCAGGAAAATTTAAAAAAGGGCTTTATCCGTAAATCCTCCTCTCCTGCCGGAGCCGGATTTTTCTTTGTGTCCAAAAAAGATGGCTCCCTACGTCCTTGCATTGACTACCGCGGTCTTAATAAAATCACGGTTAAGAACCGCTACCCCCTACCCCTCATCTCTGAACTCTTTGATCGCCTCCAAGGTGCCCACATCTTTACCAAACTGGACTTAAGAGGTGCTTATAATCTCATCCGCATCAGAGAGGGGGATGAGTGGAAAACGGCATTTAACACCAGAGATGGACACTTTGAGTATCTGGTCATGCCCTTTGGCCTGTGCAACGCCCCTGCCGTCTTCCAAGACTTTGTTAATGAAATTTTTCGTGATCTTTTATACTCCTGTGTTGTTGTATATCTGGACGATATCCTGATTTTTTCTGCCAATCTAGAAGAACACCGCCAGCATGTCCGTATGGTTCTTCAGAGACTTCGTGACAATCAACTCTATGCCAAAATAGAGAAATGTCTGTTTGAATGCCAATCTCTTCCTTTCCTAGGATACTTGGTCTCTGGCCAGGGACTACAAATGGATCCAGACAAACTCTCTGCCGTCTTAGATTGGCCACGCCCCTCCGGACTCCGTGCTATTCAACGCTTTTTGGGGTTCGCCAATTATTACAGGCAATTTATTCCACATTTTTCTACCGTTGTGGCTCCTATCGTGGCTTTAACCAAAAAAAATGCCGATCCCAAGTCTTGGCCTCCTCAAGCGGAAGACGCCTTTAAACGGCTCAAGTCTGCCTTTTCTTCGGCTCCCGTGCTCTCCAGACCTGACCCTTCCAAACCCTTCCTATTGGAGGTTGATGCCTCCTCAGTGGGAGCTGGAGCTGTCCTTCTACAAAAAAATTCTTCCGGGCATGCTGTTACTTGTGGTTTTTTTTCTAGGACCTTCTCTCCGGCGGAGAGGAACTACTCCATCGGGGATCGAGAGCTTCTAGCCATTAAATTAGCACTTGAGGAATGGAGGCATCTGCTGGAGGGATCAAGATTTCCAGTTATTATTTACACCGATCACAAGAACCTCTCCTACCTCCAGTCTGCCCAACGGCTGAATCCTCGCCAGGCCAGGTGGTCTCTGTTCTTTGCCCGATTTAATTTTGAAATTCACTTTCGGCCTGCCGATAAGAACATTAGGGCCGATGCTCTCTCTCGTTCCTCGGATGCTTCTGAAGTTGAACTCTCTCCGCAACACATCATTCCTCCTGACTGCCTGATTTCCACTTCTCCAGCCTCCATCAGGTAAACTCCTCCAGGAAAGACCTTTGTTTCTCCACGCCAACGCCTCGGAATCCTCAAATGGGGTCACTCCTCCCATCTCGCAGGTCATGCAGGCATCAAGAAATCTGTGCAACTCATCTCTCGCTTCTATTGGTGGCCGACTCTGGAGACGGATGTTGTGGACTTTGTGCGAGCCTGCACTATCTGTGCCCGGGATAAGACTCCTCGCCAGAAGCCCGCTGGTTTTCTTCATCCTCTGCCTGTCCCCGAACAGCCTTGGTCTCTGATTGGTATGGATTTTATTACTGATTTACCCTCTTCCCGTGGCAACACTGTTATTTGGGTGGTCGTTGATCGATTCTCCAAAATGGCACATTTCATCCCTCTTCCTGGTCTTCCTTCAGCGCCTCAGTTGGCTAAACAATTTTTTGTACACATTTTTCGTCTTCACGGGTTGCCTACGCAGATCGTCTCGGATAGAGGCGTCCAATTCGTGTCTAAATTCTGGAGGGCTCTCTGTAAACAACTCAAGATTAAATTAAATTTTTCTTCTGCATATCATCCTCAATCCAATGGACAAGTAGAAAGAGTTAACCAGGTCTTGGGTGATTATTTACGACATTTTGTTTCCTCCCGCCAGGATGACTGGGCAGATCTTCTTCCATGGGCCGAATTCTCGTATAACTTCAGAGTCTCTGAATCTTCCTCCAAATCCCCATTTTTCGTGGTGTACGGCCGTCACCCTCTTCCCCCCCTCCCTACCCCGTTGCCCTCTGGTCTGCCCGCTGTGGATGAAATTTCTCGTGACCTTTCCATCATATGGAGAGAGACCCAAAATTCTCTCTTACAGGCTTCATCACGCATGAAGAAGTTCGCGGATAAGAAAAGAAGAGCTCCTCCCATTTTTTCCCCTGGAGACAAGGTATGGCTCTCCGCTAAATATGTCCGCTTCCGTGTCCCTAGCTACAAGTTGGGACCACGCTATCTTGGTCCTTTCAAAATTTTGTGCCAGATTAATCCTGTCTCTTACAAACTTCTTCTTCCTCCTTCTCTTCGTATTCCTAATGCCTTTCACGTTTCTCTTCTTAAACCACTTATCATCAACCGTTTCTCTCCCAAATCTGTTCCTCCCACTCCTGTTTCCGGCTCCTCGGACATCTTCTCCGTCAAAGAAATTCTGGCATCCAAAAAGGTCAGAGGGAAAACCTTTTTTTTAGTGGATTGGGAGGGTTGTGGTCCAGAAGAGAGATCCTGGGAACCTGAGGACAATATCCTAGACAAAAGTCTGCTCCTCAGGTTCTCAGGCTCTAAGAAGAGGGGGAGACCCAAGGGGGGGGGTACTGTTACGCCGAGCGCTCCGGGTCCCCGCTCCTCCCCGGAGCGCTCGCTACACTCTCCTCACTGCAGCGCTCCGGTCAAATCCACTTACCCGGGGCGCTGCGATACCGCCTCCAGCCGGGATGCGATTCGCGATGCGGGTAGCGCCCGCTCGCGATGCGCACCCCGGCTCCCGTACCTGACTCGCTCCCCGTCGGTCCTGTCCCGGCGCGCGCGGCCCCGCTCCTTAGGGCGCGCGCGCGCCGGGTCTTTGCGATTTAAAGGGCCACTGCGCCGCTGATTGGCGCAGTGGTTCCAATTAGTCTGATCACCTGTGCACTTCCCTATATCACCTCACTTCCCCTGCACTTCCTTGCCGGATCTTGTTGCCATCGTGCCAGTGAAAGCGTTTCCTTGTGTGTTCCTAGCCTGTGTTCCAGACCTCCTGCCGTTGCCCCTGACTACGATCCTTGCTGCCTGCCCCGACCTTCTGCTACGTCCGACCTTGCTTCTGTCTACTCCCTTGTACCGCGCCTATCTTCAGCAGCCAGAGAGGTGAGCCGTTGCTAGTGGATACGACCTGGTCACTACCGCCGCAGCAAGACCATCCCGCTTTGCGGCGGGCTCTGGTGAAAACCAGTAGTGACTTAGAACCGGTCCACTAGCACGGTCCACGCAATCCCTCTCTGGCACAGAGGATCCACCTCCTGCCAGCCGGCATCGTGACAATATTACAATATCTCTTCATTAATGATTATGAACAACATATTAAAAGTTTTTGTTGATGACAGGTACTCTTTAAAGTAATTTAAAGGCTTCACTTAACTGTAACATAGTTCATAAGATTGAAAAAAAGACCAGAGTCCACCAAGTTCAACCTATATCCCTAATCAGTCACTACTGAATTGATCCAGAGGAAGGCAAAAAACTCTCAGGCTAAGCTTCCACTTGTTTTTTTATCTGGCAGTTTTTGGAATACTGCCACTACAGTTTTTGAGCCAAAGCCAGAAGTATAATCAAAAGGAATAGGACACATAAAGGAAGGACTTCTCCTCCCTTATGGATCCACTTCTGCCTTTGGGTCAAAATCTGCAGTGGAAACTTAGCCTTATACTAAAGGTAAAAATTCCTTCCCAACTCCAAATATGGCAGTCAGAATAAATCCCTGGATCAACGTTCTGTCCCTATAAACCTAGTATACATAACCAGCAATGTTATTATTCTGCAAAAATGCATCCAGACCCCTTTTGAACTCTTTTACAGAGTTCACCATGACCACCTCCTCTGGCAGAGAGTTCCATAGTCTCACTGCTCTTAGAGTAAATAACCCCTGTCTGTGCTGATGTAGAAATCTTCTTTCCTCAAGACGTAGAGGATGCCCCCTTGTTATACAGTCATTGCCGTAAATGTTGGCACCCCTGAAATCTTTCTAGAAAATGAAGTATTTCTCACAGAAAAGGATTGCAGTAACACATGTTTTGCTATACACATGTTTATTTCCTTTGTGTGTATTGGAACTAAACCAAACAAGGGAGGAAAAAAAGCAGATTGGAAATAATGTCACACCAAACTCCAAAAATGGGCTGGACAAAATTATTTTCAATAATTGTGGAAAAATAAGATAGTTTCAAGCATGTGATGCTCCTTTAAACTCACCTGGGACAAGTGACAGGTGTGGGCAATATAAAAATCACACCTGAAAGCAGATAAAAAGGAGAGAAGTCCACTTAGTCTTTGCATTATGTGTCTGTGTGTGCCACACTAAGCATGGACAATAGAAAGAGGAAAAGAGAACTGGCTGAGAACCAAAATTGTGGACAAATATCAACAATGTCAAGGTTACAAGTCCATCACCAAAAATCTAGATTTGCCTTTGTCCACAGTGTGCAACATTATCAAGAAGTTTGCAACCCATGGCACTGTAGTTAATCCCCCTTGGCATGGACGGAAGAGAAAAATGTATGAAAGGTGTCAATGCAGGATATTCCGGATGGTGGATAAGCAGCCCCAAACAAGTTCCAAAGATATTCAAGCTGTCCTGCAGGCTCATGGAGCATACGTGTCAGCGCAAACTATCCATCAACATTTAAATGAAATGAAATGCTATGGCAGGAGACCCAAGAAGACCCCCACTGCTCACACAGAGACATAAAATAGCAAGACTACATTTTGCCAAAATGAACTTGAGTAAGTCAAAAATCCTTCTTGGAAAACGTATTGTAAACAGATGAAACCAAGATAGAGCTTTTTGGTAAAGAACATCATTCTACTGTTTACCGAAAACAGAATGAGGCCTACAAAGAAAAGTACACAGTACATACAGTGAAATATGGTGGAGGTTCAATAATGTTTTGGGGTTGTTTTGCTGCCCCTGGCACTGGGTGCCTTGAATGTGTGCAGGGCATCATTAAATCTGAGGATTACCAACGTATTTTGGGTCGCACTGTAGAGCTCAGTGTCAGAAATCTGGGTTTGTGTCTGAGATCTTTGGTCTTCCAGCAGGACAATGATCCCAAACATATATCAAAAAGCACCCAGAAATGGATGGCAACAAAGTGCTGGAGAGTTCTGAAGTGGCCAGCAATGAGTCCAGATCTAAATCCTATTAAACACCTGTGGAGAGATCTTAAAATTGCTGTTGGGAGAAGGCATCCTTCCAATAAGAGAGACCTGGAGCAGTTTGCAAAGAAAGAGTTATCCAACATTCCGGCTGAGAGGTGTAAAAAGCTTATTGATGGCTATAGAAAGCGACTGATTTCAGTTATTTTTTCAAAAGGGTGTGCAACAAATATTAACCTCTTAAGGGCTCAGGGTTTTCCGTTTTTGCACCTTTTTAAAAATCATAACCCTTTCAATATTGCACCTAAAATTAAATATTATGGCTTATGTTTTGCCCACCAATTCTACTTTGCAGTGACATTAGTCATTTTACCAAAAAATCCACAGCGAAAAAGGAAAAAAAATTATTGTGAGACAAAATTGAAGAAAAAATGTCATTTTGTAAATTTTGGCGGCTTCCGTTTCTATGCAGTGCATTTTTTTTGTAAACATTACACCTTTTCTTTATTCTCTAGGTCCATACGAGTAAAATGCATGAAAATGAATACGTTTAAAATTGTCATCTTTTGACCCCTATAACTTTTTTATTTTTCTGCGTATGGGGCGGTGATCTGACATATTTAGCGGTACCATTATTGTATTGATCAGACTTTTTGATTGCTTTTTATAAATTTTTTCATGACATAAAAAGTGACCAAAAATACACTATTTTGGACTTTTGAATTTTTTTGCGCATATGCCATTGACCTTGCTGTTTAATTAACCATATATTTTTATAGTTTGGACATTTCTGAACGCGTCGATACCACATGTTTATTTTTATTTTTGAGACAGCAAACGGTGTATGGTGCAGGGTTGAGTCGGGAGCCAGCCCTGAGCTGATTCCTGTAGCTGAGGGCTGGCGTTAATAGCCGACATGTGGCGATTGCCGTGGCTATTAACCCTTTAGATTGCTGCTGTCAAAGTTGGCAGCGGCATCTAAAGGGACATTTAAACCATCCCTGGTGGTCCTGTGTGGGGGGGGGGGGGGGGGGGGGCATCCACTGCTGATGTAGCCAGAGGGCTTACCTCACATCCTGTGGTTGCTACGGCTCTGATAATGATAAAGCCTGGCAGGACCAGGCTTTATGAATAGAGTGCAGAGCACACAGATCAATGTGGTTCTATGGAACCACATTAAAGGGGTATTCCAGGCAAAAACATCTTATCCCCTATCGAAAGGATTGGGGATAAGATGTCTGATCGTGGGGGGCCTGCCGCTGGGACCCCCACGATCTCCCTGCAGCAGCCCGCATTCTATGCGTAGCTGTGTCTGAAATTATGGAAACTGCTGGGCTTCCGAGACGGGGACGTGACGTCACGCCACGCCCCTTCCATTAATTTCTATGGGAGGGGGCTTAACGGCCGAAACGCCCCGTTGGCGTGATGTCATGTCCCCATCTCGGAAGCCCGGAGGTTTCCCAAACATCAGACGCAGCTACGCATAGAATGCGTGTTGCTGCAGGGAAATTACGGGGGGTCCCAGACATCTTATCCCCTATCCTTTCAATAGGGGGTAAGATGTTTTTGCCCGGAATACCCCTTTAATCTGTATGAGGAATCTACTGATTCCTCCTAAAAGTGACTAAAAGTGTGGTATCGCTGCATGCGTAAATGTCCGAACTATAAAAAAATATTATATTACTTAAACTGCACAGTCAATGGTGTACACGTAAAAAAATTCCAAAGGCCAAAATTGTGTATTTTTGGTCACTTTGTATTCCCTAATAAAAAGTATAAAAAGCATTCAAAAAGTCCCATCAAACTAAAATAGTACAGATGAAAAGATCAAGGTGCAAAAACTTAGCCCTCAAACATCCCTGTATATGGAAAAATAAAAAAGTTATAGGGGTCAAAAGATGTCAATTTTACACATACTAATTTTGGTGCATTTAATTATAAGTTTTTTTAAGTAGTAAAATAAAATAAAACATATATATATATATATATATATATATATATATATATATATATATCTCTCTCTCTCTATATATATATATATATATATATATATATATATATATATATATATATACTCCCAAGCAAATTCCAAAGGAACAGCACACCATGTGGATCTGGGGGGTGCCAGCGGTAAAGGAGCCCGGTCAAGGCAATTCACACATCCAAAGTAAACCGCGGCACTCAATGGATAAGGTGCAAAAGGTTGTGGTTTATTCCATACTAATACAAAGCAACCAACGTTTCAGCTGCCATGCAGCGTTTCTCTTCGCTTTGTATTAGTATGGAATAAACCACAACCTTTTGCACCTTATCCATCGAGTGCCGCAGTTTACTTTGGATATATATAAATTAGGTATTCCTGTAACCCCATGGGCCTACAGAAAAAAGATATGGTGTCATTTTTACCAAAAAGTGCACTGCATAGAATTGGGAGCCCCTAAAAATTACAAAATTGTGTTTTTTTCCCAATTTTGCCCCATAAATATTTTTTTTCAGGTTCCGCCGTGAATTTTGTGGTGAAATGATTGATGTCATAATAAAGTACAATTGGTGGAACAAAAAAAAAACTCATGTGGGTCTGTATATGCAAAATTGAAAGCGTTATGATTTTTAGAAGGTGATTGGAAAAAAAACTAAAGTGCAAATACGTTAAAACCATGTGCCCTTAAGGGGTTAAAGGGTCACCCCGGTGGAAAACATTATTTTTTATATATTTTTTTTTCAAATCAACTGGATCCAGAAAGTAAATTACTTCTATTTTAATATCTTAATCCTTCCAGTACTTATCAGCTGTTGTATGCTCCACAGGAAGTTGTATTTCTTTGTGGAGTTCTTTTCAGTCTGACCACAGTGCTCTCTGCTAACACATCTGTCCATATCAGGAACTGTCCAGAGTATGAGCAAATCCCCATAGCAAACCTCTCCTGCTCAGGACAGTTCCTGATATGGATAGAGTTGTCAGCAGAGAGCACTGTGGTCAGACAGAAAAGAACTCAAGAAAGAAATACAACTTCCTATGTAGTATACAGCAGCTGATAAGTGCTGGAAGGATTAAGATTTTTAAACAGAAGTCATTTACAAATATATTTAACTTTCTGTCACCAGTTGATTTGAATTTGAATTTTTTTTTATACTGAACTACCCCTTTAACCCCTTAAGGACCAGGCCATTTTACACCTTAGGACCGGAGCGTTTTTTGAACATCAGTGGTTACCAATCTGTACCCTTCCAGATGTTGCAAAACTGCAACTCCCAGTATGCCAAAACTGTCCAGGCATGCTGGGAGTTGTAGTTCTGCAACATCTGAAGGGCCAGATGTTACAGAACTACAACTCCCAGCATGCCTGGACAGTAAGGGCATGCTGAGGATTGCAACATCTGGAAGGGCACAGTGGTCTCCAAACTGTGGACCTCCAGATGTTGCAAAACTGCAACTCCCAGCATGGCCAGACGCCCACGCTTTACGGCGACGTGCATTGCTGTAAAGGGCCCGACCGCGGCTGAAGATCAACTCACCTGCCGCTGCTGGATCGTCCAGGATCCGGGTCTTCAGGGACGAGGTAAGTACCGGGGCCGGTCCCCAGCACTCCCCCGTCCCCCGCCGCGTCCTCCGGTCTTCCTCCCATCCTCTCCGGACTTCAAGGGGCCGGGCAGGATGGGAGGAAGTAACCCCCCCCCCCCCCTTGCGATTGGTCGGTTAGTTAACCGACGGATCGCAGGGGATCGGAGGAGGTGGCAGGCCTGCCACCTCGCTCCTAGTCTTCAGCATGGTCCTTGCTTTCTGTGACAGCCGGGATCATGCAAAATTACCGGGCGGTCGGGTCCCAGAGACCCGATCAGCCCGGTATCACCGCAGATCGCAAGGGCGATTTCCCTTGCAATTTGCGGCGATCGCCGACATGGGGGGCCTACATGGCCCCCTTCGGCGTTTGCCCTGGATGCCTGCTGAAGGATTTCAGCAGGCATCCGCTTCCGATCTCTGCCCGGCGAGCGGCAGAGACGGAAATACAACAGGACGTTCTCTAACGTCCTTGGGCATTAAAGCCCAGGTAGTGGGGACATTAGAGAACGTCCTATGTCCTTAACCTCTTAAGGACCCAGAACGTACGGGGACGTCCCCGCACCCTGGGCCTTAAGGACCCAAGACGTCCTGGCGTTTTCCGGTCTCTGCCGCTCGAAGGGCAGAGATCGGAACTGGATGCCTGCTGAAATCCTTCAGCAGGCATCCAGGGCAAACGCCGAGGGCAAACGCCGCAAATCGCAAGGGAAATCGCCCTTGCGATCTGCGGCGATACCGGGCTGATCGGGTCTCTGGGACCCGACCGCCCGGTAATTTCGCATGATCCCGGCTGTCACAGACAGCCAGGACCATGCTGAAGTATCGGAGCGAGGTGGCAAGCCTGCCATCTCCTCCGATCCCCTGCGATCTGTCGGTTAGTGAACCGACCAATCGCAGGAGGGGGGGGGGGCGGTTACTTCCTCCCGTCCTGCCCGGCCCCTGAAAGTCGGGACAGGACGGGAGGAAGACCGGAGGACGGGGGAGTGCTGGGGCCCGGCCCCGGTACTTACCTCGTCCCTGAAGACCCGGATCCCGGCGGTGAAGATGGCGGCGGCGGCGACAGGTGAGTAGATCTTCAGCCGCGGTCGGGCCCTTTACAGCAATGCACGTCGCCGTAAAGCGACATGCATTGCTGTAATAGGACCCTGTAAACTACAACTCCCAGCATGCCCAGACAGCCTATGGCGTCTGGGCATGCTGGGAGTTGCAGTTTTGCAACATCTGGAGGTCCACAGTTTTTGGACCACTGTGCCCTTCCAAATGTTGCAAAACTACACATCCTCAGCATGCCCTTACTGTCCAGGCATGCTGGGAGTTGTAGTTCTGTAACATCTGGCCCTTCAGATGTTGCAGAACTACAACTCCCAGCATGCCTGGACAGTTTTGGCATACTGGGAGTTGTAGTTTTGCAACATCTGGAAGGGCACAGATTGGGAACCACTGTATTAGTGGTCTGCAAACTGTAGTCCTCCAGATGTTGCAAAACTACAACTCCAAGCATGCTGGGAGTTGTAGTTCGGCAACATCTGGCTCTAAAGATGTTGCCGAACTACTACTCCCAGCATGCCTGAGAATGTTTGGGAGTTGTGGTTTTGCAACAGCTGGAGGCACACTGGTTGGGAAACATTGTTTCCTAACTCAGTGTTTCCCAACCCGTGTGCCTCCAGTTGTTGCAAAACCACAACTCCCAAACATTCTCAGGCATGCTGGGAGTAGTAGTTTTGCAACAGCTGGAGGTCCCCCCCCCCTGTGAATGTACAGGGTACACTCACATGGGCAGGCGGCTTACAGTGAGTATCGGGCTGCAAGTTTGCAATGCAGCAAATTTTGCGCGGCAGCTCAAACTCGCTGTAACCCCCCCGCCCGTGTGACTGTACCCTAAAAACACTACACTACACTACCACAAAATAAAATAAAAAGTAAAAAACACTACATATACACATACCCCTACACAGCCCCCCTCCCTCCCCAATAAAAATGAAAAACGCCTGGTACGCCACTCTTTCCAAAATGGAGCCTCCAGCTGTTGCAAAACAACAACTCCCAGTATTGCCGGACAGCCGTTGACTGTCCAGGCATGCTGGGAGTTTTGCAACAGCTGGAGGCACCCTGTTTGGGAATCACTGGCGTAGAATACCCCTATGTCCACCCCTATGCAAATCCCTAATTCAGGCCTCAAATGCGCATGGCGCTCACTTTGGAGCCCTGTCGTATTTCAAGGCAACAGTTTAGGGTCACATATGGGGTATCGCCGTACTCGGGAGAAATTGACTAACAAATCTTGGGGGGCTTTTTCTCCTTTCACCCCTTATGAAAAGGTGAAGTTGGGGTCTACACCAGCATGTTAGTGTAAAAAAAATAAACTTTTTACACTAACATGCTGGTGTTGCCCTATACTTTTCATTTTGACAAGAGGTAAAGGGGAAAAAAGCCCCCCAAAATTTGTAACGCAATTTCTCCCGAGTACGGAGATACCCCATATGTGGGCACAAACTGCTCTGGGGGCGCACAACAAGGCCCAGAAGGGAGAGTGCGCCATGTACATTTGAGGTGATTTGCACAGGGGTGGCTGATTGTTACAGCGGTTTTGACAAACGCAAAAAAAAAAAAAAAAAAAACATTTCGGAAACTACACCCATCGCGGAATGTAATGAGGGGTGCAGTGAGAATTTACACCCCCCTGGTGTCTGACAGATCTTTGGAAGAGTGGGCTGTGCAAATTAAAAATGTTGTACAGCCCACTGTTCCAAAGATATGACAGACACCAGTGGGGGGTAAATGCTCACTTTACGCCTTCTTATGTTCCTCAAGGGGTCTAGTTTCCAAAAGGGTATGCCATGTGGGGGTTATTTTGCTGTCCTGGCACCATAGGGGCTTCCTAAATGCGACATGCCCCCCGAGCAAAATTTGCTCTCAAAAAGCCAAATATGACTCCTTCTCTTCTGAGCATTGTAGTTCGCCCGTAGTGCACTTCAGGTCAACTTTTGGGGTACCTCCATACTCAGAAGAGATGTGGTTACAAATTTTGGGGGGTATTTTCTGCTATTAACCCTTGCAAAAATGTGAAATTTGGGGGGGAAACACACCTTTTAGTGATTTTTTTTAATTTTTTTTTTACGTATGCAAAAGTCGTGAAACCCCTGTGGGGTATTAAGGCTCACTTTATTTCTTGTTACGTTCCCCGAGAGGTCTAGTTTCCAAAATAGTATGCCATGTGTTTTTTTTTGCTGTCCTGGCACCATAGGGGCTTCCTAAATGCGACATGCCCCCGAGCAAAATTTGCTCTCAAAAAGCCAAATATGACTCCTTCTCTTCTGAGCATTGTAGTTCACCCATAGTACACCTCAGGTCAACTTATGGGGTACCTTCATACTCAGAAGAGATGGGGTTACAATGTTTGGGGGGTATTTTCTGCTATTAACCCTTGCAAAAATGTGAAATTTGGGGGGAAACACACATTTTAGTGAAATTTTATTTTTATTTTTTTACATATGCAAAAGTCGTGAAACCCCTGTGGGGTATTAAGGCTCACTTTATTCCTTGTTACGTACCTCAAAGGGTCTAGTTTCCAAAATGGTATGCCATGTGGGGAATTTTTGCTGTTCTGGCACCATAGGGGCTTCCTAAATGCAACATGCCCCCCAAAAACCATTTCAAAAAAACGTACTCTCCAAAATCCCCTTGTCGCTCCTTCGCTTCCGAGCCCTCTACTGCGCCCGCCGAACACTTTACATAGACATATGAGGTATGTGCTTACTCGAAAGAAATTGGGCTACAAATATAAGTATACATTTTCTCCTTTTTCCCCTTGTAAAAATTCAAAAATTGGGTCTACAAGAACATGCGAGTGTAAAAAATGGAGATTGTGAATTTTCTCCTTCACTTTGCTGTTATTCCTGTGAAACACCTAAAGGGTTAAAACGCGGACTGATTGTCATTTTCAATACTTTGGGGGGTGCAGTTTTTATAATGGGGTCATTTGTGGGGTATTTCTAAAATGAAGACCCTTCAAATCCACTTCAAACCTGAACTGGTCCATGAAAAATTGTGAGTTTGGAAATTTTGTGAAAAATTGGAAAATTGCTGCTGAACTTTGAAGCCCTCTGGTGTCTTCCAAAAGTAAAAACACGTCAATTTTATGATGCAAATATAAAGTAGACATATTGTATATGTGAATAAAAAAAAAAATTATTCGGAATATCCATTTTCCTTACAAGCAGAGAGCTTCAAAGTTAGAAAAATGCAACATTTTCAAATTTTTCATAAAATTTGGGGATTTTTCACCAAGAAAGGATGCAAGTTACCACAAAATTTTACCACTATGTTAAAGTAGAATATGTCACGAAAAAACAATCTCGGAATCAGAATGATAACTAAAAGCATCCCAGAGTTATTAATGTTTAAAGTGACAGTGGTCAGATGTGCAAAAAAAGGCCGGGTCCTGAGGTGTAAAATGGCTGGGTCCTTAAGGGGTTAAGAGGTTAAGGATTTTGTTCTAGTGTCGACATATTCTGCTAGACCCACTGTCTGCGGAATGTCCGCCCAGAAATCTGGGCCAGTGTGTGCACCACCAGTGGTTTTTACATAGAGTTTATTAACTGGCAATTTTTTGTAAAATGAGCAACTAAAACTGTATTTTTATTTAATGCAAAAGACAACTGAAAAACATTGTGTGAACATAGCCTCAACTATAGCCTTGTAGGCATTCTGAGGTATTGTGGCTTATCTGTAACTCTGTATCTGTATCTTAAACGTGAACAATAACTTTTATGGCATTTTCCTAACATGGTTTAAGCCACTCGAAGCAAGATGATTAATATTATTCCTTCCTTCCATATCTAATTCAGTCATTTGCTGCTGGTATTGTCATACTGTGAAAGTCAGTGAAACTCAAATTAGGAAAAAATATTACTGTTATAAACTCCAGATGTAAATAAAACTTTATAAGGTAGTTGAGCCTGGATTTTCTTAGGGATCAATGTAGGCAGCAATTATTCTGTTATATGGCCTATTTTAAAGGGGCACTCTGGTGGAAAACTTTTTTTTTTAATCAACTGGTGCCAGAAAGTTAAACAGATTTGTAAATTACTTCTATTAAAAAATCTTTATCCGGGATACTCACGCCCTTCTCTTCCTCAACATCTAATGCCTACCTGATACCGACACGCCATGTCAGAGAGTCTCAGCCTGTGCACCCTGTTGTGAGGTAAGCCCTCTCCTCCCTATACCTTGGTTCCTCGCTCTCATCTGCTGCCTTCTACTCTCGCTTTCTTCTCACTTGCCTACCTATCTTTCCTTCTACCCCACCTTCCTTTTCTTTCTGCCCCCCTCTTTAACTCTTTGTTACTGCGCTCCATTGTACCTACTCAGTTGAGACCTAGCTAGGACAGCCCCTCGCTACCTTTACGGTGGAGCTTTCATTTCATCTCATTTCATTACATATGATTAGGATTCTTTTTACAGTTCGTGGCACGCACATATTTCCTGCTTATCTTATCCTGTGTGTTAGACTATACATGTGCCTTACACAGTGTTCGTATTGTTTGTACTGAATATTTACAATAAACTTCTACTGTTGAAAAAAAAAAATATTTATCCTTCCAGTACTTATTAGCTGCTATATACTACAGATAAAGCTCTTTTCTTTTTGGATTTCTTTTTTTTTTCTGTCCACGGTGCTCTATGCTGACACATCTGTCCATTTCAGGAACTGTCCAAAGCAGGAGCAATTCCCATAGCAAACCTATCTTACTCAGGACAGTTCCTGATACGGACATACAAGACCACTGATAATGTCCCTCAATCTCGGGCTCTGCGCAAGATCTCACTGCGTAGAGTCAAAATGATCAGAAGAACGGTGAGCAAAAATCCCAGAAACACACGGGAGGGACCTAGTGAATGACCTGCAGAGATCTGGGACCAAAGTAACAAAGGCTACCATCAGTAACCCACTACGCGTCAGGAACTCAAATCATGCAGTGCCAGATGTGTCCCCCTGCTTAAGCCAGTACATGTCTGGGCCCATCTGAAGTTTTCTAGAGAGCATTTGGATGATCCAGAAGAGTATTGGGAGAATGTCAAGTGGTCAGATGAAACCAAAGTAGAACTCGCCATGTTTGGAGGAGAAAGAATGCTGAGGCACATTCAAAGAACACCATACCTACTGTGAAGCATGGGGGTGGAAACATCCTGCTTTGGGGCTGTTTTTCTGCTAAGGGACCAGGACCACTGATCAGTGTAAAGGAAAGAATGAATGGGGCCATGTATCATGAGATTTTGAGTGAAAACCTCCTTCCATCAGCAAGGGCATTGAAGATGAAATGTGGCTGGATCTTTCAGCATGACAATGATTCCAAACAACACACCGCCACGACAATGAAGGAGTGGATTTGTTAGAAGCATTTCAAGGTCGTGAAGTGGCCTAGCCAGTCTCCAGATCTCAATCCCATAGAAAACCTTTGGAGGGAGTTGAAAGTCTGTGTAGCCCAGCGACAGCCCATAAACATTACTGCTCTAGAGGAGATCTGCAAGGAGGAATGGGCCAAAATACCAGCAACAGTGTGTGAAAACCTTGTGAAGACTTATAGAAAATGTTTGACCTCTGTCATTGCCAACAAAGGGTATATAACAAAGTATTGAGATTAACTTTTGTTATTGACCAAATACTTATTTTGCACCATAATTTGCAAATAAATTCTTTAAAAATCAGACAAAGGGATTTTATGGATTTTCTTTCCTCATTATATATCTCATAGTTGTGGTATACCTATGGTGAAAATTACAGGCCACTCTTATCTTTTTAAGTGGGAGAACTTGCACAATTGGTGGCTTACTAAATACTTTTCTGCCCCACTGTATGTGTGCACATAGCCGAAAACTGTATTTGCAGTACAGGAGCTATAGCTCTGACTTTGTTTACACTGCCATCATTGTCTGTGGGGATTTTGCACTATTTTGATATGAAGAATAGCACAGCTATTTAACTGATCTGCTGCTGAAGAGTTCAACAGAGCTTTTGACAGTAGTGTATGAGTGTAAGATAAGGTTAGAATTATTTTATTTATATATATATATATATATATATATATATATATATATATATATAGCTAATAATAGTGCCAAAATCCTTCGACAGCTTTATATAAAGATAAAGAATAGTCATTCCCTTTAACTCTTGAAAAAAAAGGTTAGTTGGAATTTCAGAAATATAGGAAATAGCCTTTCACTTACGGGAGTGAGAACAGTTGTGTTAAGCAGTCTTCTCTAATTCAGGAATTCAGATTATTTATTCATTGGGGTTTTCAGCAATATGGTATCCCAGTGTACTAAAAATAAATCATGATTATTTTAATCACAGTAAAACGTTACATAAAATAGCAAAGCATACACATTCTATGTATATTGTGGCAACTGTTTTCATGATCAACACTTTGAATGTATTTCTTGATGAGGGCAAGCTTGGATCACTAAATATAAATATATATATATATATATATATATATATGTCATGCCACAAAATCTCAGAATGAGTGTCTAGCTTTCTAGTAAGCTAGAAAGTCACACTAACCATAGCCAATTTAATTGACTGCCCGGCATCTTTGTCTTTTTGCATTACCCAATGTCGTTCCATCTTTAGGTCATGGACTGATACCCATACATATGCTCGCCCAAATATGTTTAGATATACCTTTGAATTAATTGTTCCTGCAACAATTGCAGATCATCTATTTCCTAAGAAGATGAAAAAGCCCTAAACCATGATGTACCCTCCACTATACATCACAGTTGGGATTATGTGCTGTGTTCTTTTTACTCCTAGTAAAGCATTGTGCATTTCTTCAAAAAAAAAATTCTATCAGTGTACTTAGACAAAGTTCAGACAAACCACTTTTTTTTTAATACAATTTTTTCAAACATTTTCAAACTTTTCTTTTATTACAAACAACAACCCCTTTGTAAGGCGAGGAAACCAAGAGAGCAAATAATAAACAAAAATAAAACAATATGACAAAGGTCATTAGATTATTGTTACAGTTGCGCACCGGCCGGACTCACCGGCCGTGAGCGCTTTCTGTCCCTGCTGCCGGCAGGGCTGAGATTAGCATCACGGGACACACCCGCATCCGAATCTCAGCCCGTTGTCACTTACCATCCTGTGTCCTTGCTCCCTGATGTCCCACAGCTCTTGCATGTGTGCCTCTGGCCCTTAGGGCGTGCGCGTGCTGGAGCTCACTTTCTTAAAGTGCCAGTACCCAATTAGTTTAAGTGCTTGCACCTGTCCTCTGGTCCAAAAGTATATGCTCTTCCCTGCTCCCTGGGCCAGATCTTGGTTGTCTGTTTTAGTCTTTGTTTGCCCTAGCCTGAGTCAAGTCCTGTTCCAGAGTGAAGTCCTGTTCCTGAGTCTGTGTACCTGGCCCTAGTTCCCGTCTGTCCTGTTCCTGTGTTCCTGTTGTCTTTCTGCCCTGCCAGCCATGTCCTGCCCACCACGTCCTGCCAGCCACATCCTGCCTGTCTCTGTCTGTGTTACGTCACCCCCAGCTACCTGTGTGGACGAGTCGTGCCAGGGGTAGCGACCTGGGTGCCACCTGCTGCAGCAATACCATCCCACTTTGTGGCAGGCTCTGGTGAAAACCAGTGGCACCTTAGACCCGCTCCCTGTCACGGCTCAAGTCTCTATCCACACAGGCCCACAGAATCCACCACCTGCTGTTCACCTGCCGTAATTACTAACAGTAAGATCTGGCCTGTCATAACAATTATACATAATAGGAAGAGAATGTCCACGATTGCCTAACATCCAGAGTATTAGTCTGGGTTTAGACTGAGGAATCTGTGACCGTGTGGGCATTGCTATCCCTATAGGCATAACCTCTGAAAGGGTGGGAGAAGCCGGAAACTTCCAATCAGCACCAATACTAAGTCAGGTCACAATTAGGATATGATGGAATGGTGTTCTCATTTTTCTTACAATGTGGTCTAGATCAAGTTCTTTTACAGCCAAGGTTGGGAAGCTCTGTAGTGAAGAACCTATAAGATCACTCAATAGGTTTAAACCCAATTCTAAACATGCATCACATGTTCAGTTGTATATCTGATGATAACCTCTCCAACATAGTATGGAATACCTCATACCCAATACACGTGATAATCAAGTTGGAGTACCAACATGTTAGTATCCTTTTCATCAGTACCAAGTAATTAATATAGTTAGAAGTTTATTCACGGCCAATGCAAGGCAAACTCCAATTGTGTCACACAATAGGTAGTCTCAAGTTCCTCTTCCCTTTTAACCATATTTATTGTCAGACGCCACTATCACCTAAATGTGTAACAATACAGTGCAGTTAACTCGGGAAAGCTAATCGGAACTACCGCTGTGGAATCGCAGTCTTCCGATCAGCTCATCGGCTGGGCAGAAGGTCCATACCTTCCCTTGGCTCATTCACTCTGTTCTCCAATAGTGCAGGCAGCCTCAGCAGCCTGCACTAATACTGTGCCTATAACAATGAATAATTCTGTGCTATTGCACAACATTTTTCAGTTTATGCAACGCCAAAATTGTATGTAATAGTCCCCTATGGGGAATTAAAAAAAAAAAAAAGTTTAAAAAAATGTGGGAAAAAATTGTGTATTGTTAAATGTATTGTTAAAAAGAATCAATAATAAAAGTTTGAAACCCCCCCCCCCTTTTTTTCTTTTTTTTTTTTTTTTTAAATAAAATAATATTAGTCATATCGCACATATGTTAATTTTTGTTATAAGAAGAAGAGGAGCAAAAAACAAACGTGCAAAATGAAAGATCCTGCATCCTTAGGGGTTAAGTATTCCTTTATATTCCTCTAATAAGGACTTCAGTGACAAGTTGGGGTGGATAGATTGTTCTAGCAAGGACTATAATTGCTGTTCTGAGGGATACCACAAATAACAGATGTGGCCTAAAATGGCAGCTATGTTGTAAGTTGCCTAATACAGAACAGCTGTCCCCCCATCTTTGCCAATAAGAAATAAAAATATATTTTGCCCCTTGGCCCTTTTCCGGTTCCAAAAAAGTTCAGAAGCAACTCTTCTCTCCAAAAGTTTAATGCACAGAATAAAAACTAGTGGGGACAGGGGCACCCTTGTGGAATACCATTTTGCATTGGCATGATGTTGGAGAGTTGTAATGGCCCAGTTGCTGTGTCTTTATGGTGTTGGAGCTTGTGCTCAAAATTCCTGATGATTGACAGCAGTTACTTTTAAATATGGCACTTGGGAAAGGTTGAAAACAGTATTTAGAGTATGGATGGCTAAAATAGGGCAGTATACTATACAGGCTAGATGCATTTTGGATGCCCTTGGTCACTTTCTCAGTTGCTACAACATTATAATGGTGTAGTCTTAGATTTTTGTTTCCTTTATATGAGAACCAAGAATCTTAGGATAAACCATTATACTTATA
This sequence comes from Hyla sarda, assembly GCF_029499605.1. Lineage (NCBI taxonomy): Eukaryota > Metazoa > Chordata > Amphibia > Anura > Hylidae > Hyla > Hyla sarda. The sequence goes on along the minus strand of NC_079191.1, from coordinate 165,255,314 downwards.
CTATTGTTGCTACTGAGGTGGGTTCATGAGGGGTCCCAAAATGCATCTAGCCTCGACAATACACAACCATTTATTAGCCATCTATTCTCTGAAGACTGTTTTGAACCTTTTCCTAGAAACAGATTTGAAAGTAACTGCTGTCAATCATCAGGAATTTTCAGCACACACTCCAACATCATGAAGGCATAGTCACCAGTCCATTAAACCTCAACATCTTGCTAGCACCACTGAGAAACCTGCACTTAAGGAGAGTTTTTTTTTTTTTTTAAGTGTGTGGTGTGTATTGCACATAGGCATTTCTGGATTTATATTTATATGGTTTCTATCCCCTGAGCTTGATCCTGGAGACATGTTATAGACAGGTCTGCAGTTGATCAAGAGAAAGTCAAGAGGAATGGAGTCAAGAGTTATAATTTCCTCTCGGCAAGGGGAGCAAGGAAAATATGCAGTTGATAATTCTGATTATGTATACAGTGACACCAATAAGAAATATGGTTGGAATAAAAAAGAGGAGGAATTGTGGAAAACGATATGGAGAAAAAGGAGAGTTTTTTTTTTTTTTTTTGTTGCTGTTGTTTTTCTCTCTTCTCTTCTTCCTTTGTATTTCCTTCTTCCCTCTGGTTTTTAACATTAAGAAGGGGGTGGGAATGAGGTGAGAGATGGGAGGTAATTGATCTTAGTAATCCTAGTATCTGTTGTTATCTGTCCCTGGAAGACATGAGGACAGACATGGTACAAAGCTTAAATTATGGTATTGTAGGGGCTGAGCCAGCCAATGACCAGAACGGACACATTCCTCAGGACCACCAGGATAATTTTGGTGCCGAACTCGCTCCGATATTCGTCAGGGAGCTGGAGATCAGACGCTAGAGCATACTCACGGTCCCAGCGCAGAGGAATAGGGTAGGCAATATCGTCTCCCCTCTCCTTCCCCCTCGCTTATCAGACTGCGGCCAGCGGCCTATGTTTGGCCGGCACTCAAACAGAAGGGAGACATGGGACTGTTAGCCCTGCAGCCCCTCTGAGTAAGATCCTCTGCTCTCCTACCTGCTCTCCTACCTGCTCACAGCTGCCATCTCCTGCTAGAACTAGTCCCTGCTGTGCCTGCCACCCTCACCCCGCTGCGATAGGCACCATCTTGTGCTGCAGAGGGACACTGTGGTGGGACCTCACTTCATAATGGCCAGAGTTGTACTTAGCCCCTGGGTGTCTCAGCCAGCCTACAGAGGACACTGCATATTTATGAATAGCAGAATAGCCAGCCACCTCAGTTACCTGGGGATACAGGGCTCTACAGAGAAGTGACACAGGTAGAAGCCACACTAACAAGCTCAACTTGAATTTATTTCAACTTTATTCCACCTAAGCTGGAGTGCCTCCTTAAAGGGGAACTCAAGTGGAAACAAGTGGAACATGTTTACAAATCAATTGGTGCCAGAAAGTTAAACAGATTTGTAAATTACTTCTATTAAAAAAATCTGGTCTTCCAGTACTTATCAGCTGCTGTATACTACAGGGGAATTTGTGAAGTTCTTTTCAGTCTGACCTGCTCTCTGCTGACACTTCTGTCTGTGTCAGGAACTGTCAAGATTAGAAGCAAATCCCCATTTAAAACCTCTCCTGCTCTGGACAGTTCCTAACACGGACATAGGTGTCAGCAGAGAGCACTGTTGTCAGACTGAAAATAACTTCACAAATTTCTCTGTAGGTTACACAGCTGATAAGTACTGGAAGGGTTGATATTTTTAAATAGAAGTAATTTACAAATCTGTTTAACTTTCTGGAGCCAGTTGATTTGAATTTTTATTTTCCACAGGAGTACCCCTTTAACTGCTCTTGGTATCTCTATGCAAAGCAGGAGAGAAAGTTTCACCTTTTATTATCTCACCTCCTCATTTATCCCACTGTAAATACATTATTTCTAAACATAACACTGTGCTGAAAAAGTGAAACTGTTTCCCTCATAACTCTCACTCACAACTCTCTATCCTAATCTGCCGCCTAGTGGCCACCGCAAACAAGTACATTACTGAATACTGTTGAGACACTGCCACTAGCAGAACAAGATTCTTAAGCAAATACTACTGGTGTCCAATGAGACCAGCTTGATTTTTCACTTCATCAAGACTCTACCCAGTCTCGTACAATAAAAAAGGCTGTACGACATGTCTTGCTCCTCCACCCTCTCTCCCTACAACCCCCCCACCACCACCATAAGGCACACCAATAGTTGAGGTAGTTGATAATCAGTATCGCAACAATCCCAATGAAACAAAATTCCAGCAATCCCCTATAGCTGTAGGAATGAATGGGCAACACTCACCGGATCCATGTGTAAAAGATACTGTTCTTTATTTTCTTCAGTGCAGGTTAAAATATTCCATACATGTGGACATAGGAAATAATACAGGACATCACTGGGTGACAGCCGTTGTGACCCTCAGTCTGATGAAGCATGTCTGAGCATGCGCAACGGTACCCTACCACCCCTTTTCCTTAACACCCCCTTTACTTATTTCTCTCAACCTCTTTATTTGTCCTGACAGTCGAGAGGCTCTTACAGAGCCTCGGCAGGACCCTGAGATCACTGGATTGAAAGTGGGTTCACGCACACTCCTAGCAGCGGCATTTCCAGATTATATTTTGCTTCTGCTTACAAATCCTCAGAGATCCCTACCCAGTGGTCTCAGGGCTCTGGCAACATATGGCAAAAGTGTCTAACTTCTAAGTATACTACTCTAAATCTGAAATCCTAAATATTTCCCTAGCTGCTAAAACAGCTACAGACTTGGATGCACTTGCCCCTTTTCTGTGGTCCACAAGGTCTATGAAATATTTGGGCTTACAACTGCCTAAATCCCTCACTTTATTATGCAAATCTAACTATGTTCCCCTATTACACAAACTGACATGTTTTTTTTTTTCCAATATCTTTATTTCCATATTTAAATTACAACAACATGTACTAATAAAATTGAAAAAAATGTTATCCCCATGCATCATACCGACCTAACTTCTTTTTTCAGGAGAGTGCCCAGCACTCAAGGAACTATAGAGGCACCGCCACTTGCATTTATGTGCCCCTCACTGCATAGCGGTGAAATTGACTATTGAACATCGTGATCTTTGCTGCCTTTATTTACAGGGAGCACGCATTGCTAAGACTCGATCACCATATTGGAAACCATATATAATTTTTATATTACTGCTATAGTATTGTTTGTGGTTAATATACTCACAGGTTACACAACACTACATGTTATAAACAGTTACCATTAATACAGGGATAACTATTGAATATTTTTACCCAGTAGTCATATACTACATTTTATTCTTACCACTGAATGTTTGTAACATTCTCATAATGATTATTATTACCTTTTTATCCCTATTTTTATCTTTCTAAATTTATTTTATTTGTATTGAGGTGTTTTTAGGTAGGTGGTCGCTAGGGCCTAGCGCACCCTCTTCTGTTTAATACATTCTGTAAATTGTAAATTTTTTAAACATACAGTCTGATCTACCTTTTTATTTCATTCATCATTCATCTCTCCCCCCTATCCTTCTTTTCTCCCCCTTTTCTTCTTTTCTTCCCTCTCCTTCTCTGTCCCTTTGCATAATTTTTCCCAGTCAGTCAAAAAATAAATTTGTCCTGCCAAAAAATACTTTTTAAATACCGGTAAATATCCAGAAAATCTACCCCTCCATTTTCCTTTGTTTGACACAAATATTCCAATTTGATTCTCGTTCTTTTTCTACCCCAAATCAATGAGCTGAATATTGAGATGATTTTTTTTAAACAACTTCATCTCACACCAAATTGGTGCAGATCCAAATACATACAAAATATTTGGCATCATTACTGACTTTATTAATGTTATCTTTTCTGCTTTTGATAGATTTAAATCATTTCATATATTCGCCTTTCTTTCTATTTCCTTAATTAATTTTAAAGGGTTTATCTGATGGTATTTCCCCATCTCCCTAGATAAATATATCCCTAAATATCTAAATGTTTCTCCTTTATTTATTACCTTTAATCCATAAGTCTTTCCTATTTTATATTTTCCTCTCCCAATGGCATAATGACCGATTTTGACCAGTTTATTATTTCTACTAGCTTAATACCCGGCGTTGCCCGGTTTTTCCTTTCTAATCCTTGTTGGGGAGGAAAATAAAATAAGGAGGACGCTTTTGACTTCACAGCCTGTCCTCATATATTGTTGTCATATCCCAACCCCATATATCCCGTCCTCATATTCTGACCTTCTATCCTGTCCTCCTATCCCATCCTCCTATCCCGTCCTCCTATCTCGACCTCCTATCCCGACCTCCTATCCTGACCTCCTATCCCGACCTCCTATCCTGAGCTCCTTTTCCCGACATCCTATCCCGACCTCCTATCCCGTCCTCCTATCCTGACCTCCTATCCCCTCCTCCTTTCCAGTCCATCTATCCCAACCTCCTATCTAGATCTCCTATCCCGACCTCCTATCCCGACCTCCTATCCCAACCCGTAATATGTGTACCAGGTATTGAAATATCTCCAGCCGTACAGAAGTTATGTGAGAACATACATTTCCCAATGATTTGCATGGGCCTTTAAACAAAAACCCCGACACTCACAACTGGGGTAGTTAAGGGTTAAATTAACTATCCTATATTTTAAGTGGACATATAAGTAACACGTGACCAAGTATTATCGAAATATCTCCAGCCGTTTGGAAGTTATGCAGTAACATATATTTCCCATTGACTTGTATGGGACTTTAAACATAAACCCCACCCCTGGCAAATGGGGGTGAGTAAGGGTTAAATTACCTATCCTATGTTTGTTGTTGACATATAAGTAACATGTGTGCCAAGTTTCATGTTAATATCTTTAGCCATTGAGACGTTTTTGTGGAACACACACACATACATACACACATTGGGGGAGATTTATCAAAACCTGTCCAGAGGAAAAGTTGATGGCTTGCCCATAGCAACAAATCAGATTGCTTCTTTCATTTTTCAGAGGCCTTTTCAAAAATGAAAGAAGCAATCTGATTGGTTGCTATGGGCAACTCAGCAGCTTTTCCTCTGGACAGAATTTGATATATCTCCCCCATTGAGTTTTGTGTATATAGATTACTCTTGACAGAGATTGCTTTGGATCCTCGAGAAATAACAGAATATCATCTGCATACATTGTAATTGTCTCCCCTCTTCCCCCTCTGGCTCCAAATCCTGCTATTAATGCATATGTTCTTATACTACTCATTAGCTGTCAATGGACCATTGAGTTCCTCCAATTCTTCTTCTGGAATTCAAGGCAATTCAATTTTATCTAAATAATCTTTTAATTCCTCTTGACTAAATTAAGATTCCGTTTTATATAGTAGCTCAAAGTATCTGTCAAATTCTTGGATTAGAATATCAGGGTTATTCTCCATCTCCCCTTTCCTATATTCGATGCTATGAATGTTACGCCGAGCGCTCCGGGTCCCCGCTCCTCCCCGGAGCGCTCGCAACATCCTCGCAATCGCAGCGCCCCGGTCAGACCTGCTGACCGGGTGCGCTGCGATACCTCTTCCAGCCGGGATGCGATTCGCGATGCGGGTGGCGCCCGCTCGCGATGCGCACCCCGGCTCCCGTACCTGACTCGCTCTCCGTCGGTCCTGTCCCGGCGCGCGCGGCCCCGCTCCTTAGGGCGCGCGCGCGCCGGGTCTCTACGATTTAAAGGGCCACTGCGCCGCTGATTGGCGCAGTTGGTTTAATTAGTGTATTCACCTGTGCACTTCCCTATATAACCTCACTTCCCCTTCCCTTCCTTGCCGGATCTTGTTGCCATCGTGCCAGTGAAAGCGTTTCCCAGTGTGTTCCTAGCCTGTGTTCCAGACCTCCTGCCGTTGCCCCTGACTACGATCCTTGCTGCCTGCCCCGACCTTCTGCTACGTCCGACCTTGCTCTTGTCTACTCCCTTGTACCGCGCCTATCTTCAGCAGTCAGAGAGGTTGAGCCGTTGCTAGTGGATACGACCTGGTTGCTACCGCCGCTGCAAGACAATCCCGCTTTGCGGCGGGCTCTGGTGAAAACCAGTAGCAGCTTAGAACCGGTCCACTAGCACGGTCCACGCCAATCCCTCTCTGGCACAGAGGATCCACCTCCTGCCAGCCGAATCGTGACAGTAGATCCGGCCATGGATCCCGCTGAAGTTCCACTGCCAGTTGTCGCCGACCTCACCACGGTGGTCGCCCAGCAGTCGCAACAGATAGCGCAACAAGGCCACCAGCTGTCTCAACTGACCGTGATGCTACAGCAGCTACTACCACAGCTCCAGCAATCATCTCCTCCGCCAGCTCCTGCACCTCCTCCGCAGCGAGTGGCCGCTTCCGGCCTACGACTATCCTTGCCGGATAAATTTGATGGGGACTCTAAGTTTTGCCGTGGCTTTCTTTCACAATGTTCCCTGCACTTGGAGATGATGTCGGACCAGTTTCCTACTGAAAGGTCTAAGGTGGCTTTCGTAGTCAGCCTTCTCTCCGGAAAAGCTCTGTCATGGGCCACACCGCTCTGGGACCGCAATGACCCCATCACTGCCTCTGTACATTCCTTCTTCACGGAGATTCGAAGTGTCTTTGAGGAACCTGCCCGAGCCTCTTCTGCTGAGACTGCCCTGCTGAACCTGGTCCAGGGTAATTCTTCCGTTGGCGAGTACGCCATCCAATTCCGTGCTCTTGCTTCCGAATTATCTTGGAATAATGAGGCCCTCTGCGCGACCTTTAAAAAAGGCCTATCCAGCAACATTAAAGATGTTCTGGCCGCACAAGAAATTCCTGCTAACCTGCATGAACTTATTCATCTAGCCACTCGCATTGACATGCGTTTTTCCGAAAGGCGTCAGGAGCTCCGCCAGGATATGGACTTTGTTCGTACGAGGCGTCCTTTCTCCCCGGCTCCTCTCTCCTCTGGTCCTCTGCAATCCGTTCCTGTGCCTCCCGCCGTGGAGGCTATGCAAGTTGACCGGTCTCGCTTGACACCTCAAGAGAGGACACGACGCCGCATGGAGAATCTGTGCCTGTACTGTGCCGGTACCGAACACTTCCTGAAGGATTGTCCTATCCGTCCTCCCCGCCTGGAAAGACGTACGCTGACTCCGCACAAAGGGGAGACAGTTCTTGATGTCTACTCTGCTTCTCCACGCCTTACTGTGCCTGTGCGGATATCTTCCTCCATCTTCTCCTTCTCTACTATGGCCTTCTTGGACTCCGGATCTGCAGGAAATTTTATTTTGGCCTCTCTCATCAACAGGTTCAACATCCCGGTGACCAGTCTTGCCAGACCCCTCTACATCAATTGTGTTAACAATCAAAGATTGGACTGTACCGTGCGTTACCGCACGGAACCCCTCCTAATGTGCATCGGACCTCATCACGAAAAAATTGAGTTTTTGGTCCTCTCCAATTGCACTTCCGAAATTCTCCTTGGATTACCGTGGCTTCAACGCCATTCCCCAACCCTTGATTGGTCCACAGGAGAAATCAAGAGCTGGGGTACTTCTTGTTTCAAGGACTGTCTTAAACCGGTTCCCAGTACTCCCTGCCGTGACCCTGTGGTTCCCCCTGTAACCGGTCTCCCTAAGGCTTATATGGACTATGCTGACGTATTTTGCAAAAAGCAAGCTGAGACTTTACCTCCTCACAGGCCTTATGACTGTCCTATTGACCTCCTCCCGGGCACTACTCCACCCCGGGGCAGAATTTATCCTCTGTCTGCTCCAGAGACTCTTGCTATGTCTGAATACATCCAGGAAAATTTAAAAAAGGGGTTTATCCGCAAATCCTCCTCTCCTGCCGGAGCTGGATTTTTTTTGTGTCCAAAAAAGATGGCTCCCTGCGTCCTTGCATTGATTACCGCGGACTTAATAAAATCACGGTAAAGAACCGCTACCCTCTACCTCTTATCTCAGAACTCTTTGATCGCTTTCAAGGTGCCCACATCTTTACCAAACTGGACTTAAGAGGTGCTTATAATCTCATCCGCATCAGGGAGGGGGACGAATGGAAGACTGCATTTAACACCAGAGATGGACACTTTGAGTATCTGGTCATGCCCTTTGGCCTGTGCAACGCCCCTGCCGTCTTCCAAGACTTTGTTAATTAAATTTTTCGTGATCTCTTATATTCCTGTGTTTTTGTGTATCTGGACGATATTCTGATTTTTTCTGCCAACTTAGAAGAACACCGATCACAAGAATCTCTCCTATCTCCAGTCTGCCCAACGGCTGAACCCTCGCCAGGCCAGGTGGCCGTTGTTCTTTGCCCGTTTTAACTTTGAAATTCATTTTCGCCCTGCCGACAAGAACATTAGGGCCGATGCCCTCTCTCGTTCCTCGGATGCCTCGGAAGCAGAGGTCTCTCCGCAACACATCATTCCTCCTGACTGTCTGATCTCCACTTCCCCAGCCTCCATCAGGCAAACTCCTCCAGGGAAGACCTTCGTTTCTCCACGCCAACGTCTCGGGATTCTCAGATGGGGTCACTCCTCCCACCTCGCAGGCCATGGGGGCATCAAAAAGTCCCTGCAACTCATCTCTCGTTTCTATTGGTGGCCGACTCTGGAGACGGATGTTGTTGATTTTGTGCGGGCCTGTACTGTCTGTGCCCGGGATAAGACTCCTCGCCAGAAGCCTGCTGGTCTCCTTCATCCTCTGCCTGTCCCCGAACAGCCTTGGTCACTGATTGGTATGGACTTTATTACTGACCTACCCCCATCCCGTGGCAACACTGTTGTTTGGGTGGTCATTGATCGATTTTCCAAGATGGCACATTTTATTCCTCTTCCTGGTCTTCCTTCAGCGCCTCAGTTGGCAAAACAATTTTTTGTACACATTTTTCGTCTTCACGGTTTGCCCACGCAGATCGTCTCGGATAGAGGCGTCCAATTCGTGTCTAAATTCTGGAGGGCTCTCTGTAAACAGCTCAAGATTAAATTAAACTTCTCTTCTTCTTATCATCCCCAATCCAATGGGCAAGTAGAAAGAATTAACCAGGTCCTGGGTGACTATTTACGGCATTTTGTTTCCTCCCGCCAGGATGACTGGGCAGATCTTCTACCATGGGCCGAATTCTCATACAACTTCAGAGTCTCTGAATCTTCTGCTAAGTCCCCATTTTTCGTGGTGTACGGCCGTCACCCTCTTCCCCCCCTCCCTACTCCCTTGCCCTCTGGTTTGCCCGCTGTGGATGAAGTAACTCGTGATCTTTCCACCATATGGAAAGAGACCCAAAATTCTCTTTTACAGGCTTCATCCCGCATGAAAAGGTTTGCCGATAAGAAAAGAAGAACCCCCCCCATTTTTGCTCCCGGAGACAAGGTATGGCTCTCCGCTAAATATGTCCGCTTTCGTGTCCCCAGTTACAAACTGGGACCACGCTATCTTGGTCCTTTCAAAGTCTTGTGCCAGATTAATCCTGTCTCTTACAAACTCCTTCTTCCTCCTTCTCTTCATATTCCCAATGCCTTCCATGTCTCTCTCCTTAAACCACTCATCATCAACCGTTTCTCTCCCAAACTTGTTTCTCCCACTCCTGTTTCCGGTTCTTCTGACAACTTCTCCGTAAAGGAGATACTGGCCTCCAAGACGGTCAGAGGAAAAAGTTTTTTTTTGGTAGATTGGGAGGGCTGTGGTCCTGAAGAGAGATCCTGGGAACCTGAGGACAACATCCTAGACAAAAGTCTGGTCCTCAGGTTCTCAGGCTCCAAGAAGAGGGGGAGACCCAAGGGGGGGGGAACTGTTACGCTGAGCGCTCCGGGTCCCCGCTCCTCCCCGGAGCGCTCGCAACATCCTCGCAATCGCAGCGCCCCGGTCAGACCTGCTGACCGGGTGCGCTGCGATACCTCTTCCAGCCGGGATGTGATTCGCGATGCGGGTGGCGCCCGCTCGCGATGCGCACCCCGGCTCCCGTACCTGATTCGCTCTCCGTCGGTCCTGTCCCGGCGCGCGCGCGCCGGGTCTCTACGATTTAAAGGGCCACTGCGCCGCTGATTGGCGCAGTTGGTTTAATTAGTGTATTCACCTGTGCACTTCCCTATATAACCTCACTTCCCCTTCCCTTCCTTGCCGGATCTTGTTGCCATCGTGCCAGTGAAAGCGTTTCCCAGTGTGTTCCTAGCCTGTGTTCCAGACCTCCTGCCGTTGCCCCTGACTACGATCCTTGCTGCCTGCCCCGACCTTCTGCTACGTCCGACCTTGCTCTTGTCTACTCCCTTGTACCGCGCCTATCTTCAGCAGTCAGAGAGGTTGAGCCGTTGCTAGTGGATACGACCTGGTTGCTACCGCCGCTGCAAGACCATCCCGCTTTGCGGCGGGCTCTGGTGAAAACCAGTAGCAGCTTAGAACCGGTCCACTAGCACGGTCCACGCCAATCCCTCTCTGGCACAGAGGATCCACCTCCTGCCAGCCGAATCGTGACAATGAATAGTTCTACTCCCCTGTTGATTATTAATTAGGGCCATTAACTTTTTATTAGGTTTCCCATTTTCATAAATCTCTGTTGACCTTTAAAATTAGCTTTTTTCTACTTTTCTCATTCAAGTGGGTTTCAAATTTTTCTTGTTTATCATCCCAATCTTTTCTATTTTCATCTATAATAAATTTGTCTATAATAAATTTTTCCTCTGCTTTTCTTACTGCACACGCTAAATCTTTTTCTATCATAATAAATTATTTTTTCTATTTTTCAATTGCATATATTATTTCCCCCTGTAAGAATGCTTTTCCCATTTCCCACACAGTTTGATCTGAAGCTGTATCCCAGTTCCTGTCAAAGAATTCAGTCAACTGTTGTTTTATTACCTCGTTGTCAAGTAATTGAAACCAATATGCATTAATTCTGCATGCCCTCACTGTATTTCCCATACCCGTGTCAATCTTAATACTTATCGGGGAATGATCAGAAACACATCGAGTACAATAATTAATCTTTCTAATCTTTACACTCCCCGACTTATCACCCAGACACAAATCTATGCGGGACATCGTTTTACTGGTTTTATTCCAACACAAATATATGTTCTTCCATGGATTACGAGCTCTCCTTATATCTATTAATCCTACTTCCTCAAAAAAATTCTTCAAAGGGGTATGTCCATAGTTCTTTCTTACATTTTCCATTCTTAACCTACCTACATTTTCATTCATCACGCAGTTTATATCTCCTTGAATGAATAACGGACATTCACTCTTCTCTTGCCAAAACCTAATTACAATTTTAAGAACATCGGATGTGTACGGCGGTGGTCTTTTTACAAACGCATGCGAATCCCAGCCCATCACTCACCTCCCACATCTCAGTGTCCTCAGAGCCCCGGTGAGCATGCCCCCGCCTCCTAGGGTGCGCACGCGCCGGAGCTCTCACTCTTAAAGGGCCAGTACTCATTTAATCAAGTGTCTACACCTGCACCCTGGTCCTGAAATATCAGCTCTTCCCTTGGTTCCCTGACTGATCTTTGGTTGTCTATTGCCATAGTAAAAGTTCTGTGTCTCTGTTACCATGTACCTGTTCCTTGCTACCTTCCTATCTTGCACCTGTGTTCCTGCCCTGACTTACTGCCATCTTGCCACATCTTGCCAGTCTCCTGTGCCACACCACCACCCAGCTACCTGTGACGACGAGTCGTGCCAGGGGTAGCGACCTGGGTGTCGTCTGCTGAAGCAAGACCATCCCGCTTTGCGGTGGGCCTGGCACGGCTCACATTATCATCCACACAGGCCCAGAGGACCCACAACCTGCCGTGACCATAACAAGTGCATTCTTTTTCTAACTTCTATGAACGACATATAGGTTTTAATTTTGTGTTTCAAATGAATAGTCAGGAAATTCCATTATTCTATTATTGTTGCACATGACTGTTTTTCTCGCTCAATGCATGTATAATCCTTTCCCTGTCTCCTTCATTTATTAACTTTATCAGTATCATTCTGGGCCTACAACCCGGTGCGAGCGGTCGCATCGGGACCCTGTGGGCTCTCACAATACCGAATGTGGGAGACAATTTTCCCTCCCCACATTCCTTAGTTATGTATCTTTGTAGGGAGCCCACTGGATCCTTCCCCTCCGTCCCCTCTGGGAAGCCCAACAACCTTAAATTTCCTCTTCTAGGTCTATCTTCCAACTCTATTATTTTCTGAGTTAGAATTCTATTCTCAGACTCACTTGTTTCCATCTTTTTTCTCATTATCTCCATTTCATCCTGCAGATCTGACACTCTTTCCTCCATTTCATTACATTTTTCCCTAAGTTTCCTCATGTCATCTCTTATCAGTGTCACATCTGACCCTATACTTCCTATCTGGCCAGCTCATCCCTCAATAGAAGCTCATGCCTCCAATATCACTTTCATTGTTACTGTTGAACCCTCTTCTTCCGCCTCTATTAAATTTTCCTGTACATTTTGCTTTCCCGGTTTATTTTTCCATGTCATTGTTTTAATATGCCACATATTTATCCATTCTCCCTGTGTTCCTACTATCCTTTACCGGGCTTGTGGACTTCCTTTTGGGTGGCATTTTAATTATATGAACAGCGGTAATAAATCCTCCACCTCTTTCTGACTTTATATTGTACCAAGCTTTACCGCAAAGTTAATCAGTTAATTAGTAGAAGTAACATACACAAATATTACCCCGTTGTTACAAACATCATTTAATTATTCTATCCTCCACTTTCCCAATTAATACATGGTTATATATATAAAAAAAAAATGCCCATATACACAAGGTTGGATTGTTCTGTTCTTTCCACAACCCGGCATAAGTCCTTCCAATTGAACTTGTTCTTAACGTATCCCCTTTAACCTTGGCACAATTTATTAGTGTTAGTAGGTTATCATGTTAATAAATGGTTAGTATATTGGTTGTAGATTTAGTGCATAATTAATACTTAATGCATAGTTAATACAAAGCAGCTTCTTCACTATTGATATTTTAATCAATTTGTCACTTTTCCAAAAAGGAAGAAGAAGAAAGAGGAGTTTTAGGGAAGCAGTCAGCCTCTTATTATTAGTGAAAAAACGGAGCGGTCTCACCCATCTTGCAGACTCCAGACTTTAGTCGGCTTCTCTTCCCCCTGTGCTCTCACCATGGCTGGGGTGAATATTCACTCTCTCTGCCACTTGTTCACCAACCCCTCTTCAGCTCCACGCTGACCCTGGGACTCTGCACGCATCAGTGCCTTTCCAACAACCATCTCTGCACTCCAGAGTCACCCGCACCATGCTTCACTGCCAGCAACTCTCACTGAGCTCCGTACTCCCTCCACTGCTGCGCTCCGGTCCTCGCTGCACCCTGGCACAGGCGGTACAGGCATCCTCTCCCTCGTCCTCTCCCAGCAAGGTGCGTTCCGGAATACTGTTTAAGGGCCTTGAGGGGCTAGAAAGTCCAATTTGGGAGGTTATAGGGTTTAGCTCATTCTGCCGGTGCAGCCGGCGTTAGATCCCTCAGCATAGCTTTAGCGTGGTCCACGAGGTAGAGGGAAGCCTACCTAGCTTCCTGCCACCACGTTCCTTCCTGCCTTCCAGCTGACCATGAGGTTTGAAAGTTATGTTTACTGGTGCATGGTTTACAATAGCCAACCTTTCTTCAGAGGAACCAGGCTTTGTGTGTCTTTATTTAATGGACAAAGCACCGGTGAAATCCAGACTTTCAATCTCATCTGCAGAACTTAAATACATTTTGTTTAGGTTTTTAAGAAGTCATGAACACTTTTCCTTTTCTGCTTACACTGTGGATGTTTACCTAATATGCTCAATAAGTGAATGAATAAAATGATTAGTTTAGTTTGATTGTAATTCAGTTAGATTGCAAATTGTAACTTAGTTAACAATAAGACAACTGTTTTATTAGTATTCAGTGCACAAATCCAGGTCAATATAAAGGGTTCACTTACTCTTTCTTGTAACTGTATCACACGTTTCTTGCAACAAAGTAACTTCTAACTTTCCTGGAGGTATCACAAAGAAAGACCAGAGGCTTGTCATTCTTTAGTAACATTTATTTCTTTTATGTACTTTGTTTGACTCTTAGAACAAAACTTTTAAAATTTGTATGTAAAGAAAAATATATTTCTACAATTTTAAATGTATACAAAGGCAGTAAATCTAACCAGCAACTTTTATGTTGTATAACTGTATAAAATGTGTTTCTTTTCCTGAGTCTTTACTGATGTTCAGACTTAGGGAATAAATATTTTGTGGTTTTTTCACCTCAGTGTGACTCATTCCTTTACAGTCAATGGAAACATGGTAGGTACATCACCGGGAGAGACTTTAGTGCTTTTTCATGTTTCTCTTGTAAATGTTGCATATTGTAGAAAGGTTTTTCCATTATCTTCCGAAATGTTTAAGATATTTTCTTGACAGTCGCAAAATGATTAAGACAGTATAACATGCAGGAATAAAAATAGACTATGTACTGTATATAATAATAACATTTATGCCCAAAAAAACATGCACACACCTAAAGTATCATAATCAATTACATCTTTATTACATCACAGATAAAAATAATCAAAAGAATTAAAAAAAATTAGAACTCACAGAAACACTGGTCGGGTCCTACCTAAACCTATACAATCCAAGATGAGACCGAGTGAGCTATGATAGCTATATAACATGTTAAAGGGTTACTGCTATTTACATAATCTTTTGACATATCCTGACTAAGAGCTAAATGCACATAAGATTCTGTGAATGATCCCAATACCATTTACAGCCTGACAGGATCAGAGGCTAAGTAATTGTCAGCAGCCTCCCTGTGCGAGTGAGGGAATATGAAAACTTGGTGAATTTTTTTAGGGAATTCCTCAAAGGAGACTCTGTATGCCCTTCATAGGTGTCTGGCTTTTTGCACCTTTAAAGCTGAAGCCAAGCCCTAAGATCACAGAGAGCGAGAGAGATATGGTCCACTCTCTTCTTAAGACAGTGCAAGCATCAAAATTGATTGTTTATTTTTAAATTGGCACTGTTGTTGCATGGCAATTACTTCATTCACACCTGTAAAGATTCTGTCAAAAATCCCATGCAATTTTTGTTTCTGGTGTATGTCAGAAACAAGAACAGAAACTTGACAAACCCCTATAAAGTCTATGGGATTTGTCAGGTTGTATTGGTGCCTAACATATAAGGGATCTCTCACGGTCATTGCTTTTAGACTAAGCAGAACAACAGAAAAAAATGTGATGTGAACATAGCCTTAAAGTGTCATTCTGCAAAGAGGTGGTTTGTTATAAAGAACTGTGAATGTAAACTTAGTAGAGCAGATGTTCCAGAACTGCACTCTAGTTTACTCAAAGTGTTGGAAGCCTAACCCTTATCTAGAAGACCTAAAATGTGTCTCCAGGCACCAGGGAAAATATAAAGTTTGTTTTAAGGTTAAAAAAAAACTATTCCCCATAACCACCAAACTTATATGCCTCTCACTAAGAAATTTGCATCACACAAAATCATGTCTGTGACATTGCAGCAATGTTATTACAAATTATCTGTGGATGTAATGAATGCCATTTCCTAAATTCCTTAACTTGACATGGTAAACAACTTCGTAAATGAGTAGGGAAATGTGATTGTTTTCTTTAGGTGTTATTTTTAGATATTTTATTAGAACTAGGGATGAGCGAATTGAATCTGACGAATCTGAATTCGTAACGAATTTCAGGAAAAATGTGATTCATAAGGAATGCGAATATTGCTGTGATTCGATCGTGCAAATCACTTCACTAAACTCCATTTAGTGCGATCAAGGCTCCAGGGGCCAGGCATCTAAAATGGCGGATCCACATGTGAGGACATGGGGCAAGGAATCCTGGGAAGGCGGGAACAAGGGTTGGCGGGATGACCCTGAATCACATACAGCTTGCAGCCTATCAGCAGCCAGCCACCCCTGTGATGTCACAGCCCTATATAATCGGCAGCTATCTTGTGGCCAGTCACATCAGCATTCTATTACAGAGAAAGAGGGACAGAGAGCAGTGTGTGTTGCAAAGAAAGACATTTTTACAGCAGTGATTCACCTCCCAGTCACATCAGAGTTCTATTACAGAGGACAGAGAGCCGTGTGTGTTGCACAGAAAAACTATTTTACAGCAGCGATTCACCTCAAGCCCAAATCCAGCTTGTTAAAGTCTTAAGGGCCTAAATACTGTGAAAGGTGAGCCAAAGGTACACACCTGCTGGTTTTGTAGACAAATACTGTTTTAAGCATACTGGAGCGCATTGTCCTCCCCTCACAAGTGCATACCACATACATGCATCTAAGTGGTGTAGCATTTTTTCCTGTTAAAGTCTTAAGGGCCTAGATACTGTGAAAGGCCATAAAAAAGTACACACCTGCTGGTGTTGAAGAAAAATACTGTTTTAAGCGTACTGGAGTGCATTGTCCTCCCCTCATAAGTGCATACCACATACATACATCTAAGTGATGTACCCTTTTGTTCCTGTTAATGTCTTAAGGGCCTAAATACTGTGAAAGGCCAGTCAAAAGTACAAACCTGGTGGTGTTGTAGACAAATACTGTTTTAAGGGTAGTGAAACGTATAGTACTCCCCTCATATGCGCACTAAGTATGTCAGGCAGAGACTTGCCAGTACGTGCACAGAGGAGTGGCCTAAATTCATCAGGCAAAGGTTGCAGCAGACTATGGGTGAGTGGCTGCAGGAGTTGCAGCGAGAGGCCTGAGTTCCCGGTATCAGCTAGCGGTCGTGTATCAACAGCAACCCATCTGCCGTCATCGATTGGTTAACACAGTCATCCACTTCATCACAAGTGACATTTGACACCCCCAGTCAACAGTAGGTGGGTTCCTCAGAAACAACCCTCATTTGGCATGGCCCGGGAGAAATCCCTGTCATCCCATTGCCTCTGTCCTATCCTGTTCCCTCCCCCACAGAAGTATCTTATGCTCTTATGCTTATGGATTCAACTCCAACTCTAAGGACGATCTAGAGGACAGTCAGCAGCTACTGCCCAGCTAAGAAGTGGAGGAGACATCCACCGCTTTCTCCACTAGGTGGGCAAGTAGTGATGAGGGGAGTAGCGTGGGAGGTGGTGTTGCAAGCGTTCAGGCTCCTAAAGCAGACACTGTTGAGGAACCTGAGGAGGACATCAGTGGCGTGCAGACACAACTTGATAATGATGAAGCCGATCGTACTAAGGAGCCGGGTGCAGAAGGGGCTTCATCATCATCAGGAGTTGAGGGTTGCAGGTTGCCCATGAGGCAGTAGCTGAGCCATCAAGGTGGTAGCATGGTTGGCAGTCAGCATGGTGGCAGAAGTGGAAATTTTGGAGCCAAAAGTACCCTGGGTAGACCACCTGCTTCACGGCAGCCTACCTTCCCAGGAGATAGTGGAACAGGGGTTCCTGGAGAATACAGCAGTAGCAGTAAATCAGTGCAGACTGTTGGTGAGAAAATCAGCTACTCGGTGGTGTGGCAGTTTTTCATCAAGCATCCGGAGGATGTCAACCTGGCCACATGCAAGATGTGTCGGCAGAAGGGGAAGCGTGGCCAGGGTTCCAATGTTGGCACCACAGACCTATGTCAACATATGCAGTCACCATAAAGCGGCCTGGGAGAACCGTGGCTCTGATGTAGTGGTCCAGCCTGCTGCATCACCCAGTGGTATGTCGCTCCCTGTTTCAGCCAGCCAAGGCACCACCACGTCAGCCAAAGGGAGCTGTGTGTCATACCCATCTTCTGTCGCTCCAGATGCTCCTGCTCCTCCTACTTCGAGTCAGTCAATCCGCCAGCAATCCATCGGCAAAGCCATGTCCAAGAGACAAAAGTATGCGACCACTCATCCAACGGCACAGAAGCTGAATGTGCTCCTGTCCAAGTTGCTGGTGCTGCAGTCCCTCCCTTTTCAATTGGTGGACTCTGCACCTTTCAAAGAACTGATGACTTGTGCCGAGCCGAGGTGGAGAGTCCCAAGCCGTTATTTCTCTGAGGAGAAGGCAGTACCAGCCCTGCACAATTTTGTGGAACAGAAGGTGGACCAGACCTTGAGCCTTTTGGTGTGCCCCAAAGTGCATGGCAGCGCCGACTTGTGGAGCTGTAACTAGAGTCAGGTACAATATATGTCCTTTAAGGCCCACTGGGTGAATGTGGTTCCTGCACAGTCACAACAGCAACTTGGAAAAGTCACGCCGCTTCCGCTTCCACACTCTCAGGCCATTGATCCTGTGACAGTGTGCGACTCCGCCTCCTCATCCTCCACCGTGTCTTCAGCCTCCACTGCACGGAAAAGTCTCAGTGCCCCCCAGCATAACATGTGTGCTGGACATGGAGGTGTCACGCTGTTCTTCACATGTCTTGCCTTGGCAAACAGAGTCACACAGGGGAGGTACTGCTAAAAGTCATTAATCAAGGAATCAAATCATGGCTTACTCAGCAAAAACTGGAAATGGGAACCATGGTTACTGACAACGGGAAGAACATTTTGTCTGCGCTGCTTTAAGGAAGCTTGAGCCATGCGGCCTGCATGGCACACATGTTCAATTTGTTTGACAAGTAGTTCCTGAAGTGTTTCCCCATCTGCAAGACATCCTAACTATGGGAAGGAAACATTGCATGCACTTCAGCCACTTGAACACCGTAATGCACACCCTCTTTGGGCTGTGTGTAAGAACGAAATTACCCAACATAATATGATTTGCAACGTTTCTACAAATTGGAATTCCACCCTCCATATGTTGGACCAACTATATTAAGAGAGGAAAGCCATCACCGATTTCTTGATGATCCAAGCGGATAGGGGGACTCCACTAGGTAACTTAAATGTAAACCAGTGGCAGCTCATACGTGTCACCTGCCGTTTGCTCAGGCCCTTTGAGGAAGCCACCTTATTATTCAGTCGCCAAGATTACGGGATGAACAATGTCATTCCACTGCTTCATATCCTACAACAAGTGTTGGAAACGATGGCTGGTCAGGGCACCGAAGACGTGGCGCCTACATCTCACGGCCACATGAGCACTGTGGGGGCTGAACTGGAGAAGAAGGAGGGGGAGGGGCACAGTGGAGCACAGTTTAGGTTTTGCAAGATGGTTGGTTTTTCTAGTCATCTGACAGCAGAGGAGGAGCAGGAGGAGCTAGAGGGTTATGAGGAAGGTGAGACAGAGGACCCAGACCCATCGCGCAGTATGCAGTGGAGATGGAGACAGGTAGTCCTTCTGAGTCACTTGAACAAATGGTACGATGCATGCTCACTTGCTTGCGTAGTGACCGCTGAATTGTCACCATTAGTCAGCGGGATGACTTCTGGCTCCCCACCTTTTTGGACCCTCGCTACTGGCAGAAAATGGGGGCCTTTTTTACACCCACTGAGAGGGAGGACAAACTGACCTACTACAGAGACATCCTATGTAGTCAGTTGGCCGATGCCTATCTGCGCATCATCCATCCTCTCGTAGGTCTGACTCGGGGGGGCCCTCTGTGCTCATCTTCAACTGCCATGGCTGCTGGGGAGGGGTGGAGTGGTAGGAGCAGTACCAGCTCCATCAGCAGCAGCCTGAGTCTACAGTCACGGATGCGTAGCTTTCTTCACCCGCATAGTGAAGCAACTCATCAGCAGAAGGTAGTACTGGAGCAGGACCAGAACCAGCAGGTGGTGGCATACCTTAACATGACCATGCCTACACACCTCCACTGGACCTCTGGGCATCCAAACTTGATTTGTGGCCTCAACTAGCAGAGTTTGCCTTGGAAAATCTGTCCTGCCCGGCCAATAGTGTGCCATCAGAGCGGGTGTTTAGTGCAGTGGGGGCCATAGTAACCCCAAGGAGAACTCATCTGTCCATGAAAAATGTGGAGAGACTGACCTTTGTGAATATGAATCAGCCAGGATTTCCACCCACCAATGCCTGATGCATCAGAGTATATTGACCATGGGGCCACACCAACACTTCACAAAAATGGATAGTGCAAAACATATTTATAGTGCTGCTCCCCAGTTACAGACATTCCTCGGCATCAGACCACAAGAAAGTATTGAGGATATGCATTAGCTAAAACGTAACTTTTCTTAGGATAAAATATATGTACCCAAAATTATTTTGAAATCAAACAAAAGAAAGGTGTGCAAAAAACTCCATGTGCCACCTATACCACCAAATATTGATGTGATGCAAAGATCTCTAAAAGGTGGAAGGGAACAATGTATGGTCCATTGTAACTGGTTGGGGTAAAAAAAAAATTCCCCTGTAAGGCCCTACTCTCGCATTATTAATTCTCTTCTTGGCAAGTGTTACTTGCCCTAAAAAGGGTGGCCCCACACAGGAACCTATCCCTATTTCAACCTACAAACACTGCCTTTCACAGGGTTTTTCGGTGGAATACGGAGAGTTTCCTAAGTGGGGCCGCCCTTTTTAGGACGAGTAAACCCTGCCAAGAAGGGAATTAAAAGGGCGAAAGTAGGGCCTTACAGGGGAATATTTTTACCCCTACCTGCTACAATGGACAATAGGTTGCTCCCTTCCACCTTTTCAAGGAAAGTGTTACATGTCTTAAAAGGGCGGCCCCACACAGGAACATCTCCCTATTTCCACATTAAAAACCCTGGGAAATGGCAGTGTTTGCAGGTGGAAATAGGGAGAGGTTCCTTTGTGGGGCCACCATTTTTAGGGTGAGTAACACTTGCCAAGAAAGCAATTAATAATGCGAGAGGCGGGCCTTATAGGGGAAGTTTTTACCCCCCACCAGTTACAATGGACCATTCGTTGTTCCCTTCCACCTTTTAGAGGTCTTTGCATCACATCGATACTTGGTGGTGTAGGTGGCACAATGTGTTTTTTGCACACCTTTCCTTTTGTTGGATTTCAAAAAAATTTGGGGTACATATATTTTATCCTAAGAATATTATTAAAAGTTCATTTTTTACGTAATGCATATCCTCAATACTAACACTAACACTTTTACAAAAGATACAGTTTTCTTCTGCCTACCTGCCTCAGCTACTATTCTGATCCTGCCACCCACCTGATGCCACACATCTGATGCCAAGTTCTCCTTTTTTCACCCACCTTCGTCACTGGGTACTGGTATTGCCACCCACTATGTCATCGGGTCACTTTCAGGACTCCTGATGCTGCTGATGCCAGCTCCAGGCTGTCTCATACTGCCACCATATGTTCTCCTCATGCTGATGCAAGCTCCAGGTTGTCTCATTCTATCACCATATGTTCTCCTCATGCCGCTGCCACCTCCAAGCTGTCCCATTCTGCAACTAAATGGTCTCCTAATGCTTCCACCACCTCCAGGCTGTGTCATTCAACCACTATATTGTCTCCTCATGCTGCGACAGTGATTATAATAGCGACGCCTCTAACCTGCATGTCATACTGAATAACAGTATTATTTCACTAACCCAGTACACACCCTATGCGTGTTACAGCATGGCAAAGTGTTCTACATCCCTATTGTATGCCAGATATAGTAGTTTTTAATACAGATTTTTTTCGGAAAATTCAGCGAATCGGCCGAATCAAATTTTTCAAAAACCCTTTAATCTCTAAATAGAACCACACAGACAAACACTCTAACATAATTTCCTTGACCAATGCAGATTGGTGACTCACCACAAAATATCACTTTTAGACAATCTTCCACACTTCAAGATAATTTCTCTTTTGACCACTGTAACTTTGTTTTCTTCTGGATAGATGCTTATGCTGGATTCTTTATATTTTTCTTTATATTCTATGTAAATGGCATTTGATTTAGTATATTATTAAGCATTGTCATAAATTTTGACTCTTGTTTCTACTCCTTTTAGATTTGTTCAACTGTAAGTTTACTTTTTTTGATGGAATGTTGCTTTGAGTTTCCTATCCTGACACTTCTTTGTTAGCCTGCACATACATTTTCAAAACCCGTAGCTTGGTGGGGTCTGTCAATAATCCTTTATAACAGTTTTACATACACATAGGGGTTAAAGGGGATGCAGTTTGTTCAGAGGGAAAGGACAAGCATAAGGTCTTCATTAAGTGCAACCTATAACACTTAACATGTAAAAGCTGATTGCCAGGAAATAGACAAACCAATTTGAACAACCCTGGCAGCATTTTTTTTCTTTTTCTTTATGTTTATTCTGAAATATTCAGCTTTTCCCTTAAACTTCCACATTTTATGACCTCGAAACCCCTTTACTGCTACCATTTTTGAGAATTAAAATTTATTGTGCCTTGTTATGGAAGAAATATGTGATCCTGTTTCCTTGTGTTTCTGCTTTAGCTGGAAAAGCAATAAAGGCTTGACACATAAATGACGATTAAGACTGAGCCATAAATGTCCTCTCTCTCTTAAAAGGAACATTTAATCTAATGTAATATACACAGGAGAGTAATTCAGTAATAGTAATATAAGCTGTCAACAGACAATGTTATCCAAGGAATCCTGGTGCTGTGGATATGTTGTCCTAAATCCATAATGGGAATTAATTTATCTTGTAGATTGAATTGCACACATTATACCTATTGTGCAACATTTTATATCTGGATGTCTATAAAAAGTAAATGTAATGAGTCTAGACAATAATAAATTAACCTGTATATACTGGAAATAGCCAAGCACTTAAAGAGAATCTGTTCGCAGAACATGACCTATTATTTTAATCCAATTTTTATGTTAAATATATTTTTGAAGAATTTTTTGGGTGATTTTTTTTTCTAATTTTCTATTACACTGTCTGTATTATCAAAAATAAAAGTGACATATTTTTATTATGGCCACTAAGTCTTATAATAAGCCAAGACTTCCTCTTCTGTACAGATTATAATTAAAGTTTACACCAACACATAGATAAGATAGGATCAGTTCCTTCACAGTAGGTGATGTTTAGAGCTCAGCCTCTACCCCTTACCTGGACATTGACCTCTGCACAGGTCTCAGATCATTCTTTACATTTTTTTCAATGCAAGTGAATAGGGTCCCCTCCATGTAGCTTGCTGTAAAATGTATCTCTAAATGCTGTTAAAGGGGCACTCTGGTGAAAAACTTTTAAATTTTTTTTTTCTTATCAACTGGTGCCAGAAAGTTAAACAGATTTCTAAATTACTTCTGTCAAAAAAATCTTAATCTTTCCAGTACTTATTAGCTGCGGAATACTACAGAAGAAATTATTTTCTTTTTGGAACACAGAGCTCTCTGCTGACATCACGAGCACAGTGCTCTCTGCTGATATCTCTGTCACTGTCCAGAGTAGGAGAAAATCCCCATAGCAAACATATGCTGCTCTGGACAGTTCCTAAAATGGACAGAGATGTCAGCAGAGAGCACTGTGCTAATGATGTCAGCTCTCTGCTCTATGTTCCAAAAAGAAAATAATTTCCTCTGTAGTATTCAGCAGCTAATAAGTACTGGAAGGATTAATATTTTTTTAATAGAAGTAATTTACAAATCTGTTTAACTTTCTGGCATCAGTTGATAAAAAAAAAAAAAAAAACATTTTCCACTGGAGTACCCCTTTAAAGATAGCTCAGACAATAATGTACTAATAATTAAATAAGAAACAATTATAAAATAAAAGAGGATTAGAAAAAACGTATTTCAGTATCTGCATCTTATCAGAAAAAAAAGTCTTACACAACAGACTTACACAACAATCAGATAATAAAAAAAGATTTGATTTGAATCAAATCTTATCTTTAGTTGGAACAAACTGCGCAGTAACAGTATCAAAAAGGAATTGTGTCAACGCAACCTAAATCTTCCAGAATTAGGTGTTTGGGTAATGTAATCAAACTCTACACAGTCTGCCATAGGAGTGCTTGCATATGTGAGTAACAACTGGCAGAACGGAATGTGTCAATACATCGTCCCAGAAAAAGTCAAGGGAGGTCACAAGGTTGGATCTCCCCAAAAATTCCAAAAATTGCCTCAAAGGCTTAAAATAGCTTTCCCCTAAATCACCTTTAACCTCGTCATTTTGTTTTGGGCGCCAGGGTGAGGAAGTAGGAGGCAGCAAATGATACCACTTCCAAATGCTGCACGAGTCTAATTTCAACCACTTAATCAAGTGTCTTTTGTAAGGCAGGTGCTATGGTTTATTTTTGTTAGTATACCATATCCTATTTTTAGAGGTTCAGTCTTTTGGATGAATAAACCCAAGCAAGCACATTAAGCCATATTAAATGTGTGTATTTAGGCAGCCGTTTATTTTTACATCCTCACGTCCAAATAATCAGGATGTGGTTATCGGAGGGGTGATAGAGTCTCTTTATACTGCTACATGCATACAGGCGTATTATAAAGCTATTCACGGATCGTCTATTGTAGGAAGAAGCAGAGCATAAGTAAGAATCAGACACACCAAAGCTAAACACACATAAGGGCATGCTTTTAGGTGAACTCACTGATGACCAGGCACACACTGGTTAACATTGGGTTTATAGTGTACATAGGCATTACATAATAAGGCATTCTACACACTGTTTTAGATTACAAATATCTGCCAGCATCTGCCAGCAGCTATATATATATATATATATATATATATATATATATATATATATATAGTTATTCTTTATTCACCAAGGATACAGTCAAGGAGATAGCTCTCTGTCAGCTTCTGACTGATACATCACTCTCGATACACCCATTGGGAGAAATCCGTCAATCAAGCCAATGCCGCGGAGCTGGTCTTGATTGACCGGTCTCTCTCTGTACACACATAGGGCACGACCTGTCAGCAAAGCCCAGAGAATCTGGCAAGAGAGCTGGCTTTACTTTATACCTGGTTCCTGACTCATCTGTAAAGCTATGATTTTTCATATTCTTCTCTTGAACTCATTTACATTTTCTGATATTTAATTTTATTTTTACATTTATTTTTTTATTTTCATTTTATTCTGGAATTATGGGGACAGCTATCTTGCGGCATCTCTAAGTGATGAACAGCAGTTAAGAGATTTACTTTATATAAGTCACAATGACACAAACAAATGCTATCAGCTTAGTGTGCTTTGAAAGGAGAAATAGGGGCTGGGACAATGTTAGCAGACTCTCTGGTCATGGGGTTTTGCACAGAGAATCATTGCTATTTTTGAGGACTCCCCAGGCCCGTGGCTGTATCTGGTGAGGCACAAGTAAAAGCCTGCCAGATTGCCAACGCCTAGACAAGCAAATGTACTTACAGTAAGTGGGACAGGGATTTACTGTCAGATTTTGACAAGAGTCCCTGCTCCACATACAAAGTTACACATGGCCTTACGCAGTATTTCTTATGACCCAAGATGCTGTATCAATGTGCTATATTTGACATTCCTCCATTGATTTTGCTACTGTGGTCACATGTCCACATATTCAAAGTAGCAAGAGAGTAGGGATGGGCAGGATTTTATTTTAAAACATTCTCAGCTGTTTAAAAAAAATGACTGGACTCTACTGTGATAAAAGCTAGAAAAACTTTAGTAAGATTTCTTGTTTTGTTACAGTCTCGTCCTGTCTTATTAAAAGTAAACAGCTGTAGCGGGTAAGTTACACAATTTGTCTAACTTTAATGGGGGTTGCACAAACAGCGTAGTCCTGCAAGCTTAGTTGTTTATGGATCTGTTTTACGCAGGGCACTGTACAGTAAAATTAACATGTTACCTTTAATTTGTGGGTCAATACAATAACAATGATTTCTATAGCTTTTGTTTTATTTTACTACTTAAAGAAAAAGTAAAACTTTGCTTACAATTGCCATATTCTGACCTTTATAACTTTTTTATTTTTCTACCTACAGACCTGTGTGAGAGCTATTTTTTTGTACTGGGAGCTGTAGTTTTTATGCCGCCATACAGAATCACTAAAGTCATTTTACATCAGTCTGAACAAATTGAAACATGGCTATCGATCATGGCATTTAAGGGTTAAATGAACCAGCATGATAGCTGATGTCATTCATTGAGAGCAAGTGTTGGCAGCTGACACTCACCGTCTATGAAGGGAGCTCAGCTCCTGTGTAACAGTAACTGCGTGATGTACAGTAAGGCTATGTTCACATGTTGAAATTTCCTTGGGGAATTTCTCTTGGTATGTCCACATGGAAATTCCACTGCAGCAGAGTCCAGTTGAATTCAACAGGATTGTGCTGCACTGTGCACATGGCAAAATTTCCATGCCAGATGTTTCCAGCACGGAAATTCAATCTTCTGTGTCTGCACATAGAATAAACCTGTTCATTCTTCGTGCGGTTCCAGTTTGCAGAATGTCCGCCTGGAGATTCTCCGTGTGGACATTCTATTGTGTGAACATAGCCTTACTGCACGGATCGCTAAGGCCAAGGTTACTGTTAGGGTCACGACAGGTGGTGGATCCCCTGGGCCTGTGGGGATGATGACGTGAGCCATGCCAGAGAGCGGAGTTTATGGTGCCGCTGGTTTTCAACAGAACCCGCCTCAAAGCGGGATGGTTTTGCTGCAGCAGGCGGCACCCAGGTCGCAACCCCTGGCATGACCCATCCACACAGGTTGCTGGGATGAAGCATGGCACAGAAGGATACAGACAAGATGTGGTCAGGATAACTGGTGGACAGGACTGGTGGCACAGTAGCAGGGTAAGGACATGGAACTAGGGTAAGGTACACGGATAACAGGAACAATGGAACACAGAAGCTTTCTCTCAGGCAATAGGGCAACAAAGATCTACCAGTGAGTCATGGAAGGAACTGATACTTATAAGAGAAGGTGCAGGTGAATTCACTAATGAAGGGAGTACTGGCCCTTTAAATGTAAGAGCTCCGACGCATGCCCACCCTAGGTGGCGGGGGCACACACACTGGGGCTGAGAACACGGAAGACCAGGGAGGAGAGTGACAGGCTGGGACTCGCATGCGGGTGTGTTCCGCGATTCGAATCCCAGACCCATCAACAGCAGGGACATGACAGGAGAGCGCTCACGGCCAGCGTGTCTGACCGGAGCACTGACATTACAGTTACCATTCCATAACTGTGTGTCATATGTCCTTAAGGGGTTACATAGTATTTAAACTTATTAGAACTTATAACACTGATCACAACAAGTTAACTTTGTCATTAAGATTGATTGAAGTTATTTTATTTAAAAAATATAAAAATAAAAAAATAAACAATTACCTCTCAGCATGACCACATATCATTATATTACTACTTATAGGGGTACTCCACTGGAAAAATGTCTTCTTCTTTTTTTCTTTTTTTTTTATCAACTGGTGCCAGAAAGTTAAACAGATTTGTAAATGACTTCTATTAAAAAATCTTAATCATTCCAGTACTTATCAGATGCTGTATGCTCCACAGGAAGTTCTTTTCTTTTTTAATTTCCTTTCTGCCTGACCACAGTGCACTCTGCTGACACCTCTGTCCATTTTAGGAACCATCCAGAGTAGTATCAAATCCCCATAACAAACCTATCCTGCTCTGGACAGATCCGAACATGGACAGAGGTGTCAGCAGAGAGCACTGTGGTCAGACAGAAAGGAAATTCGAAAAGAAAATAACTTCTTGTGGAGCATACAGCAGCTGATAAGTACTGGAAGGGTTAAGATTTTTTAATAGAAGTAATTTACAAATCTGTCTAACTTTCTGGCACCAGTTGACTTCGATAAAAAAAACTTTTCAAGCGGAGTACCCTTTTAACAAATACACTATATACACAGACCGATATTTCCCCATATAGTGGTAAATACCAAGGTCTCTGCAGACCGTCTAAGCGATTACAGTGCAGTTACATCCTGCGACATCTTCTCTGATTGAAGTTAATGACTTTCCCTTTAGCATGTCCACCTAGCAAAGACCGCCAGGATGATTTCTTCCAACCACAACTAATCTCTCAAGAACGAGAGACAAACAGCTTAGTCTCCACACTTTTCTAACACCCCCTTACTTTTTTCCCATCTATTACGCGTGAAGTCATTACAAAGTGCAATTGTTGGTGGGAAAAACCAGCCCCATATGGGTAGGTGGGTAATTCAAAACATTAAAAGGCTAGGAGGAAAAAAACTAAAGTGCAAAAATGAAAAATCCCTGCCTCTTTAACCCCTTAAGGACCCGGGCTTTTTCCGTTTTTTTCATTTTAAATTTTTCCTCCTTAACTTAAAAAAATGCACCTAAAATTATATATAATGGCTTAATTTTTGCGTAATTAATTCTACTTTGTAATGACATTAGTCATTTTACCCAAAAATCTACGGTGAAACGGGAAAAAAAATCAATGTGCGACAAAATTGATGAAATAACACTATTTTGTAAGTTTTGGGGGCTTCTGTTTTTACGCAGTACATTTTTTGTCAAAAATAATACCTTATCTTTATTCTGTAGGTCCATACGGTTAAAATGATACCCTACTTGTATAGGTTTGAATTTGTATCACTTCCGAAAAAAATCATGAATACATGCAGGAAAATTTATACGTTTAAAATGGTCATCTTTTGACCCCTATAACTTTTTTATTTTTCTGTGTTCAGGGCGCTTTGAGGACTCATTTTTTGCGCCGTCATCTGAAGTTTTTATTAGTACCATTTTTGTTCTGATCAGACTTTTTGATCACTTTTTATTCACTTTTTTTGTGGTATAAAAACTGATCAAAAATGCTCTATTTTGGACTTTGGAATTTTTTTGCGCGTACGCCATTGAACGAGCGGTTTAAAAAGCAGTATATTTTTATAATTAGGACATTTCCGCACGCGGCGATACCACATATGTTTATTTTTATTATTATTTACATAATGTTTTTTGTATTTTTGGAAATGCCGGGTGATTCACACTTTTATTAGGGGAAGGGATAATTGAAAGAGTTAATGATTTTTTTACACTTTTTTAATGCAATATTATAGCTCCTATAGGGGGCTATAACATTGCATGTACTGATCTTTTACACTGATTGATCCATCTCCATAGGAATGGATCAATCAGTGTTTTCGGCGATTGAATGCTCAAGCCTGGATCTCAGGCTTGAAGCATTCATTCAGCGATCGGACAGCACAGGAGAAGGTAAGAAGACCTCCTCCTGTGCTACGGCTGTTCAGGATGCCGCGATTATACCGCGGCGATCCCGAACAGCTCCCTGAGCTAACCGGCAACTTTCACTTTCGTTTTTAGCCGCGCGGCTCAGCTTTGAGCGCGCGGCTAAAGGGTTAATAGCGCGCGGCACAGCGATCAGTGGCGCGCGCTATTAGAGGCGGGTCCCGGCTTCACTATGACGCCGGGCCCGCCGCGATATGATGCGGGGTCACCGTGTGACCCCGCGTTATATCGCAGGACCGGGACCCAGGACGTACTCATACGTCCTGGGTCCTTAAGAAGTTAAAGAAGTACTCTGCTGCACACATCTTATCCCCTATGCAAAGGATAGGGGATAAGATGTTAGACCAATATCACCATTAACACCACTACTATCACTGTACACAGACTACTATCACCAATTGACACTACTATACAAGGGACAGATAATACCGCCACACTATGACCATTACCACCATATAATGACGGGATAATATGACTAAAAAGCACTATACAGAGACCATTATCACCACTATACAAGGGGCACCACACCATGACCACCATCATTACCACCATAAAGTGATGAGATAATACCAGCATACTGATTCTAAATAAACCACTGTACACAGAACAGGATCACCAATAAAACCACTATACACAGAGCGTTATCGCCAATAATACCACTATAAAAGGGACAAATAATACCGCCATAATATGACCACTACCATTACCACCATATAATGACGGGATAATATTACCATACTGATACTGAATAAAACCACTGTACACAGACCAGAATCGCCAATAAAACCACTATACACAGAGCATTATCGCCAATAATACCACTATAAAAGGGACAAATAATGCTGCAACAAAATGACCATTACCACCATATAATGTTAGGATAATATTACCATACTGATACTGAATAAAACCACTGTAAACAGACTAATATCCCCCCATACAGTGACGATATAGTAGTGACCTCGGCTCTACAGACCATATGAGTGATAACATACAGTTACACCAGGTGACGTAGTCTGTGATCTGAGTCATTCACTTTCCCTTTTTTTTTCTCCATCTGGCCCAGACTATCATGCCGATTCTTCCATCCACAGTTTGTCTCCACAGAACCTGCCAGACAAACATTTTAGGATCCTTCTCTTTAAGCACCTATAGCACTCCATACAGTAATAATAAACCCTTGGATTCTCACACAGTAGAGTAAGTAGATATGGGAATTGGGGAAAGAGTAGGTAGGTATCTCCCATTAAGAAGATCCCTTCACACCCTTTCCCCCATTACCGAGGTGCCCCGAGTAGGTAAGTGCCTGTAGGTAGGTCCCTATGTAGATACCTGTTAGTATTTACTCCCAGTAGGCAGTAGCAGCCTCCTATAAGTAGGGGTTACTCCCTGTAGGTAGGTCCCATTGTAGATGGCTGCCCCCCTTTATTAAGTTGAAGTCCCCAGTATATAGTTGCAGCCCCCACACACATTTATCATACATACGCACATCTATCATACAGACATACACACATCATACATACACACACATCATACATTTACGCACATAATACATACATGCACACATTATTCAAGCATACATACATCTAGCACAAACACATCTATTATACATGCATTACATAAATGCAAACATACACACATCATACATACACACATCTATTAGGCCCCTTTCACACTACCGTTGTCACGCGGCAGTGTGACAGCTGTCTGGGCTGTTGGGGCTGCCGGGGAAAATAGCGGGAGTAAAAATACATCATGCAATGTTTTCTCCTCCCACTACTCTTGCTGAAAAACAGCGGAGACCGACAGACCCCATTGACTATAATGAGTCCTTCGGGACCCACTGTTTGATGGCTGTCAAAGTTGCAAAAAAAGACAGTTTGATGGCCGTTCATGACGGAGCAATGGGGCAGTGTGAAAGAAGCCTTATACATACATTATATACATCATACATACACACATCCTACAAACACACAGCATACCTACATGCACACATGATACATACACACATCATGCATACACATATCATACATACACCTGCCCCCCCTCCACATCATACATATACACACCATACATACATTTAGACCCCCCTCCCCCCCAGCCATTCTCCCTTCCAAACCATTCCAGCCCAACATCTTAACCAACTGAACACGTAAAATAGTGGAGTATTTTTAACAAATTTATTTTGAATCTAGGAAGTTTGGGGGGAAAAAAAGGATTTATTTTTTAAACAACCAGCACAATGTTTCAGATTTTGAGAGGTGGTTGTTTAAATATGTTTTTTTGTTTCCCCACTATTTTCCCAGCTATATTTTGCACAAGGACCAGGGTAACAAGTCACAGGACCCACCCTAAGGACTAGTACCTGGGTCATGGCGGCATTTTAAAATTATAATTACTCTGAAACACCTGGGTGTCTCAATGTAATTCATAGTGTCCCACAAACGCAATGACTGCACCAGCTTTATACTACCTGTGGTTTGGGCAGCATAAAACTGATGACAGGTTTCCTTTAACTGTAGTTAAAGGAAAACTGTCAGCAGAGTCACCCACACTAACCAGTGGTACTGGCTGGTAGTGCGGGTGACTCTGATTAAAAAGAAGTCCACCATGCCCGGATCTGTCGCTCCTTTCTTCCAATATTTGAATTTTTCAGAATATTCAAGTGAGCAGCAAGTGGCATGGGCGGTATTACGATCCTTGTGACATCAGCGCTCAGCGATTGTTCAGCGCTCGGCCAGGCTAATCTATATTCATTGCCTTCCTTTGCCTCCAGAGTGCTCTGTATTTTAGTCTACCGTGTACTGTATTGGGGACATTTATCAATGTTGGTGTAAGGTAGTAAAGATTTTACCCCTGTTTGCTTGGTGTATTGTTTGCACAGTTGTTCAAAATTTACCAAAAGGGTGCACAGGACTCGATAAATTTTAGGTTTAAGCTTTGTGCTCTGGCATCTGAGACTTTTTAAACCTGTCCTATTAGGTGGTGTAGGTTTGCGCAAAAAAAAAAAAAAAAACACTTCTAAATTTAATTTACGCAAATAATAAATACATCTCTCCTGCAAAAAGTGGGGTACAGTGCACCAAACAGTAGATAACTTTAAAAGATGTTCTACAAAAATTGCGCAAAAAAATGCTATTGCGCAAAATTTGCAGGGACATTTACCATAGTACATTGAAGTGGTGTAAACCCAATGATAAATGTCCCCCTATGTGTTTATGTATGTATCTCTACCAAACAGTGCGTATCTAGCTTTTGCAAAGCTACAACTCCCAGCATGTCCGGACAGCATTTGGCTGTCTGGGCATGCTGGGAGTTGTAGTTTTTCAACAGCTGGAGACACACTTTAAGACCCACTATGAAGCTACGCTGAGGCCGCTTCCGGGTGTACCCAGGAAGCTGTACATGCGCAGTAGATGATAATACAGAGCGGGGAGAGGCAGAGGAAGGCAATGAATACTGATCAGCCGGCCCGAGCGCTGAACAAACAGAGCTGATGTCACAGTGCTCTAGAGAAGGATTGTAACTCTGGCCATGCCAATTGTTGCTCATTTGCATATTTTGAAAAATGAGGATAACAGAGCAATGGATGCGGGCATGGTAGACATCGTTTTTATCAGTATCACCCGCAATACCAGACAGTATCACTGGTTAGTGTGGGTGACTCTGCTGACTGTTTTCCTTTAAATATAGTAAAATATACTTAAAGAGTACCTTTCATCAACAAAAACTTTTAATATGTTGTTCATAATCATTAATGAAGACATATTGTAATATATCTTCATTAAAAAAATATTCATATTTATACCAGTTGTTTTTTATACTTTTGGCCACTAGGGGTCTCTCTTCTATGCCTGGTCTGCAGGCAGCTTCCTATGCTTTTCATAGTAAGTGTACAGCTTTTAGGACTAATGCTGAAAGGGCTTTGGTCCTTCCACAGGATGTTCAGTACTCTCAGCTCAGGACTCGCTCCCAGCCTGGAGCAGCACTGTGAGCTACAAGCTCCCCCTCCCCCCTGCTCTGTGTTCTCCCTGCCCCTCACCACACATTATCTTATACATTGCATTATCTCACTGCACTCCCTGCTCTGTGCCCCCCCCCCCCCCCCCTGACATTCATCTTAATTACTGTCTCTGTAATTGCTCCCACCGCCCCTGGTTTTCAGCATTGACTTTTTAGTGCAGAGAGACACAGGAGAGAGAGAGACAGAGGCTGCTGTCCCTCCCCTTACTTAGTTTTGTATGCACACTGAAGAGCAGTGTTTCCGAACCAGGGTGCCTCCAGCTGTTGCAAAACTACAACTCCCAGCATGCCCGGACAGCTGTTGGCTGTCTGGGCATGCTTGGAGTTGTAGTATTGCAACAGCCGGAGGTACCCTGGTTGGGAAACACTGCTGCAGAGGGAGAGCAGCATACAGGAAGACTGGCAAAAGCAGAGTCCCAGCCAGGCTTCATGTGACATCATGCCTGCCGGGACCCGCCTCCTTCCACCCCTCAGAAAGACAGTGCTCCTGAGCTAATGAAGAGGGATAAAAAAAAAGGTATTTCTTACAGCGTTTTAAACCTCAATAAACATTACAGATGTAAGGAAATAGAAGCACAACACCCCTGAGGAAGTTGCCGACGGGCAACGGAACGCGTGGGGTCTTTAGGGGGGCACTTGCCTGGTAACACCTCCACTAACCGTCCTGTGTCACTTCATCATCACTTGCTACATGAGAATACAGGTTGTATATGGGCTGTTGTGATGAATATAGTGTTATGCGGTAGCTTATTTGTATGACATAGTGACGATATTGATGTACTGTAATAGGCAGGTGCCCTGGGTGGGGTTCCTTTGTTGAGGGGGCTCACCCTGTTTTGTGCTTTGGCCGCTTTAGGCCTGTTTTAAATGTTTTTAAGAATCTTGTCTGTTTTTTTGATTCATGTATTAATAAAGAGTACTTTTTGATATTTAAGGGTGTGCGCTGTTTTGCGTGTTTCTTTTTCTTTCTGGATACTGTACTACAATTGATACGTATAGCAGCACCCCTCTTCTAATTGATGTTGCTGAGCCCGCTCACATTGTAGTGGTTAAACCTCAATAAACACAGGGATAGGCATAGTTAGAGTAAGGGACAGATGGGGAGGGGGATCAGGGAAAGTTTAGTTGATGACAGGTAATCTTTAATTTAAAAAAAAAAAAAGCAAATTACATTGCAAAAGAAAAAAAGAGAACTAAAGTGCCCCCCTTCAGAAACATCCCCCCCCCCCCCCCCTGTATACAGATGAAAGTAGCTCAAGTGGCAGTAAAAACCTTGAAACTGCCCTCTTGTACACCAGGGTATATCGCTAGAATATGCCATCATTTTATGCTTGTTGGATTCAGAGTCTCTTCTCCACCAATCAAGAGAACTAAATATAAGGGGAAACCATTATCACTTAACAGCTGCTGGTGATCTGAAAACTTCAATGAACTAATATGGAAAAGTTTACAAAACTAATCCTGCAAGTTTTAACAGAGCAACAGATCAAGATGTTAAAGGAGTACTCACCTGGAAAACATATATATTTTTAAATCAATTGGTGCCAGAAAGTTAAACAGATTTGTTAATTACTTCTATTTAAAAATATTAATCCTTCCAGTACTTATCAGCTGCCATGTGCTCCACAAAAAGTTATTTTCTTTTTGAATTTCCTTTCTGTCTGACCACAGTGCTCTCTTCTGACACCTCTGTTCATTTCCAGAGTAGGAGAGGTTTGCTATAGGGATTTGCTCCTGCTCTGGACAGTTCCTAAAATGGACAGAGGTGTCAGCAGAGAGCACTGTGGTCAGACAGAAAGGAAATTAAAAAAAGAACTTCCTGTGGAGCACATAGCTGGAAGGATTAAGATTTTTAAATAGAAGTAATTTACAAATCTGTTTAACTTTCTGGCACCAGTTGATAAAAAAAAAAAAAAAAAAGGTTTTCCAGGGAAGTACCCCTTTAATCTCCTCTACTGATGGTTTATGGGAAGACATGAAAATCTTCAATTATGACTTTAGAATCACACAATCTGACTACAAACTGCTTTGTTTTCTAACATCAAAAATAGCTGAATTTATTTCTAAAATGACATTTTAAAAAGAATTATCTAGGTTGAAAAAGTAATCTTTTTTTTTGTAAAGTCTTTTTTTTGTATAAGTTAAGAATTTTCATCCAATACACAAAAAACGACAACAGCAAAATAAATGTTCCTAGCATGACACATATAAAACAAAAACATAGAAATAGGTGTATGGAAAAGTAATTTTTACGTACCTATGTAATAAGACAAAGGGTGTGCTGAGACAAAGGGTGCATACCCGAAACGCGTCCACGCTGATCATTGGTTGTTTGTTACCTGGCTAAGTCCCGCTTGCATGCGGTTTTATGGGATCTGAATAAACAGAATTTTTCATCGTACCACTGGCTACCTATTTCTGTTATAGAGAGGTGGTTTCACTGTTCAGGACTGGTGAGTAGGCATCTTAACCCCTATTCAAAGGATAAGATAGGGGATAAGATAAAGATAAGGATAAGATAAGATATCTGATCGCAGGGGTCCCGCTGCTGGGGACCCCCGTGAACTCTGTGCTGCACCTGGCGTTCCTTTAGAGTGTCAGGTTCAGCGTCGGACGCTTGTGACGTCACAGCCACGCCCCATCAATGCAAGTTTATAGGAGGGGGCGTTACAGTGTCACGCCCCCTCCCATAGACTCCCATTTTGACATGTCTCTATGACAAAACATTTTTAAATGATAGTGATAATGAAATTCCACCCTTCAGAATAAACCTAGACATTACTAAGCAAGGGTATGTAATGGTATTTAAACATTTTTGTTTCTAAAACTGTTAAAGGGGTTGTTCGATGAAAATGATCTCGTCCTCTATTCACAGAATAAGTGAAAAGAATCTGATCATGGAGTGTCCAACTGCTGGGACCCCCAGCGATTTCCAGTACAGAATCCCAGCTCTCAATGAGAGTGCATGCTGTAGACGGCACACACACAATTCATTTGTATAGGAGCACCAGAGTCCAGCCCTCGTGCATCTCTGGCGCTCCCATACAAATAAACAGGGCGTGTGCCATCTACAGCATGCTGTTAGGATTCGGCAGGCTGGATGTGGATCCTCTGTGTCAGCGAGGGATTGGCGTGGACCGTACCGGTGGACCGGGTCTAAGTTGCTACTGGTATTCACCAGAGCCCGCCGCAAAGCGGGATGGTCTTGCTGCGGCGGTAGCAACCAGGTCGTATCCACCGGTAACGGCTCAACCTCGCTGACTGCTGAGAAGACGTGGGACAGAAGGACTAGACAGAGGCGAGGTCAGACGTAGCAAAAGGTCAGGGCAGGCGGCAAGGTTCGTAGTCAATGGTAACGGCAGAAGGTCTGGAAACACTGGTAAGGCAATCACAGGAAACGCTTTCACTAGGCACAAGGGCAACAAGATCCGGCAATGCTGGGTAGGGGAAGGGAGGTTATAAAGGCGTGGAACAGGTGGGAGCTAATTACACTGATTGGGCCAGGCACCAATTAGTGGTGCACTGGCCCTTTAAATCTTAGAGAGCTGGCGCGCGCGCCCTAGAGAGCGGAGCCGCGCGCGCCAGGACGTGACAGCCGGGGACCGGGACAGGTAGGTGGATTGAGATGAGATCCGCAAGCGGGCGCGTCCCGCTATGCGAATCGCATCCCTGTCGGCAGTGTCAGTGCAGCGTTCCCAGTCAGCGGGTCTGACCGGAGCGCTGCAGAGAGGAGAATGCCGCAAGCGCACCGGGGAGGAGCAGGGACCCGGAGCGCTCGGCGTAACACATGCACTCTCATTGAGACCCGGGGTCCCATTCCAGAGATCCTGTGGATAGGGGATTAGATCATCTTTACTGGACAACCCCTTTAATGAAAACTAAAATTTCCTAAACTATTGTATTGTTAGTTATATTATTCGCAGAAATGATGCCGTTCTGAATCCACATATTTTATGGTGAATGGCAGTGCCACTGTACACTATGAAAGTTTGAGGATGTGTTAATACGTTTGTAAAATATAATACAGCAAATGCCTTCCTCAAATATTAGAATTAGATGTAAGTTTTCACTTCATGTGGATCTGGAGCCAGTGACTATAAAAATGTTTCCAGAATATATTTTTCCAAGATTAACAACATTTTGGAAAAACACAGTAACATTTAATGTTTAGTGGTAAAACTCTTTTGTGTACTATATGGCTACCTGTCTATGTACGCCTCATCCTCTATGTTTATATTTTAGATTATAGATTTTTTTACCTACATACTGTACATCATAGAGACAAACAAGGTGGAGGCTATGGGGCTGAATGTAGGAGGAGGTCCTTCTCTAGTAACAAAATCCTTCTTCCACTTGTAAACCTGTGCAAGTCTCCAGGATAGGGAATAAAGAAGAAGCCCAAGTCTCCTCTCTGCTCCATGGGATAAATAAGAGAGTAATCAATCTTACAACCATGATGACATAGCATTTGTTATGAGGGCTATTATCTTCTATGTATGTAATATATATATATAAAACCTGATATATTATTTATTATTAATATTAGCCATTCTCTGTACAGATGCTGGACTGGAGCAATGTGAGTGTCTACCTTTTTCTTGCTGTTACTATATTGAAGTGGACTGGTCTTACTGAGGCATCTTTACAGGTAGGGGAGTAAGTACTATAGAAAAATTTAAATGACTATGTGTTTGGGATTTTTCTTTACCATTGACATTACATTTTATTGAACAGAGGTTTGACTCTCCACTAGTTTTGGATGTTGGTCAACGAACAGTTTCGAATGAAGAGAAGTCGGCAGATCTGGCAGCTAAACTCTTACTTTTGGATGAACTAGTTTCTCTGGAAAATGATGTAATTGAGACCAAAAAGAAAAGAAGTTTCCCTGGATTTGGATCTCCACTGGACAGAATTTCTGCAAGCACCACTGAAATAAAGGGAAAGCAAAGGTAAGTGTATATAGCACACAACAGGAGAAAGGTTGTAAAGATTGTGATTTTCTATATTATTATCTTATATATAGATAGTCCCCATATACTGTGAGCTCTAACAAACAGAGTCCTCACACCTCTTGTTTGAACATTAAGGGCTCATTCACACGGACGGATCCGCAGTATTTTACACTGCGCATCCTCTGACAATGGACCCT
This sequence comes from Hyla sarda, assembly GCF_029499605.1. NCBI lineage: Eukaryota > Metazoa > Chordata > Amphibia > Anura > Hylidae > Hyla > Hyla sarda. The sequence continues at coordinate 165,217,126 of NC_079191.1, read as the reverse complement.
ACAGTGCTGTCTCTTCTGTGCCTGCTCATAGCGTCAATCCGCCACTACGAGCAGACACGCTGCGATGTGTGAGTCGCTGCTCACATGCGCAGTATACTAGCACACATCGCGGCAGCTCTTGGCCGCGCATGTGTGCGGCAACTCACACATTGCAGCGTGTCAGCTCATAGTGGCGGATGGCCGGTATGAGTAGGCACAGAGGAGGTAGCACTGTAGGGTCCATTGTCATCGGATCCGCTGCGGACCCGTCCGTGTGAATGAGCCCTTAGTGTGTAATTTTGTCACGTCTTAAATTTGTCTATATTTGTTGGCCTTAGAATTAGAAAGTGCTGCAGATTATGCTGGCACTATATAAATAAAATATTACTGTAATATGATTGTTTGCTTTTAGACAGAAGTTCTTAAAGGGGTACTCCGGTGGAAAACTTTTTTTAAGGGGTCCTTAAGGGGTCAACCTCTTGGGGACGCAGGGCGTAGGCATACGCCCTGCATCCCCAATCCTTAAGGACCCAGGGTGTACCTGTTCAGCAGGCACCCCGTGCAAACCCCTGGGGCGTCCTGAGAATGCCCCATGTCAGAGATTTGCAGCATTGCCGGGTCAATTGGGTCCCTAGTGACCCGGAAAAAAAGGGGGATATGTGCCGTCTGAGATGGCACCTATCACCCTTTAGCAGCAGGATCCTCCTGGTTTGTCGGCCGGTAATGGCTGATGAATCAGGACTCTTGCTGTGGGGGTGTCCCTAACGGCACCTGCTCCTCCCCTACTCCGGGGGGCGAGAGGGGGTGCCGGGAGTTATGAAGTGCCAGTACCTGAAGCAGGCCCCTGATCCCCAGCGAGTTCGGGTCCCCTGGAGCGCAGTCCGTGGCGGTGGCAGGCAGGAGGACAGAGTGCAGCAGCGGGAGGTAAGGCCGTGCCTCCTGCTGTTGCTTAGCAACAACTCCCAGCATGCACAAAAGGGCATAAGGCACAACTACAACTCCCATCGTGCCTTTTGGTACTTTGTGCATGCTTGGAGCTGTAGTTATGAAACAGCTGGAGGCACATTTTTTCTATGAAGAACAGTGCCTCCAGCTGTTGTATAACTACAACCACCAGCATGCACTGACAGCCAAAGGGCATGCTGGGAGGTGCAGTTGTGTGCCGGCATACCCAGCATACCTTTCCCAGCATAGCCTTCGGCTGTAAGTGCATGCTGAGATTTGTAGTTTAGCAACAGCTGAAGGCACACTGGTTGCAAAACACAGAGATTGTTACCTAACTCAGTGTTTCGCAACCAGTGGGCCTCCAGCTGTTGAAAACTACAACTCCCAGCATGCACTGATAGACCGTACATGCTGGGAGTTATAGTTTTGCAACATCTGGAGGCCCACTGGTTGCGAAACACTGAGTTAAGTAACAAACTCTCAGTGTTTTGCAACCAGTGGGCCTCCAGCTGCTGCATAACTACAACCCCCAGCATGCACAGACAGACAATGGGCTTGCTGGGAGTTGTAGTTTTGCAACAGCTGGAGGTTTGTACCTTCACACGGGCGGGGGTTTACAGTGAGTTTCTCACTGCAAGTTTGAGATGCAGCAAATTTTCCGCTGCAGCTCAAACTCCCAGCGGGAAAACTCGCTGTAAACCCCCGTCCATGTAAATGTACCCTAAAAACACTACACTACACTACACAAAAAAAAGTAAAACACTACATGCTAGAGCCACCCTGTGTGGGAAAGACGGCCATAGGGTAATTTTGGTATTGGAGGCAAGTGTAATTCTTGCATCCGGGTTTGTCCCTATGCAAATCCCTGATTTAGGCCTCAAATGCACATGGCGCCTTCTTACTTAGGAGCCTTGTCGTATTTCAAGGCAACAGTTTACTGCCACATATGGGGTATTTCCGTACTCGGGAGAAATAGCTTTGGTGGGCTTTTTTCCCTTATACCCCTTATGAAATGGTAAAGTTGGGGTCTACACCAGCATGTTATTGTAACAAAAATTAAAAATTTTTACGCTAACATGCTGGTGTTGCCCCATACTTTTCATTTTCACAAAAGGTAAAAGGAAAAAAAGACCCCCAAAATTTGTAAAGCAATTTCTTCTGAGTATGAAAATACCCCATATGTGGGCGTAAAATGCTCTGCGGGCACACAACAGGGCTCAGGAATGAGAGCGCATTATGTACATTTGAGGTCTAAATTGGTGATTAACACAGGGGTGGCTGATTTTACAGTGGTTCTGACATAAACGCACAAAATAAATACCCCCATGTGACCCCATTTTGGAAAATACACCCCTCATGGAACGTAATAAGGAGTATAGTGAGCCTCAAAATCCCACAGGTGTTTGACGAATTTTCATTAAAGTTGGATGGGAAAATGAAAAAAAAAAATGTTCACCAAAATGCGTGTGTTACCCTAAATTTGTCATTTTCACAAGGGAAAGTAGGGAAAAATCCCCCCAAAATATGTAACCCCATTTCTTCCAAGTAAGAACATATCCCATATGTGGATGTAAAGTGCTCTTTGGGTGTGCTACAATGCTCAGAAGAGAAGGAGCACCATTGGGCTTTTGGAGAGAAAATTTGTCAGGAATTGAAGTCCATGTGTGTTTACAAAGCCCCCATAGTGCCAGAACAATGGACACACATGGACTTCAATTCCTGACAAATTTTCTCTCCAAAAGCCCAATGGCCCAAGCCCAAATTTTTCATTTTCACGGACCACTGTTCCAAAAATTTGTCAGACACCAGTGGGACATAAATGCTCACTGCACCCCTTATTACATTACGTTAGGGGTGTCATTCCAAAGCTCCCATAGTGCTAGAACAGTGGACCCCCCCACATGTGACCCCATTTTTGAAACTACACCCCTAACGTAATGTAATAAGGGGTGCAGTGAGCATTTATGTCCCACTGGTGTCTGACAAATTTTTGGAACAGTGGTCCGTGAAAATGAAAAATTTAATTTTTAATTTGCACAGCCCATTTTTCCAAAGATATGTCAAACGCCAGTGGGGTGTAAATGCTCACTGCACCCCTTATTAACTTCTGTGGGGGGGTGTACTTTCCAAAATAAGGTTACATGTGGGCCACTCTTCTGGTACCATGGGGGCTTTGCAAACGCACATGGCCCCTGACTTCCATTCCAAACAAATTCTCTCTCCAAAAGCTCAATGGCGCTCCTTCTCTTCTGAGCATTGTAGTTGGCCCACAGAGCACTTCCACGTACACCCATGGGGTATTTCCAAATGGGGTTACAAATTTTGGGAGGCATTTTCTCCTATTACATCTTGTAAAAATGTAAAATTTTTTGAAAAAAAACAGCATTTTAGTGAAAAATTTTATTTCATTTACACATCCGACTTTTATGAAAGTTGTCAAACACCTTGTTACGTACCTTGAGGGGTGTAGTTTCCAATATAGTATGCCATGTGTTTTTTTTTTCTGTTCTTGCACCATAGGGGCTTAATTAAATGTGACATGCCCCCCAAAAACAATTTCAGTAAAATTCACTCTCCAAAATCCCGTGGTATTTCCTTATTCGAGAGAAATTAGGTTACAAATGAAGATTTTGAATTTTCTCCTTCACTTTGCTGATATTCCTGTGTAAATACCTAAAGGGTTAACAAACTTTCTTCATGTCATTTTTCATACTTTGATGGGTGCAGTTTCTATAATGGGGTCATTTATGGGATATTTCTCACATAAAGGCCCCTCAAATCCACTTCAAACTTAACTGGTCCTTGAAAAATTCAGATTTTGAATTTTTCGTGAAAATTTAGAAAATTGCTGCTATACTTTGAAGCCCTCTAATGTCTTCAAAAAGTAAAAACATGTCAACTTTATGATGCCAACATAAAGTAGAGATATTGTATTTGTGAATCAATATATCATTTATTTGGAATGTCAATTTTCATGAAATTTTGGGCTTTTTCACGAAGAAAGGATGCGAGTATCGACGAAAATATACTATGTTAAAGTAGAATTTGTCACAAAAAAACAATCTCGGCATCAGAATAAAAGGTAAAATCATCTCAGAGTTATTAATGCTTAAAGTGACAGTGGTCAGAATTGCAAAAAAGAGATGAGTACTGAAGGTGAAAATGAGCTGAATCTCCAAGGGGTTAAGCATTAATAACTCTAGGATGCTTTTACTTATGAATTTGATTCCAAGACAGTTTTTTCGTGACATATTCTACTTTAACATAGTGGTAAATTTTCAAAGATACTTGCATCATTTAATGGTAAAAATTCCAAAATTTCATGAAAAATTCCAAAATGTAGAATTTTTCTAACTTTGAAGCTCTCTGCTTGTAAGGAAAATAGACATACTAAATACATTTTATATTAATTCACATATACAATATGTCTACTTTATGTTTGCATAATTTTTTGGAAGTTCTGGAAGATATCAGAGGGCTTCAAAGTTCAGCAGCAATTTTTCACAACATTTTCAAAATCAGAGTTTTTCAGGGACCAGTTTGTTTTGAAGTTGATTTGAGGGGACTTCATATTAGAAATACCCCATAAATTACCCCATTATAGAAACTGCACCCCCTCAAAGTATTCAAATTGACATTAAGTGTGTTAACCCTATAGATGTTTCACAGGAATAGCAGCAAAGTGAAGAAAAAAAATTCAAAATCTCCATGTTTTACACTAACATGTTCTTGTAGACCCAGTTTTATTTTTTTTTACAAGGGGCAAAAGGAAAAAAAAGTCCCCAAAAATGTATAACCCCAATTCTCTCGAGTAAGGAAATACCTCATATGTGAACGTAAAGTGCTCTCCGGGCGCAGAAGAGGGCTCAGAAGCGAAGGAGCGACAATGGGATTTTGAAGAGTGAATTTTGCTGAAATGATTTTTGGGGGGCATGTCGCATTTAGGAAGCCTCTATGGTGAAATAACAGCAAAAAAAAAAAACACATGGCATACTATTTTTGAAACTACATCTCCCCCCTGGCACATGACAAGGGGTACAGTGAATCTTAACACCCCATAGGTGTTTGACAACTTTTCGTTAAAGTCGCATGTGTAAATTAATTTCATTTTTTTCACTAAAATGCATTTTTTTCTCCAAATTTACCATTTTTACAAGAGGTAATAGGAGAAAATGTACATGTTGCTCTCACTCCTGAGCCATGATGTGCGCCCGCAGAGCATTTTACATCCACATATGGGGTATTTCAGGAGAAATCGCGTTACAAATTTTGGGGGTCTTTTTTTCATTTTACCTCTTGTGAAAATGAAAAGTATGGGGCAACACCAGCATGCTAGTGTAAAAAATAATTTTTTTACAATAACATGCTGAAGTAGACCCCAACTTTACCTTTTCATAAGTGGTAAAAGGAGAAAAAGCCCACCAAAATGTGTTAGGCAATTTCTCCCGAGTACGGAAATACCCTATATGTGGCCCTAAACTGTTGCCTTGAAATACGACAGGGCTCCAAAGTGAGAGAGCGCCATGCACATTTGAGGCCTAAATAAGGGATTTGCACAGGGATGGACCCGGATGCAAAAATTACACTTGCCTCTCGCCAAAATTACCCTATGGCAGTTTTTCCCAAACAGGGTGCCTCCAGCTGTTGTAAAACTCCCAGCATGCCTGGACAGTCAATGGCTGGGAGTTGTTGTTTTGCAACAGCTGGAGGCTCCATTTTGGAAACAGTGCCGTACCAGACGTTTTTCATTTTTATTGGGGGGGGGGGGGGGGTAACTGTGTACGGGTATATGTAGTGCTTTACTTTTTATTTTGTGTAGTGTAGTGTAGTGTTTTTAGGGTACATTCACGCTGGCGGGGGTTGACAGTGAGTTTCCCACTAAGAGTTTGAGCTCCAGTGGAAAATTTGCTGCATCTCAAATTTGCAGCGAGAAACTCACCTTAAACTCCCACATGTGTGAATGTACCCTGCAAACCTCCAGCTGTTGCAAAACTGCAACTCCCAGCATGCCTTTTGGCTGTCCGTGCATGCTGGGGGTTGTAGTTATGCAACAGCTGGAGGCACCCTGGTTGCAAAACACTGAGTGTTTCGCAGCCAGTGTGCCTCCAGCTGTTGCAAAACTACAACTCCCAGCATGTACGGTCTATCAGTGCATGCTGGAAGATGTCGATTGCAACAGCTTGAGGCACACTGGTTGCGAAACACTGAGTTAGGTAATAAACTCAGTGTTTTGCAACCAGTGTGCCTTCAGCTGTTGCAAAAGGTACAACTCTCAACATGCAGTAACAGCCAAAGGGCATGCTAGGAGTTGTAGTTATGCAACAGCTGAAGGCACACTGGTTGTAAAACACTGGGAGTTTGTTACTTAACTCAGTGTTTCGCAACCAGTGTGCCTCCAACACCACAACTCCCAGCATGTGTGGTCTGTGAGTTAGGTAAAATAAAACTGTGTTTCACAACCAGTGTTCCTTCAGCTGTTGCAAAACTTCAACTCTCAGCATGCACCTACAGCCGAAGGGCATGCTGGGACTTGTAATTATGCAACAGCTGGAGGCACACTACTGCAACTCCCAGCATGCCATTTGGGAGGTACTTTTTTCATAGAAAATATGTGCCTCCAGCTGTAGCATAACTACAACCCTCAGCATGTACAAACTATCAAAGGGCATGCTGGGACTTGTAGTTGTACCTTCTGCTGTTGCATAACAGGGACACTCCCACAGCAGGAATCCTGATTCGTCGGCCAGTAACGGCCTACAAATTAGGACATTTGTGAGGTGGCACCAGTGATGTGGCACCATCCCACTCCTGCTGCTAAAGGATGATAGGTGCTTTCTCGGACGGCACCTATCACCCTTTTTTCCGGGTCACCGGGGACACGATTGACCAGGAATCGCTGCAAATTGCAAATCTGCAGGGGTTTGCACGGGGTGCCTGCTGAATGCAGCAGGCATCCCAGTCTGGTCCCCGCCCGGCGAGCGGCAGGGACCAGAATTCCCACGGGCGTACAGGTACGTCCTGTGTCCTTAAGTACCAGGACATCAGGGTGTACCTGTATGCCCTGTGTTCTTAAAGGGTTAAATGATTAATGTCATTACAAAGTACAATTGGTGACACAAAAAACAAGCCCTTATATGGGTCTGTAGGTGCATAACTAAAAGTGTTATGATTTTTAGAAGGGGAGAAGGAAAAACGAAAGTTCAAAAACATAAATTTAGCCTGGTACTTAAGGTCAAAATGGGCTCCGTCCTTAAGGGGTTAAAAAAAACATGTTTATGTACTTTTTAATTATTGTACCACTTTTAAAGTAGGGCAAAAATTTTCAACAAAAGTGTGTTTAATCCCTTAGGGACTCAGCTCATTTTCACCTTAAAGGGGTACTCCACTGGAAAATACTTTTTTTTTAAATCAACAGATTTGTAAATTACATCTATTAAAAAATCGTAATCCTTCCAGTATTTATCAGCCGCTTTATGTTCAAGAGGAAGTTTTTTTTCTTTTTTAATTTCCTTTCTGTCTGACCACAGTGCTCTCTGCTGACACATATGTCCATTATAGGAACTGTCCAGATTAGGAGCAAATCCCCTTAGAAAACCTATCCTGCACTTTACAGTTCCTAAAATGGACAGAGGTGTCAGCAGAGAGCACTGTGGTCAGACAGAAAGGAAAATCAAAAAGAAAAGAACTTCCTGTGGATCATAATAGCAGCTGATAAGTACTGGAAGGATAAAGAATTTTAAATAGAAGTAATTTACAAATCTGTTTAACTTTCTGGCACCAAATGATTAAAAAAAATAAATTCCAGTGGAGTAACCCTTTAACCCCTTAACCCCTTAAGGACTCAGCCCATTTTGGCCTTAAGGACTGAGACAATTAAATTTTTACGTTTAAATTTTTTCCTCCTCGCCTTCTAAAAATCATAACTCTTTTATATTTTCATCCACAGACTAGTATGAGGGCTTGTTTTTTGCGCGACCAGTTGTCCTTTGTAATGACATCACTCATTATATCATAAAATGTATGGCGCAACCAAAAAACACTATTTTTGTGGGGAAATTAAAACGAAAAACGCAATTTTGCTAATTTTGGAAGGTTTTGTTTTCACGCCGTACAATTTATGGTAAAAATTACATGTGTTCTTTATTCTGAGGGTCAATACGATTAAAATGATACCCATTATTACATACTTTTATATTCTTGTTGCGCTTAAAAAAATCACAAACTTTTTAACCAAATTAGTACGTTTATAATCCCTTTATTTTGATGACCTCTAACTTTTTTATTTTTCCGTATAAGTGGCGGTATGGGGGCTCATTTTTTGTGCCATGATCTGTACTTTTTTTTGATACCACATTTGCATATAAAAAACTTTTAATATATTTTTTATAATTTTTTTTTAATAAACGGGATCATTAACATTTTATTTTAATAGTTCGGACATTTACGCAAGCGGCGATACCAAATATGTCTATAAAAAATGTTTTTTACGCTTTTTGGGGGTAAAATAGTAAAAAACGGACGTTTTACTTTTTTATTGGGGGAGGGGATTTTTCACTTTTTTTTACTTTTACTTTTACATTTTTTTACATTTTTTTTTACACTTGAATAGTCCCCATAGGGGACTATTCATAGCAATACCATGATTGCTAATACTGATCTGTTCTGTGTATAGGACATAGAACAGATCAGTATTATCGGTCATCTCCTGCTTTGGTCTGCTCGATCACAGACCAGAGCAGGAGACGCCGGGAGCCGCACGGAGGAAGGAGAGGGGACCTCCGTGCGGCGTTATGAATGATCGGATCCCCGCAGCAGTGCTGCGGGCGATCCGATCATTCATTTAAATTGCGAACTGCCGTAGATGCCGGGATCTGTATTGATCCCGGCACCTGAGGGGTTAATGGCGGACGCCCGCGAGATCGCGGGCGTCGGCCATTGCCGGCGGGTCCCTGGCTGCGATCAGCAGCCGGGATCAGCCGCGCATGACACGGGCATCGCTCCGATGCCCGCGGTTATGCTTAGGACGTAAATGTACGTCCTGGTGCGTTAAGTACCACCTCACCAGGACGTACATTTACGTCCTGCGTCCTTAAGGGGTTAAGGACCAAGCCCATGACCACTGTCACTTTAAGCATTAATAACTCTGGGATGCTTTCACTTTTCATTCTTATTCCGAGATTGTTCTTTCGTGACATATTCTACTTTATGTTAGTGGTAAAATTTTGTCGATACTAGCATCCTTTCTTGGTGAAAAATTCCAAAATTGTATGAAAAAAAAAATTTAGAATTTTTCTAACTTTGAAGCTCTCTGCTTGTAAGGAAAATGAATATTCCAAATTAAAGATATCTTTATTCACATAAACAATGTGTCTACTTTATTTTTTTGCATCAGAGGGCTTCAAAGTTCAGTAGCAATTTTCCAATTTTTCACAGAATTTTCAAAATCGGAATTTTTCAGAGAACCAGTTCAGTTTTGAAGTGGATTTGAAGGGCCTTAATATAAAAAATACCCCATAAATGACCCAATTATAGAAACTGCACCCCTCAAAGTATTTAAAATGACATTCAGAAAGTTTGTTAACCCTTTAGTGTTTCACACTCGCATGTTCTTGTAGACCCAGTTTTTGAATTTTTACAAGTTGTAATAGGAGGAAAAGCCCCCGAAATTTGTAACCCAATTTCTCTCGAGTAAGGAAATACCTCACATGTGTATGTGAAGTGTTCGGTGGGTGCAGTAGAGGGCTCAGAAGGGAAGGAGCGACAATGGGATTTTGGAGAGAGAATTTTGCTGAAATGGTTTTTGGGGGGCATGTCCCATTTAGGAAGCCCCTATGGTACCAGAAACACAAGAAAAAAAAACACATGGCATACTATTTTGGAAACTACACCCATCATGAAACGTAACAAGGGGTATAGTGAGCCCCAAAGGTGTTTGACAACTTTTTGTTAAATTCGGATGTGTAAATGAAAAAAAAAATGTATTACTAAAATGCTGGTTTTTCCCCAAATTTTTCATTTTTACAAGTATGGAAATACCCCATGTGTGGACGTCAAGTGCTCTGCTGGTGCCCTACAATGTTCAGAAGAGGAGGAGCGCCATTGAGCTTTTGAAGAGAGAATTTTTTTGAATGGAAGTCTGGGACCATGTGCGTTTACAAAGCCCCCCGTGGTACCAGAACAGTGGACCCCCCACACATGAGACCCCATTTTGGAAACTACACCCCCCACAGAATTTAATAAGGGGTGCAGTGAGCATTTACACCCCACTGGCATTTGACAGATCTTTGGAAAAGTGGGCTGTGCAAATGGAAAATTACATTTTTCATTTTCACGGACCACTGTTCCAAAAATCTGTCAGACACCTGTGGGGCGTAAATGCTCACTGCACCCCTTATTACATTACGTGAGGGGTGTAGTTTCAAAAATGGGGTCACATGTGAGGGGGTCCACTGTTCTAGCACTATGGGAGCTTTGTAAACACACGTGGCCTTCAATTCCGGACAAATTTCCTCTCCAGAAGCCCAATGGCGCTCCTTCTCTTCTGAGCATTGTAGTGCACAAGCAGAGCATTTTACATCCACATATGGGGTATGTTCTTACTCAGAACAAATGGGGTAACAAATTTTGGGGGGCTTTTTTTCCTATTTTCCTTTTTGAAAATGAAAAATTTAGGGTAACACCAGCATTTTAGTGAAAAAATATATATTTTTTAAATTTTCCCATCCAACTTTAACAAAAATTTGTCAAACACCTGTGGGGTGTTAAGGCTCACTATACCCCTTGTTACGTTCTGTGAGGGGTGTAGTTTCCAAAATGGGGTCACATGTGGGTATTTATTTTTTTGTGTTTGTCAGAACCACTGTAAAATCAGCCACCCCTGTGCAAATAACCAATTTAGGCCTCAAATGTACATAGTGTGCTCTCACTCCTGAGCCTTGTTGTGCACCCGCAGAGCATTTTCCCCCCACATATGGGATATTTCCGTACTCAGGAGAGATTGCGTTACAAATTATCATTTTTTTTTCCTTTCCTTTCCTTTCCTTTTTTTTTCCTTTTTTCCTTTTTGTAAAAATAAAAAGTATAGGGCATGGGATAGACACCAACTTTTCATTTTCATAAGGGTTAAAAGAAAAAATAGCCCCCAAAATTTGTAACTCAATTTCTCCTGAGTACGGAAATACCCAATATGTGGCCTTAAACTGTTTCCTTGAAATACGACAGGGCTCCAAAGTGAGAGAGTGAGGACTAAATTTGAGGACTAAATTAGGGATTGCATAGGGGTGGACATAGGGGTATTCTACGCCAGTGATTCCCAAACAGGGTGCTTCCAGCTGTTGCTAAACTCTCAGCATGCCTGGACAATCAGTGGCTGTCTGGAAATGCTGGGAGTTTTTGTTTTGCAACAGCTGGAGGCTCCGTTTTGGAAACACTGCCGTACGATACGTTTTCATTTTTATTTAGGGGGACAGTATAAGGGGGTGTATATGTAGTGTTTTACCCTTCATATTGTGTTAGTGTAGTGTACTGTAGTGTTTTTAGGATACATGCTCACTGGCGGGGGTTTACGGTGAGTTTCCTGCTAGGAGTTTGCGCTGCGGCAGAAAATTTGACGCAGCTCAAACTACCCTGTACATTCACATGGGGGGAGGGCAAACCTCCAGCTGTTGCAAAACTACAATTCCCAGCATACACTGACAGACTGTGCATGCTGGGAGTTGTACGTTTGCAACAGCTGGAGGTGCACTGGTTGGAAAACCTTCAGATATGTTCTGTTACCTAGCTGAGTATTTTCCAACCAATGTGCCTCCAGCTGTTGCAAAACTACAACTCCCAGCTTGTACTGATCGCCGACGGGTATGCTAGGAGATGTAGTTATGCAACAGCTGGAGGTACGCAACTACAACTCCCAGCATGAGGAGACAGCTGTTTGCTGTTTGGGCATGCTGAGAGTTGTAGTTTGGCAAGATCTGAAGGGCCACAGTTTAGAGACCACTGCATAGTGATCTCAAAGCGGTGGCCCTCCAGGTGTTGCAAAACTACAAATCCCAGCATAATCAGACAGCAAACTGCTGTGTGGGCATACTGGGAGTTGAAGTTTTGCAAGATCTAGAGGGCTACAGTTTAGAGACCACTGCACAGTGATCTACAAACTGTAGCCCTCCAGCTGTTGCAAAACTGCAAATTCCAGCATGCCCAAACAGCTGTCTGGGCATGCTGGCAGTTGTAGTTTTGCAACATCTGGAGGGCTACAGTTTAGAGATCACTGTATAGTGGTCTGAAAACTGTAGCCCTCCAGATGTTGCTAGGACACTACTCACCGGCTAGGATCGCCATACCAGGAAGCAGCACCACCGTCCTCTGGTGCCCGCTGTCGATTGCCGATGGTAAGAGGACCTCCTTCGCCGGTCCCCGTCGGTTCCCCCGTTCTGCCCAGACTACTCTAGAAATTATAGAAACTGCACCCCTCAAAGTATTCAAAATGACATTCAGAAAGTGTGTTAACCCTTTAGGTGTTTCACAAAAATAACAGCAACATCTTAATTTTTTATAAGGGGTAAAAGGAGAGAACCCCCCCCAAATTTGTAACCCAATTTCTCTTGAGTAAGGAAATACCTCATACTTGGATGTAAAGTGTTCTGCGGCAGCACTAGAGGGTTCAGAAGGGAAGGAGCGACAATGGGATTTTGGAGAATGAATTTTGCTGAAATGTTGGAGCTTCTCTCCAAAAGCCCAATGGCGCTCCTTCTCTTCTGAGCAATGTAGCCCGCCCGCAGAGCACTTTACATCCACATATGGAGTAAGTTCTTACTCAGAAGAAATGGGGTTACAAATTTTGTGGGATTTTTTCCTATTTTCCCTTGTGATTATACCCCTTGCCACGTTCTGTGAGGGGTGTAGTTTCCAAAATGGGTCAAATGTGGGTATTTATTTTTTTGCATCTATGTCAGAACCGCTATAAAATCAGCCACCTCTCTGCAAATCACCAATTTAGGCTTTACATTTACATAGTGCCCTCTCACTCCTGAGCCATGTTGTGCACCCGCAGAGCATTTTACGTCCACATATGGGGTATTTCCATACTCCATAAATTGCATTACAAATTTTGGGGGCACCCTGTTGGGGAATCACTGGCGTAGAATATTTTTGGTAGTGGAGGCAATTGTAGCGCTTGCATCCTAGTCCACCCCTATGCAAATCACAAATTTAATCCTCAAATGTGCATGGTGCTCTCTCACTTCGGAGCCCTGTCATTTTTCAAGGAAACTGTTGAGGGCCACATATGGGGTATTTCCGTACTCTGGAGCACTTTGGGGGCTTTTTTTCCTTTTACCCCATATGAAAAGGAAAAGTTGGGCTATATCCCAGCATGTTAGTGTAAAAAAAGATTTTTTTTTACACTAACATGCAGGTATTGCCCCATACTTTTCATTGTACCACTTTTCATTGAATCTGAATGCATTATGGGACAATATAAATGATAATGATTCACAAATGAATTCTATTAAGAGGGGCTCCTTGCCTAGGTCAACAGATCTGTCCATTTACTTGTGAAAGATGTTAATTTTATTATATGAATACCTTCCTTTATTCTTTTATTTCTGATCAGAACATACACTGTTCCATGGTTATTGCATGGAGCATATTGTACGGAATTCTTTGTAATTATTTTGTTATTGCCTTATCCACATCTCTCCTTCGGTAGTATAAGAAATAAATATGGGTTTCTTTCTTTTTTTAAAAAGACTCCCCTTTCCCTTCATTTCCGCTCATACACCTTGTCATTAATGCAAGGTTCAAAATCAGGTTGATGTTGAATGCGCAGACTCCTCATAGTGTCCCCGACTACTATGCAACCCGATCACGTGTTCAACACCTCAGTGACACCGGCGCAGCCGATCCAGTGATGGAGACTTTCTCCGCGCTGGGAAAGAGTGTTAGCTGTCACATAAGTTGGATCACATGACGTCAGAGGAGGCGGCTGCACGGGGATTACCTGGGATCCTGGGGAAGACAAAGAGCCTGCGCAGAGGAAACACAACGGACCGGCACTTAATCATTAATCAGGTGAGTTTAGAAGGCCGCTATTTAAGGAGAGGTGTGGTGTCAGGTAAGTAGAGCCAGACGATGGGCTGAATAGCGTGAAACACGTGTCGCTCTCTCCTGCACCCGCTGAATTGTACACCTCATTCACATGAAATGAAAGCACAATAAAGAAGACTGGTGAGTGCGATCTCATTCTTTTCATCCTTGAAGCTAAATAAAAATCTGTATACAGTTCAGACCATTCAAGTGTAAAGCTGTACTTTTAAGATTCTGCCAGTAGAGAGAGCAATGAAACCGTTAATGGTAACACTGGATTTCTTTCATTGGATTGCTTCACTTATGTATAAACTTGTTAAAGAATATACATTTTCCCTAAAAAAAATATATGATAAAAAATGCATAAATATATACATAAATGTACTAAAATAGAATGCTAAATATACATAAATAGATAAATTAATGTAAATTAGTGTTTAGACTACATTACATATAAATATACATCACTATAAGAAGCTTCACACCATGACATATATGTCATGTGCACTCTCAAGTATACAAGCCTTGGGTAATATGACTTACTATTAGTACTGAGTCCTTCTGACTCCTTACTACAGGGCAGTAAGCTATATGAAGCATCATATGACGTACAGTGTCCTGCATAAGTATTCACCCCCTTGAACTTTTTTGCCCATTTTGCTATTGTTACAAACTGGAATTCAAATAGATTTAAATAGACTTTTACCATTTGACTTACACATCATGCATAATTCTTTAGTAGTACAGTATAAGTGTAAAATATCTTTTGTTGTCACAGAAGCAAAAAATAAGAACAAAAAAGTTAGCATCTATTGGATGCATAGGTCAATACTTGGGAGAACCACCTTTCACTGCAATAACAACTGAAAGTATTTTTCGGTATGTCTCTACCAGCCTTGCACACCTAGAGACTCAACTGTTTGTCCATTCTCTGTAAAAAGTATCAGGTTTGGGCTTCGAGGATGTGCACAAGGCTCTCTATATAATAGCCCCCCCCCCCCCCCCCCCAGAAGCAGCTCTTTCATTAGGCTACTTAGGCCACTGCCTAAGGACTTGCGCTGGTGGCGGGCCAAAATCTGACCCACAACCTTGCTAGGGTTAATTTACACAGTAATGTCACATTACAGGGTTAATATGCACAGTGACTTTACTGTACAGGGATTATACACACAATGATGTCACAGTACAGGGATAATACACAGAGATGTCACAGTACAGGGATAAAATACACAGTAATGTCATAGTACAGGGATAATATACAGAGTAATGTTACAATACAGGGATAAAACTGTAACGCCGAGCGCTCCGGGTCCCGCGGCTTCCCCGGAGCGCTCGCGGCGTCTTGTTAATAGCAGCGCTCCGGTCTCTGACTATGACCGCGAGCGCTGATGTGTTCATACCGGCGGGGACGCGATCCGTGTGGCGGGTCAGGCCCGCTCACGGATCGCACCCCGTTCCACTCACCCTCCTCCTCCGTCTGTCTCGTCCCGGTGCGCGCGGCCCCTGCTCCCTTGGGCGCGCGCGGGCCGGCTTTCTAAGATTGAAAGGGCCAGCGCACCGCTAATTGGTGTCTGGCCCAATGAGTTCAATCACCTCCCTACCCTATATAAACTCACTTCCCCTTCCTATCCCTGCCGGATCTTGTTGCTTTGTGCCCTGAGAAAGCTTATAGTGTGTTCCCTAGCCTGTGTACCCAGACCTACTGCTGTTGCCCCTGACTACGAACCTTGCTGCCTGCCCTGACCTTCTGCAACGTCTGACCTCGCCTCTGCCTAGTCCTTGTGTACCACGCCATATCAGCTACCAGTGCGGTCGAGTTGCTACTGAAGGATACGACCTGGTGGTTACCGCCGCAGCAAGTCCATCCCGACTTGCGGCGGGGTCTGGTGAAAACCAGTAACCACTTAGAACCGGTCCTCTGGTACAACTCGCGTCATCGCCTCACTGGTCCAGAGGATCCACTACCAGTCCTGCCGGTATGTGACAAAAACACACAGTAATGTCATAGTACAGGGATAATATGCAGAGAAATATTACAATACAGGGATAAAACACACAGTAATGTCATAGTACAGGGATAATATACAGAGTAATATTATAATACAGGGATAAAACACACAGTAATGTCAGTGTTACGCCGAGCGCTCCGGGTCCCCGCTTGTGACAGTAGATCCGGCAATGGATCCCGCTGAAGTTCCTCTGCCAGTTGTCGCCGACCTCTCCACGGTGGTCGCCCAGCAGTCACAACAGATAGCGCAACAAGGCCACCAGCTGTCTCAACTGACCGTGATGCTACAGCAGCTACTACCACAGCTTCAGCAATCATCTCCTCCGCCAGCTCCTGCACCTCCTCCGCAGCGAGTGGCCGCTTCAGGCCTACGACTATCCTTGCCGGATAAATTTGATGGGGACTCTAAATTTTGCCGTGGCTTTCTTTCTCAATGTTCCCTGCACCTGGAGATGATGTCGGACCAGTTTCCTACTGAAAGGTTTAAGGTGGCTTTCGTAGTCAGCCTTCTGTCTGGAAAAGCTCTGTCATGGGCCACACCGCTCTGGGACCGCAATGACCCCGTCACTGCCTCTGTACACTCCTTCTTCTCGGAAATTCGAAGTGTCTTTGAGGAACCTGCCCGAGCCTCTTCTGCTGAGACTGCCCTGTTGAACCTGGTCCAGGGTAATTCTTCCGTTGGCGAGTACGCCGTACAGTTCCGTACTCTTGCTTCAGAACTATCCTGGAATAATGAGGCCCTCTGCGCGACCTTTAAAAAAGGCCTATCCAGCAACATTAAAGATGTTCTGGCCGCACGAGAAATTCCTGCTAACCTACATGAACTCATTCATCTAGCCACTCGCATTGACATGCGTTTTTCCGAAAGGCGTCAGGAGCTCCGCCAGGATATGGACTTTGTTCGCACAAGGCGTTTTTTCTCCCCGGCTCCTCTCTCCTCTGGTCCCCTGCAATCCGTTCCTGTGCCTCCCGCCGTGGAGGCTATGCAGGTCGACCGGTCTCGCCTGACACCTCAAGAGAGGACACGACGCCGCATGGAGAATCTCTGCCTGTACTGTGCCGGTACCGAACACTTCCTGAAGGATTGTCCTATCCGTCCTCCCCGCCTGGAAAGACGTACGCTGACTCCGCACGAAGGTGAGACAGTCCTTGATGTCAACTCTGCTTCTCCACGTCTTACTGTGCCTGTGCGGATATCTGCCTCTACCTTCTCCTTCTCTACTATGGCCTTCTTGGATTCCGGATCTGCAGGAAATTTTATTTTGGCCTCTCTCGTCAACAGGTTCAACATCCCGGTGACCAGTCTCGCCAGACCCCTCTACATCAATTGTGTTAACAATGAAAGATTGGACTGTACCATACGTTTCCGCACGGAGCCCCTCCTAATGTGCATCGGACCTCATCACGAGAAAATTGAGTTTTTGGTCCTCCCCAATTGCACTTCCGAAATTCTCCTTGGACTACCCTGGCTTCAACACCATTCCCCAACCCTGGATTGGTCCACTGGGGAGATCAAGAGTTGGGGCCCCTCTTGTTTCAAGGACTGCCTTAAACCGGTTCCCAGTACTCCTTGCCGTGACTCTGTGGTTCCCCCTGTAACCGGTCTCCCTAAGGTCTATATGGACTTTGCGGATGTTTTTTGCAAAAAACAAGCTGAGACTCTACCTCCTCACAGGCCTTATGACTGTCCTATTGACCTCCTCCCGGGCACTACTCCACCCCGGGGCAGAATTTATCCTCTCTCTGCCCCAGAGACTCTTGCTATGTCTGAGTACATCCAGGAAAATTTAAAAAAGGGCTTTATCCGCAAATCCTCCTCTCCTGCCGGAGCAGGATTTTTCTTTGTGTCCAAAAAAGATGGCTCCCTACGTCCTTGCATTGACTACCGCGGTCTTAATAAAATCACGGTAAAGAACCGCTACCCCCTACCTCTCATCTCTGAACTCTTTGATCGCCTCCAAGGTGCCCACATCTTTACCAAACTGGACTTAAGAGGTGCTTATAATCTCATCCGCATCAGAGAGGGGGATGAATGGAAAACGGCATTTAACACTAGAGATGGACACTTTGAGTATCTGGTCATGCCCTTTGGCCTGTGCAACGCCCCTGCCGTCTTCCAAGACTTTGTTAACGAAATTTTTCGTGATCTCTTATATTCCTGTGTTGTTGTATATCTGGACGATATCCTGATTTTTTTCTGCCAATCTAGAAGAACACCGCCAGCATGTCCGCATGGTTCTTCAGAGACTTCGTGACAATCAACTTTATGCCAAAATGGAGAAATGTCTGTTTGAATGTCAATCTCTTCCTTTCCTAGGATACTTGGTCTCTGGCCAGGGACTACAAATGGATCCAGACAAACTCTCTGCCGTCTTAGATTGGCCACGCCCCTCCGGACTCCGTGCTATCCAACGTTTTTTGGGGTTCGCCAATTATTACAGACAATTTATTCCACATTTTTCCACCATAGTGGCTCCTATCGTGGCTTTAACCAAAAAGAATGCCAATCCTAAGTCATGGCCTCCTCAAGCGGAAGACGCCTTTAAACAGCTCAAGTCTGCCTTTTCTTCTGCTCCCGTGCTCTCCAGACCTGACCCATCTAAACCCTTCCTATTGGAGGTTGATGCCTCCTCAGTGGGAGCTGGAGCGGTCCTTCTACAAAAAAATTCTTCCGGGCATGCTGTTACTTGTGGTTTTTTTTCTAGGACCTTCTCTCCGGCGGAGAGGAACTACTCCATCGGGGTTCGAGAGCTTCTAGCCATTAAATTAGCACTTGAGGAATGGAGGCATCTGCTGGAGGGATCAAGATTTCCAGTTATTATTTACACCGATCACAAGAACCTCTCCTATCTCCAGTCTGCCCAACGGCTCAATCCTCGCCAGGCCAGGTGGTCTCTGTTCTTTGCCCGATTTAATTTTGAAATTCACTTTCGGCCTGCCGATAAGAACATTAGGGCCGATGCTCTCTCTCGTTCCTCGGATGCCTCGGAAGTAGAGCTCTCTCCGCAACACATCATTCCTCCTGACTGCCTGATCTCCACTTCTCCAGCCTCCATCAGGCAAACTCCTCCAGGGAAGACCTTCGTCTCTCCACGCCAACGCCTCGGAATCCTCAAATGGGGTCACTCCTCCCATCTCGCAGGTCATGCGGGCATCAAGAAATCCGTGCAACTCATCTCTCGTTTCTATTGGTGGCCGACTCTGGAGACGGATGTTGTGGATTTTGTGCGAGCCTGCACTGTCTGTGCCCGGGATAAGACTCCTCGCCAGAAGCCTGCTGGTCTCCTTCATCCTCTGCCTGTCCCCGAACAGCCTTGGTCTCTGATTGGTATGGACTTTATTACAGACTTACCCCCATCCCGTGGCAACACTGTTGTTTGGGTGGTCGTTGATCGATTCTCCAAGATGGCACATTTCATCCCTCTTCCTGGTCTTCCTTCAGCGCCTCAGTTGGCAAAACAATTTTTTGTACACATTTTTCGTCTTCACGGGTTGCCCACGCAGATCGTCTCGGATAGAGGCGTCCAATTCGTGTCAAAATTCTGGAGGGCTCTCTGTAAACAACTCAAGATTAAATTAAACTTTTCTTCTGCATATCATTCTCAATCCAATGGGCAAGTAGAAAGAATTAACCAGGTCCTGGGTGACTATTTACGGCATTTTGTTTCCTCCCGCCAGGATGACTGGGCAGATCTTCTACCATGGGCCGAATTCTCGTATAACTTCAGAGTCTCTGAATCTTCCTCCAAATCCCCATTTTTCGTGGTGTACGGCCGTCACCCTCTTCCCCCCCTCCCTACTCCCTTGCCCTCTGGTTTGCCCGCTGTGGATGAAATATCTTGTGATCTTTCCACCATATGGAAAGAGACCCAAAATTCTCTCTTACAGGCTTCATCACGCATGAAGAAGTTTGCTGATAAGAAAAGAAGAGCTCCCCCCATTTTTTCTCCTGGAGACAAGGTATGGCTCTCCGCTAAATATGTCCGCTTCCGTGTCCCTAGCTACAAATTGGGACCACGCTATCTTGGTCCTTTCAAAATTTTGTGCCAGATTAATCCTGTCTCTTACAAACTTCTTCTTCCTCCTTCTCTTCGTATTCCTAATGCCTTTCACGTTTCTCTTCTTAAACCACTCATCATCAACCGTTTCTCTCCCAAACTTGTTTCTCCCACTCCTGTTTCCGGCTCCTCGGACATCTTCTCCGTAAAGGAGATACTGGCCTCCAAGAAGGTCAGAGGGAAAACTTTTTTTTTAGTCGATTGGGAGGGTTGTGGGCCTGAAGAGAGATCCTGGGAACCTGAGGACAATATCCTAGACAAAAGTCTGCTCCTCAGGTTCTCAGGCTCTAAGAAGAGGGGGAGACCCAAGGGGGGGGGTACTGTTACGCCGAGCGCTCCGGGTCCCCGCTCCTCCCCGGAGCGCTCGCTACACTCTCGCTACTGCAGCGCTCCGGTCAGATCCACTGACCCGGTGCGCTGCGATACCGCCTCCAGCCGGGATGCGATTCGCGATGCGGGTGGCGCCCGCTCGCGATGCGCACCCCGGCTCCCGTACCTGACTCGCTCTCCGTCGGTCCTGTCCCGGCGCGCGCGGCCCCGCTCCCTAGGGCGCGCGCGCGCCGGGTCTCTGCGATTTAAAGGGCCACTGCGCCGCTGATTGGCGCAGTGGTTCTAATTAGTGTGTTCACCTGTGCACTCCCTATTTATACCTCACTTCCCCTGCACTCCCTCGCCGGATCTTGTTGCCATTGTGCCAGTGAAAGCGTTTCCTTGTGTGTTCCTAGCCTGTGTTCCAGACCTCCTGCCGTTGCCCCTGACTACGATCCTTGCTGCCTGCCCCGACCTTCTGCTACGTCCGACCTTGCTTCTGTCTACTCCCTTGTACCGCGCCTATCTTCAGCAGTCAGAGAGGTTGAGCCGTTGCTAGTGGATACGACCTGGTCACTACCGCCGCAGCAAGACCATCCCGCTTTGCGGCGGGCTCTGGTGAAAACCAGTAGTGACTTAGAACCGGTCCACTAGCACGGTCCACGCCAATCCCTCTCTGGCACAGAGGATCCACCTCCTGCCAGCCGGCATCGTGACAGTCAGAGTACAGGGATAATATACAGATTAATGTTACAGTACAGGGATAATATAAACAGTGATGTCACAGTACAGGGATAAAACACACAGTAATGTCATAGTACAGGGCTAATATACAGAATAATATTACATTACAGGGATAAAACACACAGTAATGTCATAGTACAGGGATAATATACAAATTAATGTTTACAGTACAGGGATAATATACACAGTGATGTCACAGTACAGGGATAAAACACACAGTAATGTCATAGTACAGGGCTAATATACAGAGTAATATTACATTACAGGGATAATATACAGAGTAATATTACATTACAGGGATAAAACACAGTAAGTCATAGTACAGGGATAATATACAAATTAATGTTACAGTACAGGGATAATATACACAGTGATGTCACAGTACAGGGATAAAACACACAGTAATGTTATAGTACAAGGAAAATATACAGAGTAATGTTATAGTATAGGGATAATATACACAGTGATGTCACAGTACAGGGATAAAACACACAGTAATGTCATAGTACAGGGATAATATACAGTAATATTACAATACAGGGATAAAACGCACAGTAATGTCATAGTACAGGGATAATATACAGAGTAATGTTACAGTACAGGGATAATATACACAGTGATGTCACAGTACAGGGATAATATACAGATTAATGTTACACTACAGGGATAATATACACAGTGATGTCACAGTACAGGGATAATACACAGAGATGTCACAGTACAGGGATAAAACACACAGTAATGTCATAGTACAGGCATAATATACAGAGTAATGTTACAGTACAGGAATAATATATACAGTGATGTCACAGTACAGGGATAATATACGGAGTGCATATAGAAAGTATGCTGGCACTACTGAGTTCTGAGTCTTCAGGGTAAGGAGTGATCAGACTCACGGGTAATTGCTCCGGGATCCAGGCGGTGCACGGCTCAGACCGCAATAGATCCAATAAGACAAACTTTAGGAACGAGATGTCTGCAGCACACAGGCTTGTGTGCTGCATGTGCTGAAAATAAAGTTATGTTGGATCTATGACGTGTGCTGCAGAGATCTCATTCCTAAAGTTTGTCATAATATACAGAGTGATGTTACAGTACAGGGATAATATACACTGCGATGTCACAGTATAGGGATAGGTATTCACAGGCTATGGAACCAAGTTGCGTTTCTTGCGCTTCATCAGGCCCCTACTACATAGATAGTCAGAAGGCATGTTTAAAAAGGCCTCAGTGAAGGTTGCCATGGCTACATATAAACAATATCACAATACAAGAACATATGAGTACAAAAGATACACGTACAAATAAAGGAAAAAAGGTGCCAGAAAAAACACTACACAACTAAAAAGTCACAGGATATCCTGTGATATCCTGTGTATTTAGGGACTGAGCCACAAATACAGAGGGGGAGATTCTCAAATAATTTTGTGTCAAAAATGGCACGAAAATTATCGACCACATTTTGTGCCGCGGTTTACACTGTTCACGTCAGTTTTGTAAAAGTGGGCGTGTCCACGTATATTGTCTGTTTTACATGATATTTTCAAAGGGGTGAGAGTCCAGTTTACATCATATATTTCACACCAGCTTTTTGATTCAGAAATTGCAGAAATGGTTGTAGTTTTATTGTTTTTTGGGAAAAGGTGTTATTTAAGTAATTATAAAAAAAAAGAAATTATTATTATTGAAAAATGTTGTTAAAAAATATATTTTTTATTGTATTTTTTTCTTAGTCACTGCAGCTGCACTCACATTTAAGCTCAGAAATGTTTTATTTATACAGTTATCGCTTGTCTGGACACTAGTAACCATGGGATAATTTGTGAGGTGTTTCAGCCAGAATCTTTTGGAATGTAAAATTTGGTGCAAAAATCGGCAGTTTTGCCGACAAAAAATCCAATATGGCTGCAAAAAAAAATTGGGGGCACGAAAAAAACTAAGTGGCGCAAAAAACAATTTTCACATATTTTCATGTTTTCAAAGCATCACAAAAGAACTTTGAAAATGTGAGGAGAAAAAAAAAGGTGCGAATAATATCACCGGAACAGAAATTACAGCAGTTTTTGAGAATCTCCGCCAGTGTTTCCAATCATCAAACAAAGACAGTGAAACACCTGATGAATACAACATACAAACACAGATACAGATTAGTAAATATTAACCTGGTAAGAACTGGAATGACTACAGTTAAATCCTGAATGCAAATGTAAACAGGAAGAGATAATACAGTGAGGTAAAATCAACAAAAACAAAAAAAAAAAAAAACTCTTATTCGCTGTCACCTTTTCACACATGTGTATATTCGAAACGACGCATATCATCATGAAGGACAAACATAATTTTTTTTATGAAGATACAGAAGTTCACTATGACAATTTAAAGGGGTACTTTCACCACCTAGACATCTTATCCCCTATCCAAATGAAAGGGAATAAGATGTCTGATCGCGGGGGGCCAGACGCTGGGACCCCTGCAATCGCTAGGCTGGCACCCCGGTGTGAGGTGGTTTTTTGCGCCCCCGTAGATCCATGCGTCCGCTCCTCCCCCAGCTCTCCGAACATTTCCGAAGCTAGAGCTCGGGGAGGGCAGAGCAAGGGGAGGGAGGAGGTTCACGCCCCCTCCCTCATCTCCCCTCCCTGAGCTCGGCTGGACGCAGATCTCTACGGCACGCCCCGTTCCTGAGGACATAGATGGCCACGGCAGGTCCCCTCCCTCCTCTCCCCGAGCTGAGGACATAGAGCAGTGCTCCCAATGAGCTCTATGTGTAAAGGGGGACATACTGCCCGGGCCAAATGTCCCCCTTTACACATAGAGCTCATTGGGAGCACTGCTCTACGTCCTCAGGGAGAAGAGATGAGAGTGGGGACCTGCCGTGGAGATTTACGTCCTCAGATCGGGGAGATGAGGGAGGGGACCTGCCGTGGAGATCTATGTCCTCAGGGAGTGGAGATGAGGGAGGGGACCTGCCGTGGAGATTTACGTCCTCAGGGAGGGGAGATGAGGGAGGGGACCTGCCGTGGAGATTTACGTCCTCAGGGAGGGGAGATGAGGGAGGGGACCTGCCGTGGCGATCTATGTCCTCAGGGAGGGGGTGTGTTGTAGAGATCTGCGTCCAGCCGAGCTCAGGGAGGGGAGATGAGGGAGGGGGCATGAACCTCCTCCCTCCCCTTGCTCTGCCCTCCCTGAGCTCTAGCTTCGGAAATGTTCGGAGAGCTGGGGGAGGAGCGGACGCATGGATCTACGGGGGCGCAAAAAACCACCTCACACCGGCATTCTGAACAGAACATCGCCTTCAGGCACCTATGGTCGTGAGGACATGCCATGCCCCCTCCATTTATTTCTATGAAAGGGATCTTGATGGCTGAGGGAAGATTTAATTATGTAGCTTTTGTGGAAAATACATTTGTTTTATTGGTGAATTTCAACATGGTGCCATGTCTGCTACCACAGGAAAAAAATGCCATGGTGGACAATTATGTGAGAAAAGAAATTAAAAAAGCCGAAAGCTGCGCCTTGCGTATTACCCTTCAAATAAGGAGAGACAAATAATGTGGGGGGAATCCACAGGTCATATAGGTGGGTGCTCACCAGATAATATTAGAATAAGTGCATATCACCCCGTAAATGGGGTACTCACTGATGTCCACGGAGCTGCTGTGCCGGGAGGTCCCAGGAAACAAGCATATGCTTATCCAGAAGAGTATATCCAGGTGCAGGCAAAAATACTAAAAAATAATAAAAGTGTGGATGACGCGTTTCGTTGGGGGGCTCCTCTCTTTCTCAGATCATGTGTGTATCTGAGGAAGAGGGGAGCCCCCCCTCGAAACGCATCATCCACACTTTTATTATTTTTATCATTTAGAAATAAAGTTTTGTTTGAAGTCTATTACTAGCCTTCCTTCTCTTATTCTGATGACCTAACGGGCAGCGCCAGGACACTAAATGACTTTTTGCCTGGACCTGGATATATGGTGGACAATTAGTTAGGAATCTCTGATTATTGGTATGCTCACAGAATGTTGCAGAGAGTCTTGGCTTGTCTGGCAATACAGTAACACCTACATTGTATGTCCAATTATATGTAGACTATGACCAGGAAAAGGAAGTGCTGGAAAAGTCTGTTGCGTGACATATATGCAAGAAGCTTTTTTTTCTATTTTTAATACTTTCTGAATAAATTAATTATATTTTTTAAGTGAAGAAGGAGCATGGCAGTAATGAGTTCTCATCACGGACATAGTAAAACTATATTTTGCCATCTTGGCCTTGGGTGCCAGGAGAATTTGTCCTTGTACTGACATGATGATTAATATTTTAGGTAAAAGCAAAGGTGGAGTCCAATATTTTCCCTGTCTTCTCCACAAGATATAGAACTATCACAGAAATAACACTTCCAAGCAGAGGAATTTTTACAGCACATATTCCAGAATCACTTCTTTATTAACACACAAAAATAAACAGCCTGCGGACGTCAGTGTTTATGTTAACTATAATTACTTACACACTGTTTGGTTTGAGACACAGCTAGTATTCTGCAATTCACACCTAAGTGAGGTAAAATCATCAAACAAGAGGAAGCAGCTGCCTAGCATGAAATAGCTACCTAAATAAAATGTTTGATAGTCCAGTCATCTTAAGAATGCTAAACGTACATTTCCTGTAAACGATGACCCTAAAATGACCCTAAAAAATTACCATTGAGTATTAACTTTTGTGTTGTCCTGTTAACAGTAGTTTTTAACCATTTCCTAGTTTATTTTACATTTAGACAGATAAATGTGAACCAATATGGCTCCCAATGTTGACCTTATTAAGGCTGTCCCCAGCTTTCTTAGAGTTTTTACAATCTTAGTCTAAGTTCACATCATTTTCATCGTATTGAAGGTCCGTTCAGCTCCTTATTTTGTGCCAAACAGACACTTAATGGGTTGGAGCACAGCTGAAACTGTCTGGTCCCAACGGATCCCATTGACTTGAATGAGGTCCTTTGGGTGTACGTTATTGTAGGTGAGTTGAGCAGAAATTTTTTTCCTAATATGCAGTACTTTCTTTCTCCACTCAACTCCTGTCTTTTAGTAACTGAGCTCCATTTAGCAGAGCTCAGCAGTGATGTGAACAATGCCTTAGAGGCCTGTCTTCCAGCAGCAGGCCCATTGACTTTAATGCACCAAAAGTAGTCTGCTAGGAACTAAGTTTGGTCTATTTACCACAGGGCTCAAAAGCATAACAGTCTAAACTTCTGAGGCTCATAAAGTAAAAATATATGTTTAGAAAATAGACTAAATGTAGTCAATGGGCCAGCTGTAGGCTTGTTGCGCTATACATGCATTTTTATCAGCATCCCAATGTATATTGTTGACATACAACTTAAACTTGGTGTAAATGTTAACTGGAGCTGAGCTGCAGTAGCCAGGGATGGCCACTAGGCAGCAACAGCTGTGGCAGATCTACAGAATAGAAAAAGCTTGTACCTGTATCTTAAAATAGAGCTGGCGGTTCCCCCGCCAGGCGAGCTACCACCTGTTTCAGCCCTTGCCTCTCAGCACCCCCCGACTGTGAAAGTGCCAATGTTTAATCAGTTAGGGTTCATTGTTATCGCTCCAACCTGTTTCATTTGATTCTTGTGGTAATTCCACAGGTAATATATGATGTTGATGGCTATAGGGCCTCAGTCTTGAAAAGATTACATAGATTTTTTAAAAATTAAATTTAAGATTTTGATTAGATTCACAAGTTTAATGTCCCTGGGGCTCGAAGCGTTTACTTTGAACTAATACTGTATGACCACAAAACCCAATCTAACAAGGAGTCACATGATGGCGCTATGAGAGCCTAGAGGTGGCAGCAGCCCGACAAGACCATAGGGCCTCACAATAGAAAAGATGAAAGATATTTTGTAAAATTTCAATTGAAGATTTTAGATAGATGAAAATTTTAAAAGTTTAATTTGAGGTGTCAACAGCACGAGGAGACCGTATTGTGGCTCAATGACAAAGCCTAGAGGTTGCAGCAGCATGAGGAGACCATAATGTTGCAGAATGACACAGCCTGGAATTGGCGATAGCAAGAGGAGACCATATAGTGGCAAAATTACCCAGCCTGGAGATGGCAACAGCCTGACAAGACCATATGGCCTCATAATCGAAAAGATTAAATATATTTTTTTAAATTTTAATTGAAGATTTCAAATAGATTAATGTAACATTTTTTAATTAATGTGCCAGCAGCATGAGGAGACCACATAGCCACAGTGTATCTGGGTCCTCTGTCTCGTCTTCCTCATCACCTTGTAGCTCCACAGCCTGCTCCTGTTCCTCCTCTCCTGTTAGATGACTATAAAAAATACCCATTTTGCCAAACCTTGTCTGTGCTTCACTGTCCCCTCCCCCTCCTTCTCCAGTTCAGCCCCCACAGGGCTCATGTGGCCTTGAGATGTAGGCGCCATGTCTCCAGTGCCCTGACCAGCCATTGTTTCCAACTCGTGTTGTAGGATATGAAGCAATGGAATGTCGTGGTTCATCCCATAATCCTGGCAACTGACTAATAATGTTGGTTCTTCAAAGGGCCTGAGCAAACAGCAGATGTCATGTATGAGCTTCCACTGGTTCACATTGAAGTTACACAGGGGAGTCCCCCTATCCACTTTGATCATGAAGAAATCGGTGATGGCTTTTCTCTTTTCGTATAATCGGTCCAACATATGGAGGGGGGAATTCCAACGTGTGGAAACATCACAAATCACACTATGTTGGGGGATGCCATTCTGACACTGCAGCTCAAGGAGGGTGTGCTTTGCAGTGTACAAGTGGCTGAAGTGCATGCAAAGTTTCCTTCCCATTGTTAGGATGTCTTGCAGATGGGGGGAACACTTCAGGAATCACTTGTCAACCAAATTGAACACATGTGCCATGCAGGGCACACCGCTCAGGCTTCCTTGAAGCAGCACAGACAAGATGTTCTTCCCGTTGTCAGTCACCATGATTTTTATGTAATGTGCCAGCAGCATGAGGAAACCACATGGAGGCACAATGACACAGCCTGGAGGTGGCAGGAGCATAAGGAAACCATAAAGTGGCAGAATGACCAAGCCCGGAGGTGGCAGCAGCAAGAGGAGACCATAGGGCCTCACAATTGAAAAGATTAAAGATATATTTTCAAATTTGAATTGAATAATTTAAATAGATTACCATAATTTTTTTATGTAATGTGCCATTAACATGAGGAGACCATAAGGCCTCACAATTGAAAAGGTTAAAGATATATTTTTAAATTTAAATTGAAGATTTTAAATAGATTACCATAAAAAATGTATGTACTGTGCCAGCAGCATGAGGACACCATAGGGCCTCACAATTGAAAAGAATAAAGATATATTTTCAAATTTAAATTGAAGATTTTAAAAAGATTAACAAAAATTTTTATGTAATGTGCCAGCAGCATGAGGAGACCTCATGGCGGCACAATGACACAGCCTGGAGGTGGCACCAGTATGAGGAGACCAAACTGTGGCAGAATGACCAAGCCTGGAGATGGCAGCAGCAAGAGGAGACCATATGGTGACAGAATGACACAGCCTGGAGGTGGTGGCAGCCTGACCAGACCAAAGGGCCTCCCAAGTGCGGCTTCATCATCATCGAGTTGTGTCTGCACGTCACGGATGTGCTCCTCAGGTTCCTCCACAGTGTGTGCTTCTGGAGGCAGAACGTTCCCAACACCACCTACCACTCTACTCTCCTCATCACTTCTTGCCCGCCTAGCGAAGGAAGTGGGGAATGTCTCCTCCCCTTCTTGGCAGGGCAGTATATGCTTACTGTCTCTAGTAGTTCATCCTGACTAAAAAGTGGAGCTGAACCCACAGCATAGGATACTTCTATGGGGGAGGGAACAGAATAGGACAGAGGCAATTGGAAGACAGGGACTGCTCCTGGGCCACACCAACTGTTGACTAGCGGTGTCAGATGTCACTTGTGAGGAAGTGGATGACTGAGTTAACCAGTCAATGACAGCAGATAGGTTGCTAGTCGGAACACGACTGCCAACTGATACAAGGAGCTCAGGCCTCTCGCTGTGACTCCTGATTCAGTGTGACACACACTGCTCTCTGTCCCCCCTCTCTCTCTCTCTCTCTCTGCAATAGAACGCTGATGTGAGTGGCCGCAAGATGGCTGCCGATTGTATAGGGCTGTGACATCACAGGGGTGGCTGGCTTCTGATAGGCTGCATTCTGCATGGGATTACGGGTAATCCCGCCTACCCTTGTTCCCGCCTTCCCAGCATTCCTTGCCCCATATCCTGACATGTGGAGCTGCCATCTTAGATGCCCTGGAGCCTGGACTGCACTAAATGGAGTTTAATGAAGTGATATTGGCATTCTTTGCGAAGTGAATTTTTCCTGAAATTCACAACGAATTCGGATGAGTCATCCCTAATATCCATAATGGGTACAAAATAGTCAATTATACAGGGAATTAAGCTTTACACAGTTTATTGCATTACTTAAGTTTTAAAGCATTACTATATTTTCCTCCAATTTTCTTTTTAATGTGTAGAATAATAATAGAATATAGCTTTTATATAATATAAAGTGTCATGTTTAGCTCTGTATACCGTGGATCACATTCTGATATTTGTGATGTTAAACTCGCTTAAGACCTGATACATTTGCTTTTGTCTTTACAGGAAAGTAGCAGATCTTCCCAAAAGAAGATTTGGAATTCCCCTTGACAGGATTGGCATGAATCGCCTTGCCAATACCAGAGGTTAACAGATACCTATAGTGAGTAATTTATTATCTACAAAATCCTATTTTGCTTTATATTAAGTCTCCATCTTGAGATGTCCATACACGTTGATCAAAGTTGCTGAAATATAGAATTACAACCAAATTTATTATTTATCTGGTGAAATTTAAAAGGATTTAACGTGTTTAAAAATAAACCTACTGCTATCTAATTATTTATGGCATATCCTGACGGCATATCATAAGTACTTGATAGGTACATGTTCCTTCTCTTCTGGGAATCCTGAAGGTTCTTCTAATAAGTTAGGATCCTACAGGTTAGACCTGCACTTTTGAGAATATGAAATAAATGCCTAAAATCAAAACAAACATTTAATATAGTGCTAGAGGCTAAAATCTGGATACAAATGTAAAAATCCTAAGGTACTTGATCAATTTTTCTTTAGCCATGTAAAATCTAGAAATATTCAGGCCAGGATCAAAAGGGACATCTGAAAAAAGACACTATATACTGTGAGTTATATTCTGGGATCGCTATTCGCCACAGCCAAAAGGACACATTTCACTTTACTACAGCAGGTCCCCACCAACAGCTTCATGCAAATTGGCTCCTTGCCAGGTTTATTTACACAGGTTGCAGGATACAAAACAAAAACATAGCAACCAAAATAAAAGCTAGGCCGTCTAGCCACTGACTACACAATACAGTTCCTGTCTGCTAACTGGTGGACTGATCCCTGCCAGTTAAAAATACATGTTCCTGCAATCTTTACTCACTGTTCATACTGCAGTATATATACTCCTCAGCTGGCCCATCCAACTGTTCCTAGCACTGGGAAAAGAGTACTGCCCGTGTGGCCACACTTATCACCATCCACAGTGTATGGGTCACTCACAGCCCCCTGCTGTGTCTCCTGCACAAGGACCCTTGCCTTCCCCTCCCAGCCAGCTTGCTGTCATAAATAGAATCCAGACTACGCTTCCTGGTCTTGCCAAATTAGCTCCCTCCCTATTAATCAGGCCACCAGTGGGAGAGTCTTCTATTCCAACTTCACAGAAGCACTCTTTCACTGCCTCAGTGTCACAATACATTCATTTTAGTATGCACCCCTAAATCACTAAGTATTTTTATGGAAACCTAAGCTGGCTAGACACACTAAAGTCATCTGCACCCACTGACTGGGACTTCCAGATTCTCTCCCACTGGCAGGTGTTGGGGAGAGAAAAGTCAGGCATGTTGCATTTTGACACACCAGATCCTCTTGTTATTGGGAAGATAAGCAGCTGTCAGAAAAAATCAGCTTTCTTCCCTCTCCAGGCTGGGGTGAGTGTGTACATGTATGTGGGGATTGATAATGATGTTGGCTTCACTACATCTGAAATGTATGGTCAGCTTTACAATATCTATAGATCTGTAAAGTTTGTGTACATGTTTATGGTAGCACCGTGATAACATTGTTGTCTATATTGGACTACTGGTTTAACAGTTATTAGTATAGTATCTATTAGTAGTGAGGGCATGGGTAAAATATATTTTAAATTTTTTTACTGAATATTATTATGGTTTCTAAACATTGTTATTGTTCTGTTATGTATGCTTTTAATTACGAGGCAACAGTGTGGAGAAAGCCTTGCCCTGTTTCAGAATGGCAATGTCTTGGTCCAAAATGAAAATGTTTGCTGAGTCTGATAGGTCTTAACCCATTCTGATATCTCATGCATTGAAATGACAAGTTGAAAGCCCACCAGGGTATGAGAAGATCCTCTAATGAACCAATGCCTAAAGAATAACTGCCCTAAAAGTCCAGCAGTAAAAATGTCCCCATTTGTAGATTTCTTAGGAGACAATTACTTAGTATAAGTATCTATTTCTTATGGTTTAAATCACATTCCTTTTTAAGCAAATTGACGGTTTATAGAAGGTTCAATAAGTCATAAAGTTGTGTAAGCATAGACAATCAGCATTTCAGCACCAATAAATGTTTCCAGCCCATTTTTGTGGAGTAGAAACAGGATGCTGGTTAGTACATGTCTTGTCTAAAAGAACATTCTTTTTTTTTCCATCTTTGCAGGTAAATACACCCTGGATGATATATAATACATCTCGAACATCACCAAAACCCACTAATACCTTACAGAGCTCCGGATCCTGATTTATGTTACATTGATTGATGAACTGACCATCTATAAATCTATTTCATGTCCACTGTCAAAACAATAATAGATCCAATCCATCAGATGGGCAGCGTCACAGCCAGGGTGTGTATGTTCAGGGTGCGGGATGTATGTACAATCCTACATTGGTTTGTGACAGTAGGTTTTGTGTTTCATCATGAAATAGCAACATTTTGTACTGAGCAGAAGAAATATATTCTGCAGATGAATCTACTGCACTTCTAGCAGCAAAACTTTACCAAGCCAATACATTTCCTGCCTACTTTACTAAAAGCACAACTTATACTCATTTTGTAGTCTACAAGACTATAATCATATTAAATATGTTATAGTAAAATATTTTGGACCATTCGAGACAAGACTATCTACTTTATACCTACATGCATCTTGTATCCTGTGGGCATGATACAGAACTAAGGTAGTGAACGCCAAAGAGAGAAAGACAGAATTGGGCCCAAAACACAGAAAAGGCGAAAATCTTTCCGTTCTAATTTTACTCTGGGGGTTCACTCCTAGCTTTGGCTAAAACTACTGATCAAAATGAGGGCCAAATACTAACTAAAATATTATTGCAAACCTGGTCAAAGGATATATTTAAAGGTGGTAAATTTGGAGTAGCAATGGAGTTGTTTTCAGCGCATTCATTTTTTCAAGTCCCATTAATATGCATGGGACAATCATAACATAACTCAGCAATCCCTGCTACATTGCTGTGGATGAGGTTTTATAAAATACCATTAACACAAACATAATTTTTACTATCTTAATCTGCACTGGGTGAATTAAAGGGGTATTCCAGCATTAAAAATTTATATATAATGCTATGAAGGGACCATATAAAAATAGAAACAAAAAGCTATACTTACCTGCCTCTCCGCTGGAACTGCTGCAGCTTTGGTTCTTCTGCTTCCAGTCCCACAATTCTTGTCTCTTCAGACTGGCACTCTGAGCAGGATCTGCCTACTCAGCCAATTACTGGGTGAGACTGACATCATGTGCCGCGCCGTGCAGCGCATAGCAACGACGCAGGGGACGCGCGCCGGAGGCCTGCAGCAGCGTGGACCCGACCCAGGTAATTATGCCACCGGGGATGGGGGAGGCAACGGGGCAGCGGCGCCGGCAATGGGTGCCGCTTCTTTCCCCCTGGGTATCGGCGCCAGCAATGCGGCGCCGGCACCGATAGTCAGGGGGACAGAACGGGCAGCGGCGCCGATAGCCAGGGGAAGAGAAGGGCCGGCAGCAGGGCTCTAGACCCCAGGAAAGGCAGGGGGAGAGAAGCGGGCAGCGACGGCCTCTCTCCCCCTGCCTTTCCTGGGGTATATCGGGGTATACACGCGCACACACGCACCCTCATTTTACCATGGATATTTGGGCAACTTTTTTACCCAAATATCCTTGGTAAAATGAGGGTGCATGTTATAGGCCAGTGCGTTGTATACCCCGATAAATACGGTATATATATATATATATATATATATATATATATATATATATATATTTTTTTTTTTTTTTTTTTTTTCTATGCAGAAATACTACTTTAAAAAGCAAAAAAACCTATACTTACCTACCCTATTATGTTGGTGTTGGCACAGGGACCCTCTTTCTGCCAATCATTGACTGCAATTGTGCCCCACCTCAGACACTGAGCAGGCAAGTGCTTGTGCCAACACTGACACAAGGAAGTGCTTCACAGTGAAAACTGACATAGTGACCATAGTGGCGGCAGTGGAACAAGGATGGTAAGTATATGATTTTCTGCTCTTGAACTGCACCCAGAGCACAGTAATATGGAAAACGTTCTGCAGAATGCCCATTAAAAAAGATAATAATGTTTGTCTTTTTGTAGAATAAATTAAAACCTATAATCCTGTGTGCATGCACTTTATGGCAAAAATACATGAAAGCTGTTTTTTACACATTTAAAAAATACATATGATGTACAAACACAAAAGCTAAAATTGTTTAAAGCACATCATGATGTTGCCAGAACAAATTCAGCTGAAAGAGTGAACATGTTGATTCTTTCAGCAGAGTCTGGGATCTAAAATTTCTGTGGCACAATGTCCAATGCTGAAATTCCGTAGTGTGAATGGTGCGGAAGAACCCCATTGAAAATAATGGGAGTTAGCTGCACAGTAATTTCTGAGCAGAATCCTGCTTAGAAAATACATAGTGTGAATGGGCCCTTAATATTTGTTCAGAAGAAATCAAGACAGTAGTTTAAGGCTTTTTTGTGATGTTTAGGAAATTGCCTGTGTGCTGACACCAATGTAAATATGCCACCATCCAAAAAAAAAACACCACTCTGGTGTTTCACGCTGGGCTTACAACAGTGACATCGCATACACATTGTTCATGTGACACTGTAGCTAGTCACAGGTCTCAGAGGTCTTAGCTTGCATGTGCAGCATGTACCACTAAGGCCAGTAAATGACAGGGGAAACCGGAGAATCACCGGCTTACTGTATGTTAAAAAAAATTTGTATTAATTTTTCTCCAGATCAATCTCATTGGGAACTTTCTTAAAATCCCAGAAACTGACAGCCACAAATTCCAGATATTATTCTGGTTTTATGCCGTTCCAGTACATCATGCGGCATTGTATAAAAAAAGGCATTCATGTAAATCTCACCCCCTATGGGTAATGGTATCTCATCTAAAGTAATATTAGATTTATACATTTACTGTGTGTTAAATGAGTATATGGTCCAACCATGAAAACCATGCCTTTGTATGATCAATAGATTTAAAGGGCCATCATGCCCCCTCCCATAGACTTGCATTGAGGGGCGGGGTGTGATAACACAAGGGGGCAGAGTCATGATGTCACGATACTCCGGCCCCAGCGTTGTGAGTCTTCAGACGCGGAGCAATCATCGCTTTGTGTAGCTGAAACAGGTGGGTGCTGCATAAGAGATTGTGAGGGTCCCCAGCGGTGGGATAGGGGATAAGATGTCTTAGGTCCGGAGTACCACTTTAAAGGCAGGACTACACAGTGACATAGCATTTTCCAAAAAGTGCTGTAATAAAAGTGATAACCGCAACACTACATTTTCTAAAGGGAAACAAGATTATGGGAGACTGTGACAACTTCACATGAATTTTATTTGTGAAGACCGTAAGATTGCATTGTAGCCTAAATGTAGCAATTCTTTTTCCTTTTTCTTTGTAGCTGGAGAATTTCCATTACTCACATAATTCCTTTATTGTGCATTATATTATTAAATGTGACCAACGCATATTAGTGACAGCACATACAGATATACAGATATATATATATATATATATATATATATATATATATATTATATTATATGTCCCATGTTATTTTTTATAACAATAATACTCCATGCATTTTTATTTTGTTAAGTACAGGTACTGTAGAACCAAGGTAGCTAGACTATGCACATGAAGTGGCTGGACCACCCTCATTTATTAAACATTGTGCAATGCTTAGAATTTTAGTTTACTTGACCTATGTGACAGGTCACTGGCATCAGTCATTCTAAGACTTGCCGCAAAGAAAACATTTGGGAAATATAACTAATCACAGCATGGGTGCCATTTTTTCAAGCTATCAATATCCACATTATGTATGTGAACTGTGTTTGTTTGTAGCTATATTTTTGATAGTATTACATAATTTTCAGATAAAGGCCCAAACTGAAAAATATACTATAAATCATTGACTTGCGAGCCACATCAGATATTGCTATGTGTCTCATCTTAGGAGTTTTGAGTTACTACCATATGGACTGGCAATGGATATAGAAGCATAGTAAAAAAAAATGACGAGTCCATCAAGTTCAACTTATATTCCAATTGTCTCTCTGTTGTGCTGATCCAGAAGGAAAGAAAAAAAAAATATGAGCCTGATGTCAATTGCCCTGTATCATTCTAACTCCAAATATCACATCAGAATAAATCCCAGCTCTCAGCAATTTTTGTCCAGTTGCAGGAGATGATCATTATAAATACATGGAGCTTGTCTCATGCAACTGGATGGAGAGTGAAGCACAAAGCCTTGTGCTTCACCTGGCTCATTCTAGTGATTAATTCAGAGATAAATATGGATGACCAGATTCAGATGTCCACTATTTAACAAAAAACAACTGATTCTCCGTAAACATACCATACTACAGTCAACATTTTCAGCTGGAATTAGCCCATCAGAAGATACATTTTACATTTTTCAGTAACTTTGGATGACCAACTATATCCAGGAGGAATGATGATATATAAACCAAACAATACTGCCTAGTCGAAAATTTGACTTCTATAGTAACATAAAGTCAATTGAGAATTTAGAGGACATCTGGAATAGTATGTATGGCTGGAAATTGTTTAGTACAAAGTGTTGCCAGACTTTCCTATTAGTTTCCAAGGCAGCTCCTTTCTATGTTATAGAATTATCATAGATTTACCAATGCTTTCATGTAACATCTTACAACATATTTGACTACATATTCCCTATCAGGAATGAATCATAGCTGTAGTAGTTACTAATACCTTTGACACTCATTCTTGTTGAATGCTAGATGGAAGCGATATTAATATTGTTTTACCACTATATTTTGGTGTATGTAACAGATTTTAGATTAGTATTTATGTAGACAGAATACTGTATTCCTATTTCATGTTTCATAAAATACTGTTACTATGAGGGTGGTAACAAGGAACACATTGCAGGGCAATGTAATTCAACTGTGTTGGCTGTAGCACAGTCTACAGTAATATGTGACAAAACTGACTGTACTGTCCTTTCCCTAAGCCATTTCTGTATAAGGGAATGTGCATCTTTAGGTTTATTTCTTTTCTTGGTTTCATACTGTATATCTACAGCTTGTCCAAGAAATATGATTTATGTAGGTGAAGATAAATACCCTGTATTAATGACATTTAAATGGCATTCTAAAATTGCAAACAATGTGGAGGATGTGTGTAAACCTATAAAGTAATCTGGAGATGGATAACAAAATATATATAAAAACAAAACATGCATATATACAGTGCATTGGTGATATAAATTAGATTTTCATTTGGACCTCTTCTATTATCATTTTCTGTTGTAATCCAATTACATTGGAATGTTAACTCACTTTTAATACCACTGTGATAAAGCCACAGTCCCAATACCATGAACTGTTGTCACTTGTTTCATGCTGGCAGTATACTATGGGAGCACTGTTCTGTTCATTTTCTATGTGTATACATATATACTGACACACCCTTCAGCCTTTTTACTACTGTTAGACTTAAAAAAAAAAAAAAATTGTTTGAAATAAAACTGAATTATGAAAATAATTTTTTGTATGTTTTTCTATCATGTACTTGCCCAATAAATCAAATACCCTTAAAAGTTAAAAGAGTTGTTATATTCAAACAACTCTATTCCAAATCCATCCCCTTTTAGAGTTTAAGGATGATGTAGAGGGGAAAATCTACTTTGCTACTTTTAGCCAGATTGAAGCCAAGGTGAACAAAAGTGCTCACTCTGGCAAACTCAGCTCAGTCATATATTGAATAACCACCATGTAATACTAAATTTCTGATATAGCAGTAGCTGTAGTGGAAATGTATGACTGTCCAGATTGCCGGCCATCAAGAAGGCTGCAGCTATTCACTTATAGCTGGTCCATCGTCAAGCTTGAAGGGGTTGTCATATTCACTGTCTAATCACACGTACAGTATCCTACGCATATTTGATGCCAGGGACTTGAAGCTGGAGATTTAAATCTGTGTTCAGTCATTTAGTTTACTTGAAATCTGTAGCTTTAAATCTGCAGCTTCAAATATTTGATGCACTGGATACTGTATGTGTGAAAACACTCTAAAAGGATTTTCCAGGAATAAAAAAAGCAAATGCTTTTTTACATATGCATACCTTTAAAATACAATTATAAACAATGATATACTGTAATACGTGTGGTGTGGCAGGGAAAATATCCTGCTGAAAAGGAAAAATACCACTGGGAAAATCCATATCCATGAAGGTGTGTACTTGGTCTACAACAATGTTAAGGTAGGTGGTAACTACGTTTTTAAGTAACATCCACATGAATGCTAGGATACAGCACAACATTACTTGGCCTCTGCTAGCCTTTCTTCTGTCCTATAATGCATCCTGTCAATTGTTACATATTTCCCTAGTAAGTGATGTAAATGCACCAAGGTATCCATAGGAAATATAAGAACATGTGATTAATTAGACCAGGCCACCTTTATTCATCACCCCAGGGCCCAGTTCTGATGCTCAGGTGCCCATTGAAGGTGGTTTGACAGTGGACAGGGGTTAGCATGGGCACCCTGACAGGTCTGCGGTTATACATCCCCACACATAGAAATCTATAAAACACTGTGGACCATATTTATTAATTTGTCCAACTGGAGAGATTTGCCCATTTCAACCAATCCCAGCTTAAGTTTCATATCTTAGCAAATAAAATAACATTTGAGTTGTGACTGGTCACTATGGGCAAAATCTTTCTAGTTTTTGTCTTGAAAAGATTGATCTGGGCCTTTGTGGTCTGACATCTTTCTATCATAGCTTGCATAATTCTTTTCTGCAATTTGTGCTGCAGTAGCTCTTCTGTTGGTTTGGACCAGATGGGCTAATCTTTGCTCCCATTGTCCATCATTAAGCTTTAAACACTTAAGACCCTCCACCAGCTCTCCAGTTCCTCTTACTTAGACAATTTTCTCTAGGTATTAATGAGTATAAAGTGGGAACACCCCACAAAGCCTGATAGTCATCACTCCTGACACCCATTTTGCTGCTTCCAGCACTAAAACTTTAAGAACTGACTATTGACTTGCTGTCTAATATATCTCACTCCTCGACAAGTACCATTGTTAAAGGATAACCAGTGTTATTCACTTTACCTTTATTTTATGGTAAGGCAGATCAGTGGATTTTCAGTACTTTATAATCCGCATTGTAATTGTAAATGATGTATTATAAACCAAAATTAACATTGACCGAAGCTAATAGGTACAGTTCGCCATCCCATCTAAACCGCGACCCGGACGAGACCGGAACCAGCTATCCTGACGATAATGGACAAAGGAAGCAAAGTCCAGCACAGTCTCAAAGCAATGTGTGTAGTTTATTCAGCAATCAGCCAACATGAAGAACAGGTGACACGTTTTACTAAGGTATGACTAAGGCTACCTATTGTGGCCGAAACGCGTCACCTGTTCTCCATGTTGGCTGATTGCTGAATAAACTACACGCATTGCTTTGAGACTGCGCTGGACTTTGCTTCCTTTGTCCAAAATTAACATTGGTTGTCCCATCACAGACAATCCCTCCCATACTGGAGCAGCTACCAAGTCTGGCTCCTGGACGACAGATTTTGTCAGGTCAAGTCATCCCTAGACACAAATGGCCATCTTTATAATATATGGGAAACTTAAGCCTGTCGTTCTTGCAGTGTTACATGTTAGTTCTTCAGACAAGGGGTCATGCACATACTATACGGGCAGCTTCAGTTTGCCAGTGCGACTCTCTGTTCTGGCTCATAAAGGGTTGTGCTGAGTAGTTTCCCACCCTCTATTGCTGTACATGATTACCAAGTACACTACTATGAGAACAGCTTACATATAATTGATACATCTTTATTCAATCAATGCAAAAATGAGTATCTGGTTATAATATAAGGAATCAAATACATAGTCCAATAAAAATAAAAGTATGTAATGGATAGCAGCTGACATTTGAAAACACAATAGTAAATCCAGCTCATAACTTCTTATGGGTCAAGTGATGCAATATTCTTAATGCATTGTGGGCTTGTAAAGCTCAGGGGAATAAAAGGCTAAGTAATGTCTCATATGTAGAACACCAAACTACACAAATAAATTACAAACATTGCATAAAAATATAACTTCACAGTTTTTCATTGTTGCAAAATTTTGGTCTATATGCCGAAGCTGTGGTAAGAATCGTAATATGCTCTTTCCTGCAGTGTAATCTTCACACACAGTATTTCCAGAAGCAGGCTGTGAAAAGACAAGAAAAAGACACATAAAAATGCTAAAATGCACATTGCCGAGTGATAAAAAACCTATTGTATAATGTCAGGCAACCACCCACATTTTTTTTGCTGTCAAAATTTTTTAGGCTAAGTTTCTACTTGTTTTTTTTTTTGTGTCCCCAAAAAAACGCAAGAAAAAAAATGCCAGAAAAAACACCACAGCATTTTCCTGTGTTTGGCTTTTTTTTTTTTTTTTGCTTGCATTTTTTCTGGTGTTTATTGCCTTTGAGTGGAAATTGTATTTTTGGCCCCTTTGACGTTATTTCAAATTTTGTTGGGTACCAAAAGGGATGGGAAAAAAATTAATTAACAAAATTCATATTTTTTATGACGAAATTTGTATACATTTTTAAACAGGGATCCATTTATGTGTGAGGGCAGGGAACTAAAAATGTAGCCGACCATAATAAAAAGAAGGACACTGATCCCTCCCTTCTTTTAGCTTGTGGGCCAATGAGCATAAGAGAGCAGGGGAGCTGCTACATAGGACACTACTTGTTGAGTTCCAATTCGTGACTGAAACTGTTTAGTACAGTATCAGCCACAATTGTACCAGATTGAGGTAAGTATGTTAGGATCCACAGATTGGGAAAAAATACACCTCCCAGCATGCCCTGATAAATGCAGACCCTCAGATCCGGATTGAGCAGCTTCATCCATTATGCTCCCATTGGAGCTGAGCCCATATTTTCACATAATGCATACCTCGCTTGTTTGGATGTGAAGGTGAGAGCCTGTCCATAGTGTATGATATATCACCAGACTTCTCTTCCAAAAGTTGTTCTTTCAATTTTTCTAGCTGTTTGTAAAACAAAATTTTAAGTATATTTAATCGAGTTGTATATGGTAATGGCTAGGGTGACAAAGATTATTTGAAGAAGAAGAAAAAACTAATTAAAACCTTCTAATTTTACTTTCCTATACTAGGTGCTCCAGAGAGATGATATGGGTGCCAAATGGATGGCATCAATACAGATATAATTAAAATAAGATCTTTCATGTACTGTATTAGAAAACCCCTTAAACAAGGTTTCAAATTGAGATAAGTCTAAAGTCATGCAATTGTATTACTTAGTTATAGCTATGAGCAGTATACTTTCAGAACAATTCTGTAGAGAGTAGAATTGTGTTTTTGCCCACTAATAATTAAACAATATCACTATGTATGAGGTTTTCTGATAATAGAAGTAAAGGGGCTGTTTGTTTCCAAAAATAGTAACATAACATAGTTTGGAAGGCTGATGAAATACATATGTCCATCCAGTTCAGCCTTCTATCCTCCACTTTGTATCTAGTTGATGGCAAAAAAAACTCCATGAGG
Source organism: Hyla sarda (assembly GCF_029499605.1). Taxonomy (NCBI): domain Eukaryota; kingdom Metazoa; phylum Chordata; class Amphibia; order Anura; family Hylidae; genus Hyla; species Hyla sarda. The sequence goes on along the minus strand of NC_079191.1, from coordinate 165,175,728 downwards.
TAGAGAACACTTTTCCTAAACACTGATTCTAAATAAATCCCTCAATTGAGACCAATCTAATGATCTATAACCAATATTGTAACCAGCACAACTACCATTGTAGTTGAGCGGCAATACCACAAAAACACATATACACGATTGTGCTGCTTTTGTAATTCAAGCAGATCATTGTCTGTAAACTCAGACCACCCGTTTAAAGTGATAAATATCTCCATGCTCATATACCCTTTTGTGTCACAAAGACAGGCACTGTGCTCTTAAAATGTCTCCCTCTATTAGCCTGGTAGAGAGAGTGTTTCCCACTTTCGAGGATTCAAGACCACCTTTTGGATGATCATCCATCTGAATGGGCACTAGGCAATGCTACATTCCTCCTCAGTGATCACTGCAGAAGAAATGTGTAGCTGCCCAAATATTACCCCAGAGAAAATGAGTAATATCAAAGGATTGTAGCTGCCAGACCCACAGGAATCTACTTAAAAGGGTATTCCTATCACATGAAGCTATTCATACATTGTCCTCTATCCACATTATAGGGGACAACAAGCTGACCTCAGATCATGAAAACAAGGAAAAAATTGTCCCCAGAATAAATGAAGATCACCATGGGTGTCTGCCAGAGGTCCATTTTATCACTATGAGGCCACTCAACAGTTCAATGCTCAGAAGGGTCCAGTAGCTCCATACATGTGTGCCATTGATTCCAGGACAATGTCATCCCTTTCTTTAATCTGTGGGGGTTCCAGCAGTGAGACCCCATCAATCAGCTTGTTATCCCCTATCCTGTGAAATACAAATAACTTAAAGAGTAGCTCCCACCATCCTTTTTTTTTTCTGTCCCTGCCTACTGCCCATCTATCCCTAACCCCCTCCCTGCCTTTAATTTTTTACTATGGTAGAAATGCCTTTTTGTCTGCCTGGTAGTGTGCTCACTACCAGGCAGACTTCCCCAGGTGCAACGTCACTGATGCCTGCTGGGGCCGACACTTCCGCCCTTAGTTTACCTATATAGGGTGCCTCCAGCTGTTTCACCACTACAACTCTCAGCTTGCCCTGACATCTATTGGCTGTCATGGCATGCTGGGAGTTGTAGTGGTGAAACATCTGGAGGCAGCCTGTGTTGAAAACCAAAACTTTATGGCCATGGCGCTACCCCAAACCCTGCTCTCAGTCCCCCCCCCCAAACCCTGCTCTCAGTCCCCCCCGAACCCCGCTCTCAGTCCCCCGAACCCCACTCTCAGTCCCCCGAACCCCACTCTCATACCTTAGTGCAGGACAGCAGCAGTAGCGACGTATATGCTGGGAGGCACGGCCGGCCGGCGTGTAAGGCCAGGGAGCCAATGCGCTCTCAGTGCTCGCTCCTGCCTGTCGAGGCAGGGAGCGAGCGCAAGCTGAATGAATTAGGACCGATTGCCCGTCCGGCATCGGTCCGAATTCAAGTGTGACGTCACGCTAGGCTGCAGCCGGCCACTAGGAGGGAGACCCCTTGTGGCCAGATTTCAAAATAAAAATAAAGGGTTTTAATAAAAAAAAATAATAATAATAATTAAAGTATACTAGAAATATGTTTTAGTACATCAGTACTACAACATATATAAAAAAAAGTTCATGACAGTGCCCATTTAATTAAATAGAAATTCCTCTTTAATACCCAGGTTCTCATTTAGAGAAAGGACAACACTTTTAAAGGAGTACTCCGGTGGAAACCTTTTTTTTTTTTTTTTTTATCAACTGGTGCCAGAAAGTTAAACAGATTTGTAAATTACTTCTATTAAAACATCTTAATCCTTCTAGTACTCTAGCTGCTGAATACTACAGAGGAAATTATTTTCTTTTTGGAACACAGAGCTCTCTGCTGACATCATGACCACAGTGCTCTCTGCAGACATCTCTGTCCATTTTAAGAACTGTCCAGAGAAAATAGAAGTAGAAGAAAATCCCCTTAGCAAACATATGCTGCTCTGGACAGTTCCTAAAATGGACATAGATGTCAGCAGAGAGCACTGTGATCATGATGTCAGCAGAGAGCACTGTGGTCATGATGCCAGCAGAGAGCTCTGTGTTCCAAAAAGAAAATAATTTACTCTGCAGTATTTAGCAGCTAATAAGTACTAGAAGGATTAAGATTTTTCAATGGAAGTCATTTACAAATCTGTTTAACTTTCTGGCACCAGTTGATTTAAAAAAAAAAAAAAGTTTTCCACCGGAGTGCCCCTTTAATGTCTGTAGAGATCCTGATGGAACAACCTTTTTAGTGTGTGCTGGTATAACATTAAAGGGCAGGGTCAGGTAGATGCCAGAGCCTACTGGAGTGGATATGCCCACTGCTATATTCTGCTCTGAACTAAGGGCTTGTTCCTGTATGTAAATTGTACAGCTTAGTTTCCCTATGGTGTGGAAAAAAATGCTAAAGAAAAGCATCCCATTTTTTGTTAATAGGTTGTTCCTGGCACCAGGTATGTCAGTCTTAACGCTGGATTGGTCAAAATGTTGGGCAGTAGAACATGTCTTACAGCACGATGTAAACTAGACAGAAAACTACACAGGACAATGCCACATTCTGATGTGCTGTGTAGTTGCTCATATACAGGATGTTAAGGGATGTTAAGGCAGTGCTAGGGGGATGCAGCTATATACAATGCATTTGGAAAAGTTTTCAGACCTTTTCATTATTTATACATTTTTTCATTTTTTTATGTTGCGGCCTTTGATAAAAAAAAAAAAAAATCAAATGTTCCTCATCATTGTGCACTCAATACCTCATAATGAAAAAAATTAAAGCGGCAAAGTATTTAGACTCTTTGCTATGACACTTAAAATTTACCTCTGGCTCCTCCCATTACTCTTAATTATCTCTGAGATGTTTCTACACCTTGATTGGAGTCTCCTGTGGTAAATTCAGATGATTGGATGGGATTTGGAAAGACACAGCCCTGTCTATATAACATCTTACAGCTGACAGCTGAACATCAGAACAAAAACCAAGCTGCGAGGTAGGAAGAACTGCCTGTAGAGCTCAGAGACATGATTCTGTGGAGGCACAGATGGGTAGAAAACATTTTTTGCGGCACTGATAGTTCCCAAATTAGTGGCCTCCATAATGCATATGCATGATGATGCTAATGGTGGTAGCAGCATCATGCTGTTGGGGTGTTTTTAGAGGCTGAGACAGGGAGGCTGGTCAGGATTGAGGGAAAGCTAGATGAAGCAAAGTACAGAGATATTCTTAATGAAAACCTGATCCAGAAGGCTCTGGACCTCAGACTGTGCCGAAGATTCACATTCCAACAAGAAAATGGCCCTACCCACACAGACAAGACAATACAGGAGTGGCTTAGGGATAGCCATGTAAATATTCTTGAGTGGCTTAGTCAGAACATCAACTTGATTCCAATCAGACATTTCTGTGGACCTGAAAATGGTGTCCACTGACAGTTCCCATCCAACAAAACAGAGCTTGATGGGATTCGTAGAGAAGAATGGCAGAAAATCCCCAAACCAAGTACTGGGTTCTGAATACTTATGTCAGTGAAATATTTTAGTTTTTCTTTTTTAATAAATTATTGATGGGGGGGATGAATTTTGTTTTCTATTGTAAACATAAGCCAGCAACATAACAAAATGGGAAATAAGTGTGGGTGTCTGAAAAAATTTAACTACTAGCTGAGTACCCGGCACTGCCTGGTTTTTCCTACCATGTCCTTGTGGGGGAGGAAAAGCAACAAAGGAGGAAGCCTTTGTTCTCATATCCCGTCCTTAAATCCTGACTCCATATCCCCTCCTGATTTTCTGACCCCAAATCCCCTCCTTCTATTCTGACCTCATATCCTGTCTTCATATCCTGTCCCCATATCCCGTCCTCAAATCCCGACCTCATATCCTGTCCCTATATCCCGACCTCAGATCCTGTCCCTATATCCCATATTCCGTCCCCATATCCCATCCCCATATCCCGTACCCATATCCCATCCTCATATCCCCTCCTCATATCCCCTCCTCATATCCCATCCTTATATCCCGACCCCATATCTCGTCCTCATATCCGGATCCCATATTCCGACCTCATATCCCGACCCCCATATCCCGACCTCATATCCTGTCCTCATATCCCATTCCCATATCTAATCCTCACTAATCCTCATATCCCTTCCTCTGGTAGGGATGCATTGTGGTAAAGATATTGTAAGCTGAAAATAAAAGGGGAAGTGGCTTAAAGGGTGAGCGTTTCTTTGCAAGATGAGGCATGGCATGCGGGGAGGGTGTGGCCATACCGAGGCATTCACCAGGAGATGCAGAGTGGAGCTTGTGGAGTAAGGCACCAAAAGTCCTACTACTTGCATGGGACTTAAAACAAAAACCCCATCCTTCACATATAGGGGTAGGTTAGGGGTTAATTTAACTTTTATATATTTTTGTTTGACATAAGTAACATGGGACCAAGTATTATCGAAATATCTCCAGCCGTACGGAAGTTATGCAGTAACATATATTTCCCATAGATTTGCATTGGACTTTAAGCAAAAACCCTGACCCTCGCAAGTGGGGGTAGGTGAAGGTTAAATTACCTATCCTATGTTTGTTGTTGATATATAAGTAACATGTACCAAGTTTCATGTTAATATCTTTAGCCGTTTGGAAGTGATGCTGGAACATACAAACATACATAAAGTACATACACACATACACATAGGCCGAAATTAATCATTGTCTTTAGACTGTTTTTTGTGTCTTCAAAAGGCACAAAAAAGGAGCAAGCAGGGTTTATTTGCGTCTTTTTTCCGCCTTTTGGATTGCACATTTCTGCTGATTTTGAGTTGCAATCCACAGATTTTGGCAATACACATGGGTTTTATGAACTGTGCCTTTTTGTGAAAAGGCGCAAAAAAGTCGCAAAGCCGCTGAAAAGTCTCTAAAACTACACCAGCCCAGACTTAGCTTAGCTTTTTGGTGTATGTGAAGAGAGAAATTTCTGAAAATGTGACCTGCACAAAATTTATCAAATGATCTGTTACCATTTAATAAATTTGGTTCTCCTACACATTACCAGCACACACAAAAAGATGCAGAAAAATGCTTCACTTACACCTACAATGATAAATGCCGGCCATTGAGTATATATATATATATATATATATAGATAGATAGATAGATAGATAGATAGATAGATAGATTATTCTGCCTTTACTTCCCAGAAGAGGCTAGGTCTCTGCCTTAGACTCTATCGCAGGATCTCTGGTAGACAAAAACACTATCAGGAAGCCGCAGACTATACTGCTGTCTTTAAGAGGATTTTTGTTGCCTAAATACCTTAACAGTAATCTTCTTTACATGCATAATATACTGGAATATACTGTACATGTATTTAGAAATAATTCACGTTACATTACTTACCTGTTCCAGTTGTTCTAACTTGCTCTCCAGCTCCATTTCTGTCAAATAGAATATTCAACATTCAGTTAAAACATGTTGACTTCATCTTAAATGGGTATTATGGAGAAATTATTTTTAAATCAACTGGTGCCGAACGTTATAAGGATTTTTAGGTTACCCCTATATATAAAAGAAGTCAAATAGTTCTTTCCAATCCATTAGAGTGCTCCCTGCTGCCATTTCTGTCTGTGTCAGGAATCCAACAGGAATGAGGATTCCCTTCTTTATATATCTCATTATTAGAATTTTTCTTTTGACACTGGGTTAAACATTGAATGAAAACCTGGCACAAAAAGATAAAAGGGTTCCTGGCATTTCTTTCTAGAAACAGTGCTACTCTTGTCCATTGACTATGTCTAGTATTCATTTGCATGAGGTACAGTTGCAATTCTGGACACAGCATATAAAGCCATCAGGTCCATCAAGTGTAACCTATAATCCCTCTTTGTTGATCCAAAGCAAGACAAAAAAAAATCCTTATGAAGTTGATGCCAATTGTCTTATACTAGTGGGAAAAATTCCTTTCTGACTTCAAATATGGCAATCAGAATAAGTCCCTCGATCAACATTCTATGCCCATAAATTTAGTATCCGTAACCTGCAATTATATATTTTTCCCAAAAAAAAAATCCAGTCCTCCTGAGCTTGTTTATTGAGTTAGACATCACAACATCATGTGGTAGAGAGTTCCATAGTCTCACTGCTCTTACAGTAAAGAATCTCTGTCTGTGATGATGGTGAAACCTTCTTTCCTCTAGATGTAGCGGATGTCCCTTGTCATGGTTACAGGCATAGGTATAAAAAGATCACTAGAAAGATCTCTGTACCATCCATTTATATATTTGTTCATTGTGATCAGATCACCCCTACGTTGTTTTTTCTCTAAACTAAATAACCCCAAGCTTGATAACCTGTCTTGGTCCTGTAATCCTCCCGTACCATCAATTATTCTTGCGCCCTCTCCAGTTCAACCATGTCCTTCTTATATTCAGGTTTCCAAAATTTGACACAATACTCCATATGTGGTCTGACTAATGATTTATACACAGGAAAAACTATGGGGGAGATTTATCAAAACCTGTCCAGAGGAAAAGTTGCTGAGTTGCCCATAGCAACAAATCAGATTGCTACTTTCATTTTTCAGAAGCGATCTGATTGGTTCCTATGGGCAACTCAAAAACTTTTCCTCTGGACAGGTTTTGATGAATCTCCCCCTATGTCCTTATCACGTGCCTATATGCCTCTCTTGATACATCCCATGACTTTATTAGCTTTGGTAGCCGCTGCCTGGCACTGATCACTAAAGTAGAGTTTACTGTCCACCAGTGCCCCCAAGTCTTTTTCGGTAGAAGTTTTACCTAATGTATTATTATTTAGCACATCATTTCACATGTTGTTTTTAAAGGCCCAAGTGCATAATCTTACATTTATCCACTTATGTCCTTTCTCTGCCCAATCCTCCAGCTTTCCCAAATCCCTCCATAGTGTGGTATTACATTCCTCTGTGGTGATTATCTTACACAGTTTAGTATAATCTTCAAAAATCATATATATTCATTTATTTTCCTGATCCTGCAAACTACTATTTTTTAGGAAAATCAATTAACTGGTGACCTCATTTCTACATGTCACTAGCTGGGGCAGCTAAACAGATTTTTAGAAACCTTAAAGCTATGATACAATTATAAAGAATTGCAATATATTGGACAATATCATACCATATCTCTACATATAACTGAATAGATTTAAGGGATTTCTGACAATAACATTTGCACTAAGTTTAGCCATTTTGAATAGCTCTTACCAAAGTGTGAGGGTCTTCTTACAGGTAAGTGTTTATTCAGTAGAAGTGTCAAGAGCATATCTTGGCGGTTTACTTCTTTTTCTGGATACAATTCATTGTCTGTGATGGTCAAAAGAAAGTGACATGGTAAGGCAATGGTAGATGGCTTTGGCTAGGCTAGACTAAGCTTAGCATATATGCCAGTGTTGTTTTTTTCTGTAGAGCCAAAAATGGGACTATGTATAATAATACGCTCTTCTATATAATGGGTTGCAGTGAAAATGTAAACTATGTAGTATAGATATTTTTTTTTATAATGGGACTCTGTAGTGGGTACTTCACAGCCTTCTGGTAGAGATACACATCAGGAGTCCTTCACATGTTCCAACAGCAAAAGGGTTATAGATGAAGCAATTACCAAGATTCTGACTGCTGTCATAATGCCTCCTTACTATGTTTTATTGTAACATTTTTAGTATGACATTCAGATTAACCCCTTAAGAACATGCAACATATATGTGTTGAGCTCGCTTCATAGACTGTGTGTAATAACTCATCCATGTCTGAACCAAAGGGTTAAACTTTCTTGAGCTTTGGTTTGGTTGCTGGCTATGCCCTAGCTATCTGGGCTGGTCAGCTGACCATGCTGAGTTAGCACCTGTGTAGTTGGCAATTTAAACCTGCAGTGTGCTTCTAGTCCTTTCCAGTGATAAACTCTGTTTAGTAACCAGTAGTGTTGAGCAGCATAGGCCATATTCAAATTCGTGAATATTCGCGAATATATGGACGAATATTCGTCATATATTCGCGAATATTCGCATATTCGTAAGTTTCTCGTTTTATTTCAGCATATGCGAAAATTCGCGTATGCGAAAATAACACATGCGAAAATTAGCATATACTAAATTAGCATAAGCAAAAATTCGTATATGCGAAAATTAGCATATGCTAATTTTCGCATATGCGAAAATTCGCACACCAGTCTCACACAGTAGTATTAGAGCCTTCTTTACACCACACAAGCTGGAAGCAGAGAGGGGGATCACTGTGATGTTTACTGTGATAAAAAACAAAAACAAAAAACGAATATTCGTAATTACGAATATATAGCGCTATATTCGCGAACATTCGCGAATTCGCGAATATGCGATATTCGCGAATAAAATTCGTATTGCGAATATTCGCGAGCAACACTAGTAACCAGCAGTCTTATAGTGTTTCTGACTTCAGGTTTTGTTCTTTGGCTTGGCTTTTTGACTACTCTCCTGCTTAGTGTTCTGGTACTCTGCTCACTCCTGTTATTGACTCCGGCTAGTCTGACCTCGCTTTACTGTGTGTTTGTCTAGATTTATTTCTGTTAGGTTTGTGTGCCTCCAGCTGTTTCCCGACTCCAACTGTTTTGTATTTTATTATTTTGACAATGCTGCCCCAGCACTTAGCAGGGAGGGTTTGTCATCATGGTTGTCAATCCGTCACTCAGGCTGGATAGGCAATAGGTAGGGATAGTGGCTGTGAGTTAGGGCTTCACTGTTCCCTGCCCATATGTGACACTGCGGGTCCTGGCTGCTATCAACTGCTAATGGCTAACATTATCAATCATGGCATCTAAAGGCTTAGGGACAGGGGCCGGGTGGATTGGGATGCTCATCAGACCCCTACAGTAAGATTTCTGGGGGTTTGATAAGCTAATGCATAGCATTGTACAGGCAATGCAATCCAATGATTTCATATAACATGGGGACTTAAAAAGTGTAAAGTAAAAAAATAAATGAATGTGTTTTAATAATTATATAAAGTCCCACCCCTAATGCATATTAAAAATTATCGCTTTTCCCATTTTACATATAATAATAATAGTAATAATAATAATAATAATAATAATAATAAATACACATATTTGGTATTGCCATGTGAAAAATTATCAAAACTATGAAAATATAATGTTTATGATCCTGCACAGTGGACAGTGTAAATTTAAAAAATATCAAATGCAAAAAAATGCTGATTTTTTGCTCGCAAAATCAGGAAAAAATTTATAAAAAGTGATTAAAAGTTCCATTAAAACAATAATGGTACAAAAAATTCAAAAAATCATTCCAGCATATGAAAAAATTAAGGCCAAATTGAAACATACTTATTTTTCTAAAAGTAAAGCTTGACTTTTTTGGAAGGTAGTTCAATAATAGAAAAACTATGTAAACATAGGTTTCATTTTAATCGTATTGACCTGCAAAATAAAGATTCTGTGTCAGTTTTATCCTAAAGTGCACTGTACATAAAGTTCAAAACCTCTATGTGGGTCTGTAGATGAAAAAGTAAAATTGTCATGTCTCTTTAGATACTCCATTGCCCCAGCATTCTGAACATTTTAGGTGCTGGTTGCAAGGTGCTACCACCACAGCCCCTCACATAGGCTTGCATTGAGGGGGCATGGCATGATGTCATAAGGGGTGTGGCGTGACGTTAGGACCCCCGCAGCCCGCACCCAGCATTCAGAACAAAATGTTCCGAACGCTGGGGCAGTGGAGTACCCCTTTAGGTGAAGAGGAAAAAACAAAAATGATCTGTGTCACCAAGGTCAACATTTTATGTTGTATGGCCTATAGTAAAGAAAGCTGTTGCTTCATTGAGAACACATAAATAAAAACAACTGCAATCATAAATACAATTGTAATTAAAACAATAAAGATGTACAGAAAGTCAATGGCCATTTAGTTTTTCTTGCTAAGAATTAGAAAACTTTTTTAAATAGTAGCTCCAACCATGTAACAAAAAAAATGTATGTCCCTGCCTATTGCCCATCTATCCCTAACCCCATCCCTGCCTATAAAAATGTTTTTAACCCCTTAGAAATATATTTTAACCCCTTAGAAATATATTTTCTGCCTGGTAGAATGCTCACTTACCAGGCAGACTTCCCCGTCGGGAGCGTGCATAGATGAGCTGCCAATAGCACGGTAGGCTGCTCCGGGGTCTCCTCCTCCCTGTTTAGCAATGTAGTGTTATCCAGGGAGGAGGAGTATAGGAGCATCGCCCACCTGCCGTGCTCACCGCTGAGACCCGGGACCGAAACGAAGTGTGGGTAAGTGAAATAAGACATCATTTACCCATACAGGACATGTACAGTCCTGGAGCATCAGCGCAGCACTGAGACTGTATGTCCCAGGGGTGGGCAGCCAATGAGCACAGGCAGCTGCAAGGCCAGGCAGCCAATGAGCTCAGCCCAGGCTTTCACAGCGCTCGCTCCCTCCTGTCTGATTGAATTAGGACCAATTGCCCCTAGGAGGGAGACCCCTAGTGGCCAGTTTTCAAATGTAAAATAAAATATTTTAAACAAAAAAAAATAATGGAAGTATATTAGAGATATGTTGTAGCACATAAGTACTACAACATATATATAAATATATATATATATATATATATATATATATATATATATATATATAATAAAAAAAAGGTTGGTGACAGTGCCCATTTAAAGGTAAATGGGAACTAGTGTCAATTACAACAAACAAGTTCCCATTGTACATTAAGCTGCTCCTATAATAGCATCTCTCACAAAATAAAACAATGTTTTTGTAGTTGAGTGCAACACATGTTCCAAAAACTTTTCAAGGTTTAAAAATAATTAAATACATTTTGTTAAAGGGATACTCCCATGGAAAACTTTTTTTTTTTTTTTTAATCAACTGGTGCCAGAAAGTTAAACAGATTTGTAAATCACTTCTATTAAAAAATCTTAATCCTTCCAGTACTTTTTAGGGGCTGTATACTAAAGAGAAATCCAAAAAAGAAATGCATTACCTCTGATGTCCTGACCACAGTGCTCTCTGCTGACCTCTGATGTCTATTTTAGGAACTGTCCAGTGCAGGAGAAAATCCCCATAGAAAACATATGCTGCTCTGGACAGTTCCTAAAATGGACAGCAGATGTCGGCAGAGAGCATTGTGGTCATGACATCAGAGGAAATGCATTTCATTTTTGGATTTCTCTTTAGTATACAGACCCTAAAAAGTACTGGAAGGATTAAGATTTTTTAATAGAAGGGATTTACAAATCAGATCTCCCCGGTCTGATGAAGCGCTTCAGCGCGCAAACGGCCCATCACCAAGACGATCTCTCCCCCCGCATCCGTCCACCTGTCCTCCCTGCTGTTTTACCCTATGTCTTCATGTGAATAAAGAAGTAACTGCACAGGACTCCGGTGAGTGCTCCATTTTTTCCATTTTCTTCGTGACTCAAGTTATATGAACTCTATTACATGTGCGGCACCGCCATTAGGAGCCTCCAACAGTTTCAAGGGACCGCACTCATATCCACTTAGTCTGGTGTCATACACTAGAGTGGTGCCGAGCAGCTTTGTATACTATATTGGATTTACAAATCTGTTTAACCTTCTGGCACCGGATGATTTAAAAAAAAAAAAAAGTTTTTCACGGGAGTACCCCTTTAAGTTCTCAAATTAAAGTATAACCCTATGGATGCTACTTGTCAGTAATACTTGTCAATTTATTCACAAACATTTAAAAAGTACCACTAAGGGTGTACAGTAGAACACCCACTGTGCGTGGTCAATAAATAGTATATGCAATGACTGCAAATGGATTCAAATGGCCAAGGGAATACAGAATTAGTAAATAATGCTGACATCTATTTATAAACAATGAAGTTTATTTACCATACTCAAGATAGTACACAGAACTATCCTCGAGGGATTTATCATTGGTTTTACCCTGGTTTTGTGGTGTAAGTTTGTCTCACAGTTTGTCTCACAGTTTGTCTCAAAAGCTGTTCAGAGGCTTTTCATTGCGACTTTTGCTTCAGAAGGTTTTTTGAAAAACCTTCTAAAGCAAAAGAAAAAGAAAATGAACTGCAAACAGCATTATTAAAAAGTAGCAAATTTTTTCCCATGGGATAAAAAGTCACACAAAAAGTCGCAGAGGAATCACCATACAAAGTGGAGTACTGAAGTAAGAAATGTGATCAGCACCAGGTTTATCCCCTGCACCAAGTAATAAAATTGGTGCAGGTACACAGTTTCCACCATACAAATTAATGGGGTAAAAAGACATTCCCCTACAACACTTTTGAGGAATTACCCCATAATGCAGTGGTCCCCAAACTGTGGGCCTCCAGCTGTTGCAAAACTACGAGTCCCTGCATGCTCGGACCTTCACCTACAACACTCTTGAGGAATTACCCACATAATGTAGTGGTCCCCAAACTGTGGACCTCCAGCTGTTGCAAAACTACGACTCCCTGCATGCCCGATGGCTGTCCAGGCATGCAGGGAGTCGTAGTTTTGCAACAGCTGGAGGTCCACAGTTTGGAGACTGCTGATATATTGGTTCTCCAACTGATTTCAATATAATATACTTCTGGATTCTTTTTCTTCTGTAAAAAAAATTAAAATAAATAAATAAACTTTTTAAAGGTACAGCATTTGAAAGCAAATGTTTCTACCTGTAAAATGTCTTTATACGTACAGTACTGTCCAATCACAGATTTATATGGCTAAGTAAAGACTTAGATGATGTATAACAGGATAGCAGTAACCAACTAACTATGAATTATTGAAAAATTACCTTGCAAGATATCAGGCTTGCCTTCAACTGACTGCATAAAGATCATAACCAGGAAAGTTAATGTCCCAAGGCAGAGATGCACAGAAGCAGCTTTATGCAACATTTCTTCCCAAATGACGGAACCTTGTAGAGTACCCGGGACTTGAATGTGTTTCTCCTTTGAGTCAGCTCACTTTTAAATAGTACCCTCAGTCGTCATTGTGTCATATTCCAAACCCCCCACCCTAATAAAAATCATTCATCCTGTCGATGGCATTCAATTCTTGGAAAACTGACAAATGAACTGCGTGAATTTCTTGACGTCAAGCCTATATCAATCTATCCAGAACGTAACCAATAAAGGAGTGGCGGGATACACATCCTAAATATCAATGGCAAGCTCACGGTAATTTATTGTTGCATTTCCATGCTCTCATTTTAATTACTCTGAGATCTTTGTCATGGCTGCCAAAATGAAGAGTCACTAATTGAATTGATCTCGGGTCCTTGATCTTAAAATGACTTCCATGGTTCAGGACGTGATGCTTTGGGATTCGTTCGGAGGAAGAAGATGATAGAATGAAGGAGAGAGAAGACCGAAGACAAATATGATTTATCAAAGAGACATAGCAGGTCTTCAGAGGTGTCAAAAGAACTTGTAATACATTGTGGTTCTTAAGAGAGCTCAAGGCAGAAATTGACCGGTGGTTTGATTAATTTTAGATGAATGGATGTCATCCGCTACTGATGGCTTCAGGTGTGACTCTTCCTCCTTTTGATTTGCTGTGGCCATCCGTCAATGTCACGTTTCTCATTTACAAAGTTTCCAATCTGTACGAAGATGGCACAATCTTTGGTCCGAACTTGGAAAGCTAGGAGAGCAGAATGTGTGCGTCTTACAAATAATTTCTATGATAAAGCTTGTGGTTGCCGTTTGTACGTCAAAATATAGGAAATCTTAGTCTCATTAATGAAATGATCGCAGTGTTGATTTAATCCAAAGAGATGGATAGTATAGTCTGCGTCAAAGAAGAGGAGTGCCTGAAGAACACTTGGAACTCCTGTTGACGGTTTTGTGCACTTTAGCGGTTATTATATTTTTGGACACTGGTGTATGCAATATTAGGCAAGGTTTCCAGACAGGGTTTTTTTCAAGCGTTTTTTGGAAAAGTGCCACTGCAGTTTTTAAAGGGGTACTCCGCCCCTAAACATATTTTCCTCTATCCAAAGGCTAGGGGATTAGATGTCTGATCGCGGGGGTCCCGCCGCTGGGGATCCCCGCAATCTCGGCTGCAGCACCCCAGACATTCGGTGCACTGATCGCTCCGCGCTGGATGACTGGCGATGCGGTCACGTCACGGTCACACCCCGCTTATGATGTCACAGCTATGCCCCCTCAATGCAAACCTATGGGAGGGGGCGTGATGGACATCACGCCCCCTTCCATAGACTTGCATTGCCGGGGCGTTACTGTGACATCATGAGCGGGGCGGGGCCGTGATGTCACAAGCCTTTGGGTAGGGGATAAACTGTCTGGGGCGGAGTACCCCTTTAAGCCAAAGTCAGAAATGGATCCAGCAAGAAGAAGAATAAGTCCTTCCTTTATATTTTCCATTCCTTTTAAATACACTTCTGTCTTTGGCTTAAAAACTGCCAGAAAAAAACCTGTGTGGAAACTTAGTCTTATAGAAGGAATGTGGCAGACACTTTTATGGGTCATTTTTATGACAGGCTTTCTGTTTTTTGAACACTGGGACTAATACTTTTCTATAGTATTATTATTATTATTATTATTATTACTATTATTATTATTATTATGGGTCTGTAGGCCACTATTATTTTGACATGGAATGGAAATATTATTTGGAAATTATCGCATAAAATCTTGACACTGCTAGGCAAGGTATTGTATTAATTGTACAGAATTCTGTACATCAATCAGGGAGGGTCTGAAAAATTAGGGTGATTGAGTAGGCAGCAGCAAACACAGCTGACAGATTCCCTTTCAATGGAGTATGTCAACAGAAAATAACCTGTTGTTTAAACCAAGGTGGAAGTCCCCAGTAGGTATGTAGGTAGGTAAGCCCCCTATTAGGTAAAAGCCACCACATGGTAGGAAATCCTTCCTATTAGATAGAAGCCCCCAGTTGGTAGGTAAGGAATGCCGCCTATTAAGTACAAGCTCACTGTTCATAGGGAATCCCCCTACTAGGTAGAAGACCACAATTGATAGGTAGAGAATACCCCCTATTAGGTAGAGAACCCCACAAGGTAGGTAGAAAATCCCCCCCCCCCATTAGCTAGAGGCTTCCAGTTGGTAGGCAATCCCCCTTTTAGGTAAATTCCCTTAATGGGTAGATAAGGAATCCCCCTCTTAGCTAGAAGCCCACAGTGGGTAGGTAATCATCCCAATTAGATCGAAAACCCCAGTAAGAATGTAGATAATCCCCCCCCCCACCCCTAGTAGGAATGCAGGTACCCAGTAGGTAGGTAACTGTTTTCTTCCCCCAAGTAAGTAGTTTTGCCCCATTAGGTCCTCTCCAAGAAAAACATTAACAGGCCTACTTACCTTCCCTCTGCTCCTTTGCTGAGGCTAGAGGGTCCTCTAAATCCTCCACTATGTCACCTGAAGCAGAGCAGGACCTTCTCCTGCAGGCTTCCTGGGATAATAAGGGGGCTTAAATGACGAGCAATTTACATCTGGCCTCGGCATCCATGCCCTTCTTAGGTGAGCTATATTACTTTATCCAGTCTGTTACTGTTTGCCTGTGTTAGGGTTCAATTTCTACACTAGCTCCTGAATTGTGCTTTAATTCTGTGTATTCTGACATTGACTTCCTCTGTGACTAATCTTCTGCTTACCGTACCTGTACTGCAACACTCTTACCGATTCTGACTTGGCCTGTTTTGATTTTATGTTTGCATGTACATTCCCTGTCTTTATTTTTGGTGAGCTGTTGTTAGTTAAACCTTTTGTTACCTGACCTTTTTCCTGAATTCTGTACTATGTTTGTTTATTACATTGACTTTTTTATGCCCAACATTTACATTGGACAAGACTGTGGTTGTGGCCACCCTATTAAAAAGATGGGTACAATAGAATGCAGGGACAAAGCTCATGGCAAGTTCAGGGCTGCCCCTTTTCCCCACCCAATGTTTCAATGTTGTTGTATGGTATGGGAAGTTCTGCTACCCTATGTACATTACATTACACACTAAGGTATAATGCACGTACAAGACTGCTGTATACAACCAGTCTAATGCAAGTGTTACTACAAAGGGGTGTAGCTGCAGCGATCAGGGCCATACTGGCCTAACAGGAAAATTCCTAGTATCCTGGTTGACCACTCCAACCCTTAGCGCTGCTGCACCCCTTTGCAGCAGCACCTGAGATAAGTGCCTCATTTACCTAATGCAGTGTTTCTCAATTCCAGTCC
This sequence comes from Hyla sarda, assembly GCF_029499605.1. NCBI lineage: Eukaryota > Metazoa > Chordata > Amphibia > Anura > Hylidae > Hyla > Hyla sarda. Next base: position 165,159,513 of record NC_079191.1, on the reverse strand, counting down.
TCAGGGCCCCCTAACAGGTCATGTTTTCAGGATTTCCTTAGTCTTTCACAGGTGATATAATTGTGGTGAAGCCTGATTCACTGACCATAATTATGTCACCTGTGAAAGACTTAGGAAATCCTGAAAACACGACCTGTTAGGGGGTCCTGAGGACTGGAATTGAGAAACACTGACCTAATGGGAGCTATGGCCCTGCTTGGGAACTGGCAGCAAAAGGAGATTGGACTGATAAAACTGAAGCCCAAGCCACATATTAAAAACTCTCCCTGCCCTGACAACCTATTTACATGTCTATAAAGATCACCCACTCACCCCCACCCAAATTATAGATTTCATAGACATTGCCACATTTCTCTTACGTTTTAACCCCTTAACGATCACGGACGTAAATGTACGTCCTGGTGTGGAGGTACTTAGTGCACCAGGACTTACATTTACGTCCTGTGTATGGCAGCGAGCATTGGAGCGGTGTTGGCATCATACACGACAGGTTCCGGCTGCCAGCAGCAGTCAGGGACCCGCCAGTAATGGCCAACATCCGCGATCGTGCGGATGTCTGCCATTAACCCCTCAGATGCCGTGATCAATACAGATCACGGCATCTGCGGCACTGTGCATGTTAAAATAGATGCCGCGGGGATCCAATCTTCTGTAATGGCGAACGGAGGTCCCCTCACCTGCCTCCGTCTGTCTCCCGGCATCTCCTGCTCTGGTCTGAGATCCCCAAACCAGAGCAGAAGATAGATGATAATACTGATCAGTGCTATGCCCTATGCATAGCACTGAACAGTATTAGCAATCAAAAGTGTAAAAAAAATAATTTAAAAATTTAAAAATTTAAAATAAAAAAAGGGAAAAATCCACTCCCCAATAAAAATTACAATTGTCAGTTTTTCCCATTTTTACCCCGTAATTTTTTTTTATATAAACATATTTGGTATTGCCGCATGCGTAAATGTCTGAACTATCAAAATATAATGTTGATGATCCCATACAGTAAACGCAGTAAACGTAAAAAATAAGAAAAAGTCCAAAAATGCTGCTTTTTAGTCACATTTTATTCCCCCAAAAATTTATAAAAAATTATCTAAAAATGTTATATATGCAAATGTGGTAAATGTGAGAGTAAAAATGTATCAGGTTTTCGGCGCAATCCACCAAGGATAGGTCACAGTTTCTTCAAAAGAATTTTTATTTGCCAAAGAAACAACACGTTTCAGAGCTTTGGAGCTCCTTTGTCAGGTAAACATGGCAGAATGACAGTACTGAGTGCAAGAGTGCTCTTTATATTCAAAACTGGCGCCAAAGTGTAATTAGCCTCGCCCCCTGGGCGTGGCCACCAACTCCAGGCCAGTGATGAACACAAGAGTTTAACATTGTCCTACTTAATAAACATTGAATAAAAACACATAAAAACTTCATGACATCAATATAGTTGAACACATGAATAATGTACAAGGCATATATATATATATATATTATGTTAATTATGTATTTTAAATTACATTTTTGTTTTTAGATGTACAAGGCCTGTATTTACTTATCCATTTATGCAAGAACTATCATTGCACTCGATCACTATTTGTTCCCCTTTTTTAATATAAGTATCTACAGTGTCCAACATATTGTATCAATTAGTGGTACCAATAAGGGATTCTCTCCGCTTAGAGCCTTGGCTTTTTCCCTTCATCAACTACTCTTCTACGCATGCGCTATGTGAGACAGTTTGGTATCCTGTGTTCCCACACACATAGTTCTTTACACAGCGCTGCTAGCGCATGCGCAGTAAAGACAGTTTGGCCTTTAACAAGTACGCACGCGCCCGTACATGTCAACCAGCCCGCCTCCCTCTTTTCACTGCGCACGCGTTCACAGGTGCCGCTCAAGCTGAGATCCATTCAATGCGGTCCCAGCACTTAGTGCGCGTGCGCCGACACACGCCATTCATAATATGATCCTTCACTACACCCGCAATAGACCAGTGGACGCATGTGCCTTGTGTCCGCATTATACCAGTGGACACATGCGCACTAGACACCCAGTGTTCAGCGGCTTATATGAACCACTATAGCAACTCATAACCCATAGTATGGTATACTAAGTTTATTCATGTGTTCAACTATATTGATGTCATGAAGTTTTTATGTGTTTTTATTCAATGTTTATTAAGTAGGACAATGTTTAACTCTTGTGTTCATCACTGGCCTGGAATTGGCGGCCACGCCCAGGGGGCAGGGCTAACTACACTTTGGCGCCAGTTTTGAACATAAAGAGCACTCTTGCACTCAGTACTGTCATTCTGCCATGTTTACCTGACGAAGGAGTTCAAAAGTTCTGAAACGCGTTGTTTCTTTGGCAAATAAAACTTCTTTTGAAGAAACTGTGACCCATCTTTGGTGGATTGTGTCGAAAACCTGGTAAATTTTTACTCTCACATTTACCACTGTACCTACCGGCCAGGAGCATTCCAAGATCCGGGACCAGGAGGCTGCACCACCTGCATGATCATCCAAGCGCATTTGTAGTTGTGTCAATATACACAACTAAGCAAGGTGAGTGGTTTACTAACACCCACTGCACATCACTTGCTTGACAACACACTGTGTATCAAACGATACTCGTCCCATGAGGAGCTCTGCCATTTTTTCCTCTCCAGATTTACGCCATATATGCAAATGTGGTATCAATAAAAAGTACAGATGATGGCGCAAAAAAATTAGCCCTCATACTGCCCAATACATAGAAAAATGAAAAAGTTATTGGTGGTCAAAATAGGGTGATTTTAGATTACTGATTTTGTACAAAAAGTTTAATTTTTTTTTAGAAGTGGTACAAAAATATAAAAGTTTCTAGCCATGGGTATCATTTTAATTCTATTGACCCACAAAATAAAGAACACATATCATTTTTACGGTAAATTGTACAGTGTGAAAACAAAACCCTCCAAAATGTGCAAAATTGTGGTTTTCATAAAAATTTCCCCCTTAAAAATTTTTGGGGGGTTCGCCATACATTTTATGGTAAAATGAGAGGTTTCATTGCAAAGTACAATTGGTCACGCAAAAAATAAGCCCTTATATGGGTCTTTAGATGGAAATATAAAAGAGTTATGTATTTTAGAAGGCGAGGAGGAAAAAATGAAAACGCTAAAATAAAATTGGCCAGGTCCTTAAGGTTAAAATGGGCTTGGTCCTTAAGGGATTAAAGGTTATATAATGGCTTATTCATATAGATTTGTAAGGCTAGGTTCAGACTACGGAATCTCCAGACCACGACAGCGTGGACATTTCAGTCCCTAATAGACTGCAATGTGTTTCACGAGTATTTCCGCCTGAAGAATGAGCAATGCCATTCTTCAGGCGGAAATTTTAAAGCGGATTTTCCATTCACAAATTCCGCTTAAAAAATTTAGAAGTGTGAATTTGTGAATGGAAACCCATTCACTATACAATACATTTTAGTAAGCAGAATTTCTGTCTGTAATTTCATAGCGGAATTGTAGGCAGAAATTCTGTAGTCTGAACCTAGCCTTAAGGAATCGTCTGGAAAAGCAAGGTGACAACTCTGGTGTTAGCAACAATATAAAGCCATAGCAACTGTTTTACAACCAGAACTGCATCTAAGAACAACCTAAGTAACAAGTTGTCACAAGAGGACAACTCAAGGACTTTTTATACTTACTGTAAATACTACTATTAACACTACTGTAGATTCTATATATTTTTTTTAAAGGTAAATTCTCTTTTTTTCTAAGTTTTTTAAGGTTAAAGGAGCTCATTTGATGCACAAATTGTTTCAGTGTGATTTTTATATTAAGAGCTGTGTAGATCAGAAAACCTTTTACTAAGATTTGCATGTCTTGGCTTGGATTCAACTACTTCGAGTTTCTTATTTAATGAACAGTTCTGTAAAGCAGATAGAGGACCAAATATAGAAGTATAAAAAAAATCAATTATGTAAATAGCAAATGAAATGTGCAAGAGCCAAGTGATACCATTAATTGTTTCTTGATTGCTTCAAAAATGTAAAGGGCTGTAAATCAGCCATTCATCTTTATATGTGTCCCCCATACAATATACTGTCAGGCAACTGATGGTTTTGACTGATGACTTTTTGAGCATTAGTCGTGCCAACAGTTTATGTAAAAAAAACGGAGCCTGACACAACAGACATATGTAAACCAAGCAGGTCAGTACCTAGACAGCAATGGACATGGAGGAGTAAAAGTAGTTTGCAATTACTTTTGTCTTCTTCTTTTTGATCTACATAGTGCTAATTGAGAAAATGTAGTGAACAGAGGGAGTGACAATGCTGCAGTCTCTATGGGACCCAGCAATCATGTGATGGCCAGGAGACCATATCTTAGAAGACCATATCTGCTCTGCCATTAAAGGGGTTAGAAAAATAGAAAACCAGAGCTATTTGTGATGTCCCAGTATGGGATGTGGCCCTGTACTGTCCTTCTGCACAGGGGGACCCAGAGGTCCCCCTGTGTCACTGGTCAACTCCCTGGTATATTTGGCTGTACTGCAAAGACTATATCACCTGTCCTGCCTCAGTAAAGCTGCTGTTATCCTTAATGTGCTTAATGTGCCGGTACCTGAAAGGGTTAAGATGGCGCTGAAGAAGCGCAGGCCGATGAGGCCTGTCATCTGATCCCGCTACCAGAGGACAACAACTGTCCAGCAACCCCGGAAGGGGGAACTTCCAAGTCATCAAATGCATCATCGCCGGAGAGGCTGTCCCCTCACCACCGAACCTGGGGGTCCTGGGCCGTAATACTGACGTAGGAATCGGAAGTGAGTACCCCAGCTGAGGCCGCTTTTTCTACCCTTCCTTTCACCCCTAGTCCAGAGCAAACCCCCAGGTGCAGAAGTCTGTAGAGTCTACTGCACGTCCGCAGTCACCACCCCTACCCAGAGGGTTATTTGGTGATGAGCCTAACTGGATCTGGTACATGAGGGAGCATCTTCTTCCCTTGCCAGGGAAGTACCATCCCCCAGTTCCTCCGGCCCAGTCCAAAAGGGACAAGAGAGACACTGAGGTGGCTGCAATTGTGGAGGAACTGAGGGCCCAGAGGATGGAGAAATATGGGCCGAGGCAGCTGCCATACGAGGTGCGACAGGAGCAGCAGCAAGATACCAAGAAGTTGGAGGCCCTGCATATCCGAAAGTTAGAGCACCCCCAAGAGGGTGAGCCATCCCTGGAGCGCCGTCGCGCAACTGTAATCAAGTTTGACAAGGTAAGAGGGTTTGGCACCCTCATAGACTGCCGACATGGGGGCACCATCCTAGTGAACAGGAGGGCAGTACAAAGAGACTATCTCCCCCCAGCTATGCATTCTCTGGAGAGCAGGGAGATTGTAGAGTACCCACCTGTGCAGAGCATGAGAGGAGAATGGGCGGCAGCGGTGACTTGTACTTGTACTTCTCATCGGACGACTGGGATGCAGATCTCTTTGGGTTGCTGTCAACAAAAGCTAAAGACACCGTCCGAGAGAAGGAAGTCTATCTGCCTGAGACGCCTGCCATGGCTCCAAAATACCTGCCTAAGTAATTTAAGGGTGTGCCCGGGCCTACTCCTAGGGTGAGGAGGTTTGGCCTAATCAGCGGGCACCAACAAAAGTGCCTCGGCCTACTCCAACTGTTGCAGAGCTTTGGCTGGCCCAACAGGCACCGACTGTCCATCCCCCAGTGGCGCAAGCTGCTACGGTACAAGTAGTAGTTACGGTGAGCCCAACCATCACGAATCCGGGTTGTCCCAAATGTCTTGGAACACACAGGTGAACCCCATGGAGGGGGCCCAGTCTCGTGGTCCTTGGTTTATGTCACAACCTAGGAAGCAAACCAACCAGTGCGGCTGGAATGGAAAGATGCCATATTAAGAGGAGCATCTTGTTAACTAACTTTACCATTGTGGTAGGCAAGACTAACTAATGTTTGTGTGCGAGAACACTCTTGTTGTTACAGGTTAAAAGCAACGTTTAAGTACAGAGCCTGACAAACTTATCAAGACAGTTAAAGTTGTAACCAATCTCGTAAGTTTTGAGCCTGGCTCATAGCCGAGATTTTCTAAAAAGGACTCTATAATGTATCTGGACTGTTGAGTGGTACATGGATACCTGTGTATATATTGCCATAGTATTGTATTTTTACTCAAGAGTTTGCATTAGTAAGCATTTGTGTTGTCATAGTATGATGTAATAAAATGTATATAATCTGTTGTACATGAAAGTTATGGTGTGACAGTTTTTCTGGCGTTTTTGCTGTTGGACAAAAAACATCAATGGAATCCGAGCCTCAAAGCAATAGAGCAAAATCCCTGTGTCCACTTTTCCTGTGAGGTGTAGATCAGGTGTACAAATAGAACTGTGTGTAAATTTAGAACTTTGTAGGAAATTTATCATGGGCCTTGCACAAGTATGGTAAATTTGGTGCAATTGCACAACATTTAGACCAACCAAAGTGATCTAAAAAAGATGTCTACCTACACCAACATTAATACATGTCCCCCCAAGAGCGCGAGGATTGGATACAGCATCCTTATATGGCAAGGGGGCAGACTCAAATCTTATTGGTTCCCACCAACTGTCAGTCCTTTGACAAAGCATTGTGGTACATCATGTGACCCACTCACGTGACCTGGAAGGTCCTTAAGCTTAACCTAACAGTAGGTTTAGTAGTCATGTGACCTAAGGTCCTGGAAGTACTATACATATATATAAATTATATACATCAAACACAAAATTAAAGAAGGAAGAGGTGACAAGGGGGTTATCCCACCAGGAGGATCCTACCGGTACGCAGGATCTCTGACTTTGGGGACTTAGCATACAAGGTACAGTACGATGTACGTACCGGGACACCACACTGGAAACAGCTGAACTCGTTACCTCATCTAGTATGTATTACTGTATGGTGTTGTCAAGCTGGAAATTGCAGTATAATACATTCACAATGCTAGCAGATTGGAGTAGTTTTACAAATAATTCTATGTTGGAAAACATAGAGAGGGACATTTCTTAGAGTAAGGGAATAAAGATTTAGGAAACCTACCTCTGTCATTTGTTTCTTGCTCTGTAAGTAAATCTCAAAACATTGACTCTCCATTGAAAACCATATGCCAAAAGATGCATCCGGTTGTGTCCGTTTTGCATCCTGTACGGTTTTATCAGTTTTTTTCCTATACCCAAAACCATAGCCTACCACGGTTCCATCCGATTCCATCCGGTTCACACCATTCGGTTTTTGACTTTGAACAGTTTTTTTCTCCGAATTTCAATCAAACATCTGAAACTTTATTCACAATGGAGTGAAAAGTTAAAAACATGTACGTTTTTTCTTAAAAAATGGATGCAACCGGACATCATTTTTCAAATCGTATCCGGTTTTCGACCGTATACGGATTAAAATTTGTACACACATTTTGATACAGTTTAGTCAGGTTTTGAGGAATCTGTTTCTTATCAAAAACTTTATACGGGAACTGTATTGCAAAAACGTGGTGTGAACCCAGCCTTCTATTACGAAGGTCAATAACCATGAGACTGGATGATGGGGAATCATGTCTATTTGGTTGTGCCTTCTTATTGTTGGTTTTCCATCAGATGTAATTGGTGGAGGAATATTGTTTCAAATAAAACAACTATATATGGGGACAGACCAGCATCACATCACCAGCTTTTTAGGAAGTACTCATGAGCCTATAAACCCTGCCTATACCTTTATACACATATTTAACTAATCACATGTAAAACATGCACACATGCATCAGAAGCTATCCTTCACCTTATTATTTGTTTAATTAATTAATTTATTTTGTGTGTGTGGGGGTTGGATGTTATGCCTGGGTGCTGTCATGGGCTCATCAAAAAACAATGATGGGTATGAGTAATTTTGGTTTTCCCAATCACCTCATGACAGCACTCATGGAGAATAGACTTTGTTCATTTTGGGTGGGGTTCATAGCTGTATCCATTTCCTGTCAGAGTAAAGCCCTTTATTTACCATAAGGTTAAACCTGTAGTGCTTAAAAATGTATGTGGAGACTGGACTCTGATGAAGAAGGCCCAAGATCTCAAGAAGAATCCAGGGAAGGGCCACTGAGTTTTCATAACCAGATAAACCATACTCTCCGTGGACAGAATTGAGCAATTACTATCACGGTTGCCCTGTCCCACCTGATCTATCTTAGTATTTTCAGGATCTGCCCAATTGGTTGGAACTTGGAAGGCATATAGGAGTTGTGTCCTCCTGGGCTGAGACAATTGCCCAGATTTATCAAACTGTGTCAGAAAAAAGTGGAGAAATTTTCCCATAGCAACCAATCACAGCTCAGCTTTTACTTTACCAGAGATCGTTAGCTGAGCTGTGATTGGTTGTTGTGGAAAAATCCCTCCACTTTTTCTCTCACACAGTTTGATAAATCTGGGCCAATGTGTATATCCCTAAGGGAAAGTCTGTTGCAGGGAATATTAGTTATTCACCTTTCTCTTTGTTTTGTGGCAAATAGTACTATTTTGTAAATACCCCGTTTGTGATCTGAGAAATGACTGACTGGTTGAGTTCCCACTCCTTGGTTTAGTTAGTGACATCCTCTATCTGGTTTTCTGTTCCCTTTAAATGAAGCACTAATTCTACCTGCTTTCCTACCATGCTAAAAATCTGATTGGGAAATGTCATTCGAGACCTGGTGCCTCCCTGTTGATTTAGGTATGCCACCACTGTAGTATTGTCTATCATAATCTTCACATTTCTGAGCTGGAAGACCAGACAGGAGTGGCTCAAGGCATGCAAGGCAGCTTTTAACTCCCTCACATTTGGGGATCTTTGCTGCTCCTCTGTAGCAGGAAAGAATTGTCGTGCCCTCCAACCTTTTGGACTCACATAAATGGTCAACTTTTTTCTATTTTTTTGTTAGTCCAACTATCACATAAGAAGTTTTTTGTTGAGTGAGAGAGCTTCCCCATCTATTCCATTGGTTCAGTGTCTGAATTTAAAGTGTTCTTGAATGATACTGTGCTCATCGGACAGCTGGGATACAAGAAGTAAGGAGACCCAGTACTGATATTGCTTCTTTCAGGAAATGGACTCTACGTCTGGGTATCAACTGTTTGACTCTGCTTGGTACCAGGAAAACCATTTGTTGTGGTAGGTAAAAAATCTGTTGTTATCTGAAGTCTAGACCTATTCATAGAAAGACACAACTTTGCTCTATTTGGGGATTTTGCAGGATTTTTTCGTGGTTTACTTCTTATCCTTCACTTCCCGAATTTGCCTAACAAAGACATCTTGAGACTCTGCCACTAAAAGGAAATCACGTAAGTAAAAAAACATGGGGGAGATTAATCAGACCTTGTGTAGAGGACAACTGGTGCAGTTGCCCAAAGCAACTAATGAGATTGCGTGCATTACCGCTCTGCTCCCTAAGCAGAGGGAGAAGAGCAATGACACAGGCCATGCCCGGGCTGTCAATCATGCCGAGAAGGCGTGATAACAGCCTAGAAGATTGGGACTAGGCAAGTATGGCAGGGAAACTTTTTGACCTTATATTCTCACCATCTCTGTGGGCAGAAACGTCCCCCGGAGATGGTGAAGATGATTTTACTATAATCAATCCAAAGGTAGGCAGCACTACCACACTAGTTAGAAAGTTCCGGGGTGCAAGCAAATAGTTGCAGTCCCAATCGCAGACTGCATAGATAATCCAGGAAAAAAAGAATTTCAGCAGCACACCCATTAATTCATGTGCAAATAGTGGGATTTTATTGACCCATATCAGATGCAACGTTCCGACACTTGATTGAAAAAGACGGTGTGATGCCGTCAAAACATTGCATGGGTCAATAAAATCTTCTTGTTTTCATATATATATATATATATATATATATATATATATATATATATATATATATCGCATTGCCATGCATTATATATAGTGAAATCACATGATTGGTTCCCTTTAATACCTTTCTAAATCCTTCTAGAAAAGGTACAATGAACCCTCTTCACTAATGATGGTGGGCCTCTCAGAGAGAACCGCCCTTTTCTCCTACATAATGAATCTGCTTCTTCTTACTGTAAAGTCGCGCATGCATGCACGCATATAAGCTCTACCCATCTACTGATGCTCAACAGAGAAACACCACTGGAGGTATTGCAGCCACCAGGAACTCACCAAGGATGCAGAAGAAAGGGAGAGGGAACTGGAGATGTCTATAGACAAGGTTTGAGAGGAGGGCTTCACTTCCAGAGAGGCTCCTGTGAAGGAGTTTGACGCCACTGGGTCGCAACCTGTATGTGTGACCACACACACACTGGAAGTCCACAGTTCTCTACAACTTTCGTAGGACAGGAAATAGAACTGGTGATATGATGCCAGTCTCTCTCTTTATACAAGTGCAGTTCCTGTTTCCTGTCCTCCAGATAAGGAAGTTGTTTCTCCATGCTGTTAAAAGGTGATTGGAAAATATCAATTGAAGTCTATGAAGAAGGATTAAGGGGTTGTCCAGATATCCCTTTTTCTGCTCCCTGGTGCTCCACTTTCGCCCACAAAACGTCAGAGAAATTATCAAGTTGCGATCATCGCATGTGGGCAAAACCATAGCTAATAGATGCCTGACATTGACAAGTTTACAGTGACATGCGGCTATTTAACATTGCATTTGGACATAGTTTTGCATGCACAAGATGATCATGATTTCATACTCACCACCTCTTGTCTGAGAAGATGTACTTCCAAGACATTCTGAGACCAAACATGGAATTTGAGGGAGCGGAAGAGGTACTCCCTGTACAACCCCTCTAATATACAGATGCATTCACAAATATTTTGTTTTTTGATCCATTTTACATTTGTATTTCATCAATTTTTATATATATATTTTATCTGTTTTTCAATTTCCTGCCTAGAATTGACTGTAGAAAAATACTGATACTGTACAATACAAAGAAAGTACTCATGACATATTGATGTCATTTAATCTGTAATACATCTGGTTTTATGATTTGTTTTACATATTTTTGGCCCATGAAAAACAGGCCTTAACCCCTTAAGGACCAGGCCATTTTATACCTTAAGGACCAGAGACTGCTGTCACTTTAAACATTAATAACTTTGGAATGCTTTTAGTTATCATTCTGATTCCGAGATTGTTTTTTCATGACATATTCTACTTTATCTTAGTGGTAAAATTTTATGGTAACTTGCATCCTTTCTTGGTGAAAAATCCCCAAATTTGATGAAAAAAATGAAAATTTTGCATTTTTCTAACTTTGAAGCTCTCTGCTTGTAAGGAAAATGGATATTCAAAAGAATTTTTTTTTGGGTTCACATATACAATATGTCTACTTTATGTTTGCATCATAAAATATATGAGTTTTTACTTTTGGAAGACACCAGGGGGCTTCAAAGTTCAGCAGCAATTTAGAAATTTTTCACAAAATTTTCAAACTCACTATTTTTCAGGGACCAGTTCAGTTTTGAAGTGGATTTGAAGGGTCTTCATATTAGAAATACCCCATAAAAGACTCCATTATAAAAACTACACCCCCCAAAGTATTCAAAATGACATTCAGTGTTTCACAGGAATAGCAGCAAAGTGAAGGAGAAAATTCAAAATCTTCATTTTTTACACTCACATGTTCTTGTAGACCCAATTTTTGAATTTTTGCAAGGGGTAAAAAGGAGAAATTTTTTACTTGTATTTGAAACCCAATTTCTCTCGAGTAAGGTCATACCTCATATGTCTATGTTAATTGTTCAGCGGGCGCAGTAGAGGGCTCAGAAGGGAAGGAGCGTTTTTGGGGGGCATGTCACCTTTAGGAAGCCCCTATGGTGCCAGGACAGCAAAAAAAAAAAAAAAAAAAACACATGGCATACCATTTTGGAAACTAGACCCCTCGGGGAACGTAACAAGGGGTAATGTGAACCTTAATACCCTACAAGGGATTCACGACTTTTGCATATGTAAAAAAAATGCTTGGTTTCCCAAAATGTTTACATTTTTAAAAAGGGTAATAGCAGAAAATACCCCACAAAATTTGAAGCCCAATTTCTCTTGATTCAGAAAACACCCCATATGGGGGGTGAAAAGTGCTCTGCTGGCGCACTACAGGTCTCAGAAGAGAAGGAGTCACATTTGACTTTTTGAAAGCAAATTTTGCTCTGGGGGCATGCCGCACCCCTATGGTGCCAGAACAGCAAAAAAAAAAAACCACATGGCATACCATTTTGGAAACTAGACCCCTTGGGGAACGTAACAAGGGGTAATCTGAACCTTTATACCCCACAGGTGTTTCACGACTTTTGTATATGTAAAAAAAAAATATTTTTTTTTACCTAAAATGCTTGTTTTCCCAAAAATTTTACATTTTTAAAAAGGGTAATAGCAGAAAATACCCCCCAAAATTTGTAACACAATTTCTCCCAAGTACGGCAATACCCCATATGTGACCCTAAACTGTTGCCTTGAAATACGACAGGGCTCCAAAGTGAGAGCGCCATGCGCATTTGAGGCCTAAATTAGGGACTTGCATAGGGGTGGACATAGGGGTATTCTACGCTAGTAATTCCCAAACAGGGTGCCTCCAGCTGTTGTAAAACTCCCAGCATGCCTAGACAGTCAGTGGCTATCTGGCAATACTGGGAGTAGTTGTTTTGCAACAGCTGGAGGCTCCGTTTTGGAAACAGTGGTGTACCAGACGTTTTTCATTTTTATTGGGGAGGGGGGCTGTGTAGGGGTATGTGTATATGTAGTGTTTTTTACTTTTTATTTTATTTTTTGTTAGTGTAGTGTTTTTAGGGTACAGTCGCATGGGCGGGGGGTTCACAGTAGTTTCTCGCTGGCAGTTTGAGCTGCGGCAGAAAATTTGCCGCAGCTCAAACTTGCAGCCGGATACTTACTGTAAGCCTCCGCCCATGTGAATGTACCCTGTACATTCACATTGGGGGGGGGGGGGGGGGGGAAACAGCCAGCTGTTGCAAAACTACAACTCCCAGCATGTACGGTCTATCAGTGCATGCGGGGAGTTGTAGTTTTGCAACAGCTGGAGGCACACTGGTTGTGAAACACCGAGTTTGGTAACAAACTCAGTGTTTTGCAACCAGTGTGCCTTCAGTTGTTGCAAAAGCTACAACCCCCAGCATGTACGGACAGCAGAAGGGCATGCTGGGTCTTGTAGTTATGCAACAGCCGGAGGCATACTACTTTGGCTGGGGATGCTGGGGATTGTAGTTATGCAACAGCTGGAGACACACTGGTTTGCTACTTAACTCAGTGTGCCTTCAGCTGTTGCAAAACTACAACTCTCAGCAGTCACCGACAGCCAACGGGCATGCTGGGAGTTGTAGTTATGCAACCACCAGATGCACCACTACAACTCCCAGCATGCACTTTAGCTGATTGTGCAAGCTGGGAGTTGTAGTTATACAACAGCTGAAGGTACACTTTTCCATAGAAAAAATGTGCCTCCAGCTGTTGAAAAACTACAAGTCCCAGCATGCCCATAAGGAAATGCTGGGAGTTGTGGTGGTCTGCCTCCTGCTGTTGCATAACTACAGCTCCCAGCATGCCCTTTTTGAATGCTGGGAGCTGTTGCTAAGCAACAGCAGGAGGCTGTCACTCACCTCCTGCTGCTGCTCCACGCTGCCGCCGCGCAGGTCAGTCCCGCCGCCGCCATCCCTCGCTCCTGGGGCCCCGATCCCAACAGGGGCGCCGGGGATCGGGGTCCCCAGCACCCGGGGTCTTCCTCCCGCACCCGCTCATGTCCTCCGGAAGAGGGGCGGAGCGGGTTGCGGGAGTGACACCCGCTGCAGGCGCCCTGATTGGTCGGCCGGGAAACCGGACGACGAATTAGGGCGATCGTGAGGTGGCACCAGTGCCACCTCACCCCTGCTGGTAATGGCTGTTAATGGCCGATCAGCCAGTAATTCCGGGTCACCGGGTCACTGGAGACCCGATTGACCCGGAATCCGCCGCAGATCGCTGGACTGAATTGTCAAGCGATCTGCGGCAATCGCCGACATGGGGGGACATAATGACCCCCCTGGGCGATATGCCAGGATGCCTGCTGAACGATTTCAGCAGGCATTCGGCACCGGCTCCGCTCCAGCTAGCGGCTGGGGCCGGAAATGCGCAGGGCATATCCATACGCCCTGTGTCCTTAAGGATACGTATGGATACGCCCTGTGTCCTTAAGGGGTTAAAGGGGTACTACAATGAAAAACAAATGTTTTACAATCAACTAGTGCCAGAAAGTTAAACAGATTTGTAAATTACTTTATGTAAAAATCGTAACCCTTCCATTACATATCAGCTGCTGTATGCTTCTGAGGAAGTTGTGTAGTTCTTTCCAGTTTAACCACAGTGCTCTCTGCTGCCACCTGTCTGTGTCAGGAAAAGTCCAGAGTAGAAGCAAATCCCCATAGCAAACCTCTCCTGCTCCAGACAGTTCCTGACATGGACAGAGGTGTGGCAGAGAGCACTGGGGTCAGACTGGAAAGAACTACACAACTTCCTCGGGAGCATACAGCAGCTGAAAAGTACTGGAAGGATTAAGATTTTTCAAAGTAATTTACAAATCTGTATAACTTTCTAGCACCAATTGATTTGATTTTTTTTTTCCACCAGAGTACTCCTTTAAGGAGTGATACCGGATGTTGAGTTTTTGATGAAAAGCTAAAATATAAATGTGCTGCTAAATGTGGAACCAAAGGTGTTCTACTTCTAAGATTACCATTTTCATGACAATCTGGGCCAGACAGAGAACAAAGCAAAAGTGAATGATCAGAGGAAATGTTAAAGGGGTTATCCACCCTAAGGTGATTTTAGTACATACCTGCCAGGCTATCTGGGAATTTCCTGTTGAAGTTTGGTCTCTTAATTTCTTAAGGATGCAGGGCGTACCTGTACGCCCTGCGCCCCGTCCAGGTATAAAACGGTATAGCAGGTCGGTCCCGGCGGCTAATGACAGCTGGGACCCTGTGCTAATAGCGTGTGGCACCTATCGTTGTGCCGCGTGCTATTAATCTTTTAGCGGTGGCGTTCAATGTTGATCGCCACGTCTAAAATGAAAGTAAAATCTTCCCGGCAGCTCAGTGAAATTGCGATGTCCCGATCAGCTAGAACGCGAGCAGAGGTCCTCTCACCTGCCTCCGTCATGTCCAATCAGCGATTGATTGCTCCAAGCCTGAAATCCAGGCTTGAGCAATCGACCGCCGATTACACTGATCTTTGCCGTGTCAATGCACGGCAATGATCTGTGTATTTCACTGCATGCCCCGTCCCGGTATAAAACGGTATAGCAGGTCGGTCCCGGCGGCTAATGACAGCTGGGACCCTGTGCTAATAGCGTGTGGCACCTATCGTTGTGATGCGTGCTATTAACCTTTTAGCGGTGGCGTTCAATGTTGATCGCCACGTCTAAAATTAAAGTAAAAGCTTCCCAGCAGCTCATTGAAATTGCGATGTCCCGATCAGCTAGAACACGAGCGGAGGTCCTCTCACCTGCCTCCGTCATGTCCAATCAGCGATTGATTGCTCCAAGCCTGAAATCCAGGCTTGAGCAATCGACCGCCGATTACACTGATCTTTGCCGTGTCAATGCACGGCAATGATCTGTGTATGAGATCGGTATGTGCAGTGAAATAACTTATTTTTTTTGCAGTGTTATAGCCCCCCCTGGGCTATATACTGCAAAAAGAAAGTAAAAAAAAAAAAAAAGTTAATAAAGATCATTTAACACCTTCCCTAATAAAAGTAAGAATCCCCCCTCCTTTTCCCATTTAAAAAAAAAAAGTGTAAATAAAAGTAAAAATAAACATATGTGGTATCGCCACGTGTGGAAATGTCTGAACTATAAATAAATATATAGTTAATTAAACCGCTTGGGCAATGGCATACGCGCAAAAAAAAATTCCAAAATCCAAAATAGCGTATTTTGGTCACTTTTTACATCAGGAAAAAATGACTAAAAAGCGATCAAAAAGTCTGATCAATATAAAAATGGTACCGCTAAAAAACATCAGATCACGGCACAAAAAATTAGCCCTCATGTAGAAGTAATACAAAATCAAGTAGGGTATCATTTTAACTGTATGGACCTACAGAATAAAGATAAGATGTCATTTTTACTGAAAAATGCACTGCGTAGAAACGGAAGCCCCCAAAATTTACAAAATGGCATTTTTTCTTCAATTTTGTCACACAATAAAAAAAATTTGCGGTGGATATTTTGGGTAAAATGACTGTCGTCAGTGCAAAGTAGAATTGGTGGCACAAAAAATAAGCCATAATATGGAATTTTAGGTGCAAAATTGAAAGAGTAATGATTTTTAGTAGGTGACAAGGAAAAAATGAAAATGCAAAAACGGAAAAAACCCTGCATCCTTAAGGGGTTAAACACATCCCATAGTTTCATGCTTGTAAGTGTGAAGTTACATTCCTATTTTCGACACATCAGCCACCTCACCCATTGCAGCACAAATAAGCTCAAAAGATCAGTGTTTTTTAATCGGGGTGTTTACAGCTATTGCAAAATTATCTCTCTGTCGCTCCACCCATTGAAGCAGGACTGGCTCCCTTTGCACAACTGTCAGGTCTTGACGCACTGCAACCTGGGAAATCCCAAGACATGAGTACTTTTGTATGCTGTTCAAATTAAATATTGGGGCAAAAATAACTTAAGGATTGCGAGAAAACCGTCACACACAGGTACAGACGCTATATTATGAACTACATTAACTTTACAGCCCCTGTAGCATAGTCAAATAAAAAAAATAAAAAAATTCCTGGAATACCCCTTTAACTGTCATTAAAGAGAATCTAACTCTAACATTGACTTGTGGTAGCCACTGGGGAAATGATAGAGGTTATGCTGTGTGTAGTAGACCCTGCTGGATACTGTATGTCATATGACAGAATGGTATACTAACACAAAGTTCCACTGTGACCCCACAACTTTTGTCAATTAAAGGGGTACTCTGGTGAAAAACATTTCTTTTGTTTAAATCAATTGGTGCCAGAACATTAAACAGATTTGTAAATTACTTCTATTTAAAAATCTTAATCCTTCAGGTAGTTATCAGCTGCTTTATGCTCCACAAGAAGTTATTTTCTTTTTTAAATTTCTTTTCTGTCTGACCACAGTGCTCTCAGCTGACACCTCTGTCTGTCTCAGGAACTGTCAAGAGCAGGATAGGTTTGCTATGGGGATTTTCTCCTGCTCTTGACCGTTCCTGAGACAGACAGAGGTGTCAGCAGAGAGCACTGTGGTCAGACAGAAAATTAATTTAAAAAGAAAAGAACTTCCTCTGTATTATACAGCAGCTAATAAGTACTGGAATGATTAAGATTTTTAAATAGAAGTAATTTACAAATCTGTTTAACGTTCTGGCACCAGTTGCCCCTTCAGTTTATGCTTTTGCAGCAGCGTTATTGAATGTAATAATCTTGAGGTGGTTTTTAGCATGTGTTCACGTAATGACTAATGCAGATGTTCATGTATGTATATTTGTTCACTGGTTCTCAGTCCAAAATTACTTAAACAGCTAAATGAGGTTCGTAACAGGTCAATTCACTGTGGCGCAAGGTGCAAAATGTAGGTATCAGTATGTTTGAGACAGAACATTTAGATTACGAGCACTATAGGAACCAGGCACTGCACTGCAAAATAAGTTGACACTGTCTAAAATTATCAAAAAAAGTTAATAAAAGAAATAATATTGGTAATTGCATAATCATTTTTATTTAATGACTGTATGGTAAATTATTTGGAGACACGTCTAATGCAAGATATGCACCTCTGGAAAGAACATTTTTAGTGCAGTGTACAAAATTGACCCCCACGCCACTTGCTCGTTCCATCAGGTGCCCCAGGTCTGTTCAGAGTCTAGCAACACCCTGTTTATCGGGAAAAAGTGTTAGTGACAAACTCAATTTGGAATGTCCATACCTAGTAGCAAAGTATGTACTTTTACATAAAATAGTTTATGTAACTCAAAGAATTGAAACTTAAGTATGACATTGCACTCATTCCCCAAACAGGTTTTACCTGAATGCTTTGTATCTTCTGATCAGTGAAGCAAAATAAGGCAAGAGGTCTTCAATGTGTTTCTTAGCGTTCTGTGGCAGTTATAAAGAGCTTTACTAGGAACAATCCTTGGGTTCTGTCTAATATCGGCTTG
Organism: Hyla sarda; assembly: GCF_029499605.1. NCBI lineage: Eukaryota > Metazoa > Chordata > Amphibia > Anura > Hylidae > Hyla > Hyla sarda. The sequence continues at coordinate 165,141,330 of NC_079191.1, read as the reverse complement.
TCTTTAAATTGTTTGCTAAAGGTAAGTGACATACGAGCAGAGAATTTTATTTATCAGCCTGATAGCAAAATGATGTTCATTTGTGTAAAATTGTTTCAATATGTAACAGTAAGATTGTCTTTCAATAAGAAATACAAGTTAGTAAATGGAAAGGAAGTAGTGTCCCCGCCTGTACATTAGGATGGATAGACAGTAACTGTAGATAGATTTTTGTGTTTCTTATGAAATATAAACCATTTTGTGGAAAAATGAATTTCATGATTTCAAGCAGAAACGTTAAAAGAGAACAGATCCTAAACACAAATCAGTTTAAATAACATGGGAGGTCACAGATTTCATACTAGTAGCTTTTGCTATAATTGGCTGTTACATTTTATGGGTGTATATTGGCATCTTACTAGGCCTTTTATATTACACTTAGCAGTGAAAGATGCTGCTTATTAGATACACACGCATTTAGATTTTTCTGCCAAAATCCTCAAAAGTAGTTTAGATATCACTGAAGCAAAATGAAGACTAATCGTAACAAAATCATAATATTTACTGTCACATTCATTACTCAAAGATAGATACAAATTGCTGCACTGTGATAGCTGCTAAAGCAGGTCTTGGGTTATTATTTTATTTTTCCTTCTTTTTTACTTTATATAGCACTAAGTTAGATCCACTTGCTAATGTAATGGTTTATTCTGTACCTAAATCTATAATCAGAAGAGACTTGGAGGGATACAAGACCTAATATAGCCCTATGTAAGATCTATAGCCACTATTGACACTATTTTTCTGTATGTCAGTTATGTCTTAGTATCTGGAAACACTTTTAAAGCAGCAGTGACTTTTTCTAGCTGAGGGTTAATGCCAACTTGGGTTTGGCACATATGCAAGGGTCAGTCAGGCGAATGAGTAGTGCTGACTGATGGGGAAAAGAAGCATCATCATGACACACTGGCTGCAATAGTTGAATATTATGGGGTTATCTCAACCATACATAGCGACTGGTGTATAATAACAGAAGGATCAGTGTTGCAAACAAGTCATACACATGCTATTGCTATTGGCTCTATAAATGTATGAATAAAAATACATTCGGCAAGTGGTCTTGACTGCTGTGTCAGGTACTCCATACACTGTCTACAGAGAAGAATTCTGCTGGGGAAACAAATACAGTAGGTGTCCCAATCTCCTAGGAAAATCAAGCCTACTCCCACACCCATTAGCCCTGGTTATTGCTGGACTATTTAATTTTAACATTGTCATGTGGGCTGCAGCAACTGTCAGGTGATGGGCTGGGGAAAAAAAAGCCAGAAAAAGGCCAGACTCACTAGTTACTGGAAGAAGGGCAGGCTACAAATCTATTTCCACCATGATGTAGATCAGCCACAACGTTATATGGAGGAGGTCGCACAGGTGCAATATACTGAGGGAGGGGGGAAGAGATGAATGTAATCTAGCCTTGTGAAGCTGAAGGAGACGGAGTCACAGTGCTTTGTGGGATGCAAATCTGATTGAATAGTGAAGAAGTAGAATAGTAGCACGGTACACTACACACTATCATGTAACTGGCACTCCTTATATGCTTTATCTTTGTGCAAGTATAATACTAAGCAGCTACTCCGTCATAAATAGGTGTGCAAGTAGCTGTGTATCTGTTTTTTGCACCTGTGTGACCTTCCTCATATAGCATTGTGGATGATCTAAGTCATGGTGGGAACAGGTTTTTAACCTTCCCTTGTAGGTCCAGAATGAGGCCCGGCTACTCCCCCATACTCAGAAAAGAGCGGCACCCAATCTTAGAGACATGAGGAAGTGATAACCAGCTCAGCCAATCACCAATTGAGATGGGGGTCCTGTCGCAGCTGATGATTGGCTGAGTGGGCTGTCCCTCCCACACATCTCAGACGGTGGGGGCCGTTCTGCTCTGAGTACAGGTGAGTAGCCGGGCCTTGTTCCAGCGATCACAGGGGGCCCCAATGGTTAAACCCCCATTATTAGACACTTCTCTTCTATCCTGTAGATAGGTGATAACTTATCTACCCAAGGTATCCCTTCAAGGGTATGCTCACATGTACAGGATCTGCAGCAGATTTGAAGCGGTGTTCACCTATTTGTATTGATTCAACAACTTGCAATCTGCAGAAGATCCTGTACATGTGAATGTACCCTTGAGGGATACTCTAGGATTTTTTTATTCAGACTTTGAGCCATGATGCCAAGTTATAATACTGTTTATATTCTTCTTTCACTTCTGTGTGACACTTTGTCCCGTTTTCATGCATAGGACCAAAAACTGGAAGTGATGTAGTTATTTTTATTTTACTGCTGTTTCTGACCTTACCCAGCATTCCATGTGTGGCAGCCACGGGGAGTTAGACAGGCTGTGGTATTGTACGTGACTCAGGGTGGTGAGATGTATCACCGCTAACCTACACAGTTCGAGGATAGGACAGCTTCTCCTGGGCCAGACACTGACTAGGGTTCTAATAGTGTCCAATTAACGCTACACTGCCAAGGTATGAACTATCACTGTGTGGCCCTTCGATTCAGCGGCTCTTCCTGGACGGGGAACACTTGCAGAATGGCGTGTGCACTTGCTTGAAATTTTTCTTTAGGCTTCCCTTCAATCACCTCACACTCCTGCTGTCTCTTCCCCACACTGCAGCTCAAACTGAGCTCTGCACATAGCAACAACACTGCTCCCCTCTACACTATATCTGGCTTAGCTAGGGGGGGCCTTCCATTGGGCAATCAGGGTCACATAGGTAACTCTGCATTATGCCGCCTTACAGATATCCTTTACATTTCTTAAAGGCACAGTGCAAAACAATATTGTCACGTCTGGGCAGGAAAAGAGTGTGGCACTGAACTCGCCCACAGCCTCTGTCCCTGCCTACTTATGTACCCACCCTAGGCAGCGGGTAAGGTACCATGGTGCTGGTCCCTTCCTATGTAAGTGATGGCCGTAACAGTTAACACAATTAACTACAAAAACAGACACAGGTCGGGAACAGTCAGGAGGCACACAAACTAACAGAAATATACTAAACAAATACAAAATAAAAGTCAACTAAACGAGTCCGTAACAGGAAATATCGTAGTACCATGATGCAAACAGAAGAGAAGTCAGAAAGCCAAGCCGTGAAAGGCTTCCTTAAATACACCTGTATATTTTGCAGGTGGACTCTGATAGGTAGACACTAATCAGCGCCCAGACACACAGGGGCGTAATCCTAGCAACGAAAATAAACAAAAGCTCTCATGGCAGATTATCCCTTTGGGTTCTTACAGTGCCCCACCTTTTCAGAGGGGTGACTGGACCCTTAACCACCTGAGTCTCCAAAGGTACCGACTTAGATACAGATGGACCATCAATCTCCTCATCTGTATCCTCATCCTCTTTATTACACCACTCATTGGTGTCCTCACAATCATTCTCCAAATCCTCATCACTTCCCTCTGACCACAAGTCCGCATGAGCGCTCTCAATTTGCTGCCACAACACACCGATTCAGCCAGAGGCTGCTGCAAAACTGGCCTTACACACTCTTAGATGTTAGATCAAATTGAACACTAGATGGAACAATGCCCCCCAGAAGAACTTTGCCAGAGAGCTTCAGGGTCAAGTGAGGACACCCACTCTTGGGGACCCCCTTGCAGAAGGGACATAATAATTCCCACTCTCTGGGCCTCTGTGCCAGAAGAGTTAGGTCTCAAACAAAAGTATAGTTTACAACACTCACAGAATGTTTTGAACGCTTTCCGGTTACCAGAGAAACGATCCGGCAGACTAATGAGTGGTTCCAAAGTAGCCAAAAGAAGAACAAATGCCACCTGAGTACGGACAGACTCAAGCTCCTGGATTCTGGCAAGCAAACTCTGAATTAGCTGCTTTTGGTCTTGCAGTCTCTGAGTAAAGGTCTGGACTAAACTAGATTGGGACTGAGAAGATTTATGCTGTTAAAGTCTCTGAGCTAAATTCTGGACCAGCTGAGTAAGGCCCTGCATCTGCCCCACCAGAGCAGACATAGCTTCCACACTGTAGGAATAAGGCAGATGCAGGTATTTGGGCCTGTGAAAATGTCACGTCTGGGCAGGGAAAGAATGCGGCCCTGAACTCATCCACAGCCTCTGTCCTTGCCAACTTACAAACTCGCCCTAGGCAGCAGGTCCCTAACCATGGTGTTGGTCCCTTCCTATGTAAGTGATGGCTGTAACAGTCAACACAATAAACTACAAAAAAAACAGACATTGGTCAGGAACAGTCAGGAGGCACACAGACTAACAGAAATATACTAAACAAACACACAATAAAGTCAAAGTCAACTAGCAGAGTCTGTAACAGGAAATGTCGTAGTACCAAGATGCAAACACAGAAGAGAAGACAGAAAGCCAAGCCAAGTTTAAACTAATATCAGGAATCATAGGATATACAATGCTAGCTACTGGAGATAAACTCTTTCATAGGCAACTCATGGCATGTGAAAGGCTTCCTTAAATAAACCTGTGTATCTTGCAGGAGGACTCTGATAGGCAGACACTAATCAGCACCCAGACAAACAGGGGCGTAGTCCTTGCAAATAAACAAAATAAACAAAAGTTTCTGGGCAGATTAACCCTTTGGACAAATATAAATTAACAGACAAAGACTATAACAAATATTAAAGCATCACCAGAGCAGCAGGGCCTATCGCAGGCACCTGAAGCGATGTTTACCTGACAGGGTGCACTCCGGTACTGGTACACCAAACATGCAGTAAGACACCCATGTCTCCAGGGCAGTGTGGCTATGCTGCAGTAGGTGGGTGGATAGCAGGGTGGAGGGGAGCTACTGTCAAGCTTTACCATATAATGAATCCCACAAAACTGTGCAATTACATGATTCATAAGGTAGTTAATAAGGCCCTGATTTATTAAGAGTGTTGGGTTTTTACTAGTGTGAAATTTTATTTCCGCAGGATTCCACTCTATTTACTCTGGGGAATAACCGATGTACAAGCAGGGAACATTTTCTGACCAGCATTTTCTTGGTGAAAATTTCCAGCCATTTATTTCCGTGAAATCAATAGTAAATAGATTGAGTTGTTAAGCCATGCCCCTTTCCTGCCCAGTCATACATCTTTTCCAGAAGGCCATACCCCTTTTTGGGGTTTACAGAGTTTGTAGGTTTATTTTGGTACATTGCACCACAAAGTCTGGCGAAGACACATGATCAGTGAGCTGCTTAAGCCCTATTCTCCTTCCGATCTATAGAATAGGGAACAAAGTATTTTATGAGAATGGGGAATCTAGTTCCCCATGAAAATGGAGAGGCGAGAATGCGCATCGTTGCACTAATAGTTCTGGTAATGTATTGTCACCGTGCCACCATTTGATGAAGCAGCCAGATTGTTTCCTCCTCTTTTAAAGTTCTTTACAGAGCCATGTCACATACCCCACCCTCCATATCACCGCTGATCTCAACAGGCTTGAGCATCCCTATGGGCCCTTTCACATGGCGGAGTATCTGCAGAAAGCAGGCACTGGCAGAACAAGCTCTAAGTACGCTCGGAAATGTGATGTTTTCATAGACGGCACATTCTGCAGAAAAAATAAACATGTTAATGTTTGACACTTGTTATATATCAACTACACACTTGGTTTGCACTAAACCTCTAATCTTGTCCCAGCTATAGTGTGGTGACACATTATCAGTGTCAACTTGACTAGAACCAGGCTATTTCTAGGCCTATCGAACCTCCATAACCCATGTGTAGCCCACAGTCCGTATCATCATTCCTGTGTACAGCTATATGTAGTCAAGACAACATACAGTATATAACTGGCAACAAAAAACTTCCGAAAAGTCTCTCAGTTGACCTCAGTCTATTTAACAGAAGATGCAAAACTTTTAAAGAATATATATATACAGTTCATAGGAAATGAGAGTATAAAGGTTTACCTCCCTTACAATAGATGAGAACAAATCTATTATTTCATGTAAGCATGCATTTAAGGTTGAGAAATGAAGGACTATAAAAAGGTGCAGAAAGTCAATGCCCCCACAATCGATACTGTATCTCACCCATCTCTGGTTCTGATAGCACACAAATGTATATATCTTCTTGTATTTGGAGTAGCTTTTATAACCTTTGTTTTGATCAGCTTTGTACTTTACTATATAGATCATTATACTATTTTATTCATCTAATTTTAGGTATGTACGGAAAAGTGAAGAGGATTTTACGTTCCATCTGAAACTTTGCCTGTTATTACTCAACAACATTTCAGTCATAGTTTCTGGTGGACTGTGGATCTCCTGTCAGCGGGAATGTGCATTCTATCCGAACTACTATCAATACAGCTGCTTCCCTGTTCAGTATTGTGAGAAGCAGTGTGATGCACAGGTAAGGTCCTGTGCATTACAACGCTTTTTACCATATTGGTGGGGGCCATAGATCATGTTCTGCAAATTGGATTCTTAAATTACTGGACTATAATTTATTGTTTTTATAGACATGAAACAGTGTATGCTTTTCTCTGTAAACACCGATCAGAACTGAACTTACAAAACGGTTATCAGCATGACCTCCCTTCATATCACATGCATTGTCACTGGACTATTTTGGAAATATTTTTCGGATTCTCTATTAACTCCAAGCAGCTCATCCACAAATCTTGTCAACTGACGTGACTGGAGTTTAGGTCAAGCTCCAGGAAGAATGGAGTAAATGTTTTAACAGCTTGACTCACAATTGTGCCCATAATTCTCTGCTAAGTGTATGAAAAGAAAGCATTTGACTGTCGGGTTTATTGGGGTTGCAGAGAAAGGTGGATGGATGGGTGAATAATAAAAAAAAAAATGGGTCTGGGATGGAAGCCTTATACAGTATGTTCAGTCTTGAATTTATTTGGGACATGTAGAAAAGTGGGCTAAATAGACATCCCATAATTGGGCCATTCCATTCTTAAGTGGAAAGAAACAAAACCAAAACCAGCTTATAATGGGACTGTTTGAGAAAATATGATCTACCATTGATGCGAGAAACAGACCAGCATTGTGGGCTATTTACCTATTACCCCAAAACATGATGGGTTTGCAGTGTTAATATGTAACACTACAATAAGAGACTGGAATAATATTACGTAGTCTTGAAATATAGGTAGAGAAAAAAGAAGGGAGAGGAAAGTAGAGGAGTGAGGGGAGGCTGAAAAGGGGGAAGACTGAGGTTTGTGGGGGGGGGGGAGAAGTGGAATATAATGAAATGTTAACCTGCCTGGATGGCACTAGCCACACTACAGTATAGGCCACAAACCTTTTGAAGCGGGCATTGATATCATGGTTTATGGAGTCTACGTATGTTTGTTGTAAGATTTCTAAAGCAGATAATTGACAGGAAAACAGAGAAAATCCCATTGTGGGTCTGGGGCTTCAGAATAAACCCCACAATCCTAATCCTGAGGCAGAGCTCTATCAGAAGCTAAATTCTGCTGATAGCTTCTAGAGCAATAGTATAACCAGGAGGTTTTTTTTTTGGGTAAGTTCAGGGCCAAGAAGGCTGAACCACAGAGGTAGAAGAAAAAGGGAAATGGCGATGGTAAGGAAGCTGTAAGGAAGGTAGTGCCCACAGGGAAAGTGTAAGGTTCAAAATAAAACATTCCAATCTTTCTTAGTTCATATATGAATGGAAGGTGTTAACAAGACCGATATGAATATACACTAGCTTAAAGGGGTACGTCGCTGCTCAGTGTTTGGAACAAACTGTTCTGAACGCTGGAGCTGGCAGCTCATGACGTCATAGCCCCACCACCCTCATGATGTCCCATAGACTGCATTGAGGGGATGGGGCATGACATCATGAGGGGGCTGGGCTATGAAGTCATGAGCTCCCAGAGCCGGCTCCAACGCTGAGCAGCAGAATACCCATTTAAGCATTAAGCTGGTTTACTGATGTTTGGATAAGCCTTGTATCAAAAACATTGTTTTCTCTGCAAACACCCAAAAGTAAGGGCCCCAATATATTGAATAAACACATATACCAAAAGTGATATATTATCTAAGTAAACAGGTAATCCACACTTGCAGCTTAAGTATTCCATGTTTTTTTTTTAATGTTTTTTCATCTCAAGAGGCAGTCCCTAAATCACGTAACCCCTCCTTTTAATGTGTACTGGAATCTCAATATGTGGTATTGGGTATAAACATTATAACAGATGTAGGTTTATTTTTCACTAAACAAGGCCTGGAGCAGTATTCAACTTGTGTTTTGATCTTAAGTAAACTCCCAGAATCCCTTGTGATTGATTTAATGAACAGTGCATACAGAATTCTTATTTGAGGTAAACTATAGCGAGACAGGTTAAACAGATTATGCATGCTATGCTGTATATTGCAGTGGAACAAAGCCTACCGGTATACTTTATGGCTATTCTAAAAATGTGTTTGCATGTTAGCAGTCTGCTCACTATTTATGAGACAAGATTGACAAGTTTATGCTGGTCTCATTGGTTCCCAACATTTTTGTAGCGCTGTGTAATTTTATCATGCGACAAACTTCAATGTTTACATTTTGTTTATACTATGAATTTAAATTGAACCACAACATAACAATCACAGCCCAGTAAATGCCAGCTCGGCACATCCTTTAATGCACCATCATACATTTATTGGCTCCTCAGTAAACACATTACATCAGATTTGTTTAGCAGTTTTGTGCTGCAGGGAAATGTAAATCATATGTTTTATAAATGCAAAGTGCGTTCTCAGCAGACATAAATTACATGATACACCCCATCCTGTAATGAGCAGAGCTTCAACTTAAAGTGAATCTGTCACATCATATATACTTAAAAGGGTACTCTGGTGGAAAAAACATTTTTTTAAATGAACTGGTGCCAGAAAGTTAAACAGATTTGTAAATTACTTCTACTAATAAATCTTAATCCTTTCAGTATTTTTTAGTAGCTGTTTGCTAGAGAAAAATCTTTATTTTTGGAATTTCTTTTTTGTGTTGTCCACAGCGCTCTCTGCTGACACCTGATGCCGGTATCAGGAACTGTCCAGGAGAAAATCCCCATAGCAAACCTATGCTGCTCTGGACAGTTCCTGACACAGACAGAGTTGCCAGCAGAGAGTACTGTGGACAACACAAAAAAGAAATTCCAAAAGTAAAGAAATTCCCCTTTAGCATACAGCTGCTAAAAAGTACTAAAAGGATTAAGATTTTTTTAATAGAAGTAATTTACAAATCTATTTAACTTTCTGGTACCAGTTAATTTAAAAAAAAAAAAAAGTTTTCCACCGGAGTACCCCTTTAAACTGGCGACACATTGCAGTAGGGGTTAATAAGCACAATCCAGACATTCCTTTCTTAAAGGGGTACTCCCACCCCAGACATCTTATCCCCTATCCAAAGGATAGGGGATAAGATGTCTGATCGTGGGGGTCCCGCCGCTGGGGACCCCCGCATTATTGCATGCAGCACCCACCTGTTTTTTCACTGGAACCGCTGGAGGGTCTGAGTCGCGACTCCGGGACTAGACTTGCATTGAGGGGACGGGCGTGACGTCACACGGGGGCGGAGTCCTGACGTCAGAGACTTCCATTCCCAGAGTCGCGACTCAGACCCTCCAGCGGTTCCGGTGAAAAAAAGGTGGGTGCCACATGCAATAATGCGGGGGTCCCCAGCGGCGGGACCCCTGCAATCAGACATCTTATCCCCTATCCTTTGGATAGGGGATAAGATGTCTAGGGTGGGAGTACCCCTTTAAGAGATATGGACTGAAATAGCTTTTTTTTTAAATAAAGCAATCCTGAGTGTCAGATAGGTGTGGCCCAGGGACCGCAACAATTCCCTCCAATGCTGTCATGCCTGAGAAGACCTGTCACTAGAGGCAGGAAGCTAGCACTCTGCCCCTACCTACTGTGATGCTCGGAAAGAGTCCAGAATCACTTGCAGATTCACTGTGCGCACACAGTTTTACACATTGATACCGCATATGCAGGATAACTACACAGGGCCATCATGGCAGGCAAGCTATGGGTGTCAGTGCCACTCTGATAGTTTAAAAAGCTTTTTTTATGTAAATAAAGCAACCAAATCTCTGGAGAAGTGTATGACTAAACTATGCTTGTTAACGCCAACTGCAATGTGTTGTCAGTATATGATGTGACAAATGCACTTTAAGCATATATCATATAAAATCTTACAGTAACATTTATTGAGGGGGCTCAATCTAAATTTAAGATTAACCTATCAGTATATTTTTGTAATATGGGAGAAACTAGAGTCAGGGCCGCATCTCACCTCTGGTGGCAGAATGCTGGGTCCCCGGGAGGGGCAGTGTAGGGGTTTATGGTGCTGCCGCCGCCATGGTCACTGACTTGGTTCCACTCACAGCCAACAGTTGCTGCTGTCATGTATGACTGTCAGAAAACTGTTGGGTTTGCATTTATGACAGAGAGGATGAGAGTATATTTTTGTAAGGAAGCACCTATCACAACTACCTACCAAGTGGGGACAACATCTACCTGCTAGGGCGCAACTATCAACTATGGGTTTGGAAAGAGTAAGGAAGGCATTGGACAAGTGCAGAGCCCAAGATATTTGTCCCATAGATTTCGTAGAGACTTCCAGATAAATCAGCTAGACAGTCTGTTCGAAGTAAAAAGGTGCCCTTACAAAATAGTTAAATATTGAGTAAATCTGACAATTTCAGTGGGACAATCACCAAAAGGTATAATACCGCATCTAATGTTTCCCTCAATGGCAAACGTCAGCATTCCCAACCCTGCTCTTCTCTGACTTCTAAGGGCTCGTTCACATTGACGTTTGGCTCCATTAGGTCATCTCCGTTAGTACAATCTGTTCAAGCCTTTTGCAAATGGATGTAAATGTATCTTATTGATGTTAATGGGAATGTTTTATAATACTTACACGGTACATGTGGTATTTTTTTCCCCCGTCCAAAAAATAAAAAAAATGCAAAAGAAACTGATATAATAAATTTAACATTGTAGTCTACGGGAAACGGATGAGCCTTTAATGCCATCCATTTGTATCTGTTTTTTTCAATATATTTTTGATCCGATATTACTTCTGAGCATGCTTGGAAAAGGTGTTTGCAACCAGGAAGTAGGCTGACGGACACAAACGGACAAAGAAGGATATAAACGGATGAAAAACGGATCCAAAAAGATGCCATGTCTCTTGCACTTAATTATGCTTATATTTCTCCGCATACTTTTAGGCATTGTACTCCCATAAAACCAGTTATGTTTATTTGTTGTCTTATTGTTTAAAATTGTTAATTAATGTATTTGCTTAGTTGTCATTAGCAGGTAACATGCACTTTAGCTGCAGGGATTGTGATGTCCCCTGCTTGACAGCTATGTCGTCCTCACAAACTAACTGGTGTCCCCCATTGTCCCTGCATCTTGCAGGGATGGTTCATTTATCAAACCTGTATAGTGTAAAAATGGTGCAGTTGCCCATAGCAACCAATCACTTCTTTCATTTTTAAAAGGCCTCTGCAAAATGAAAGAAGCGATCTGATTGGCTGCTATAGGCAACTGCACCACTCTTCCTCTACACATATTTTGATACATCTCCCCAATGTCCAAGAGTTTATGCTAAGACAAGGAGTCAGTACCTCTTCTCTCAAGAAAGATCTCTGCGTTGCCAAGGACCATACCTGCTACAAATCTTTTTGATGGAGAATTCAATCTAAAGCTTTTTATGTTCTGATCAAAGGAAATAGATGACCGAGACAAGCTTCAGTGTCTACCTCTTGGGACCTAGGGCCATCAAAATGGACAAAACATTGCAAGATATACAGCAACGATGGCTACAATGAGCTCAAGTGGTTGCCTTGGGCCTTCAAAGTGTATGAAACTTGGAAAAATATATGATGGCTGAAATTAGCTTAGGTTTTCACTTCTAGGGGGCCTAGGGCTTTCAAAATGGACAAAAACATTGGGGGAAATTTATCAAAACCTGTCCAGAAGAAAAGTCGTCCAGTTGCCCATAGCAACCAATCAGCTCGCTTCTTTCATTTTTAACAAGGCCTCTGCAAAATGAAATAAGTGATCTGATTGGATGCTATGGGCAACTTTTCCTCTGGAGAGGTTTTGCTAAATCTCCCCTATTGTAAATTATATAGCAAGTATAGCTGAAATGGGCCAAAATGTCTTATCAAAGTAGAAAAGGCTTTGATAAGAATAAAGCTACTATATAATGGCTGAAGTGAGCTTATGTATCTACCTATAGGGTGCCTAAGGCCTTTAATATGAATAAAGCTTTGAAAACTGAACAGAACTTCTATGGCTGAAGTGGTACATCCTGAAGCACCAAATATTACTAAAGGATTAAGGGGAAGATTTATCAAAACCTTTGTAGAGGAAGAGTGGTGCAGTTGCCCATAGCAACCAATAAGATTGCTTTTTCAGAGGCCTTTTTAAAATTGAAAATAAATCTGACTGGTTGCTATGGGTAACTGCACCACTCTTCATCTCCCCCTAAGTGTCTCTTCTAATGTTTATTCTCCTCAGCCAAGGAGCCATTTTAAATATTACACATTCAAGGAATAGAACACAACCTTTGAATCACCTGTTGGGCATAAATACTTACTGCACCAGAGATTTTAGGAACAGTGGACTATAAAATAATAAAATAAAACTTACACTACACAAACTTTTTTTTGTAGCTCCAAATTTCTCATTTTCACCAGGGGTAAGGGGACAAAACCTCCCCAAATTTCTAAGGGTGAGATTTATCAAAACCTGTCCAGAGGAAAAGTTGCTCATAGCAACCAACCAGATCTTCTTTCATTTTTCAAAGGCCTTTTTAAAAATGAAAGAAGTAATCTGATTGGTTGCTTTGGGCAACTCTGCAACTTTTCCTCTGGACAGGTTTTGATTAATCTCCCGCATAGTATATAGTACAGTACAGCAAATACACCATTAGGGTACGTTCAGACGAGTGGATTTTCCGTGCGTATTTCACTGCGGATCCACCGCTGAAGGACCTCTATATGCAGCCTTTACATGTGCCTGCTTGGAGCGACAATACGCCACTACGAGCAGACACACTGGGATGTGTGAGTCGCCGCGCGCATGCGCAGTATATTCGCACATTGTGGCAGCTCTCGGCAGCCGCGATGTGCGCGAGTACACCGCGCATGCGCAGCAACTCACACATCGCTTCAGTGTGTCTGCACGTAGCAGCATACTGCCGCTCTGAGCAGGCACATGTAAAGGCACCATACAAGAGGTCCTTCAGTGGCGAATCTGCAGCATAAAATACGCTGTAAATCCGCTCGTCTGAACGTACCCTTAGGGCGCACAGCAGGGCTCAGAAGGGAAGGAGCGTCATTTGGAATTTGAAGAGTAGATATGGCTGGATTGGATGTTGGGGGCTATGTCGCATTTACAAAGCCGCTCTGGTGCCAGAACAGTGAAAACTTCCACAAATTACCCCATTTTGGACACTACACTCCATTAAGGAATGTAGCAAAGGATGCATTCGTTATTTGGAACCCCAGATGTTTGACAGATTTTTGAACACTTACCGGTAGAAAAAAAAAAAAAATTAAACTAATATGTAGCCCCAGATTTTTCATTTTTACAAGGAGTAAAAACGCCCATGAAATTTGTATCACATTTTCTATCAAGTGTGGAAATACCTCATATATGGATGTAAAGTGCTGTGCGGGAGCATAACAGGGCGCAGGAGTGTACATTTGTTGTTTAAATTGGTGATTGCACAGTGGTGGCTGATAGTTGCCGAGATGCTGAGGGAAATAAGAATAGAAAACTCCCAAAGTGACCCTTACTACACAAACTACAAAAAATTAGACCTAGGGTGTGAGGGTAAAGACAACACAATACTGTAAACCACCACAGAGTGGACCACTCAAACACCATAGATACACCATAGTACCAATAGAGGGATCTATGATGGCGATCTCTCCTCCTCCCGAGCGGCAGCATAGCTGTGCAAGACCTTAGTGTCTGGAGCAAGGATCCTTTATGTAGAGCACATGCGCCTAAGTGCGCACAACAGGCTGTGTGCACACTTTTTTTTTTTTTACAAGCTAATAAGCGGCATTTATGTTTGCAAGGCTGCATACTCAACAGTTGCGCATGGACTTAGGCTCAAGGAATGTTGGTAAGTATCAACAGACTATGAGGATACTACACACCCAATGAGTTGATGTAGGGGTGCAGTGAACATTCTAACCCCACAGATGTTTCATAAATGTATTTTCCTGGACTGAATGAACTACAGTTTGTGAAAAATTTAAATTCCAATTTTCCCACCTATATGTCATCTCTATACTCAGTGTGTTCCAATAGAGAGACAGACAAGCCACATTTACTTGTAAAAGCCAAGATTGTTTTATATTCAAGAGGAGTACATAAACAGCCAAATGCACAGAAGTAACAGGGTTACGATCGTTTTGCATCACAACACTTCAAGGACCCTAAAAAAAAGACGCATTTGCCTATTTGGTGGTCAGATTGAAAAAATAACCTTTGATTTTACAAGTGAGTGCTGCTTGTCTGTCTCACTATAGCTGTGAATGGCGAGAGTTACTCATTCCTCTAAGTGAGACCTCTTGCCATCCTGCTAAGGAGGGGTAGTGACAACCTGTATGAACTGCCTTTTTGTTGAACCCAGAGCATTCCAACATAGAAAAATTTGCCCCCCACAAATTATACTCTGCTTAAACATTCTAATAAACGCCCTACATTTGGCCCTAACATTTTGGTTACAAACATTTTCCCTGGATTGAAAGCACTGCAGTTGGTGAAAAATAAAAATTGCAATTTTCCTATCAATATGCCATCTCTAAACCCAGTACTTTGAAGCCAGTGTGTGCCAACGTGACATCAAAACAATACCAGTATAGGTGACCACCCCCCCCCCCTTTTTTTTTCCAGAAAATATAAGGGACATTATGACAAAGTAGTTAGGGTTCTTCCTTTTATAACATGGAATAAAATGTAATAAGCAGAGTAGCAAGGTAGAATAAAAATTGGGTAAAGAAATAAGAATTGATAATCCATTAATGTATGGCATGATGTGAAGCAAACCTTTATGCAGAGATCTGGTTTATCTGCACTTTCTTTTCCTCCTTTTATGACACACACTGTACCTTTTCAATGCAGGGGAGTTCCCAGAAAGTGTTGCACTAATACTATAAGGGCACCTTCAGTTCCAGAAATACTTGGACCCACGCTGTGATTAAACAGCCACCATCTTTACCTGATCATTGTCTCATGAAACATGGTCATAAACACTGAGAATGTAAAATGTTAAGCATGGTGAGTACATTTACGTCCGATAATCGGGAAGAGGTTAAATGGGAACTGTCAGATCCAAAAACCTTTTATATCTTGTTCCTGATGAAAATTAAAAGACTCAGTACATTTTTTATAGTTAATAAAGAAAACAGCCCCTGAAAATCCCACCACTAGGGGTCCCTATACCTACTGGGACATTAACCAGTCCTGCAGCAGAATAAGCTTGTCCATAAGTCATGGACAAGAGAAGACTCATGGACAAGGCTGCAGGAGCAGCGACACCAATCACCTCCCACCACCACAAAGGATGGACACCCCCCCTTCCAGAGAGGATTTCTAACAGAAAATAGAGAAAGAAAAACACATTGTATAATCAATAAGTTTTATTGAACAAGACAAGCTACAGATAACATTCAATAAACATTCATGAGTTCAGGATATGTAAATGAATACATTCAATATATGATGCTTTGGTCAAATAATATTTTGACATATCAAAACCTGTTACATACAGCATGAACAGTCGAAAAGGAATTGCATAGATGAACTATAGGAAGTGTGCATTTAAAAGATTAGATATGCATATAACTACCTGGATTTGCTCACTGGACATTTTGCCATTGTTCTTAGAGCTTTACAGGATAGTCTCATTAAACCTACCATTAGAACAATTGTCCTATTCCACTCTTCCATCTTACCTGTCAACAAGTACTATATAGATATTGCTGGACTTTTCCAGCACTCAACAGCTAAAACACCAGTGTAGCACAAAATAAGTTTTTCTCAAGCTATAGATTCGGATAGAAAATGGCACAAAATACATTCCAAACCAGCATATAACAAAAAACAGGAATAAATACATAGTATAAGAATGAGTATTAAATCCAAGAAAAATATTTGCTATTCTGTAGAAGCAATCCAGTAAACTTTATTGCTAAATATATAACTTTTTAAGCAGATTATAACAGGCAGAAATAAATGAACTGAGCACAATGAGTTATTCTGTAGCTTATCTATAACACACATGTCCTCACCAAAAACAGGAAAAAAAGTAAAAAACTATCTGGAAGTACCAGTCTATGGAGATATGCTATCTTCTTATGCCTTAGGTTGGAACTCTATCTGTTGACCTTTTTTTTTTTACAGCTATGAATCCTAAAAAGCCTCGTCTACAATAGCTGAAGGAGGCACAGGTTGAAAACTACCAGCATGGATCTAAAAGACTTTTTTTCATTAGATATTTTAATTTAAAAAAATATTGTTACTGATTTATATGTCCATTTCAAAAAGGATTGATCGGTCGGAGTCTAAATGTTCAGACCACAAGTGATCTCCAGAATAAGCCAGTGAAGTGTGTTTGTACTTTATATAACGGTGTGTGATTGTAAGTCACACACCGTTATACAAATAAAAAAAATAAAAAAAGCTGCGGCCAAAAAAAGAAAATGCAGCGTGCTGAAACCCTAATAGGGCCGGGTCACGCTGAAAAATCTGCGGCGGACCCTTAAGGACCTATTAGGGGGTCATGGGGGGGATTTTTTTTTTTTTAACCTCCTACCCGTCCCTGTACTGAAGCTCACCTTGAACTAGCAGCACTTCTTCAGTCCTGAGGGACACAGATCTTCAACAGATCCTTCTCTCAGCTCTGCCCGCTGACTGAGCTAGGTGGGTGAGCAGAGCTGAGAGAAGGGGACATTAACCCCTCATTTGATGGTTGCAATTGGTCGGACCAATAGCAGCGCTCTTGGGGAGGTGACTGGCTGTGTATGGTACACCGCCTATCACCTTCTAATTACGGGTCATCGGGTAACACGTGATCCGTATGACCGGAATCGCCCCAGATCGCTGGTGTAAATTCACCGGACATCTGTGGCGATCGCTGACATGGGGGGGGGGGAGGGGGGGGGGGGGGGAGGGTCTCAGGACCCCCCCAGGCATTGTCATGGGATACAGGTACGCCCTGTGTCCTTAACGGGTTAAAGGGGTACTCCGGTGGAAATTTTTTTTTTTTTTTTTTTTTTAAATCAACAGGTGCCAGAAAGTTAAACCGATTTGTAAATTACTTCTATTAAAAAAAAAAAAAAAAAATCTTAATCCTTCCAGTACTTAATTTCCTCTGTAGTATTCAGCAACTAATCTTTTCTTTTTGGATTTCTTTTCTGTCTGTCCCCTGTGCTCTCTGCTGACACCTCTGTCCGTGTCAGGAACTGTCCAGAGCAGGAGAAAATCCTCATAGCAAACATATGCTGCTCTGGACAGTTCCTAAAATGGACAGAGATGTCATCAGAGAGCACTGTGGACAGACAGAAAAGAAAAAATATTTCCTCTGTAGTATTCAGAAGCTAAGGACTAAGATTTTTTTAATAGAAGTAATTTACAAATCTGTTTAACTTTTTGGCACCAGTTGATTTAGTCTTAATCCCAATATATCCATCTAAAGTAAACTGACTGTGCTTTTACGCTACACAGATCTAGGAAACATTATGGCACTAGGATAATCAAATGGTAGTTTATACAGTTAGTTTCTGAAGGGTGTGTTGATATGTCATATACCTGCTTATCTCATACATTTGATTATTCATTCTTAGTGGAAGCATGAAATAAAAGGATTTTGCTTTATTTCATTTCATTATGGTGGATTGACCACTCAATACGCTTACGTGTATAATCCAAGTATGAATATCCACAGAAACTAATATGGGCCACATAATATAATCCTATATAATTATATATAATTGTTCTCCTTCCACCTCTAGTGTCTATTCATACAATATACTGCACAGGATTTGAAGCGGTGTTTAATCATTTATTCTACATTGAAATCTGCAGCATAAACTCTTCAGCTTCAAATTCTGCACAATAAATATGCACAGGGAACTGTATGTGTGAATACACCCTATGCTCTTAGTCTAAGTGGTTCTTTATGAAATGACCTTATATTATTGGTGTTATGACTGCCCCCTGATAACAGTGAACGAGATGCATCAGCTCACATCCCAAAAAAAATACCCCGTAATAAATGTGATTTTCACTAGATAAGAGCAAATCACGCCTGGGCATACTTGGGGCATTAAGAAAAAAGTCCACACAAAGTGACAAAATGGAAAGAGTAAATATCCCATTGCAGCATGTGAAAAATGGCAACCGTCGGCAGGAAGATACACTGACAGATCTGGCCAACAGGCACATTGTGTCCTCCAGCACTTTTTCATGTCTATGTTTGATACAACATATTGCTGATGGTTATGATCTAGAAGCCTATGTGGGAGGGTGGGGGTGTTAAACCTCTGTGATCCCTAGCCATCTCTCACACAGGGCCTTTTTAACCTCTAGACTCAGCTTCTACCGGCTGAGTGTTCCAAAACCGGCTGAGTGTTCCAAAACACCGGCTCCCACCTTCCGAGACACCCTCCTTGTGTTGAAGGGTGATAGTCCTCTTAGCTGAGACAAGTGATCTCAGTGGAGAGGGGATAAAATTTTAGCTAAAGTTGAGTCCTCCTTTAAAAGAAGTGGTCAGATGGCTATGGATACCTTTTCCACATTCTGCCTGCACTAGTTTTAAGAAATCAGACTGATGTGTTAGCCTTCTGAAAAGTCAACAGTATCTAGTCAGTGAACCAAGACACTACTTATAATTATAGGTCCTGAATACTATATTTACCATACATAGAATCAGTTTAAAACATCTCCAAACAAAGAATATGCTACTAAGATAATGGCCCTGATTTACTAATAGTGTTGTGTAGTTTTTTTTTGTGTGTCTACATTTTTTTTTTCTCCACACATGAGCTCTGTTCTGTAGGGTTTTCCTCAGCTCAAATCTACTACATTTTCTGTGGAAAGCTTAGTAAAATATGTTGGTTTTTTGTGAGAATGTCGAGACACGCCCCCTTTTCGGCAACCACGGCCAATTTCCCCGCCGGCCACACCCCCTTTCGGGTTCTCTCAGTAAAATGGAGAGTTAGGGTGCGTTTACACGCTATTACTCTCAGCGGGTTGCCCGCTGCGATTTATGCTACCATTGATTTAAATGGGTCCACAGGCAGTCTGCAATAGTGTCAGATTTGCAGACTGTCCACGGACCCATTCAAATGAATGGTGGCGTAACTCGCAGTGGGTTTCCTGAAGCGGGAAACCCGTTGCTAGTTACTAGTGTGTGAACGCACCCTTAGTCAGGTTTTTTCAATTCTGGCACAGACAGAATTTCTGGCGCAATGTGCCAGAATCTGACACACATCCCGACAAAACATGTCGGGTTTAAAATAGTAAATCAGGGCTAATGTGTTTAAAAAAATAAAAACTAAGATGTAACAGTTTACAACCTAAGGAGCACCATCTTATAAAGCCTGATACATTTCCTTGACTGTTCTTAATAATCTTAGCTTTTAAATGTTGGATCATCTAGTTAAAATTTACTGTAGAAAACATTTTATCATCTGGTTCAAAGTCTCTGCTAAAAGGTCCAAGTTTCATCTGCATAGTGCAAAGACGTGTTTGGCACAACCCAAAATTTTTGGGCCAGTTTAAAAAAAAAAATACCAGTAGGTTACACCCATTACATTATTTCCAGAGCTACATAGCTCCAGTGCAATTCATTACAAATGATAGAGGACCAATAAGAAAAGTATTGACAAAAACCAAACTTATAACATGATTATCAGCGAAGTAGAGCAAAGTGCCCTAAGTGTAAAGAAAAACAAAAACAAGAAAACACATTCTTAGTCTTAGATCATTACAGGTGACGTTTAATGCCCTGAGATTATAGTCCATGGTTTAGTGATCAATTTAATATGCCTGTTGTCAAAATAAATTCCCTTTAAAGGGTGTGTCCCCATTTCAGCACCATTTTATAGTGTACATACAAAAAAACTAATTGCTTTCCTTTTCTTCTACTAGTGCAAAGTTACAACCTGCTTTATAGTCTGGAGTAAAATTCTTGGAACACATCAAAAGTAGAACTCTCCAGCATTCTTTACTGAACATAAGGTACCAAGCAAGGTCTGTGCTGATTCTTTGAAGTGCAATCTTTACACCAGGCATATTTATGTAAGGGTTAAACATATACACCCTTAGAAAAACTGTAACAATTGATACAATCTTTGAAAAAAATAATAACCTAATCACTGCACTTATATTGTTTGCCAAGATCTTTTCATGTGTAGAAAATGAACAAGTCACAGATGAGGAAAAAATAGATCTTCCTAATAGCTGTACAGTCTGGCTTTGTGATAAGTGAAAGTTATTCGAACACCTTAATGCAGACTGTGGTACATTTATGGTGTTCTAATGGACTATGAAGCAAGCTCAGTAGCTGAGCTCGCTTCATAGACAAAGGGTGTTGGCTGCTATCAGCAGCAGACACTCCCCTTCAATGACTGACATTAGCAAATCACACTGAGGTCAGTCATTTAACCCCTTAAAAAGGGTCTAATGACTCCTTATCCTAGAGAAGCAACTAGGTTTCCTACTTCTCTGCAATCTGCTGTCTACTGGTTGGTTGGCTCAGTCAGTCAGTCAGTCAGTCAGTCAGTCAATCTCTGGTAACAGAAAGACCAAGATGGAACAGAGGATGTGGAGGCAGGGCTTAGCTATTGCTAACTGCAGAAGAGGAGCAGAGAAAGCATATACTGTTTACCTACAACCTGTCTCAATTCTACAAAGAAACCACATTGTGCCTTAAAATCTTAAAAAAAAAAAAAGTTTCCTCATCCGAGCAGCAGTTCAGTACTTAATGTAAACCCTACCTCTCTGTGCTGTTGCAGTTTTTTAAAATGTCTGCTCACAACACCTTTGCTAAGCCAGGGCACCAGTAGCGCGTTCTCTCTCCACATTACTCAACCCTCAGCCAAAGTGCCAAGGGTTAATCTAACAAAAACCATGTAGGTTTTTGATATTAATTTTATAGAAGACCTTTTAGATAGGAATACAAAATATTATGGCATAAGATGGTGGTTGTTCCCAGTCGGCGTGGTAGAAAATTTGGGCCAAGCAAAAAAGAAAAAAAAAAATTAGGTGTGTCCCATCTGATTCTCTACAATGTAAAAAAAAGCTGGGTAAACATCCTCAGAGACATGCTTATTCAGCACACAGCTATTGCTCTTGACTGTACCATCAAAAACAACAAAAAAAATGGGTACCTGCAAGTTCAGTACGCCGGATCTTCTGTCCCCAACAAAATCTGCTGTTAGGGGGAGACTGTAAGGAGACCACAAACATTAGATGTTTGGCTTATATGAAAGGATCAGAAGACTTTTATGTAATGTAAAAAGTTAGTAGCATATAATCAGAGATAAAGTCCTGCAGGAACGCATGGGAACTGAGCACAATTTACATTGCAAATGAATTAATGTATTAAAAAGGAAAATCCAACAATTGTTAATTATCTTACAAGGGTTTTCTAATGACTTTTGGTAAGTCCTGGTAGCGGGCCTGTATTGATAAGGGATGAAAGGCAGGTAGTGGGGTCTTTCATCCCCTTCCTGGATTACTACAGGTTTTCAGTTTAGCCCAGGTCAGCACATGTGCTGAAGACAGCTCTTCACTAAGCTTTAAAACAAAGGGGAGAGTCAGTTTGCTGTGAGGAACCTGCACCACTGATGAGTTTCAATCTGGAGGTTTGCAGCCTCATAGGGGGAAATGGTGTGAGACTTTTGCGTTGGGTGGCTGGTAGTAGGCTTCCTGTAATGACAGGAATGTGATCTGTATAGTTAGCGCTGGACAAGCAGGATCTATCTTTGTATTTATGCCAAAGTGTGAAGGCTGTATTTGTTACGAAAAAAATAAAATAAAATTTAAGACAGGAGAAGCCCTGTTTAACCGTTACTTCCATGCCACTGTTAATGGTGCTCAGAGGAGGACATACCCTTTATTTATTACCATCTGTTATTTCTATTCTTGATTTATACAATCAAAATAGCCATCCTTTGTACTGCGACAATACATTTAACAAAGAGCATGTATCAAAAGCAATGCAAATAAAAACATGTTGCTACCTCTAGCAACCAGTCAGACTCCCGATGTCATTTTCCTGCTGGAAGCTAACTTACTATGTGATTGTTTGCTATAGGCAACGGCCACATATCTGTCTCCATGGGATCTATCTGTATACCACAAGTTATGTTAAAATGGACTGTGAAATTGTTAAATGATAAAATTAATTACTTAAAGCACTGGTCTCAAACTGTGGCCCTCAAGATTTTGCAAAGCTTCAAATCCCAGCATTCCTAGACAACCATTGGCTACAGCAAACGGCTGTCCGAGCTGGCTGGGATTTGAAGTTTTGCAACATCTGGGAGGGCTACAGTTTGAGACCACTGACCTTAAAGGGTCCTATTTTCAACCCCCAAAAGAAAGGCCCAAAATAACTTTATAGCAGATGGAAGTAATTTACCTTTAAAAAGAGAAAATGTTGCAGCATCTATGTAGTCTTCCAAAGTCTTAAAACAGTCATGCTAGTTAAAAATACATAACAACCTCGACAACAGGCTAATACACCATAACAATAAATATGAATAAAAATATAAAAATACATGGTATTCTGAAGCAAAATCTGGCTGCCCAGAAGATACACAAACTTAAGAGTGTGTACAAAATTAATCATTAAAAATGGCACTTTGATTTCTTTTTTTCTTGTACATACATTGTGCAGTTTTAGTCATAACACTGGAAATTGGTTTACGAAAGGATGACAAACATGATACAGCATCACCAAGTGTAACAAGCAGCCTTTCCTGAGGAAATACCTTGGGGATTATTAAGAAATTTATATTACTAGTTTATAATTTTCCATCTGAAAATGAGAGAAATGACTAATCTATGAGAACAATGTTTTTTAATGCACAATATGAATGTTCCTCCTGCTTTAAGCCACGTCTCTGACTAGCTTCACCAACTTCAGAATTAGAAAAAATTAGTAATATAGGCTTATCTGACAGTTCCATGATGGTAGCTTTACCAGCATATCAAGTTCACTTTTCAACTGCTAGTGGAGGCTTTCGCTTTCACAATAATTTTATGTTGTTTACAGCTTTTTTTTTTTTTAATGAAGTGAATTTCAATATTATTACAGTTAAACGGTAGCAAGGGTCGTATAATGAAAAGGCATTTACCAACATAGTAAAATCTCCTTGCACTAAGAGGAACAACTCTTCATACATAGCCTCATTTTTGGCCACAAAATCACAAAAATTCTTGCCTAACAAATAAAATATGGACCTGACATTGTCATTATTGTTCCTGTGTCAAGGAGATCTGTCCTCCAAATATGGAAAACATATCAGTTAGGTCATAGGAAGATAAAAAAAGAAAAAAGTAAAAAATTTAAAAATATAAAACTGTTTAAAACAATCTCATTATACATTCCAATGAAAAGGATTATAGAATCTTTTTCATAAGAGCTTTTCTACAATCCTTTTGACATTCTCCTTTAAGGCTTCCTATGCCTATACAGGGGCATCAATCAGAAGTATACATCGGGAAATCATCCTGAGGTATACCTCGACTAGCACCAGCATACTGATAGGACGTATTCTCACAAATATTGATGGAAACCAAAAATAGATACCATTGCTTTGGTTGATTAAAGTAAACAGAGACCTCCATGGCTTGATAGAATGTAAGCATTGTAAACACAGAGCTTCCAATACATGTAGAGTAAGAGGATTTTCACAATGCCAGCCACAGTACCTCTGATTGCTCACATCAATATTCTAAATGACAATAGCTAATATTTGTGGAAAATAAAACCACAAATAGCAAGGATTGTATGATCCCTAAAAGAGCTGCTCTTGAAAGTCACAAAACTAGTTAATATGAAGTCCTTTTCTATGCTTTCAGCAGAAACATTGTGCAATATAAGCTTGGCTATTGCTGCTTGAAGCCATATAATGCTGCACAGTGTTTGTCACAAGTGGGGTAGACAAAGGTCTAATAGGACAACTAGCGCCTTGATGCATCAGCAAGGAAGGTGGGGGGGGTCTTTAGTCCTGGGAGCATCAATGGCTAAATGGATCAATCTTTCATGGTTTATAGGAGCCTAAAAGAAAGAAACACAATATTATATAGGTTGTGCTATTCTGCACAAATAACACAGAGTTGCGATCTACTGCATGGCATCTCAGCTCTCTTTGCTTACAGCGTGGGGTTCAACAAGCCCCCTCTATGCATCTTTGTTGGAGAGCTGGAGATACACGAGTAAAGCACTCATGTATCTCCAGGTCTCCAACAGAGATACATGGATAAGAGATAAGTATAATGTGGGACTACCCCTTTAAGACAATCAAGTCAAATATTAAGAATATTTATTAAAAGGGCCCATTCACACTAGACCATTCCATCTGCAGCAGGTGCTGACTGAATCAATCGGATTACGACTGATCGGAAATGCAACATTTGTCTAGATGACAATACATTTCTGGGCAGATTCCTTTAAAAGAATGAGCATGTTCTGGGATCCAGAATTTCTTAGTGAGAATGGTGCAGCAGAATCCCATTAATATCAATGAGAGGCTGCTGCACACTAATTTCCGAGTGGAATTCCACTCGGAAAATAAGTAGTGTGAATGGGCCCCTAAAAGGGGTTAATGAGATGTTGACAGATTGTTCTGAGGTCAACAACATTAACCTTTCATTAGTTTGGAATGGAGAGACCTTTACTGATCTGTACGGATAAGGGGCCATGAAGCTTGCATGCAGGTGTGCCTGGACCTGCAGCTTATACCATTTGCTAAATGTTAGAAGCTGCAGTACCAGACACAACAACATACAGATTAGCCCAGATACCTATATAAACCATGGAGGGGATATGACATAGTAAAGAGAATCTGATACAAGCATTTCCTGCACCAACCTGCTGGTACAGCCTAAAAGTGCTGGTGATGCTAATTCCAACAGTATTTACCGGTACTGACATGTGACGCCTGAGTTATGCCTGAAGCTTAAAAAAATGGAAATAAAACTGCTTTGGGGCACTTAAAACATTACTAGCCCAGCACGTACAACACCCACTTCTTAAATATTCACGGCTCTACCTACAAGTATACACATATATATGGCCATTGTTGTGAAAATGCTCTACTTTACTCCAAAAAGCAGCACATGCACACTGGTGGAACGGATTGGCTGTGCCGGAGATCTTAGAGCACGTACTGCTGCATGCTTGTAGACACAGCCACCTGTATTTATGATAGAGGTTATGTACAGGGTAGAACCAGGCATGCATAAGAGTGCACCAAGGGGTTAGAGAGTACACACTGTTGGAATCAGCGTCACCCGGACTATAAACCGGTATGAGTTTCCCTTTAAATTTAAAAATGATCTCTTCATTTTTTTCGCACCTTTATGGGAGGACTGTGACTTTGAACCAGACCTTGGGGAGCTTTGAGAATTACGGTTTATGTAATCATGACCATGATCATCACTGTGATCTTCATCTGGTGCTGGAGGGAGTGGTCTGTGGAATAAAAGGTAAAATTCTAATTTACTGATAATTCGGTTTTCACAAGTCCATCATAACAGCACTACATGAGATTGTCCCCTATAGGCTTACATGAGATCAAAAAGGCTCGTCCCTTTCAATCCCTCAGTGGTTATAAATTAGTAAGAGATATAATATAGGAACAGACATAGCAACAGAAAACACTTACCGGTAATTTCCTGTTCCTATGAACAGACGGATGCTAAATATCCCTTCAGGTAACAAAAGCTAGTAGTGGATTTGGTAAGTCACTATTCCTTCCAAACTATTCATACTTCTTAAAATACTAAAGGCCCAACCCCCAACAATTTCTAATTACCTTTATCTTTTCTAGCCACAATTATGAATGAATTAAACTCATCTGTATGAAATACACAACCAATATATAGAGTGAGCTGATTGTACACAATGAACAACTCCAAAGTTCCGATATTTATCCCTATAAGGCTGCTCATTTTATCCAACAAAAGGATTTAGAGTGTACCTGTCATTTGCATGAACTTTTTATATGTAGCTGTAGATAATAACATTATATGTATATTTGTAATATACATTGGTTAAAAAATGTGTATATTGTCAGGGGTTCTATGTCAGAATGAAGCAGAGAGACATGAGTCTCCGTTGTGATCCTGGCAGCCATGTTTAAGCTCATGGACAAAATCTTCGTTTTTGCATTTAGTTTTTTTCCTCCTCGTCTTCTATAAATCATAACGTGTTCAATTTTGCACCTACAGGCCCATATAAGGGCTTGTTTTTTGCGTCACCAATTGTACTTTGTAATGACATCACTTATTTTATTTTATAACAATCTGCTGCGAAACAAAAAATTTTTATTTGTGGGGTAGAATGAAAATGACGTTTTGGTAAAAATTACATTATCTTTATTCTGTAGGTCCATACGGTTAAAGGAATACACAATTTATGTAGGTTTTATTTTACTACTTACAAAAAAAAAAAAAAAAAAAAAAAAAAAAAGGTTATAACTATATGCACCAAAATTTGTATGTTTAACGACGCCCTACGCTCGGTCCCGGTGTTTAAAACGGGACCCCGCATCACACCAAGTCGGTCCTGGCTGTTAACGATAGCCAGGACCCTGGACTAATAACGTGCGGCACCAATCGTTGTGCCGCACGTTATTAACCCTTTAAACGCGGCAATCAAAGTTGATAGCCGCATCTAAAAATTAAAGTAAATGCTTCCTGGCAGTTCAGTCGGGCTGATCGGGACGTCCCGATCAGCTAGGACGCGAGCGGAGACCCCCATACCTTGATTCGTCGCGTCCGATCAGCGTTTGATTGCTCCAAGCCTGAGCTACAGGCTTGAGCAATCGAGCCCCTATCTCGCTGATCCATGCAAAGCTATGGCTTTAGAGGGATCAGGGTAAAATATCAGTGTGTGCAGTGTTATAATCCCCTATGTGAGCTATAACACTGCAAAAAAAAAAAAAAAATAAGTAAAAAAAAAAATATAAAGTTAAAGGTCATTTAACCCCTTCCCTAATAAAAGTTTGAATCACCCCCCTTTTCCCATAAAAAAAAAAAAAAAACTGTAAATAAAAATGTGTGGTATCGCCGCGTGCGGAAATGTCCAAACTATAAAAATATATCACGCGCAAAAAAATTCCAAAGTCAAACATAGCGTATTTTTGGTCACTTTTTATATCCTGAAAAAATGAATGAAAAAATTAATAAAAAGTGATCAAAAAGTCCGATCAATACAAAAATGGTACCAATAAAAACTTCAGAACACGGCACAAAAAATGAGACCTCATACCAGCCCATAAAAAAGTTATAGGGGTTAGAAGATGAGAATTTTTAACATATACATTTTCATGCATGTAGTTATGATTTTTTTTCTGAAGTACCACAATATCCAACCTATATAAGAAGGGTATCATTTTAACCGTATGGAGCTACAGAATAAAGATAAAAATAACACCTTATCGAAAAATGCACTGCATAGAAACGGAAGCCCCCAAAATTTACTAAATGACATTTTTTCTTCAATTTTGTCGCACAATGAATTTTTTTCCGTTTCGCCGTGGAGTTTTTGGTAAAATGACTAATGTCTCTGCAAAGTAGAATTGGTGGCGCAAAAAATAAGCCATCATATGGAATTTTATGTGCAAAAGTTAAAGCACTATGATTTTTAGAAGGTGATGAGGAAAAAATGAAAATGCAAAAAACGAAAAACCCTGCGTCCTTAAGTGGTTAAAATTGTCATCTTTTGACCCCTATAAAAAAAAAAAAAAATATTTATACACGTATGGGACTATATGAGGGCTTATTTTTTTGCACTGCGGTCTGTAGTTTTTACGGGTACCATTTTTTCTTTTATGGGACTTTTTGATTGCTTTTTATTATTTTTAATATGAAGTGACCAAAAATTCACAATTCTGGGCTTTGGCATTTTTTTACGTGTACGCCATCGATCGTACGGTTTAGTTACCCATCAATTTTAATAGCCCCTTAGGGGGCTATACCATGAAATCTTGATTGCATACACTGTTCAATAGCATAGCATAGCAAAGCAGTGATCAGTGTTACCGGCGCTCTGCTGCTCTAGACTGCTGTGCAGGCATGGAGCAGTAGATCGCCGATCGGACGAGGAGGAGGAGGCAGGTGGGGACCCTCCTGTCATCCAGTAAGCTGATCGGGACATGGCGATTCTGTCGCGATAGTCCAGATCAGCTCCACTGAGCTACCGGAATAGTTTTACTTTCAGTTTAGACGCCACAATCAACTTTGATTGCAGCATCTAAAGGGTTAATGCCGGGCATCAGCCTGATCGGCGGTGCCAGGTATTAGGCGTGGGTCCTGGCTGCCTGTAGCAACTGGGACCCATGGGGTTTAACCCGTTATCCGCTCGTGAGAACGGTTTAAACCCCATTAGCGGGACTCAGGACGTACCGGTACGCCCTGCGTCCTTAAGTGTTTAACCCCTTCAGGACCAAGCCCATTTTGGCCTTAAGGACCGGAGCGTTTTTTGCACATCTGACCACTGTCACTTTAAACATTAATAACTCTGGGATGCTTTTAGTTATTCTGATTCCGAGATAGTTTTTTCGTGACATATTCTACTTTAACATAGTGGTAAATTTGTGTCAATACATGCATCCTTTCCTGGTGAAAAATCCGTAAATTTGATGAAAAATTTGAAAAAGGGATATTACGAATACATTTTTTTTTGGTTCACATATACAATATGTCTACTTTATGTTTGCATCATAAAATTGATGAGTTTTTACTTTTGGAAGAAACCAGAGGGCTTCAAAGTTCAGCAGCAATTTTCCGATTTTTCACAAAATTTTCAAACTCGATATTTTTCAGGGACCAGTTCAGGTTTGAAGTGGATTTGAAGGGTCTTCATATTAGAAATACCCCATAAATGACCCCATTATGAAAACTACACCCCCCAAAGTATTCAAAATGACAATCAGTTAGCGTTTTAACCCTTTAGGTGTTTCACACGAATAGCAGCAAAGTGAAGGAGAAAATTCACAATCTTCATTTTTTACACTCACATGTTCTTGTAGACCCAATTTGTGAATTTTTACAAGGGGTAAAAGGAGAAAATTTTTACTTGTATTTGTAGCCCAATTTCTCTCGAGTAAGCACATACCTCATATGTCTATGTAAAGTGTTCGGCTGGCGCAGTAGAGGGCTCAGAATGAAAGGAGCGACAAGGGGATTTTGGAGAGTAAGTTTTTCTGAAATGGTTTTTGGGGGGCATGTTGCATTTAGGAAGCCCTTATGGTGCCAGAACAGCAAAAAAAAAAAAAAAAACACATGGCATACCATTTTGGAAACTAGACCCCTCGGGGAACGTAACAAGGGGTTAAGTGAACCTTTATACCCCACAGGTGTTTCACGACTTTTGCATATGTAAAAAAAAAAAAAAAAATTTTACCTAAAATGCTTGTTTTCCCAAAAATTTTACATTTTTGAAAAAAGGTAAAAGCAGAAAATACCCCCCAAAAT